>NC_081259.1:3240000-3865000 GCF_030490865.1 Poecile atricapillus | reverse complement strand
ATACTCTGCTTCATGCAGTATTAGCTCAGTAAAATAAAATGTTTGTATTTCCTGCTTTTGAAAATGAGACACTGGTTTTCTTCCCCCAGCACAGCTGCCTGTGTAGCCAGATGGTTGAAGGGCAAAATAAAGCCACAGAGCAACAGTGGGAAACCAGTTCCATACTGGAACACCTGATTTTTCCGTGAGCATTGCCCTCTGAAGCCAGCACCAAATGGTGAGCCAGCGTTCTGGCAGGGATGAAATGACCCTTGTGTACATGTACACACCATGAGATGGAATTGCTTTTTGGGTATGGAGCAAAGCTCAGGCAGAAAGCTCCACTGGAAAACAGAGAATGAGATTCAAGATGGAGAGGATAGGGTATGCTCCTGGTCTGCTCTGGGCCACAGAGCATTACTTTCCATGACCTGAAAAGCTACAAAACAGAACCAGCTGATGAAACAGCAGAGGTAAATCCATCAGGAAGTTCTCCTGCCATGGAGTAAAACTCACTGATGCTGAGTTTCTACTAGTAATTATTAAAATTACTGCAGAGGAAGCTCTGCTCATCAGAACTGCGTTCTCTCTATGAACTGTCCCTGCCCAGGGCTGCAACACCCCATCCTTCACAAGCTCAAGCTTTGCTGTCCTTACCTCCAGCAGCCCCTGGCCCAACCCCTTTGCCTGGTGTCACCACCTTGCCAAGTGACACTGCCGTTCCAAGGAGAAGCCTTTAAGGACTTGGAAGAAGCTGCTTTGGGGTGTTTTGCTTTGCTGCCATAAACACACCAAAGATGTAAACACATCCTAATAGATGGCTGGGAAGACCAATTACCAAATACCAATGGTTGGTTCCCATACCATCTGATGCTCTTTGGCACTCTAAAATAATGCTTAAATAAAATAAAAACACTCCCACACACTTGCCCCAGGTAACTGGAACATCTTCCACAAGGGAAGATTCCACCTGTAGCAGTGGGACCACAAATTAAAAACTCCACAGGTTGCTGTAACTAAACCCTGGAATTTCATTCAGCATGAGGTAAGGAATCAAACAGATCCCAATCTTTCAACCTTATTCATGAAACCAAAAGGGACCTTCCATAGGGACATGCAAGTCCAATAAAAACTAGCAGCAATTTTTACTCTGCTTTTAAGAGCTCATCAACTGTCAACACCTCCCTGGCTGATGAATCACTGCTCTGACAAATTTAATCCAGTGCTTGTTGAAGACATATGACAGAGGTGGCCAGCTCACTAATGCTGACCATCCAGCAGCACAGTGTTAGGCTTCATAAGAAAAAGCTCTGAGCAGTCTGGATTCCATGTTCTAGCAAAACACCATATCTTGCCTTAAAAAGTGAGGATCTGCAGTTTTATAGTGACATGTGACAAGTTATTTACCTACCCAGATGCAAGGATTTTCAACTTTTCCACCTTCTTGGGCCTTTATTACTCCTTTGGGACCACTGCTTCTAACTGCCTAATCCTGGTTCCTTGTCCTGCCAAAAAACCTAACAAAAATACCAGCTTTCCCTGGGAGCTGAGTACCTATTCCACCCGCGTGGGGCAGGACGGCGCTGCAGTGGGCCAAATCAAACAGGAGCACTGCTCTGGGCCTGGAAAGCAAACAGCTTGCTGAGTTTTTAATGTTCTTATCATTATGCTGACGACAGAAGGAAAAACGTGAAAAGCAGCTTTATCAGGGGTTCAGAAAGAGAGGGCGATCACTTACTTCCACGCCGGATGTTGATCAGCAGATTTCCCTTGAGAATTGTGCATCCCTGCAACATTTGTGCTGACGTGACTGAGTCAATGGTCTTCGTTTTCCCATCCTCACAAATTTTGGGGCAAGGCCCCTCACAAGGGCTGCAGAACATGCTGTGAGGAAAGAGGGGGATATTGAAAATAAACAATGATGTAGGACTCTGAGTCTACAGAGTGCTTTGAGGTGAGTTTGGAAGATATTTCCCTCTACAGCTTAGGCAAATCCTCCAGGCCAGAATGAGAGCTGTCATGCTTGTTCAGGATATACTTGCCTGCTGCACTCAAGAGAAGCTGGAGCAGCCTTACAGTGACTGAATGGACCCACACCCACAGTCTGACAAGGCTCTGTGATCCTTCCACAGTCAAAGGCACTTCAGGTAAAACCCAGTGCCCTTGCAACTGTGCATTTACTCTGACCTAATTGTTCCCAGGAACCCAACCCATCCCGTTTGCAAAGGCAGCCTCAGAGTGCAGGGAGGTTTCGTGTTAATCCAGGCCCAACCTCACAAAATAGGCCAGCCAAGAACTGGAGATGGGAAAATACTGTTCACGTTCTTGTAAAGTTGTCTGGGTCCCCGTCCATAAACCAGTATTTAAACCTCAGCACTAGGGAATTCCATGCTCCTGGCTGTTTAACTCAAAGACAACTGTGGGGGCACACAGTCAGGAGGGATGTGGAGAAAGTGAGCAGTGAGTTAGTCACTACTTCTTACAGCTTAAGAGGCATTAAAGCAGCAAGTTTAAGGAAACAGAAGATTGTGTCTTGATGCAAGGACAACTAATTGGCAACAGAAATTGGGAGAGGAAGGCCAGAAGTCTAAGCAGGTTCAAAATGGGTGGTACAGATGGAAACATCAAGAAAGACACAGTCCTAAAGTCAGAAAAACCAGATTGCCAGAAGCTGAGAGGCAACACCGAAACACAGGCTCATTTCTGCTTCTTATGTTCACAGGCACTCAGAAGCATTTTTAGCAGCCAAACCCAAGCAATAAGAACTCAGGGCAGATCAGCCTTTGGCTGCAGGAGCTTTTTAAAGGCTCCATGTTATATTCCCTACATAGTCATCTCAAAGTTGGACACTTCCTGTGTGCATAACACAGGCCCTCTGGTCACTCTTCCTGGTAAACACCTTTCCTGATTCAAGGTAACTTTTATTTTCCAATTTATTCTAGCATTTTACTTACTATTTCATGATTACTTACTCCACCTAACATCACTTTAGAGAGGAAAAATAAAAATTAAAAAAACCCAAACCCAGCTCCAAAGAGGCTTCTGTCAGCTTCTGCTGACAACACTGATGGACAGGGGCTTACTAGTTATTTTTTTTAAAAAGTGAAGCCACTTTCCTCTGAGGCTTAAAGAAACATGTAAATTGATAAGTTTTCCATGCATAAACCATAATAGAAAGAAGCTCCTTTTCTAAGTAGTAAGCTCCTATTTCAAAATCCTGCTCTATAACATGCCACAAACCACTAAAAGCTGCAGACACAAGAAAGAGGCTTCAACTAAATGTACAAAGAATGCTGGAAATGCTTTCCATTTGCAACTATTTGTTAACAGCACCTCTGGGGAACAGAACATTCACTAGCCTTGAGTTACAGCTCCTTTCAATCTCTGCAGAGAGCACAACACCGAGATAAGACAGGATGGCCGTGCACTCCAGCGTAAGCGGCTCAAACAGCTGCTCCTACAAGCTCCAGGAGATAACAAAAGCTGCATTTCTCAGGTGAATATCTGGATTTGGGCAAAGGCTGTGTTAAGTTGCTTGTATCCAAATGCCAACTGGAGACTGCCTGGAACGGATGGATGACACGCACGCAGAGACACACAACTGCTGCATCACCACAATCACCTTTCCAGAAACACAGCAGCCTACAAAGACATCTTTTTAGCACAATACTGAAGCACTACAAATTTTAGCACACTGACTATCCTTTACAGAAAGGCCATGGCTTCCAAGGGACAGTAGGCAATGAAGGCTGCTTGCTTAAGCCAATGGAAATTACAAAAATCACAAGCAAGCATTGCTCCAACTGTTAGAATTAAATAACAGGAGGAGAGTGACACTCTTACAAGAATTTATTCTATGTAATATTGTTGGCTGCTGCATTGTTTTTTGTCACTATCTATATGATTACTTCCTTCTAAAACATCATTGTTATCTCCTGGAAATAGTGAAAAAAGGAAAATTAAATTAAGTACACCGAAGAATACATGTGCCTAAAATGCAGGTACACAAAGCAAATAACAGGCAAGGCAAGGTAACTGCTATGGTTTGTTCTGTTTGATAATGGTCATCAGCCAACTCCAGCCTCTGGCTCTACTTTGCTCTTGGGCTTCATTTTCATGTTGTTACTCTCTAGGTGAAGAGCTGGTTCTGCACTGCATGACCTCCTCCAGCCCTTCTGAAGAACCAGAGCCCACTGACGGTGCACAGGACCACACACACCCATCAGGTGGATTCATCATGGGAAGGTCTAAGTCAGCTTCTACCGGGAAGCCACACAAACCCCCACTGCAATTCCCCCTCCTACGTCCTCCCCTCTACCCCAAGTTATTTGCACCCCAAGCTGCCCCTGGACAGGGAGTGGTAAACCCACACAGGACAAACAGACTGAAGCCACGTTACCTTTGGCTCCCGTTGCGGATGAAGCCCGAGGGACACTCGGCCATGCACTCGTCGTTGTGAATCACAAACTTCTCGTATTCGCTGGCGTCCGTGGCGGGCACTTTGGAGCAGAACTCCCTGGTGACGCAGCGCCAGCCCTCGAACTTGTAGGTGTTGGGGGGGCAGGTGGGCAGGCACACACCCTCGTAGTAGTAGTTGCGGCAGGCCACGCATGCCGTGTTGTTGTCGGGCGCCGTGCAGCTCCCCAGGCACTCGGGGTGGCAACACTCGTTTTGGTCTGTGCAGGCTCGTTTCCCACACGAGCTGGGGCACACTGCAGGACACAAAGCAAGAGGGTGTGAGCAACACCTGCCGAGGTGAGTGGCACTAAAGGACAAACTCTGTTCTGTGCAACTCTATGGTGATTCATTCCCTGCGCTCTAGAGCATCTCTGAAAAAAACCGAACCCGTTATTGCAAAAAATTCTAGTTTTCTCAGCTTTAGTTGCCTGAAAGTATCTTTTTCTCAGATCAAATTTATGACATGAACCAAGTAAGTAATAAAGAAAACTGCTGAAAGCAAGATCAACATAAGGATAATGGAAACAGGCAGTACTGGAACCTATTCCATAGCCCTAGTATTATGGACCATTTTTTTTTTTCTGGCATGCTGACTTACTGTCTTTCTAAGCATTTCTTGCCTTTCCTATTTGTACTTCAAATTGGTCTTCTACTGGCAAGAAAACAAGCTTCCTTCAAAACAACTTAATTACACTTGTAGAAGGAAGCACTGCTCTACTGCAGCACACATGGTTGGGCTGACCCCAGTGTAGCATCTCAATGTTGCTTATGTGTGCAAAATGCGGTTTAATAAAGTATCAAATCATCATCCACATCAAATACCGAGGAATTACGGAGCTACTATTTTCCCCTGAAGAGCATAACAGAATTCTGCCTTATCCTCAAATTCTGGGTTCAGAGAACAAAATATGAAAGGGAGAAAAAAAATAAAGGGGGTGCAAATTTATGGAGTCATTCTTTTTATGTGAAAGCATTTCAGCTTGGAAGACACGAACAAAGAGCAGAATCCTCAGCAGCCGAGCTCACCAGTGCTAGATCAAAAGAAGTGGCAGCATTATATTTATGTAACAACAGCATTTTGATTACAGCACTCTATGGCCTTTTAGCCACACCAGCCCTGTGCCAGAGGCTCTGGAAACACACATTTTGCAAATGTGGTTTGCATTAAGTAGCTGTTTGCCACTTTCTAACTTAGCTAAAACACTGTGTCAGTAACAACAGCAGAAAACTGGATTTCAGCGGTGCCACTACAGAAGATCCAAGTGAAGCACCACAGACATTTAAACGGAATGATTTCAGCAGAAAGCAGAGAATCAGGAGAGGTTAACATCCCAAAATGACCATGGAAGTAGCTGATGCAACTCCACACAAGTTCTTCATTGTGATTTATCTCTCAGTTTGCAACTACAGTGGTTTTTTTTTAATCCAAGACTAAACACCCTAAAATTTTAATGCCCTCCTCTTGCCATAATGAAGTCCAGGCTTTCCAGTTTTTACAATCCCATTCAGCGGAACTCCACCATCCTGACACAGGATAAAATGCTCAAGACTGCTATTAAGCAATACTAATAACAGTAACAGCAATAAAAACAATAATTCCCCCACAAAAACAAACCAAAAACCACAAAAACCCCCACTGCTCATAGCTCTGCATCCACAACGTTGACATCTTACAATGACTTTTGATTATAAAGAGCCATTTTCTCACAGCTTTAAGTAGTGCCCACCTTGAAAAGGACTTGTCAAAATGCCAGTGAGGAATTTTACATTTCTTGTCAAAATTATTCTAATTGACTCTGATGAATTGTAATCACTTTGTTTTGAAATGGATGGAGGGGTGAGACTATGAGAACAAGGAGGTGGGACCATGAGCACTGCTGGTGTCTGCTCAGGTACCACAAGTATCACAACTGTCACATGAAAACCAAATTAAGAAAATTTTTGCAGTCTGTAAGACTACAGAGAACAGGAATGAAGAGGCAATCACTGCTAAATAACTCATTGTCTGAAGATGCAAGATGACTTTTTTTCTTGAAAAGGAAACAAACCATACACAACAAACCTGTATACCAAAATAAAACACACATGCAGGTATGTATTCTCTTTTTGACTGTAATCTGCACCAGTGTAAAAGACGTCTGCCCAGATGCCACCTTGGTAAGGCATCACAAATTGCCTTTCACCTTAAGGTACACAGGACTTGCATCTGGCACTACTAAGGGATTAAAAAAGAAAATAAATCAGTGTGTCTTGCTAGCAGATGGACTGCTGTGCTGAGTGGGTGCCAGAACTCAGATTTAATGTGGTAGCTACATTTCCAGTTCAAAGCCCTACTAAAAAAACCACACATACCCCACCCCATGCCTCCACAAAGTTTATTACTGTATGTATTGATTAAATACATGATTTTTTTGTTTTCATCTGAACAATTTGCTGGAAAAAAAACCACTGTTGTACTAAGTATTGAGATAAACATAGATTAAGTTTATTTCATTCCTGGGAAAGACTCCTGTATTCCCTTAATGCCTCTGCCATTCATGAGCAGTCTGCTATAAAAATAGGATTCCCTGCATCTCCTGGTAAATCTGCTGACTCTGGTCTACGGAAATACAAATTGGAACACAGAAGGATACACAAGATCACATGAAAAAGGCAATCAGTGAAACAGGTTTTCAAAACTATAGTAATATTTTAATCACAACCATTTTAATATGAACTCTTGAAAAGTTTATAGAGATTATTTTTTAAAAGCTCAGCAGCCTCGGTTTTTCCTCAGTCCTATTTTCTGCTTGTTCTTGCTAACGTTGGCAGAGTTTTCAGCCTGGAGACAATACGGGTATCCTGTTTCTTTGAAGAGGCAGAACAAGAACTTCTGTGTGTGTGTGTGGGACATATTATCAACAACAAAAAAGCCTTATCTGCCTTACACGCCAGTTCCCTCAGATATCCCTGTTCTAAAAACCTAACTAAACAACACTGGCTGACCTCACAGTCCAGAGCCATCTATCCTCCCCCACCCTCCCAAACTGTGCTACTTGGGCTCCTAGATTTGTACCAAAACATGTAAAATGCAGGTTCCAAAATACCTTGGCCAAAAAAAGCACCCTGCAATACACTCAGTAACTTGTTGACTTTACTCTGCAAGAGCATTAGAGACACGGACCCAAGCAAACAGTGGGCTGACATCTGGGGACAGAATTTATCAGCCAGGTACAACAGTGCCTTGGAACATGAAGGCTGATGACGATATACAAAAAAAAAACAACCCCCAGAACAAATCCTTGCTGACAAGCCCAAGGGCAAAAAATGCTTAATTGTCATCACATGGAGATACCAAAATAATGGAAAATTTCAGAGACCTTGGAGAGCAGCCATGGGAGAAGGAAGTCAAAGCAAGACATGGAGAAGGGCAGACACTTAAGCACTTTAATGAAGAGTTGATGGAGGCCTGACTAGACCAGCATCCATTTACATTTAGGGAGTGAAAGTAGTGTCAGATCTTCAGAGAAAGACAGTACACAGTAGTATCAGTAGCCACAAATCAAATTTCCTGGAGCAAAACCAACAACAGAACTTTCATTGTCCATCTGTACCTCGCCTTCTCTCTGATTTCTTCAAATGAGTTTTCCCTGTCAACAAAAAACTCGGAAGATTTTCCAAAGACTATTAAGATACTATGATCACTGACAAAAAAAGAAAAAAAAGGCAAAATTTTTCATTCCAAGATGCCTGTTTACTGAGAAAATCAGATTCAGACCCGACATACAGCAAGGAGATACCTTAAAACTAAATGCAAGAAACATCTTAGAAACACAAGGAGCCCCAAGAGAATCTGATGCAGAGACTCATTACCCTCAATGAAAACCCCCAAGATGCTACACCAGAACTGCAAACACAAAGCAAGGTTTGGAAATCCTCAAACACAACTCTGGGGGGAAAAAGAATTTAAAAAGCAAGCGACAAATCATCTGCCAGTATTTACAACAGTTCCCTTCTGGACAGGCTCAGGCTAAGGAGGTGGCAGTAAGTTTGTCTGACATCTAATCCCTCTCTGCTATGTGGAGCGTGCACCACGCCAAGGCTCGCTGCAAACACCCTGCGTTGACATCACGGCTATCGTACAGTTTGGGCAGACAAAGTGTTCTTATCATCTCCAAGACGCCATGACTTCAGCGATGCTGGAGCAGAAAAATCAGGTGAATAAACAATCAGTCACAGGGAGTGAAAATGCAGCCAGAGGAGGAAGACTCCTGGCAAGCAGAGGCGCCGGCCTCGGCCAAGGATGGCACCGCGCCAGTCACATGCGGGCAAGCGAAAGGTTGCCAAGTGTGGGATAAATATTTTTTAAAGATTCTTTCTCTCCTTGTAAAAAGATATTTGATCCTTCTTTGGTTTGGATTTTTTTTTTATGCTCTTTCTTAAAGCATCTTTTAGATAAAAATGTTTCAGAAAAAAAATAAGGGGGAAAAAAGCACCTCGTTTTGAGCAGAAACCAGAGGAGGAAGGGAGTGTTTTCTCCTAGCCAACTACTGAAAAAATTAGCTGTCTAAATTTATCCACAAAGACAGAAAAATACAGTCACTTTTGGAATGTTAATCCTTCTACATGACAGAATTTAAAAAATATTGCATTTTAATGGGCTAAACTTTGGTACGGCCTTTCAAACAGCTGAATTCAAATGCTCAGACAGCCTATACAAGACCTGATTTCTTTTGCCCAATATTCTGCGAGAATAGAGAGACTGGAGAGACATTACTCAGAAAATCCAGTTCCAGTGATTCATGGTCAGAGCTGGAATCAAAAACTACAGAATAAAAGGAAATACACATATTAAATACATGCAGCAGCGTATTCTGATCACAGAAATATGGGTAAAAGTCATCACCAAGGCACTGAAGAGGCCACTCAGCAGTTGTATAAATCTTTATATTGCCACAGAAATAGGTATTAGCAGCACATCAACAACAATATATTTTTTGCCTTTTCTGTTCCCCTTCCCTAAAACTGGTTAACTTGTATTCAGTGAAAATCCTGAAGGCAAAAAATGCTGCCATGTCAAACCACTTCCTAATAGATAAGGCACAAAGTCTGGCAGCTTTTGACATTAACTGCCATATCTCAAAAGTTCAGTTCAACCCAGCACTGATCTAGGACCTGAAAGAGATCATCTCCTCCTTTGTTAAACCTCCAGTATGTAGAGTCATGTCCACCAACAAAATACTTGGATAGGTCTATACAAACTTACACCAAGAGGGCATTAAGTCTACAGCCTGCAAGCTATGCCTGACTCAAGATCAGTCATGTGTTTCCATGTTTAAATCCTAGTCACTACCAACCCATTTTTATCCCTGAGACCTTTCCAAGGATCCTGAAATTATTCTGAGGTGGTTCAGGGAATTATTTTCTTCCTACTACACCTGGTCAGCCTCCACACAAGCTTTTTGGTCTCCTGCTTCTTGGTATTTCTGTTTGTCACAGATGCTGTATATGTCTTTATGACTGCCTGAGGAAGTGGGTGTGATGAAGCATCCAGAACCTCAAAATAATCTCAGTGGATTTGCCCTGCCTGACATCAGCCCACTAACTGCCCAATTTTTAATCATACCAAAGATTTATCAAGGAATCTGTTCTTGGATTCCCCTCCTCAGGATTTTACAGGTCAACAACAATACACAGGCAGTTGTGCAGCAGCTGGAGCCAACTCAGATGGAAGCACCTGTAGATGACTCTGAACCAAAGGAAGTGGAAAAAAGGAATGGGAGAGAGCTTAGGAGAGGAAGGTCCAGCACTATCCAGCACCTGGAGACTCTCAGATTCCACCAGATGCAATGAGGTCTAAAAAGCAGAAAGGAAGCATTCATCATTCAATGAGCATACTCCAGTTGGATACACTGGAGGTTGATGACCCCACACATCCCTCTTTTGGCCGCCTCTCATTCATTCCTTACCCTAGAAGTTATACCAAAACAGCTTCCAGGCTTCCCAGCTGTGATACAAAACAAGATGTGTGCCAGAACCATTTTATTCAGAGCAGAGGACTTGGGGACACTCTCTGGCACTGCAAAACTCCCATCCCTTCAGGTTTCTGCAAATGAAGCAATCAACCCTGCTAAATGCTCCAGCAGCATTACAGGAACTCCCATCACACTGAAATGAGAGCAAATGGAAACCTGAGCAAAGAAAACAACCACCTTATCCCACAGTCAACAGGAACCCATGGATAGTACAGGTAGTGTGCGTCTGCTCCCGAGTGCGTAAGCCTATGGCCCAGGAAGGTGCAAACAAACACGAATTATTGACAAACCCCGGCAGCACGAACTGCATTCTCTTTCAAAACAGTTTATGTTGCCCAGCACAGCCCAGACTGGCATCGTTGCAGCTGGCACTCGGGAGAATGAGGAAAAAAACAAGTCCATTTAGTCCCTTCCACACCAGAATGAGTTCAGCACATAAACAAACCCCATGGAGGCAGATACAAAACCATCTCTGGGGATTTGGGGCCAGTTGCACTCTATCTTCAACACTGGGCAAACAAACTGGTTGGGAATGTTTTACCATCAGTACTGCACTGTTCCAGAAACATTTCCTCTACGCACGAGGCAATTTCCCACTGGAAGATGCAAATCAGAACAGTGACACTCATCAGAGTGGGGATGAAGGCAAGAACATGATGGTCCCCCCGTGGTGGTGAAATCTACTCCCCATTCACTGCCATCCCCCACCACTCACTGTCACAGATTTGTCCACATTCCTAAAGGGACAACTGAAGTTCCTGAACTCTGCAGTAACAGATAAGGAAAGCAAAGTGCTGCTGAAGAAAGCTTTGAGGCAAATTATTTTTCTTTTTGCTGCAGATTACGAGCGATATATTGGGGTTTTGCTTGTTCTTGCTTAAAGCTAGATTTAATCTGCCTGTCTTCCAAATGCTGCAAGTGTAAGGCAATAAGCTTTACAGGATTTAATTAATATACTGCAAGCAAGGAGCGCTGGTCAGCCATCTCCTGGCAAAAGCCCAGCTGGAGGAGGACTACTATTCACATTCCAGATTTATTCTAAAGGAGAAAGACAGGCTGATAACATTATCACACTGGCCTAAATTATGTAGTTCTCTTAATGCCGAAGGATCACAGCAGTTTAATCCAGGGCAAACAAGAGTCACTGGTTCGGAGGGATTCAGCTCCTGCTCAATTTCAGGAATGCCCTTTGCGTTCATGCCTTCCACCCATCAACAGCTTAACCATTCTGGCACCAGCAATGAAACAGAATGTTCGTCTTGGAGGCTGAATCAACACTGCTCCAGCCGAAGGCTAATTACACTAAAATTAAAGGGAAAAAAAAAGCTTTAGGAAAACTGTTCATAATGCACACAGTGGGGCAAACTTAGAAAATTTTTGTTCATCTCCAACTCAGACAACGACAAATGACAAAACCTGTCAAGTTCTAAACATCAGAAAATTCAAGGAAATAGCCAGAAAGACCAAGAACATTCAAACTGTTTTACTACAGAGCAAGATTTTTCAAGCTGTTCACCTGTTAGTGAAATAGGCCTAAAACCAGGATTAAGATCAAGATGTTCAGGAACCCGAGAAAAGAGCAAGATGATAATGGAAGGGCAGGACGAGTTGCAAGAATGCTTATGATTTGCAAAGTTATCAGAGACACCTGGTGCATTTGTTCTAAATTAAAAACTACTAAATCTGGGAGTATGACATCACTTATGATATTTGTACATTGCAAGTGAAAAGCACCCTTGTTAACCACAACAGCAATGATGCTCCAAACAATATTAAGACAATTATGCTAAAATGATCAGATAAAGTATTTCCTTCAGGACCTCCAGAAATACAAGAGTGTAAGCAAATCTGACAGCAACTGAAGATTGTGCTCTAGAGATCCACAACAATCAAAGGGTGAGCTCTTTCCTTGGTTTTAATAACCATTAAATGTATTTTTCATTCTAAATCTTCCTCTATTATAAACACAGAGGGAATACAGAAAGTTCCAGAATTTCTAAGACTTAAAAGCAGACAGGAAGATTCTGCATTAATCCATTTCTTAATGCATTTTAACAAATTTACAGGCAACACTGACAGTGGAAAGGATATAGCTGACTTTAAAGCTGTATTAGAATTACTTTCTTCTCATACACCACAAGCATGGACAGAAGTGTCTCAGAGGGAAACTGGAAAATGTTGAGTTATCTTTTTAGACTTGATGCAAATCGCTTTAATAATTTCTAAATCACTCTGAACTATCTGGACCTAAACTCCATCCTCCATGGTCTGATCTGCAAACAACAGAACTGCTGAAACAGCTGCCTGTTTGCTTACACATTCCTGACCAGCTCTGTGTGTGGGAAGAAAAGCTAGAGCTGGCCTGCAGAACCTGCTTGGGGAAGTGCAAGGATGCTCCCAGTCCATTGTGGCACTGGACACAACCACAAACCCAAAGCAGGCCCCAAGTGAACCGCTGCAAGTTCAGCAGTTCTGCATCCCCAGACAGCTCAAGCCAAGCAAAGGACTCAAACACCTGAGTCAGAAGGCACTGGGAAAAAGTGCCTTGGGTCAGCAAGGAGCACGGATGGAACAGCAACAGCTGGGAGTGCTCAGTGCTCCCTGCTAAGCCAAGTGAGGGATGACAGTGTCATCCTGCCTGTACTCAACTCACTATCTTTAAAAAACTCCTCCGTTGTGAGACTGAACTATTTCGATTCTTCCAAGAGTTTGATAAATAAACTGTTTGACTGTGACATCCCCCAGAAACTGCAAACACAGAGAACATACTCACGGGACAAACGGCACACACAGCGCTGCTGGCCATGTACTCACACACAGCTAAGACTCGGATGCTCGAGCTGTCTCTGCTGATACACTTCCACACGCTTTTGAGGAATTCCTGCTAGCACGACTGGGGAAAAATAATAATGACATTGCTTCGGACTTTCTAAATCCTTCCCTGTAGTAAGGATTTGTGATCAGATTAGGGAGTACCAGAGGTTTATTTATTTATTTGTAGGAAGGACAGCCAAGGTGAGTTGTATCCCTGGATCTGACAGGGGCTCCAGGCTGCAGCAAAGCCAGCTCAGAGACACTGCCTGGCTGCTCTGAAGCTGGAGACGGCATCAGACAGCACTTATTAAAGAAAAAGAGGGGATTCGTGTTTTTGATATTGGCACAAAGTGGGAAGCACGCTGCTTCCCACTCTGTTTTTGCTCGAGTTTGGCACGTTTGAGCTACGCTTTTCTTCTCCGGTACCTTTTTTTGTCATCTCAAGTCACATTCACATGAACATATAAATACGCAGATCCTTACGCTCTGTGTACAGCAGATACTTACAAGGATGGTCTCAAAAAAGAATATTCTTTTCACACACTAAAAAAATTATACAGAGTTATTTTAAATTCAGAACTGTTTGTATATTCCTTATAAGTTTATAAAACTCTCACTGTCCTCCCATGACTAACGAAACTGGAATTGAGAGAGTATTCTATATTTATAACTCGTCTGGTTGCTCATGCCTATGGCCCTATTTCCACCCTCCATTACTGTACACAGAGCTATGTGAGGTATTGTGGGTTCCCAAACTTCACCGATTTCCTAACAAGGCAGGCCTGTGTCCCGGAGGAACAAGCTGGGGGCTGTTTCGTTTGAGCATTGGCCGAACTCAGAGGGAGAGGCCTTGAGCACTGTGGTTTTGGCAGCTCATCTTGAAGCTGGTATTAGAGGCCATGTCTGGGCAATGACACGCCGAGCTGGCACCGGGCTGGGGATCGATGCTGTGTCTGCAGCACAAACCCTCTGGGATTCCTACACACTCACCCCAGTGACTTCAGCGTCCGCGGCTCCGCTGAGCAGCTCCTCGGTCACCTACAGCACTGACACACCACAGGCTCCACGCAAATCCAAGCCTGACAGACTCACTGGCCTCTCAAAATCCAAAGGAGGTAAAAACCCTCAAATTTTATCCAAAACTCCCCCAAGAGCATGGTGTGTTCACTGATGCTGGCCCACTACAGACCTCCAGTGGCTGGCAGAGAAAGAGACTCTATCAGGTATCTATATGCAGCAAAATAAGGAAAAAAGTGGATTACGTACAAATGAGGGCTGGGTGACATTCCTTATCCACATGAACGCCCAAGACTCATGCAATCATATCCCATCTTTTAAACAAAAACTTTGCTAGTTCAAAAATTCCAGTAAGAAATCTGAGGTTTTGTCATTGCAAAGGTACCTCATAATTGATGCATTTTTAACTCATGCCAGGCACCTGTGGGGTCCAAAGCTTCTTTTAATTCATAGCTCCCATATATGCTCAATATAAATAAATATTTATCAAAAAAGCAGACGGAAAATAGGTATAGACATTTTTAAAAATTCAAAATATGTTGTTGTTGGCTGGGATTAGGGTCTAACACTCATGGAGGTGGATTCATTACAAGGCCAGGATGGATAAAACCTTGATTAAACTGGTATAGTGGAAATTGTCCCTGCCCATGGCAGGGGGTTTGGGACTCAATGACCTTAACGTCCCTTCCAACCCTTGACATTCTAGCCTTCACTGATTCATTACAGTACTAGAGCTATTAAAAAACCCACAAAAAGCAAGAAACCCACAACTCTTCCTAAGAGACATTGCTGAAAAGCAGGTTCAGAAGAATTTATCCAGGGGTCTAAATGCTACATATATAAAAGCAAGGCAAGATCTGGACTACACTTAGAAATTTTAAGGTTCCAAAAAAACATTACCAGGAGAGCAAGTGGTGAACATGGACAGCTTTGTGTTACTGAACTGTTTTCCCCTAGGAAAATAAGTGTTCCCTTGGAGTACTGTAGCTGAGAGAGAGTGACAGCTCCTAAATCCTCCTAATAAGGCAAACCAAGAACACCTGCCTCTCCTTCCCTTTAATCCCAGGGTCACTGTCTCTGCTGCAGGTAGGCAATGATGCTGCAACTTTTTTTTCCTGAATTTATTCAAGCCGCTTTCTTTGCTTTGCAATAAAGCTGTCAGGATTAACAGGCAGCTCTGGTGAGTCAGATGTTCAAAGAGAAAACATGATCTGTACCTCTCCCCATCTCCACAGCAATGCTACTGGTGGAATTGTTTTCCATCACTTGCCACACAAGACAAATTTTAAAAGCTATTAAACACTCCTCCAGCCTAGCAAGCAGAAAAATTATCTAAATTTATCAAAGGTGCTAAAGTTCACTACACTTTGAGGAAAGGATTTAAATATGGATTATGTTTTCATCCATCTAGACCACTGAGTAAAATCATAAAAATGGTTTTGAAGAACTAAATAGAGCAAAACTTAGTATTACCATTTAATTTTTTTAAGTTTCATATTATTTACATAATTTTAAAAATGTTTATGATAAAATACAGCAATGATGTTTTTCCACCACCATGTGATAATTTGACACACCCTTTTCTACAGTTTTTAGAAATTCTCTTTTAATGTTAAAATTCCACTAAGTATTTCATTAATTCTGCAGAAGTCTAGTATTAGTTACAGGAGAAAAGCCAGGTTCCCAAAACAAACAAGCTTTACAATTCAGCAATAGCAGTATTTACAGGTTCTTCATGCAGAATGTGCAGACTTCAGACAGACCATGAAACTTTCCACAGCCTCGTTTACCCCAGAAATTATTGGATTTATAGAACACCCACAAACACCTACAAATGGAAAATTCATTGAATTCTAAGCTTTATTTCTCAATAATACTGTAGTAACAAGACTGCAATTACCTTTTCTTCCAGTTATGGGTCTCCCTGAGCCAATAACTGCAGATATCTTTGGTTATAGAGGTCAAAGGGGTGAAAGCATCACCACACTTCCCATTTTCCACCTCCTCATGATGCTACACTGTGTTTTTACTATTCAGAGGTACATCCTCCTTCCTGTACTGACATTCTGAACACACCAGCCATGCCATTCCCCACATTCTCCAGTTGTGTATTTACAGAACACAAAGCACATCAAGAACAAAATGATTTCTGGTCATGCTGCAGATACCAATACCATATCACCCCCACAACCATTTAATGCTGATGCTGAGAAATGTTGTGACAGTCATGTACCACCTCTGGTCCAGCTACAAAAGATACCAGTGGCTGGTTCTGGCCAGCTGGGGGGCAGCAGGGGACAGGGCTGTATTGCCATCACCTAAATTGAGAATCACCTTCCTATTCCATCTTAGAGATGGTATTTCTTTTCCAATGTTTGACTGCAACATGAAACAACAAATGGATCTGTCTCTATTTCAAGAAGGGAAGGCCCTGCTTTCTCTGCAGTTATATGAACCTCAACTTCCATACCCATTAAATGAAGTTTTCTGTAAATTATGCAAACATTAGCCAGAACACAGTTTAAAAATCACACTGGTTAAAAAACAAACAAAATCCAGACAAATCCAAATTTGCAGACAGAACTTCTACTGAAAAGCAATGAAAGGTAACTACCAAAACCAGAAGATCCTATTTGTTGACGGGTCTGAAACAAGAAACAGGGAGGGGAAAAACTAATTAGTATTCCAGGATGTCCCACGCACACACCCAAAACTAAAAGCATTAAATTGGATGGGAATAGAATAGCTGATCTTGCCTGCAGTCAAATACAGAGAAGTATCATTTAAATTGCAAATTACAGAGCAACAGATTTTTGCACAAAGTTCAAGGCTGTTCTATGGTTTGTTTTTATGAATTAGCAATGACGTGGGGAAAAATTAAGGGGTTGGGCCAGCTACTACCCTTAATACATATTTCAGCTTAAATATTTCTCAGATTCATTTGATGCACTTTATCCAGGCACCATGGCTCATTAAAGTGATGACAGAAAGTAAAGCAGCTTCCCAGAGATCATCCCCAAGGATGCAGCATCCGCTGGTGGCCACGCTGCCGCTGGAGGATTAAATGCTACAGAAGGATCTCCAAACTGACTAATTACTCCCTCCTCCCCACATCATGTCCTTCCCCACATGGGAAACTTTTAATCCATTTATACCTTTCCTGGGCAGTGCTTTTCGACCAACAGTTCATCTGATAAAGCTCCCACCTCCCTTTCCCAGGTTTTGAAGAGCTTGCTCCTACCAACATCAGCTTCTTGCCCTTGGTTCCCACAAATTAAACTTGATGAATGCTTAGTAACAGAAAAATATATACCTCACATTCATACAGTGCTTTTTAATCAGCAGTTCTCAAAATGCTTTACAAAGTATGAAATCTAATCAAGTGGCTGGTTTTGATGCGGGGCTTGGGGGGATAAATGCAATAAAAAAAAAAAGATGAGTGACTCCATGTTCCAGCAAAAGGTAGAAGATCTAGGAACAGAAGAAGCTGTTTGCCTTGATATGCAAAAGCCTCTGACACTACCTGACCATAATAACTTTCCTTTAAAATGCAACCAGTCCTGAATTACAGATTCCAGCACACAATTGCAGAACGCTATTCAGAGGACCTGGAGCTCAAGAATTTTCTTGCCAGGCTGTTAGCACATAATAGAGAAAAGACCAAGCAGAAGCCAGACAATCTTTTAAAAATTATTTTCGAAATCAGCTTGCTTTGGGAGTTTTTGTAAAAAATTCTACTAGTGAATAAGTCAATAGCCACAAAAAAACCAGATATTTCACCCTAACAGTGGACCCCAGCCTAGTTTAAAATGCAAAATACCGTTGCAATATCAGACTTGGGTCTTCTGGGACAAACACAAAGACACTCTGGTGAGGATTCTGCAGGCTTTAAAGGATGACAACAAATGTCAACATCTTCAGCACGGAAACAAACGAGGTTTGTCTGACCAAAGAGTACTGAGCCAAAGATTTTACAGTGACACGACAGATCACAGTATCATAAAAAATAAAGGTTAGAAAAGACCTCCAAGATCATCAAATCCAGCCTTTGACCAATCACCACCTCTTCCACTAAACCAGAACACTGAGTGTCACATTCAGTCATTTTTGGAAGGTGTTCCAAAACCAGGGATAAGGACTCCACCACCTCCCTGGGCAGCCCCTTCCTGACCAGTCTCCAGGGAAGAAATTCTCCCTCATGTCCAAGCTGAACCCCTCCTGGCACAGTTTGATGCCATTTCTCCTGTCCTGTTGCTGGCTGCCCGAGACAAGAGCCCAACTCCCTCGTGCCAGGGAGCTGTAGAGAGAGATAAGGCTGCCCCTGAGCCTCCTTTTATCCTGCCTGAACACCCCCAGTTCTCTCAGTGCTCCTCACAGGACTTATTTGATCCAGAAAAGTCAGCACCACATCACTTAACAGTAAAATTCAGCTGAAAGGCTCATTATAAACTACAGTAGGGTAAAGAATGTAAAGCAGAATCGTGGGATTCTTATAAGAAAACATGCACAAAGTATTTTCTCCAAAGGTTTCTATCTTATATATTTTAGCTCAAGGACCTTTTGATTTTTGGAGGTTTTCTAATTAATAAACCAAATAGCTTTAAAAATTAATTTCACTTTTTAAAATACATTGTTTTCTTTATTTTGTCATTCTGGGCTTTTTAATTAAATATGCAGATGGTGCCACCTGGGGAAGTTTACATGCTTGCACCATTAAGTGTCTTTGAACTAACTTCATGCCAATAATTGTTTTTAAGACATACACTGCCAAATTTGTCACTTGAGAAAAGTTAATCTAATTCTTGTCTTGCTCACTGGGGAGAGATGGTGACTTCTTCCACTGAGGGACAGACACACATGGACAGAGTTCAGCCACTTCCAGCCACACAAAACCCCCATCTTTTTGTCTTTGGTCCCCACTTGACTGACAAATGTCTGATGGAAGCTCTACTACAAAACCAATGTCAATTGCAACTGGATTTTCTCAGCCACCAACAGCCCCAGTACCCTGCAGTCACAGCTGGATTTAACAACACACCAGTGAGGATGTGACAGGATTTCACCCATGGCACAAAGATGGAACCTGAAGTCTCCATGAGCTGCCCACAGCTGCACAGCTTGGGACACAGTCCAAACCATCTGCATCTGAACCTGGGAGATTGCTCCAAACTGCCTTTTTTAAGATTAACAAATGTGTCTGCCTTAAAAACTATCATTTAGAGAATGACATTATCAGGTCAATGTGTTCCTGAGCACTGTCTTTGAGAAAAGACAATTTAAAAAGCATTTTGTGGCTCTTGGTGCAATGGGTAACAAAAACCAAACAGGCTCAGAACAAATAACTTAATAGCAATGTCTGTGGAAACCAGAATCTTTTTAAATGCAGTTTGAAATCTGCCAAGTTACACTTAAAATAAACTCTACAAGGCCACAAGCCCCTCTGGCCAGCTTCTCATTCCCTCAGATTTCACCTCACCTGCATGAGCAAAGCTTTGCTCACGTCTTTCTCTTCCCTGGACAGATGAATTCTGTTCATTCTGCCATCTCCTGCTCTACATTAGCTTTTCCCCTGATCCCCTGTTAGCCTAAATTATCCTTCCGGAGCTTGCACACTCTGCAGGCTCTTCCTTGAGCTCTTAAATCACTCCTCAAGCCTCGCTCCTATCCAGACTACTAAAAATGCAACTTCGTGAGCTATTACCTACAAAGCATTAGAAAAGTATCTTCATGAATCTGGTACTCCCAAACATCCGTACAGCCTACTGAAAACCCTATCAGGAACCAAAAGCTACAAAGTTGATGCACATGTGAATCTAGTTTTTGTTGATTTAAGTCAGGGTTACCTGGATAAAACAACAATGTTGACAAGCATCCAACAAATTACAGCTGAGCCCCTGTATCTAAGGATGAAGATCACAACTAAGAAGTATTCAGCAGCTCTAAGTCTAATCTCATGATCCAAGTTATTTTCTTAGTGAAGTCCAGCAGTGTATATTGTTTCATGGACAGCATCCTACTCATTTGTAATGTGCATGCTGTCAATCAAAAGACTCAATAACTGAGCTACAATCACATTTAGAGCTAAATGCTTTTGAAGTCTAATCATTCCAAATCAAGGCTCAGCAGATCAGTCTAAAGAATCACATCACATTCCAGAGCACTGTGGCTTCCACGGGGTACAAAGTGGGTCTAAGTAATTACATGCCAGAGAAATCCATTTTTAATAAAAGCTCTATTGGTTAAATAGGAAAAAAAATAAAAATGCACAGAACAAAATGTTTAAATCCTCAAGTATAATCATCACTTTATCTGCAATTCTACACCTTCTCACATGACTGTAGGTGTGTGGTGATTGCTCGTGTTAGTGCATTTTTGTCAACAAAGAAGACCAGGCTGCAGTGCAAACACCTGCATTAGAGAGGCTTCTTACAGGTTCAATGACTCTTTGTGCATCCTAAATCCCACAACTGAAAAGAGACAAAAAAATAAACAGGAAAAGAAGGGAAGAGGAAAAAAAAAGCGCCTTGTGTTGTTTCATTCACCACTCATTCCAAAACATTCAAATCAGCCCCAGCTCGGCAGGGAATCCAATAAGGATAATGCTGGGGCTGTCTATCCGTGCCCGCACGCTGCTCCGCAGGATTGTACACCCACGTGATGGTTTGTTTATGAGTCTGGAGCAGCATCACGAGGCGCTGCCCCACGGGACCATTCCACAGGCAGGGACAGCCACAGCCACAGCTCCATAAAAATATCCCTTCCCAACTCGGCACATGCAGCCCGAGCGTTCCTACGCCGCGGCATTTCGGCACGCAGCTCTTGGCTCCAGGCTTCAAATTAAAGGAAAGCAGGAGCAGCAGCCATTCAAAGTGCAGGGAAAAAAGCTCCTTTAAAAGCTCACATGCACAAAACAAAGAAAAATTTAAAGGCAGAGCTTTATCACAACCTCAGTCTGATTCTGCAGGTATAGATTTCTCTTCATAAAAATCAATAGAAGATGATTTTAAGCCGTTTGATTTCATTACTGTGTATCAAATCTCTGCTCTGAATGGAACATCTGAATCAATCTGCAAAGCTGCTACAGGCTACACTGTCACAGGCTTTCACATGCCTTTTCTCTACCACTCTCACCACAAAGACAGCGAGATAAAAACCCCACACTGGAGGTTATTTGATATTTCTAAACAAGTACCAGCAGCAGACTGGGATTTCCCTTTAGCTCTCTGATTTTTCACACCGATGTTTCAGGTGGAAAAGAAAAACCAAGCATGAACTGCACACAACGCACTGGTTTGCTGCAGCGGTGACTGGAGAACTAAAATGTCCTATTTCCAGTACTGAGAGATGAAAACATGTTGAATTAAACAAATACACATGTACGCTCATCATGCTGAGGCTGTGGGGTTTCACCACAAAAGAAACACATTATAGATCATTTAATGCATTAGAAAAAGATGGCACAGTGGATTTCTATGCTGTGCTCATAAGGAGAGGCTTTTTAAAACCTGAGCAGACACACAAAAATAAATGTCGTAGCAATAGGATTATTTTTTGTATCTGTTTTAGTCAATATGTCACGATATAAAAATCTGGAGTTTCAATCTCTACACTTCTCCGAGCCTCCGCCCTTAAATTATGTTAAATTATGTCCCTTTAGTTAAATTGCTGCCTTCATAATCCAGTCAGCACATCCCAAGCTCCACATTCAGAAAGGTTACGATCCCATTTGTTTCCCACTCGTAAGACTGCCAGTGAGAGGGAGCGAGAGGCACGGCACGGCCTCCCACACGTATCCTCAACGCCCCCAATCCATATGGGAGTCACTCCAACACCCAGCTCTGCACCTCAAAAGCTGCGCTGCTCAGAATTATAAAAAAAATGCCTCATTTCTCTTCTTTGCATCATTGTCAGAATTACTTAAAGAGTGAAAAATGGGAACAATTTGCTTCTTTTGAGCGCTGAGTACTCCTGACAGGATCAGTATGAACAACTTGCAATTTTGAGGGGGAAAAAAAAGAGAAAATAATTCAGAAAAAGTAATGTGAATAAAGTATCAGGCTTCTAATCTGTTAAATAACTGCTATAAAACCTATTACTGATATTTTTTACACTTTTTTTTATATGGTTATTCTGGATTACTAGAAGACTTCTTTGTTCACTGAATACAGACACTCCTATTACCTGCCTGGTAAACCAGTGGATGGTTCTACATCCCCCTAAATCCCCCCAAATCATGTATCTGCACAGGTATTTACAGTTTAGGGGAGGCACGACTCAGTAGGATCGTGGGGGGGTTATTTGTTTTCTGTATTCAGAATAAGAAAGTGAAAATGAATGCAAATACCTCCTTTCTTGGCAGCAGGCAGCGCATTGTGAGCATCTCAGCCTCCCAGTCTGAGCACTGCAGCTGCCGAGCGGAAGAAATAAATAAATAAGAGCCCAGCCCTAACAGCGAAGTATTTCAAAGGACAAAGGATATAAAAAGAAGAGCTGCAATAGAGATTTCAGCACAGCCACAAGTGAGACATCCTGAATTCCTGCACGTTGTAGCTGCTCTTGGATTATTCCTTTATTTTTAAGATCCCTACAATAAGTTTTATTTATCAGTCATTCACATCCACCCCTCATTTCCCACCCTGTTGTGATTTGCTGCAAAGGCCATCCCCCATCCATCACCCCTTGGTGGTTGTTTCTTTCACTGAACAGACAGCCCATCAATTTGAAGATCCAGGTAGCAAATCCCATGGGCTCTAGATGCACTCTTATCTTAAATGCACTGAATAATAATTTATCCTAACACCTTTCAGAGCTGATCTTGAGGTGATGGACTTCAGGTGTTTGGCTTTGTTTTCTGAAATCACCTGGGCAGCCCAGGTCCCTGTGTGTGATGCAGGAGCATCAGGTACTGTGGCCTCCTGCTCTGGGCCAAAAACCTGAAGAGGTGCAGGAAACAGCTATTCCAGTACTCTCAAAGTTTGCATTTGCTTCATCACTTGGGTTGTCCTACCAGCTAGGAACAAACATCAGCTGGGGAGTAATGTGACTTTTCCCCTTTCTGGCACAGTGAAGAAACAACAAACCTGAAGACGCAGGTCACAGCCTGGAGCCTGCACAGGTAAAGGGACTCATTCCCAAGCTCACAAAACCCCAAGTCTGCTGAGCTCTGAAGGGAACAGGAAGCCCATCAGCCCATACAGTTCAGTAAGACAAAGCAGAAAACATATTTAAGATTTTCTTTAACTTTTTTTAAGCAGTACTCGATTTCTGACTTCTCAAAAGTAAAAATTTTGGTTTAGAAACCATGGCAATTAGGATCGTTACCTGGGGTGGAAATGCTCTAGTTTTGCACAAGAATAAGATATAATTGAACAGAAATTATTTTCTGCAGAACTTTTGCTCTTGATTTTGAAAGCCAGAAATATGACCACAGAATAACACTGTGCCTCTTCACAATCACTGAAGAAATGTGATGCTGTATATACAGGTACCGTATAGCACAAGAAAACCATTTTTCTGGTGAAAGAAGAAATGACATGCCTGTATTCTTTAACCAGAAGAGAGCTTGGGAAGTCAGGAGATTAACCTCGCTGATAAAATAGTGCTAACAAAATTCACTCAGTAGAAATATTAATTGCTACACTTAACTTGTTACAAGTTGGGCCCAATTCCTCAGAAGGATTTTATCAGCTCCACAACACTTCATATATTTGAAGAGATCTGCTACAAAATATATTAGAGCACCAGTCAAAGGGATAAACACTAACATAATTCTTCAGCTTCTCTCTAAGCTTCTGTCAGGTTTGGTCCTCGATAAACACGTGAAGGAACTCTTCATACCCTGCCTGCTGCTCTACGCCACACGTTTCGCTCCTCACAGAAAAACACATTTCAAAAGCCACTGGTAAACTGCCACCTCGCACTACTCATGATTTGAATTTAATTAGAAAAAAAATAGTTAAGTACATCTGTCCTAGAAATGAGAGCTATCACAACAAAGCAAGATTTCTCCATACACATGTTGCCTCTGAAATCTGCTGCTTCCCCTGGAGCACGTGCATCGTTTCTGCAACATGATGAAATTCAGAGCGAACAAATAATTCCAGCAGGAACACCATACAAGTTTCACAAAAGGCAAACATTGTATTTTGAAAAGCAAATCCTAGTTGTGAAGTTAATCTTCACTACCAAAGACTACTAGAAGAGTAAAGCAGGGGAAAAAAGCCCTTACTTGAGCAAATATATATGGAAAGGTGTTTAGCTGTGGGGTTTGGAAACTTGAATGGTCTAAGGAAATGGGCATGGGATTTTAGCAGTAGAAAAGTCTTTTAATAGATACTCTTGGAGAAGGAGGGGGGGAAGTAAATTTTGGAGCATACATGTAATTTTTCAGGTCAAATGCATCTGTTCCATTAAGGGATTTCACTAGCACTAGTTTTCAACACAGTTTTTCTCTAGCCAGAAGTTAATGCTTGTCCCATTTGACCCTGGAATGGAGCAGACAGTAAAATATTTAGAAGACTTGACGAAGCTGTTAACGAGAATAAAGGGCTCAAAATGAGAGAGTGGAATTAAACCACCAATAAACTAGGTCAAATTATTGGAGTGCAGAGTACCCTGAATTACAGCAAAAAGTAACTATTATAATTGTAATTTCCATCCCAGGTCATTTAAATGATTAATAGCAGGAGTTAGAAAAAATTAATTAATTCCTGCAACTAATTCAATTTTGTTGTATTTCCTTGGGTTGTCTGGACTTTTAAGCTTAGTACCCGGAGTCCTTTATTCTTTTATTTCAAGAACCTGATGGACTTGTACTTTTACACATTTTGTGGGGGACCTGCAAAGAGGTACCTAAAGGACAGAGTTGTTTATGCTGGAAAAGATACCTAAGATAGAGTCCAACCATTAACGCAGCGATGCCAAGGCCACCAGTAAATTATGTCCCTAAGTAAGGGCAGGATGCAGCCACTCTTGGGGATGCTGCCACGCCCGGAATTAGTGAGGATCATCAGCCACACGGATGTGGAGGCTGTGCTGGTCACTGCAGCAATGCTGGACGTGAGCAGCAGCCCAGGCCAGCCGAACACGGCCGGCAGAACAAACCACCAGGCCCTCCGGCCTCCCTGACCGATACATCCATGGCTGCCCCCATCCCTGTAACCCTGCCAGACAGGGCTGGGTCACAAACATCTCGGGCAGGTCTGCAGGCGTGTGACAGGGCCAGCACAGTGTCCCAGCACGGAGTGACAGCGTGGCAGCCCGGCTGCCTTTGCCGTCCGTTCCCACGCACGGCTCCACTCCACGGCTGCCAGCAGCCCCGACACGAGTAATCCCCATCCACTACTCCTCCATCTCACCCACTGCGAGCTCTTCGTGCTGCTGCAACGGGGGAAACCTGGTTCAGGTCACGGCAAAAGGTACAAATCCGCTTATTTTAACACGACGCTGCCACGCTTCCTTCTCCACACTCCCCCGAGACTGGGACAAGCAGCTCCCTGCAGAAAGCCCGAAGGCTGTCTTTGCCGAGGAAAGGGAGATGCTAATACCATTATCTGGATCCCCCGGCAAGGCAGAACCAGTGCCCCCTCCGCAGCCGTGCCCGCCGCGGTGCCCTCATGAGCAGGCAGAGCAGCGGCCCCACAGCCGTGTCCGCTCCCCGGTGCCCTCATGAGCAGGCAGAGCAGCGGCCCCACAGCCGTGTCCGCTCCCCGGTGCCCTCATGAGCAGGCAGAGCAGCGGCCCCACAGCCGTGTCCCCTCCTCGGTGCCCTCATGAGCAGACGGAGGAGCGGCCCCACAGCCGTGTCCCCTCCTCGGTGCCCTCATGAGCAGGCAGAGCAGCGGCCCCACAGCCGTGTCCCCTCCCCGGTGCCCTCATGAGCAGACGGAGGAGCGGCCCCACAGCCGTGTCCCCTCCTCGGTGCCCTCATGAGCAGGCGGAGCAGCGGCCCCACAGCCGTGTCCCCTCCCCGGTGCCCTCATGAGCAGACGGAGGAGCGGCCCCACAGCCATGTCCCCTCCCCGGTGCCCTCATGAGCAGACGGAGGAGCGGCCCCACAGCCGTGTCCGCCTCGGTGCCCTCATGAGCAGGCGGAGCAGCGGCCCCACAGCCATGTCCCCTCCCCGGTGCCCTCATGAGCAGACGGAGGAGCGGCCCCACAGCCGTGTCCGCTCCCCGGTGCCCTCATGAGCAGGCAGAGCAGCGGCCCCACAGCCGTGCCCCCTCCCCGGTGCCCTCATGAGCAGGCAGAGCAGCGGCCCCACAGCCGTGTCCCCTCCTCGGTGCCCTCATGAGCAGGCGGAGCAGCGGCCCCGCCGCGGTGCCCCCTCCGCAGCCGGCGGGGGAGGCGAGCGGCGAGCGCAGGGCTCCCACACAAAGGAGCTCAGAGCAGCAGACCCTCCCCTCCGCCCCTTCCTCCACCTTCCCTCGCCTCCAGCTCTCCGAATAGACCTCAGCCTTTCATAAAGGGTGGAAAAATCCCCCCCAGAATAACCCACCCTACAGCAACCCCATGTATTTCCCTGCAGGGCGATTGAAACAGCTCCTGTATTAATGAGGAGAAAACCAAATTTAGAAGAGGCGCAGCATCCAAATATAGGCTCCAACACACCTCGCTCTTGAAAAGGGTCTCACTGTTTCCTCCCGCCCTGAGAGGAGCCATGGGCTGAGCTCACACGCCGGGGGCTGTGCCTGCCCCGCAGCTCAGCAGCATCCTGCATCCCACCGCAGCATCCCCACGGGAACGCAGCATCCCCTGCCCCACGGTCACCGTACCCCCATCCCAACATCCCCGAGGGCAGCATCCCGCCGCCGCCCGGCCCAGAACAGAGGTGGTATTTTGGCAGATGCCAATAATCCTGCTCCCCAGGGAGGATCCCTGGGACTGGCCTGTTATTCCAGGCTGAAAGTAGTAAACAACCTCCCAGGGGCTGGAGACAGAGGTAAACCCCAAAGATGCCATGTCCGTGCTGGAGCGAGTGCTATTACAGGACAAAAACAACATGGAGCTTCTCAGGCTGCGCTAAAAAAAATGTAAGGCAAAAGTTAAGAATGCTGCTCCTATAAGAGGAAAAAAAAATATAAAATCAAAGTCATATGTTTCTCCAGAGGATTTTATGAGTTTGTTTATGACAAACTGTTTTCATGAATGCTCTGAAATTCAGAAAATAATTTTACTTCTTTTCTACACAAGTAGACTTTATAAAAAAATCCTTCTCCCCCTTTTACAAACATTTGCTTTTTTTGCCAAAACAGAAAACAACATGGGGAGGGAAATATCAACACACTCAAATCAGCCACGGGTTTTTCTACACATACAGAAACATTCTAGCAAAACCAATGTTCGGTATTTAGCTTGATAACATACAGATGAAGGAAGAACATTCCCAATAAATCCACCCCACAGGGGAGGATTTTAAAATTTGTTAAAAATGCTATTTGACCACATTCTGTTGCTAGATTCAAGTGATGTCACGCTTGTTGCAAGATAGAAAATGTGCCGCTCAGAGTAACATCTAAGGCAGCTCTAACCAGGATGGGGGGATTAGTTTGGCCTCTTTCAAGAGAATAAATTATTGCTGAAGATGTTTACACAATGCAGCTCCATGAGCTGAAAGGTTGCTTTCAGAAGAGGCCCAGGCCCTGCTGGAGGAATGTGAGCACAGCCCAGGGCAGGCCGAGGCTCAGCAGCTCCATTTCAGCCTCTGTCTTTCCCTTCAGGTGACTATTTTTGGGAGGCACACAGTTGTGTGTGTTGGGGCTGGAACCAGCCAGCTCTGAAAACATTTGGAGTATTTTAGACACAATGGTTTCAGCATTGTGTTCTAAAAGCAACCTGCATAGTAGGAAATGTTGAAAGCAAAAAAAGGGAAAAGTGCAGCAAGAGTAAATAAAAACTGAAGTAAATCTAAAAATCAGATTACAGTGCAAAGTTGTCCTTGCTATCACTGCACACCTACACTAATCAAAAAACTCACCGTTCTACAGACAACAGCAACACAGAGCATCACAAGGGAGCACAACTTGGGCCTCAATTTACTCCTCCAGAACACAGCATTCCCTAATTTTTACACAGCTGTATGCAGACATCCCTACCACCACTGCTGACATATCACCCATCAAGAAACACTAACTTAAACACAAATTTAAATGAAACATCATTGACATTTTGTTTCCATCTTCTCTAAACAGAGAATAACCACCCTGAACCCTTCCACAACAAGCAAAATCTGTGGATTTAAAAAAAAGAGAGAAGGGGTGGTGCAGGGAGGGAGAAAACGCTCTCAGGTGTGAGCCCAGCTCCTCACTACTGATTCTTTTGTCCAAATACACAGTAGAAAATAAAGAGACATGGGGATTGTCAGAATGCTGAGACTCAAAACAGAAGAGCTTAGGAGGAGGGACAAAAGACCTGCTGTAAAAGCATCTGCAAAGTAAGCAGGAACTGCAATCCACCCAGTACCCACTTTCATGTCTTGCCATTAAATTCCTGATGCAGCAATGACAAGAAAACCCCGGTCTGACTTGAAGACTGTGAAGAACCTACATTAAATCTTATGGTTTTACCTGTGCTTAAAATTAGGAAGCAACTTCAGGATCTTGACCAAAAAAGCCCAAGGCTCCAAGCTGCTGCACTGACCACAGTGGATGCCCCAAACCCCCCAGAGCAGAGAATCTGAGCCTGGAATGCAGAGGCTCCAGTGAAAAGCAGTCTTAGTAACAGGTAACAACAGGCAGCTTACTGTCAGTAGGCTTAGTACAGTTTGCACTTCCTCTGTGTTGTGGGGGTTTTGTGTGTGCTTGATTTGATTTTTAAGGAGGACAGTGCCACCAGGAAGGCTGAAGCTATTCCACAGACAGTACACAGCAACAGCTGCACTGGGAAAGAAAAACAGATGTCAGCACACCTTGTTTCTATACCTAGTAATAAAATATTTATGGATCATTCTCCTTTCTTCCCTCTCCCAGTTTCCTCTGCTCTGCTGGACATACATTCTCTGAAAACTCACTTTCAGCTGCTTACGCCTGACTTTTGCTCAACTTGGCAGTGTTCCATTTATGGCTGGATTCAACAACCTTAAAGCTCTTTTCCAACCTAAATACCTCCATGATTCAGGTATCTCCTGTTTCCCAGAGACACTCTCCTGAGTCCCCACAGCATGCTCTGTGTGAGCCATCACCTTCCATTCCCCAAGGCCAAAGCCACTGTAGCCGCTGTCCTAACAGGTTCCTTCACAAGGAACCTCGGGAAATCAGGATGACAATTCCTGGGGATCAGGAAAGGTTATGATCACTCGGGAGGAGTAACACTGTAGCAAGGAGCAAAATACCTGCAAAAGCAGTGTTTCCTGCATCCACCTAATTGCCAGCAACAGCCAGCACCTGACTTTGAGGGGCAACCTTTCATTATGCACCCCACAGCAAACAGTGCAGCTCCCTTCCTCATCCCCACACCTCCTTTCTTCCCTTTTAAAGGGGGAGAAAGTCTCCCTTTGCAAGAGGAAAACTTATTTAAAAAACTTAAAAAATAAAACAGTCATTTAAGCAAGAGAATATTCAGAATTTATGGCTTAGATGTGCATGCCTGCAGGCAAATCAGAGGCAAGACATCTCTGATCAACTATGCAGTTCTTATCTCCCGTAGACAAAGCAACACCTCCATCAAGCATATGGATCATCAACGTGCCTCTTGGAAGGGACAAGGGAGATTAGGTATCACCAGTTATACAAGCTGCACTTTACAAATCCCGTGTCAATTAAAAGATGCTGTGTATTCTGAAACTCCCACACTCTCCATGCCTACACATCTTCTGTAGGCTGTATTGGCAGCGAAAGTAGTGGCATTTGGCCCAATAACTGAGAGGATGCTAAAGCTTAATTCAATCCTCTTCCCTGCACTCTGGGTGCAAACAAAACTAACAAACAGAACATGTCAAAGCTGGCCAAAAAGTTTTTCCAACTACTACATCATTCATGCACAACAAATGCTCCATCCAGCATTTTCTGTCGCATAACAGGAAGCTGCAGTGCCGAGGCCCCTCAGAACACCTCTCCTCATCCTTCCCACAGTTGCATCCTCCCTTTGGGACCTCACCAAAATCCACCCCAGGGAGGACTTTGAATTGCAGATACTTTGTTGAAATACTTGGAAAAAAAAAAAATCATTCTAACACTGTAAAAGTGCAGGTTGCTCACATCTCAAATACAGACTGCAACTCTGAGCCCTTCAGCTCAAAAAGGATGGAAGAAAACTAGAAAAGGCACAAAGCAGCATGACAAAAACCCAGAACTATTCACACATGCATAAAAACAAAGACTTGTCTTCAGTACTTCAGCCTGGAGAAAAAAACAAAATTAAAAACCAGTTACTGTCAGAGTAATTGCAAGTAAAATGCTTAAACCCACATTTAATTCCTATGAATAACTGGACTGCTCCTCCACATTCCTTCTACTACCCAGAGAAACTGTTAATGTACAGAAATTAATTCTGCTTTTGAAGCAAATCAGAGTATTCAGACCCCAAAATCTTGTGGGTTTCCCAAACTGACTGATATCCTCAAGGTTACACCTCACCTCCTCAGAAATCTACTCTCTACCCATATGATCACCTTCTACTGAAGGATTCTCAAATCCTATTTTCATGTTCTTTTGCAAAACATTCAGATGTTTACTTCAATTATGTTTTTTTTAATCCCGCTACAGTTAAACGAAATGTTCTCATTAAAAAAGAACACATTCAATTATGAAATCTGCAATTTTAATTACAATTTTCTATCCCCATCTACTTTGAAACTCAAACCAAACCAGAACGGTTGTTTGTTCATGTTTGAACAATGTTTTTATTTGCCGTGGATAAACGGAGACTTATCTAATACCACTTACATGGAGTCAGAAATTGATTTTTGATTAATGTTTAATCAAAAACAAAGAGACCCATCTGTGCAAAAAAAGTAGGAAGCACAAAGCCTTGTCCATGGGAATTTTTTCTGTGTCAGCTCTTCCAAGCACTATCGACATGAGATCCTTCCTCCTCTGCTGGTATGAGGATGCAGCTCTGTTGACAGAGCACTTTACAATAGCCAGATAGCTTCCTCCAGGAAACACTAATTTAAAACAAGATTATTTATTTTAAATACAAAGGCTCTACAACTGACAACATGGAGTAAACATTTTAAATCTCAAATGCTCATAAAAATTAAGAGCATTAATGACAACTTTCCCTACTTTGGGCAGGCAGCCAGCTGTCAAAGGCGAACAAAGCTCAGGTACCTCCAGGTCCCTCCTTGCCCAGCACTGTCAGCTGGCAGGGCCACAGGTGAAAACAGCCCTAAAATCCCACGTCTCACTGAGGATGAAATCACAGTTTTAATGAAAACTGAATATTCAAGTCTTTACTGGAGCAAGACTTCTCCATCAAGGGATCAAAGTCCAGGGGAACACCAGCATTTAGAAGCAGGCAGCACTCAAGATCAACACAGTGTAATAAAATTTTAAAAAATGAAGAAGGATGAACGTTTCTAGCTGTAATCAAAATAATAAAAGAAGTTATCTAACTTCAAAAGGAGTCAATCTCTTTCAAAACAGAAGCACATATTCCAGTTTGGTGGTATAAATGCCTTGACAGCATGTCCTAGGAGTGGGGGGAGTGATACCAAAGCAATCCCAGGATATTTGGGGAGATCAGAAACATCAGGGAGGCAGTAAGTCTTTAAGAAGCCAGGGGTGAAGTGGCTGCTTCCTCTTCTGAATGGAGCCTGAGCAACACCTGAGTTAATCCCAAGATCTTTTCATTTCTTTCTCAGTGTCTCTCTCTTTTATTCATGGTAAGAGCCCAGAAAAGCAAACAGTGCTGCTCTAAAACATTTGGTCCCCAAACCTCTTTTTGACAAATGTAAATACACACTAATTTTTTTCAACAATTAAGAACTCCCAAAGAAAGACGGAATATTAAAAAAAAGTGACAAGAACAATCTTAATTATAGCTCTGTTAACACATTATGATAATAAGTACTTGTTCTTTATCAGACATTTTAAAAAATTATTATTGTTCTGAACTATACAAAGGCTGGTCTAAAGAACAAGGATCTTTGTCTCTTGCTGCCAGAAGAAACAGCATTTCCTGAGGCCTGTTTCTGCCTTCAACTAACAGTTTTGATTTGGGCTTTAGAAAAATAACTCATGTCCTCAGCTGGAGGGAAAAAAAGTTCCCTTCTTCCCCCTCTCCCAGATGCTCACCGGAGAGCAGCATCACCAGTGGTAATAACACTTAGTTTCTTCAGCCTTCAGGAAAAATAAAACCAAACCTCTGGCTATCCTGGCTCAGGTAAACAACAGGAGTTCATTACAGAGTTAATATTGAGTTTGTTCATATTCCTCTTCCTCCTTTCCACCTCCCCTCGGAGCCCCCGGACTAGAATTACAGCCCAACAATAGCCCAATTGTCGCCCCCGGCAGCAACTTCCAGCCCAACAATAGATCCTTCCCTTTTCTCCCCACCCAAAGGAAAATTAATAAGGAAAAATTTCTCTGATTACAGGGTAAAGAAAAACATTTTTAAGGGGGAAGACAGAGAGACCTATGTATATACCATGAGGTTCTGAGCTTCCTTTGTACAGAAGAATGTGCATTCCCTTTCCCAGGCTGCTTTGTATCCCACAATCCCTCCTATGCAGGGGAAGAGATGGGGAGGAAGGTTATGTGCTCTGGCACGAATGGCATTTCCTAAGAAGGTCACTTTAACCACCACTTTAAAGGGTCCTTCCTTTAAGGAGTCTCACCTATTCCTACAAACGTGAAGGGAAGAGCTGTGAGGCCCCTTTATTTCTGTGATAACCTGGAAGTGCACGTGCCTGCTCTCTGAAACAGAGCTCACAGGAATTCACACTCGGAGGGGAGAAGCAGGCTGGATTTACAAAGCAAACATTGTTTTTTGTGGGGAAAGAGTATTTACACATAGGAACAAATATGTTTTATTTCCCACTTTCCAGATGAAAAAATACATGTTACTGCACTGCAAATATTTTGGTAACGCGTGCCAAAAGCCAAAAACAAAGAGAGAAGCCCTTCCTTTGGAGAGGAAAAAGAATCCCCACCTACTACAGCCATGACTGCACAAAGTCCAGCATTAGGCTCATGATTTGTTTCTGCCTGCTAGGGAGCCTAACATTTATTTCGACAACAAAGCGATAACAAAGATTCAAAGCTGCTTTCCAAAAAAGTTCTCAAGTATTTAAAGAATTTGTTTGTGCTCTGCCAAATATCCCTCTGTTCCTCACAGGGCTCTAACCCCTACAACCAGGGCAACATCTGTTGGTTTGGGGTGACAAGAAAGGAAATGGGGTATTTTGTGAGTTTGCACTGCAGAAGCTGCCCAACATGTAATTCACATTGATATTAATTTCAGTTTCTGCCTGCACAATATTTACTCATGCAACAGCTAGTTAAAAGCTCTGTCCAAGTGCCTTTAAGTATTTGAGATTTACCTCCACTTATCAAGGTTTATTCTCCTTCAGTTAAAAGTACTTTACTAAATCACTGCTCTCCATAGTTCTCACATCTGACTTCTCCTTACTGAAACTATTAAAAAAGGTTCAATCACTTGGCTATTGCAACAGGGAACATTTACAAAAGCAGATTTGAGTTCTTATTGGTTTCAACAAGAAAACCTTGTTGATGTTTGGTGAGAATATACACACAGAAAAACCCAACACTACAAGTGTGTCAGTAGAGTTCCCACGTTAGCTGAAGTCCCAGTCCAAGGCCACAGGTTCTTTACAATGACTAAATTCAAGATCTGAGTTTTAACACCAGGACCATGGCCACCTCCAGCTAAAGGAACCTCTAGGATCCACCTGTGGATCAGGCCAGAATTCCTTGGTCTAGCTGAGCAGGAGCCAGGCACCGGCAGCGTGCAGCTCCTGGGCAGCCCTGCTCAAATCCTGTTTAAGACTGTCCCTGTTCCACCATCCCAGAGTCCTTTACCCACTCTCTTCAAGCAATTTTTCCAGTGCTATGTAGGTCCTGAAGCTGTGATTTAGCTACTAAATTTGAGGAAATGTTAAAAATGCAAGAGCCATGCCATTCCAACAACCAGCAAGTATCTCTGTAGGAGACAGGAATTCTATTGCCTTTGAAAAAACTCTGCATTAACCAGAAAAGCATTTTAACAGGCAGAGATTTTTTTTTAATTTTTTTTTTTTAAAGAATTAACACTTACAGTCCTTAAGGAGGATTACTAACACCTCTTTGCTTCATTTCCTTTTTGGTTTATGTTTAAGGACAAATATTTTGTTTATAGTGAACTGAGCACACATCCAGCTGATCTCTCTCTGAGTACTTCCCGCAAGCTCTCTTGGCAAAAATCTCCGGACTACCAAAGGCTGCCCCAAAGTCCCTCAGATAACCAGGGTATGGCTGTGGAGTTGGAGGACTGGAAAATGAGACACACCAACTATTCTTTCTCCATGAAGGCATTTATGAGGCAAGTGTGTCATGCAGAAACCCAGTATCTACGACAGCTCATAAATAATGCACCATTTGACACTTCTATCACAGACACAGTTAAAAGGAGGAACAAAAATGTACCACCCGTGGATTGTTTATGTAGGTAAATTTAAAATTAACTTCAAACTCCATTTCATTTTATGGTTGTGAATAATCTTCACCTCTGCCTGTCCTTTCCACAGTTGTGATTATACAGGAACGTATGAGAAAACTGCATTCTTACAGCTTTCTAAAGCTTAACCCTCCCTGCCAGCTTCTCTAACCTGCTAGGGAAGGAATACATAGGTCAAGTGAAATGCTGACACATCACAGTGTCTCTCAAAATAAGAATATTTGTCCACAAGAAAGTGATCTTGTTATAATTCAGTCCTCTGCTTTCTGGAATAGATTTGAACTAATTCCCAAGCAAAAATGTTCAAAAAACAGATTAAATTAAATTGCTATGATGGTTAACAATGGTATTGCTCCAGAAATTCCAGTTTTTTGGACAGCTGAGGCCATTTGAGGACCATGCAGTGCATCTCTCAACCAGTATCTGCAATTCTACAATCAAGTAGAACACATGGATTTTTCCTGCAGGTCTTTATAAAGGCGGTTTAAAAAAGAAAACCAAAGCACAAGCGTAGTCAGCCTTGCCCAAGATCCCCACACATGCCAGAGCCTTCCCAATGCTCTAAACCCATTCCACAAAATCTGTAATAATAATAATAATATTCTGGAAGGTGGTATGGGAGGGTTGCTTTTAAAACTGCTGAAAATAACATGTTGTGATTGCATCGTGCAGCCACTGCGTGCTCAGAGTGGAGACACATCCAGCTCCTCCTGCCTGTGCTGATGTCCCTGTCTGTGCACGAGTTCCCTCACACCTCAGGAGCATCCATCCCCCAACAGAGAGCTGCTCAGCTCCAAAGGCCATGGGAAGTGGGGACGTTTTCCAAAGCTCAGCGGGTGTCAGCCCAGCCAGGCAGAGGCTGAGCTGTGACACAGGTACTGCTCTAGGTAAAGGAAACCTTCGGCAAGAGGTGATGCAGGAGGGAAAAAGGAGAGAGCAAAGGTAGTGAGTAAAAATACTCAGCACAGGAATACCTTTGGCTCACATGCCCCACAATCTCTGCTGGCCTTGCTTTTCTCCCAAGTTACAGCCACCTTGGTTTCTAGGCTAGGGCACGACCAGCTCCATTCCGCACTCACATCTTTCCTGTACACCTCCAAGAAAAGCAGCCAAGGAAGAAGTGACCAGGAAACCCAGCCCATCCCCAGGTCCCTGCTCCTGACTGTCCTCCCTGACTCACATGTAGCCACACTTACAATTTTTAGCAGTCTGCTGGGGCAGCTATGATTCCTCACTTCGGTTCATTTAAGGACCTTAATTGTTTGTTTTGGCTCCAACCAGCAACCGTGTTTATGAAAAACAGGTTAAGCTTTTGGCACCAAATTGTTTTCAAAAACCCTCAGCCTTTGAAATGGTGCCTTCTTTAAAAAAATGTTTTTCTACCTTGAGATGCTGCATTTCTCTCCAGAGAGACATTTAACCTCCACTGCTCACTACACTGGTGTTACCATTTTGTGTTCCCATTAATAACTCATTTTCCTCAACAGTTCAGGACTTGATCTAAAAGATTCTGTCTAAGCTAAGGCATAACATGTGACATTTCAGAGAAATCTAAAGGTATTATTTCCAAATAAAAAAACCTCTCCTGCACCATGTGACCACTCATGAATTTCAAACTTTCATGGTAGATTTGCATAAATAAGGTGGACTTGTACATTGTGAATACCTCTACATGGAAGGCAGATTGTACAGTTTATGCCTTTAATTCAAGAAACTCTCCTGATGCCCCACTGCATCCTGTGTACTGCTACTAAAAACTGTACAACAGGACAGTTCTGCAAAACAAGAATTTCTCCAATCCAAAACTGGCCACAAGATTCTACACTCCCATTTGAGTTTATGAAAGCATATTTTACTTCACACTCAACAGGCTCCAATGCCAAAAAACACCCAGAATTCACATCCCAGAGTGAGAATCCATCATTCCAGGGCAGATCATGCTGATAAAGGCCCATGTGTAAATGCATTAGGAAATCCTGAGTACAGATCACTCACTTGCTTTTTCAGTTCATTTAAAAGCTGCTTCCATAAACTTTTATTCTGCTTAAATGGTTTTCTACATTATTTTGTTAGTACTTTGTTAGTACTTTGAAGATTCATCTGGATGTAGAAGAAGGGTATTGGCTATGACTGCTTTCCCCTGAAGGTGCAGTCAGAAATGAAATGGCTAAAAGTCTCAACAGTGCAAAATTACCAAAAGCTTATATCAAAACAACAAACACCTATTTTTTCACCAAAAAGGGTGGTGAAAACAGAGTATCAACACTGAGCTAAGATCATAAATGGCCTGATGTTCATTTCTTGTCCACTTGAAATGGTTTTGGTCTCCAGCTTGATCATATCCAGGAAAAACTTTCCAATAGACTAATGCCAATACAGCCACCCTTTTTTCGGGTTATAATTGGTACATGTTATAAGGTTTAAAAGCCACAAAATGTTCCAAAACAGCCTGGAGTCACTAGGATGATGCTCTCTTGGGACAGAATCACTCCAATATTCTTCAGTCTACTTCCTAAAGAAACAAACTGAATTAAGGCAGCCATCATCCCTCTACAGGCAAGAATCCCAAAGTGCAACACCAGAATCCTGCTCACTGCTCTCTCCAACTGTTTGGAATCTAAGGAGGCCAAGCCATCCTGCAGCACTCAGGTAAGACACAGAGAGCTTGGGGTGGGCAGCTCCCTGGAGATGTCTCCAAGGATGTCAACTTCAGCCACCAACAACAGAGAAGTGGGAAAGAGGAAGGAGGGAACAAGGAACACAAAACAGATCCAAGCCCTCTGGGTAACTCTGTCTATCAATTTAAACTTAGTATCAGCTTACTCAAAGTGAGTCCAACCTCAGAATGCAGCTTTGGTCAAATAACTGACATATAAAATTAACGTTCATGCAATAGAAGGCTCTGATGGGAAGCTGTATGATTTCAGCTCCTCCAGTAGTGCCAGCCAACATTTTCTAACCAACCACCTACAGTTCGACCCCCAGCTCCTTCATTCAGCCTCTTAAATGCCAGTCCAGGTTTTAAGAAGAGAAAAATCTCAGCACTACCTCAGTTCTATCAAAGCACCCTGTTGGCAAAGAAGGGACTGCTCAAGGGGAAGTGCAGAGGGTGGAGAAGGAAGAATGTCCAAGCCATCTGACAAAACTGGAGTCATCTCTACCACCAGCTGAGTTATCACCACATCCTCCAGCCCTGGCACTACAGTGGGAAATCTTCACAAGTCACCACACAACTAATAGAAGAGAACCAGGCCATCAAGCAAGACAGCACAAGTCAAACACATCAGCAATAGTTCAGAAATTCCTGACATGGGACTCAAATGTCTAGAACTTAATGCAGACTTAGAGCACTGCTGATGCACTTCCCAACACACATGGCTCACAAATCCACCTTAGGAACGTAAAACTGCATTAAAGGGCCTTGTGGTACAAGTTCAGTGTGTTACCATTCCACCAGATTTACTTCAGAGCTGAGCAATCTCCTATGTCAGGCTATTATTTCTATTACCATAAACAATCCCAACTGTGCCCTGTTTACAGCTGCAGAAGGAACAAGGATACACCTACACTTACTGATTGTGCCTGGGCCACACAAGCTGCTGCCATTTTATACCACACTTTACCAAATAACCCATTCTATGGTCATTCTGCTGGCAAACTCAGCCCCAGAAACATCTTCAGTTTTTGTTACAATACAAAATTTACCATTTTAATGCAATCAGGAAATAATGGGAGTGCCAGCTGCAGGTAGGAAAAGGATCCTTATGTCTAGTCATCGGTTTTCAACTCAGCTATAGAAGACTTTTCCAGAATTAAACAAGCTATTAATGGAAGCACTTAAGTCCTACTGGTTTTGCTTTCAACTAACAAATGCTCCTCTAGGAAACCACATATGAAACATGCCCTATAAATTGAGATTGAAAAAAATAATTAGTTGCTAATTTCCAACAAAGCCCTATAACAAGTGGCTGTGCAGTACAGAAAGCTGTAAATTCCCTGTTTAAAGGGGACAAGGATCTGTTTGGGCTTCACCTCCTGTGTTACAGAAGCCCTAAATCACCAATCCAAGTTTGCCAGGAGCACAGGAAATGTGTGAACAGTGCACAGTGAACAACATACTGAACCATCATCAACAGTTGTGATGGTTCCTCTCGGAGCATCTTCCTCTGCTGATCTCATGTGAAACTCTTCACGTGCCCTTGGCTCATTCCATTTTCATGGAATCCACTCTCTGTATCTCTATGCACATAAAAGAATCCACACCAACAGGCATCCATCGGCTGGAATATTTTACTGTCTCTTTTGCTGTTTTGGAACTCATTGATAGCTGTAAAATATGGGAATCATCTTCCTAAGCTCAGCATCAATGCTGCTAAACCACCCAAGATGAACTTAAATGCATCATGTTATTTTAATTATTTTTCTGAAGCATCTTATTTTTATGTCAATGCCTGTCATTACAGCAGGATTCTTCACAAGAAAAGAATAAAACTGTGAAAAGGACTGAAATCTTAAATCTTTTCTCCTGTTGGCCTAATGGTACAGTTCTCCATACACCTGGCAATGAAGAAAATAAATTCAGAGATGCCTTTTGATTTATAGCTCCAGTGTGATTTCTCAATAATACAGCTATCTTAGACTGCTGCATGCATTTAAAAAGAATTCTAGCTCCTTCGGAGATGAATTACAGTAGCTACATCTTTAACTGAAGCTCACATAAATTTCCTTTTTTTTCCTCCAAGAAAACAATTACAAAACATTAAATCACTTTTATAACACACTATGAAAACAAAAACCTTTAATTTGGGTTATGATCTGAACTGGTTGTACGGGACACTCAGGCTGCTCCTCTGTTTCACTCTCTGCCTGCAGCAGCTCCAACTTGGGAGCCCCAGGTCAGGAGGAATCACCTGCTTTAGTCTGACCATTTCCCAGCTTGTAAGGACAACACACCTCCTTCTATCTTCTCATGCCCCACAGAAGGGATCCCAAACACACTTAACACCACCTTGCCCAAGTCTCACACTTGGCTCTCATTCCAGCAATAGTTTCAGGCATCCCAAACTGAGTCACATGGCTGTCCTTGAAGTTGATCAAACATCTCTTGTACAAGTCATGGGAAATCCAGTGTAGACTATAATAGGAAAGAAATTCCAGTACCTGGACTGGAGAAGATTATCTATCTCTGAAAAGCTAAAACCATCAGAGACCTCTGACACTACATCTTCTCTTTATCCCAAGTGCAGATAAGTCTAACAAAACTTATAGCCTTCCTTCCTCCTTCCATCCTCCTCCTCACCATTATGCTTCTGGAGAAAAACATAAAAATAAAATAAAAGAAGGAAGTACTACAAATTATAATAAAGGACCTTGTCTACCCTCTAAAACTTGATTTTTGTTCTAGATCTGTTTGCTCATATCTTTCTTTCCTGGCATCAACAATGACCTCATAGAGTAAAATAATTTATTTCTTTTAAACCTACCTCAAACTGTAGATACAGTCATTGTTTTGAATATCAGAAAGGGTGCCTCAGCTCTAGTTTGAAAACCTATTAAATTTCACTCAGAAATAATAAACAGCTCTTACAGCCTCCAACAGCTTGAACCACCAAGATGCTCAACACAGCTCCTGCTAAGTGGATAGGAGGAGACAGAAACAACATGAGTAATTTAGAGCTTATCTGTGGGATTTGCTAATATAAAATATGACTTAAATGTATAACACAAATAAATATGGAAATAAGAACGGTGTACAATACACATCAAAAGTAACAAACACATGTACCCTACCCAGCACACACAGGTCAGAACAGTAAGGGCTGTAAAGAAAAAAACAACCAAAGAAAATCGCTTTGCCTGCTTGCCATGCTCTCCATGGAGGAGCTGCAAGCACCCAGCACCACAGCCTTGGGAAACTTCGGAATGGCATGGACTGGAGGAGTGATGGATCGTGTTTTATGTGCACTTAACTCTGAAATAATGAACTTCAGAAGGTTTGCTCCTCAGCAGTTCCCGGTGGCGAGGAAGGGACAAGCGGCGAGAGGGGGCTGCTGGTGCTGCCAGGGTGTGACATCAGCCCTCCGGATTGGCTGCCACTGACATCATTTTATTATTCAGCCTCATGTTTGCATTTCAGCTTCCCCCTTTCGGGGACCTCCGGACCGCACACAGCTCCTCGGAGCCAAGGGGAGCGGGGCAGCGTGTCCGAGCCGCCGTCCCCTCCTCGGGCTCCGCAACAGCCAGAGGAGAACGGGCCTCTGCTTCTTCTGGAGCTGGGAATGGCGACGGTGCTGAGAGGCCAACCAGGGGTCACGGGCTTACAGCAAGAGTTAAAGCAAAATCCTTAAGAAATTTGTTGCAGAAAAAGACCTGAAGACTGGCAAATGGAAACCACATGCAATGCAACAGCAGAGTTAACAACACCCATGCACACAGGCGGAATTGCACATGGATATAACAGCACGTACGGAAACAGTGCAAAGACTGCTCATCAACTGTATCCATTCTTTTGTTAACACCCATAAGGGATCCACCACAAAGCGGTATCATCCCTGTTTACCCCTCCACAACACGAGGCTGCCTTTGTTCCAAGCTCACATCCTTCTTCCCCTTACACGCTTGCCCCTCCTGAACTCAGACGCCTGTAACCTGATACACAAGAATGTTAATTTCTCAAGTGATTTTTGTAAAAGCACAGAATGGAAGTAACTTGATATTTTTCCCATCTTGAAAAATATTATTTTATAGCATATACAAGAGTAGGAAAATATATCTGGTCTACAACAAGGCTTTGGGAAAATAAAGTGAAGGAAGGGCTGCTCTGCCTCTGGGTACCCACCACCCAGTATGGTTTCTGTTCAGCACACACCAGGATATGTGTGTGTATATCCAAATGCATATATCTGTGAATTATTCATGTGCACACAAACACAGATCTATCAGGCAAAAGATCAGTTTCCAGCAAGCACAAAAACACCTAAGTTAATGCTGAGCTTGAGTGACTACTCTGAGGCACAGTGTACTGCACCTGCCTGCTCATGGATCCAAAAGTACCTACAGAACCTGTGTCTTAAAAACATATTATGAGCGATTTACACAAAATCGATTAAACAAACACAAACATGATCTCAAAACGAGTTCATCTACAAAATGCATTTTCTGCTCACTCCCAGCAGCGTGCATTTGAAGTGTGTATCCCACAACCTGCATCATCCCACAGAAAGCACACAACCCCGAAGGACAGGCATCCTACAAATCCCGAGTCTCTGACCCATTCCCAGGGATATGGACAGGCACTTTGCCATGCAGGAGTGCAGCTGAGACAGGCTGCACTGCTGTCCCAACACAGCCTACCAAGAAAAGCTTCTTGTGCATAACAGGCACTATCACAAACCACTCTATAAATTCAAGCCAATGTAACTTCAAGTTCTACCTTAATTCACATACAGCATCACTACCCTACATCAATTTTACACTTTATGATGCCACTATCTCTCCTATATTAAGAGAACATCAGTATTTCAGGACACTAAATCAATGTGTTTGTTTTTATGTTAAAAAGTATCCCCCAAACTCCAGAACTACTTTTAAGACTGGATCTTAATTTAAATTTAATATATACTGCTTCCTTGTGGTGGTACATCCCCCACTCCCCACCCCCCTGCAGCAACCTTAAAATACTCATTCATGACATTCCTACCTTTGCTTGCTTTACCAGGACAATAATTCAGCCCTCTTTAGACCCAAGGAAACAGAACGCTTTTGTGTGCAAATGAAATAAAAAAGCTATAAAATTCTTCTGGCTTCAACTCCTAGACAGCAACAAGATGAGGGAAAACCACTGGTGAAATTAAGGAAACAGAGTGAGATTTTCTTTTCTTTACCATGTGTGGTTTGGAATACGGGATTTCACAGGGGTATTTTCCACCAACCATGATGTCAGTGATCGAAGTTTTCTTCCTGCCATGTGAGAAAAGACTTGAAAATGCAGAATTTGTTCTTCTCAATGCGTGTGGATCTGGGTTAACAAGGTGAAGTCCCCATGGATCAGGGAAAACACAGGTACAGGTCAGTCTGCTCTGCAGCAGGCACAGAGAGCTGCTGGAAGACAGATCTGCTCTCTGCTACCATCACAAGGGAGCAGGTCATGCTTGGAGCACCACATTGAGGCCTCTGGCTCAGAAAGCTTTCCCTGACTTCAGCAAAACAGGCTGCAGTAAGCAGGACATGTAACAACCTCTTCATTTATCACATACTTTCCAGAATGCTCTGAAACTCCAAGCAATCAGTTTTGCACAAAGCAGTGCATTCTCATCACTCACAAGAACACACATTCTTCTTCCACACAACTCGGCAAGAGCACCCAACACTGCACCTGAGCATACCCTGGATGCCCTGGGGAACCATCCTAGTTTCCAGGGAAATGGCACTTCTTTAGCTCCTTTGGCAAAAGGAAAATGTTTACTGGCTGGTCTGATATAGTTTTTTCCAAGAATTAGAACGTTCTCACTCTGATTTTGGCTATGAGACTGTGAAAGTTTCCAGACTTTTCCCCCTAACCACCACAGACCTCAATAAGCCTTCTTAACATTCCTTCAACCAACCAACCAGAAGTACCAGCCCAAAAATGATCCAAAGAGGAGGACTGGAAGAGTCACCACTGCAAGAGAGCTCCTCCATCACAAGCCAGTGGCAAGAACATACAAGACAAGGCATCAAGAGACAGCCTCTATAGATGAATCAAAGCCAGCAAGAATGGAAGTTCCCAAATCCAGTGAAATAGCTCCCCAAACATAGAAAGCAAGCAAGCTGATGAAATAAGACTGACAAGAATCAGTCTCATGTGGATTTCTTTCAGAAATCACGTTATAGCAACCACTGGTCACCTAAAACAGAGTTTCTCAAGCTCATTTTAAACAAACATGGGACAACCTGGCCTTTAAGAAAATGTTTCTGATATTTATTTTGCACAGTACTGGCACAAAGTGCAAGGTATTACACCTGTTGGGCATTTATTCATTGCTTTTAGTATTTTCTAGTTACTTCTCTTTTGCAAATGTGGAAAGGCTTCTACTTATTAGGAAGAAACTACACTTCCAATGCCTTCTGTGTCACCTGCAGAGAGGGCTCAAGCTGAGAAAAATGGGTTCAAGTGATGCCATTTATTTTGAGTCTCTCCATCAAGATCAGCTTCTGGATCCTCCCTAGCTCCTTCCTTCTCTCACTACGCCTACACTTCCAGGGAAAACTAAGGAAAATCTAACACCTCCAAATGCTGCCACATATAAAAAACATACTAGACAAAACGTGAAGGACATGAACCAAATCCCAAAAAGGAACTTGTGGGTATCTTTTATTTATAACACTGAATGAAATTCTGTAGAACTGGAGGTGGGGGGGGAGGCTGTTTTCACAGCAGGACTTTCCCTGCAGCACAGACTGCAGGCATGGGCACTCTCTGCTGCTCAAAACAATTTGGAACAACTGGACAGGAAGAACAAAAGCAAGAAATACTAAGCTCCAAAAAAGAAGAGAGGTAAACTCAGCTTCCCCCACCCACCTTCCACAAAAACATCAAATATTTCCTTTCATAAATAATTGCAATAGGATGCCGTAGACTTTTCCAAGTAGACAATAGCTGGATTGTGTAATGTTTTGCCCCAGGCAGGGCCCGGGGGGAGGGGGACACAAAGGCTGGCTTTCAGAGCTTGGGGCCTCTGGCTCCTGCTCCACAGCCTTGCTCCCTTCCTACTCCTTCCTACTCCTTCCCTTCCAGTGCTGCCCTCGCTGGGAGCGGCCCATCGGAGCCTCCTGCTCCACACACAGACAACGACAGGCAGCAAAAGCAAACAAACATGAGTTATGGAGCCCCTCTGGCCCTGCCACAGACCTCACACGGAGCAACACCTCCTTCTTCCCCAGAAAGGGACACGGTGGGAGTGCATTTGGGGGTGCCAGTGACACCCATGAGTGACCAGTGGTGGCCATGGGCTGCACCCACTGGTCACCCTGCTGCCCTGGCCCAGCCAGCGCTCCCAAAGGAGCCCTTCGCTGGGTCTCAGGTCAAGCTGTCTGAGGGCAGAGCTGAGCTGGGGATATTAAAAGAAAACAACCAAAAGACCTTTCCTGCCTATAAGGTGTTTTGAAAGAGTCACCCATCCGAATTGGGAAAGCTGAGCGCTGTAATTCCCAGACTGCTTCACCTTCCTCCTTCCCGTTCGGAACTGGAAAGCCACCTGCCCTGGCAGCACCAAAGGAGCCCCAGTGCTCCCCAGGCAGGCACTCCTCCCCTTTCATGTGCCAGCCCAGAAACCAAAACCAGCGACAGCTTTGCCTGTCCTGAGCTCTGCACAAAACATTTCTTCCAAACAGATGATTCAAGCTGCCTGCCCCACCTCAGAGATAAGTGCACTCAAAAAAATTTTTATATATATGTTTTTATCACCTGCATGAGGAAGTACTCAGGCTGGGAAAAGCCAGAGTAACAGGAATGCCCAACCCTGCCTGCCCAAAATATGCATTAATTCTGCTTAGTAGAGCAGCCTGTACTTGTACCACCTCAGCACTGTCATCTCCTCAAAGCCAAATGTTTACTGTAATATACTGTTTATATATAACCCAGTATATTATTCTGTGTAAACCAACTATAATAGCATGAAGTCAGCTGTGAGACCGAATAGACTCTTCTTTACAACAGAAACAAGGAGAAGACACTTGACCAGTTGCAAGAGCACAGATAGTTGTGCCAAGTTTGCAATAAATCAGGTTGTTTTGTTTAGGTTTTGAAGTGCAGCAAAAAGACGTCAATAAATGCATCAGTGCAGGTAAAATGATCTGAACCACACTTCAAAACACCCACCACGTCAGGTGCACAGAAAACAAGGGACAGGTGCTGGCCACAGAAATTAAACCAAATTTATGACGAATTTATGCAAAACACCTGCTGCAAAACTGACAGGAAAAAGAAAAAAAATACAGACTATATAAGGAAAATAAAAAACTTTCCAAGGTGCATCTACCGATGGAGACACTGCCTGTTTTTCCACAGGCTAAGGCATAAATAAAGAGGCACACAGAAAATGGGGAAAAGGGAGAAAAATCACCTTGACATTACCTGGCCATGCTTTTAAAAATGTGCTTTGAGACATGAGATTGCGTTTGAACGAGGTTCTCCTTTCCTAGAAATGGAGAATTTCTTCAAATCACTCGATAGCCACAGAGCACACCTGAACATCCGAAGGCTGAAGTGTCCCTTGCTGCCCCAGATCTGAGCTGTGTGACTGTACCTGGCTCCTCTGCCCTTTGGAGCCCCTTCAACCTCTGCCTGTCCACCTCAGGGCATCAACACTTACCAGGAAAACTAACAGAGACTCAACCAAACCTCACTAAGGCATCTGAAAAAGAATAAAATTAATGAAGCACCTTTATTTTTTTTTTTTTTTTTTTGGTCAGAACTATTTGCCCCACCTCTCTACACACAGGTACCTATTTTTACCTCCACACTCACTGCTGATAATTTGCAGAGAGACTTAAGCCACCACCCATCAACTAACATTTCCACAATACATATCTGTAAGAGCTTAGTCTGGGGTTAACAGTGGTTCTGTGTTTCCCTCTTCTCAGGTAACAGAAGGTTCTGACTGAAGTTAGAACACGTGGAAATGTATTTGAGAGACACAGTAACATCTTGTATACACTGAAGAGTGAAAATCCCGAGTATAAATCAAATTAGTCCAAAACTTCTACAGAAGCTCATTCCGCAACCTATTTCAACCAACCTCTGTCATGACAATCTCCAGCGTGGGCTCAGTAAATCCCCCAGTTCAGACCATGGATGATTTTGGGAGAGTGGTGAATCACTGGTACAGCCACATTTTGGTTTACTGAGGGCTCAGGAGATCCAGGCCTTGTGTGGATCACCGGAGTCAAGCACCAGGAAAGGACATTTATACCTGTTACTACTGTTTTTTTCACACATGTATTACACTTTGAAAACATGGATGAAAAAACATGAGAACTTAAAGAAAAGCAGTTACTTAGTTAATGAAACATTTGTTTCTAATACCAAATTTCGTACTTCTCCAAAATTTCTATCCTGAGAGCTAAATTGTAATATTTAGATGTGAGGCACATCTTACACCACCTTGGTTCAGGACTGGGATTCAGCCCTTTAAATGAAAGGCTAAACCTGTGCTATTCTTGACTAGTGGGAGCCTAGTCTTTACAAGGCACCTTATCGTGAGAACAGGCTCTCTCAAGATTCCCAAACCCAATTTCTAAACCAAAAAGATTCAGATAAGTATCTGAGCATTTGCAATGCTTATCTGCTAGCTGTTCTTTCAATTTCTGCCTTGATGTTTTGTAGGGCTCCACAATGAATGTTTGCCTAAACTCTAAAGAGAATTTCATGGCTATGCAAGTTAAAATTCCTCCACACATAGAGATAATTTAGAGGGAAATCTCCTGTGTTTTTCTGGAGAATGTAGAAACTACATTTGCCTTCTTTATATGTGGTGCAGTCTTTGACAACACTGACAAGAGTCTCCTACATAACCACATGATCAGCGTTGGGGTCTCCATGAAGCTTGCCCTTAAGACACATATACAAATTACCAGAAAAAGAGGTGATTTTCCTCTGTAACTTCATTTTTTAGTTCAACTTTCAAAAAGCTTATTTGTTGGCATAATTTGTTTCTGTGATCTTGTAGGATGAGCTATTTCCTTAAGAAAGCAAGGAGTTTCTCACCATCCTCAGTCAAGCACAGCCCCTCATGAAGTGCTGTTTGACCTGGGGTACTTCATCTTTCCCTCATGGTCCTGTCTCATTGGGTTTTTTTTCCCAGTCCATCCCATTTTGCTTTACTAGAACACCTCCCAACAACAAGCTACAGTATTATCCTAGGTTAGGATCATATGTTCAGACTCATCTGAATGTGGAAACCCTGCTTTGCAATGCAAGGTAGTATTCCATAATTACACAGCAAGGCAGGTACCTTGCTAGTAAAAATGCTCAGGGTACAAAACCAGAAAGGCAGCGCAGCAGCTCCCACCCAATCTGCAACAAGAGCTCTGCTCTGTGCAAGCCTGGCAACCCAAGGATTTCAAAACCACTTCAGACCCACAAATTCAGTGCCAGCTGGGAGAGGGCAGATCGCATGTTGAAGCTTTATAACGAAGTGAGAAGGTAAGATACAGCAACTTCTGCAAAACACCTCCTAATGACAGCCCACACAGCCATTACAGAGGCCAAACATACCAGCTTCCCACTCAGCAAAGCTGCCAGAACTCAACTCAGAGCAAAATTTATATAAACGGAACAAACAGTATCATATTCAGCTATCGCTTGTGACTGCCTTCATTTTGAGTGCAAAAAACCAAAGGATTCTGAGTTACTGAAAGAAGGGGGGAAAGGCCTTTCCCACCCTCACAAACAGAACAATCCTTCTGTTACCCTGTTTTGAAACTTCTCAATACTCCAAAGCAGCTCTGCAGCCATAAGGACTTGCAGCATTTCAAGATAGTAGTTTTCTTATCCTAAAAAAAAAATCCAACCACATAACCAAAAGCTCTTTACATACACTCTCGCTGCTTTCACACCCCAAATGCCTTAAACATCATTAGCATCTTGTCGCCCGTTTTCCTTTTATTCCCCCATATTTGTTAGATCAGAAGACTTTAATGTGAAAATATTAAAACACTGAGGAACATCAGTATCACACACACAGAGAATCCTTGGGAGCTCACAGTGACCTTCCAAATGTGAACTAAACCCCTGCAACAACACTAAACATAAGGTATTATGTGTAGCAGGAGCTCACTCTCAGGGTTTCTAAAATTTGAGATGGGGAAGAAAAAGCTTCTGTGAGTATGAAAATAAATTGCTTATACACTGGGTGTTTGTCAGATTGAAAAGGCATCTAATACTATTCACTTTTTACTTTGAGGGACAAGCTTACAGAACTTAGGATTTCCAGTGCTTCCTTCTTAAATTACATGACATGATATTACTGGAATCAACAAGTTAGATCACTAGTCTTGCACATCAAAATACATAAAAAAGATACCAGGATGAAATAAAGAGGGTGGTGCAAACAAAAACAAATTCTCTATGAATAAAAGCATTACCTAAGAGCCAGCTTCCCCTCTCAGTATTTTCAAGAAAATTCTAAGAGGATTTGCAGAGTTAAAGATAAGGACCAGAAGAGAGATAACAGATGGCAATGGAAAGAAAGCAGCATGTAATAACTTGATAGGGTACATTCAGTACTCCAGTACGTTAGAAGAAACCCAGAGACAACTTCCACGTGCGTGTTACTTGGTTCCCTATTTATGAACAGCAGCATCATCAAGGGCTCAACACAGAATATTTGGTTTTGTATTTACTGGTCTCTGTTTCAGCAGGCCAGCCCAGTAAGGAGAGACCTTGAACATGACCTGGCCATCAGCCTGGGCTCCTCACCCCACACAGAATCCATGGGAGCAAGTCTGCAGCAGGTCAGCCCTGCAGTAGTAACACAGCACCTGCAAACACCCAAGGCTGAACAAAGGTTGCTTCTGTGGTGGGGCTGCTTGACTGGGGAATTTTGCTGGGTTTTTTTTTGTTTTCCAAGGCTGCACTTCAAAGCTCAGTGTTTTCTGAGAAGCAGCAGACACAGTCTCCCTTGTCCTGGCCAAGCAACCAAAATATCGCTGGTCAATAACCTTCTCTGCTGTCACCACAATCATTGTTTTTTTGTTTTGCTTAAATTTCCCAGGCTACAAGCCAAGCCTTTCAGAGGCAATGCACTGCCTTTAAGGTAAAGGTTGGTGATCCTGCATTTTTCTTTACATTCCCAGCCTCACAGCCCTGGTAAAAGCACTGCTGACAAACACTGTCTAACCTGTTTGTCCCATTCCATCCAGCAAGGAGGTCAGGCACCCACAAGCTTCTATGCCTGGGCCCCCATGGTTGTCAGCTCCAGAGGTGGAGCTACATCAGTAGCTACCTGAAAAACAGCAGTGAGCAAAGGCAAGAGAAAAAAAGCATGTCTTGATCCAGAGGTCAGAATTACTGAAAAATGGAACCTGTACCTGGGGAACTGAAATATGAAGGTATTTTGCATCCCCATGGCAGGGATAGCAATACACACAGAGGCAAAGCTACCCAGCTGTGAGCTGCATGTGCTTAGACTGTGGAGGAAGGAGACATACAAGGGACACAAAACTGCCATGAACTGCTGAAAAAAACCCAACATTTATTTCTAAACAGGACTTCTTCAAAACCACCTTACAGGAGCAAATACCTAAAACACTACTGAAAAACTACATAAACTGTACAACCCAAGGCTGCCAAGGCACTTTGTACCACCCTTCCCCAGAGCGTGCTTTGTGGAGTTTAGTCTTTCAATGAAGTCAGGGTGCTCAAATTATGATAAAAGACTTTCATCTCTGGCCATGAGATGTCAAGTCCCCAGTACACAGTTATGATTTGAGAAGGACAAACTGCAAGGTTATCATAGATGGGGCCAGTTTCAAAGCAAGTCACCCCCAATGGTAAGGAATTACTGTTCTGACCTACATCCAAGCCCATATTTTCATTTGTTGGAGACACAGGGGCATGGAGTCAAGCTACAGTAGTCTAAGAAACAGAAACAAAACAAAGAGCTAAATAAAATAAGATGAAACAAAACACACAAGCAAATAATAACCCACCCCACTGCACCTCCCTTGGGCTGTACATCTGCATGGCCAGAGGACAGATGTACCAGCCAAACCTGCACCCCATAACGGTGCCTGCCCTTCCCAAGGTCACTTCAAAAAGCTCTCCAGGCTACTCTGTATAACTCAAGCTGCTCTGCAGGATCTGCTCTTAAATAAATATATAATGCACACATGCATTTAAAAACCTAAGTACAAGGCCAGCCATTTCTCGTGTTTGTTGTGTTTCTGTTCAACCAGCTGCACACAGACATGCTTGGTAAAAAATACAGCTGTGTAGAAATCCCATTAAGGAGAACAGCTATATTTTTAATTACCTCCAAGGCAAAGATTCCAGCACACAAAAACATAAGGGCAATGTTTTGCTTTGGTGGTGGGGTTGGGGTTTGTTTTTTAATTTGTTTAAAAAGTGCTCAAGTCAGTGGCAATTAAAAAATTCCTGCAGTAGCTTACAATCAACTAAAGCCCAGAACAATCTGTAATAACATCACACAGTATCACCTTATTTATCTGCCATTGCTCATGAACCACAGATAAAAAGTTTCTGCCCCAGACATAAATAAGCAAAGGCAAATTTACGTCATGCAAGAAAAGCTCTGCAAGGAAAGAAATCAGTGAGACAGGCAGAGATAGAGATAACGTGTTCTTTGGGTTCAAAACACCCAACTTCTCTGGAAGCACTGCAGTAAGGGTGTATCCTACAGGAAAAAGAATTCCCATGGAGATCACAGGGATGTTTTAAAACCAGATGTAGCCAAAATGCAGGAGGACAGTTTCTTCTCAAATGTGTGAACTGAAAAGTATCCAAGTCTGTAGTTTGTGCAGAATTTTAACCTACAGAAAGGTCACAGCTCCACGTACCTATACAGAATTCTGCATGCAATCAGCCTTGGCTCTCTCCACATGGCTTCTCTTGGAAGAATGGGAATAATCCATCAGTTTACCCCACAGGCTCACTTTAACTCCTTAATTTTTTTATGTTCAAGCTGCTCAAATGGAAATCATCTAACAAGCGCAGAATAGAGGCTTAGCTCATGCTAGATAAAAAGATTAAAAAATCTGGGATTTCCCCATTTCCTTTCAGCCTAACACTGGCAACAAATGAATTTAATTTCAAGAAAAGATAACCACAAAATAAAATAATATATATTTTCCACACACTAAAAATAACTGACAATTGTTATGGGTTTGTTTGTTTAATAATATATTAATATGAGGAAACTAAGGGGTATTTTCCTTCTTTGTTTCAGCTCAGTTTCACTAAATAGCTTATAAAACCCCCAAAGAACATGTCTGAAACTGCAAAGCCACAAACACATCCCTCCCCACTTCCCTTCCCAAGTCCTAGTCCCTAATGTGCAACTAGGTAAAGCTCAGGGAAGGAGAAAGGAGTTTTATTAGCAGAGGGCTCAGAATTGGAGGGCAACCACTGAACATTGCCTGGAGCTAAACCTCTAAAGTTCCTCCTTGGCGAAGTGCGCCTGCCTTTGATCCACCGAGTTCAGAGTCCGCTTACTTAACCTCCACAGGAAGAGCTCACTTATGTGGTGCAAGATGAGCTCTTTCCTACACTTTCTTCCACAGTTCTAAAAAACTGGCACACTGACAGGCTTTGCACATTTCCAAATATTAAAAAAAAACAGTTCGGCAAGAATTTACAAGTAGTGATATTGCTGACGACAACCCACAAACCATCTACCTCCCAAAATGAGATTTTTTTTTTAATTATTTTTTTTTTTATGAGCCAGGTCCACAAGAGATCACAGGTTCCAGTGTCAAGGATATCTCCTGAATTAAACATGGTAAGCCAACAATCTCACCAAATATTTTACCGTGTACTTTGTTGAGCATCCTATCAAAGTAACTGATACAGAATTGCAGAGAGAGACTGCCAAGGTCCTTCCAGAAAAGATACCACCCAAAGTATTCCAAGTATCTTCCTTGTTTATAGAAAACTTAAATAAAAACTGTCCCAAACACATTTCCCGATACATTTAGAGCAGGATTTTTCAGATGCCTCTGCACCACTTTGGTGGGGTCATAGTAAACATGTCTGCAGCCTACACTCTCACAGAAACAACATGTTGGTTTGGTTGACTCTCAGGAAAAACAAATGGAAATAAGATTGTGCAGTCAGGGTGGAAGAACAGACATGTCTGCCTGGTTCTACTGCTCAAAAGCTTTACATCACCTGGATCTTGAAGCAACTCCTATGCCCAAACTATGCCCCAAGTACTCAACTCTTCACATGAAAACTTATTTCTGCACTGTAGTCCATTATCTTTGTATTGCTCACCATCAAAAAATCAACATCATCTGCAGACATCTTTTGTATTCCAGTTGCTGTGAGCCTCATTCCAGTCACTGTGAGCCAGCCTTTTGTAGCCCACAAGCCTCTCAAGTCATCTCAGCTTACTCATGCCTCAAGGCTTTTCTTCAGAGAGCACTAATGGATACGAGTCACAAAGTGGCCCTTAACGCCAACACTAAAAAGGAGATGGATCAGAGGGAACCAGATTTTATATCATTAGAAGTTTATCACTGCTTACTTTGATATCACCAGAATGCAAACTAGTCTGGCTAGAATTTGCTTTGAGGAGGTGAGCAAAGCTCTGCTCAACTCTGCCTGCCCACACACATGGGGAGTGGAATATAAATGCAAAGGTAAAGTGCCCACCCAGTTAAGAAATTATTTCAGAATCCTAATATTAATAGGAAACAAGCAGGATGAACCTGCCTCCCCTGCCCCTGAGACAAGTCTCCTACACCCAAGTAATGACCTGCAGTGGAAGTGACTTGCAATGCTTCCAATCTAGGCTAAGAAAATTAATTTACAAACAGGGTATTTCTGGCAGTTCTGATGAGACTGATTACAGAAAAATTATGAAGTCATATGAATGAAGTGGGAAATGACTAATTACCATGGAATCCTAGAATAGTTTGGGTTGGAAGGGACCTTGAAGCTCATTTTATTCCAACCCCCCTGCCATGAGCAGGGACACCTTCCACTATCCCAGGTTGCTCCAACCCCCATCCAAGCTGGCCTTGGACACTTCCAGGGATGGAGCAGCCACAGCTTCTCTGGGCAATTATTTTTGAGACTTCCAAAGACAGGATGAACTAGTGCTGATACCAGAACTTCACTGGGGCAAGTGAAAACTGCAAGAGAATATAAATTCAACCCAGCACATGCTGCTTAAATATTTTTTTTAAGTTTTTTAGGTGAGGGCATATTCTTGATGCTGGAACTTGTGATCTCTTGTGGACCTGGTCTGGGTTACAAAGATAAACCAAATTTGGGAAGCAGATGTTTTTTGAGGTGCCATCAGCAATATCATGACTTGTAAATTACAGTCAATCTCTTAAAAAGAGGTATTGCACACCTTAAATTCAAAAGCAATGCTGCCCTGGCTTTAGAAAGGTTATTGCTGGTAATTAAGTTTCTAGTCCTAAACTGCCTCCGCTGTTACAGCTCAGAGCAGCAGCTTTAACTGAGTTGCCCGTCTCTTTGTGCGTTTGTTTTGAAAGAAGCTCAATTATGCTCAGGACAATGGCCTGTCTCTTCATTTTGGGTGAATAGGAAGCAAGGGTGCCATTGTCACCAGGCTTCAATGCAGTCACAACAAAGGGCTCTGAAGTGCCGAAAATAATGGGCTACCTAAAGTATCCGGGAGGAGGAAGGAGAGGGAGCTCTGCAGTAGCCACGGTCCCCCTTCTCCTGGCCCTTCACCCGGGCTGCGTGTGCCAAGGGCCGTGCCAGGGGCTGGGAGGCAGCACAGGGAGCTGCACCGAGCCGAGGACACGGAGGGGACACAGCTCTGCCCACGGGGCAGAAGGGACACGGGTGGCTGGGTGGATTGCTTTAGAGAAAAGGCAAAACAAGGAGCCACGAGCTTTAGCTTTTGGGTGGGATTCAGGGAGGGAAGGGGGAAGAGGGGCAGGAAGACAACAGCATGGAAGCGAAGAGAGCCACACCGCAGATTCAGCGAGAAAAAAGAAGGGATGTAATTTGTTTATTAAAAAAATAGGACATCGTACTGCTGAAAGGCAGCGCGTGAATGAAAGGCAGCGCAGGCTGCTATTGTAGCTGCAGTCCCTCCTCCCCTTCTGGTGCCTCATTCATAAATGGCTGCTGGGGCTGGCGGCACAGCCGGGCTCGGCTGCGCAGGGCACGGCCCGGCCTGCCAGCGCCTGGCTGCTCCCCCACAGACAGACAGACAGACCCTACTGCTCCCCCACAGACAGACAGACAAACAGACAGACCCCGCTGCTCCCCCACAGACAGACAGACCCCGCTGCTCCCCCACAGACAGACAGACCCCGCTGCTCCACCACAGACAGATAGACCCTACTGCTCCCCCACAGACAGACAGACCCCTCGTCTGCTGCTCCCCCACAGACAGACAGACCCTACTGCTCCCCCACAGACAGACAGACAGACCCCGCTGCTCCCCCACAGACAGACCCCGCTTCTGCTGCTCCCCCACAGACAGATAGACCCTACTGCTCCCCCACAGACAGACAGACCCCGCTGCTCCCCCACAGACAGACAGACAGACCCCGCTGCTCCCCCACAGACAGACAGACCTCGCTGCTCCCCCACAGACAGATAGACCCTACTGCTCCACCACAGACAGACAGACAGACCCCTCTTCTGCTGCTCCCCCACAGACAGACAGACCCCGCTGCTCCCCCACAGACAGACAGACCCCGCTGCTCCCCCACAGACAGACAGACCCCGCTGCTCCCCCACAGACAGACAGACCTCGCTGCTCCCCTACAGACAGACAGACAGACCCCGCTGCTCCCCCACAGACAGACAGACAGACCCCACTGCTCCCCCACAGACAGACAGACCTCGCTGCTCCCCCACAGACAGACAGACAGACCCTACTGCTCCACCACAGACAGACAGACAGACCCCGCTGCTCCCCCACAGACTCCCCCCGCTGCCCTCAGCCTGGTTTCGGGGCGGGCAGCAGCCCCCGGGGAGGTTTGTTCGGCAGCCCGGGCCGTGCAGGGCCCGTTCCGCCGCGGAGGTGCCGGCGCCGCGGAGCAGGGCCCTTTCCCAGGCTCGGCACCTCTCCGGCCAGCCGGGCTCCTCAAAGCTCGCTTTTGTCCTCCCTTTGTGCAGGAGGCTGCTAAGAAAACAATCTCTACATCACAGGATCACAGAACGTGCCGAGCTGCAAGGGACCCATCGGGATCACCCAGCCCAGCCAGATGTATGTGCACAGAGAAACAAACAGGAGAGATTTCAAGAAGAAATCACCACCCCAATCTTGTTAAAAGCAATGAAATCGCTTTCCTTTGCATGCCCAGCTTAGGTGAACGTAGGTAACTCTGGTGTTCCCTGTATCTGCAGCTAAGAATTCCTTCAGAACATTTTAATTAGGAAGAACAAGACTCAAACGTGCCATAACAATATCAGTACTAATAAATCATGGGCTATACAGTATCCTACTGTTTGTAGCTACAAAGGGGAATTTCCAAAATGCTTTTTTCAAAAAGAAAAAAAGGAAGAAAAATGAAAGAAAATGTGCACAGAAGTGAGGCAGATGCATGAAGGAAGGTAAAGAACCCACCTGTTATGCTCAGGACTTGCACAGATGCAGGGATATTAAGAAAAACGTTTCTAGACATTGCCCAAAAACTGAATAATTAATGACATATGGTGAAAGAAGCCAAGGCCTGACCAGGGACCTTATTTCATTATCATAAGATAAATTAACTAGCTGAAATTGTCACCATCAGTCCGAGTTACTTATTTCTGATTCTCCTGGTAAACAAACAAATTCCTGCTAAAAAATGAGCAATTCTCCTGCTAAACAATAAATCAGGAGTTTAATCCACTTCTTACAAAGCCATTTAATAACAGACTTACTTTTACAGCCAACTTTCCAAGAAGATAAGTAATTCCCTTAAGAAAGCAGTTTCTTATTCCAAAATTAGAATAATTTGACAATGTAAAAGATGACAAATAACATCTCTCTTCCTTTTTGCTAACCCTCCAGAGGGGCCCCAGCCCAAACAGCAGGCAAGTGGGAGCAGGCATCTGCCCAGCTCACCAGCAGGAAAAGGCAGCCTGCCCTCCTTTTCATTTTAGAACGGGTAGGAAGAAAGGAAGGATCACATTTACACTAGTGAAACAAAACAAAAGGTCTTGCAGAACTAACTCAAGATCCCAGCTACATCGTTTATCACCAAAACAGTTTTCTCTCTAGACCAGAAAAAAAAATAAAAAATAATTTTAAAAAAGCCTTGGATTAACACAAGCTCAAACTTGAACCAAACAGATTAAAGATGGAGCTATTTCCATGTCAAGGTTTCATAAAAGTGCTCACAGAATACTGTGAGATGGTGCAAGATCCTCAGCACTGATCCATCATCTCACAGGCATTTCAAAAGAGAATTTCCAAACTCCCAACCAAGTAACCATTACCACACCTGACTCACCTGGATGTCTACAGTTACCAAAAGGAGTTTACTCCACACATGTATCAATCATCTAGGATTCAACAAGCACTTAAAAAATGCAGGCAGTGTCCACCCTGCTCCCACCCCACATCACCCCTCAAGTTCCATCTCCTCTTGTCACACATCTGTGAAACCTACAAGTCAATTTTTTAATCCTTAGTGTGGCTTCTGAAGAACAGGTACTGTTACCAGAGCCAAAGGCAAACCACAGCTGGCATCTCTCCCCTGAAGAACTATTTGTGAAATATTTTGCAAGTTGTCTAAATCTAAAGCATACTTCTGGAGAGAAATTCCCATTGGCACTTGATGAATATGTTGCTTCCCACAGGTGTGATCACCAGAGATTTTCTACTCTCAAAAAAAGAGCTGAACCCACAAGCCCTGCAGGAGAGCATGAACACATCAGCACCAATTTTCTATGGGTATCATTTCCATTAACACTGGTGGAACTATTTTCACGAAGACAGCACTAGCAAGGACAGAAAACTTTTACAGCAGATTTGTAACACCAAACTCTTGTGTTCATCATCTGGGCCTCCTGAAGGACAGGTAAATCAAAGGGCAGCACCCATTCAGCTGCTTGTTTGGCCCAAATAATCTAGAAAGAATTTTGTGCTTGCTCAACACACACAATTCCATATTCCCAATGCACAAGACCACATGCCCTGAGCCACTGTACACTGACCACATTTCAAAAGTACCAACTACCATGAGCATCATGTTTATATTTATGTATGTACAGATACATATGAAATACACACACAGACATTATATATTTATCTTAGCCTGCTTCATAGCACAGCATCCCAGGAAACAATCCAGGGCAAGGAAGTTCTATAATTTCCCTTAAATTTTGTGGCTATACCTTTAAAGTACATCTTTTGCAGAGCTATTATGTGATGGTAGAAAGTCCCTGGACAGCTTCAGAAGGGAAACAGCCCCAGATACCCCCAAACAAACACTAAGAAAACTCAAAACCCAATCCAAACTTTGGATTATGATATCCTTTAAAGCTCTGCAATGTCCTGCTGTTTCGTATCAAAAGAAGATCAAATTTTGCAGATAAACAGCACATTTGGTTGTTTTTTGCAGCCTGTAAACCACAGCTCTTCCTCCTGTTTGTGAATTAGATCTCATATAGCAAATATGACAAGCTAAATGAGGTGTTCTCTGTCTTAACCTCAATCTTCCATGACCTCAAGCAGCAGAGATAAGCTTTTTGTCCACAAATATCCATGTCACCTCTATCCAAACACCATGAGCCACAAGACACACCTCAACACTCTATAGCTAAAGTAGAACTTCTGGGACAAAACCAGAAGCCACAAACTGCAAATGCCAGCGATCATATCTTGCAGGAGGAAACCTGGTCTCAGATCTCAACAATCTACCAAGACTTAAAACAACATTAGGTGATGGAAATAACTTGTTCACCTTAAATGAGAAACTCTAGAGGAAACAGCTTAGTACTTAATATACATCACAAACGTTACTTTTGCAGCCAGCCAGAAAGCCCACATTTTTCTATTTTTTTTCCTGGGGGTGTCAGCTCAAAGTCTCTTACATAGGCTGAACAGTGGCTTATGACTAGTAAAACAGCTTTTATACATTCCTCTTCCACTTAAACATCATTATGTACTTTCCTGCAACTTCAACATGATCAAAGTTCTCACAAAACAGCAAAACACAGTGACAAACAGGATGTATACTTAGAACTTCAGTTGTGCTGGCAAAACACACAGTATCATTTACGTTCCATTTCAGATCAGTTTGTCCAAAAAATAACCAGTACAAATCATATTATGTTCATACCAGCAGGAAAAAAAAACGATAAGATACTCAAAAACAAGCAGAGCAAATGTGTTTCCATCTCTGTCACCAAACATGAACAGGCTATTTCTGTTAGCAGAGATAAAGCAATTGGAGACAAAAGTAAGGAATGAACATTTCCTCTACACTAGCAACCACCATCAGGAGATGTATGGCTTGGAGCCAGGCTGTCCTGCAAAACACTGCAGAGATCATATGCAAGAGTCAAGCCAATTCTCTGCGTCCCAACGCCAGAGCACAGCCCTTGAGTCACCACTGGAACAGGAACTTCACTTATCTCCATTTTATCTCAGCCCCAGGTGACCCATTTTATTGCTGTGTGGACATTGATATTCTTGTACTTTCTAATTTTTCTCTCACCTGTCAGTCCACTCCTCATCACCTCTAGCCCATATTTTAGCACTGTAATTGGACTGAAAGTGTCACCACTTGATCTCAAAGCATCTCTGTGTGGTTCAGTTAGAAATTTGAGTGTCCCAGTACTTTCCACAGTTAATACTGGAAAGAGAAGCAGGATACCCTACAGAGCACACATTTATTCTTATATGGAAAGAACTGGTGATGACTTAAGTTAGTTCTCACTTCCCTGGTGTACTCAACCAGTATCAACAGGACTATTCACAAATTTGAAGTGCAGTATAGTCTTAAAGCATTTGCTGAAGACAAACATTCATCAGTTATTTTGTTTCTTAATTGAGGTTCCCCACAGATGGTTTTGCTGTGTATGACACTGAGAGGCTAAACACAACAGCAGAGCTTCCTCTCTCTGTACAGTTTTCTAATACTGTCAGAGAACTGCTTTGTAGCATGATTACATTTACCTATCAACTTCCATATTACTTTTTTGTGCTGTCAGATTCCTACAGGAACTCCTTGGGGACATCCTTTCATCTGCTCTTCCATGAGATGGAAGATGCTCACTTCTGCCACCCCAGAATTACCTTCTAATTTTAGCAAGTCCTCTTCCAGATGCTCTTTTTCCACCTTGCCCACAAGTCACCCAATGTGATGCACACAGTACGTGTGCAGCCAGTTCAGCCCTGATGTTCTGCCCAGATCTGGAAGCACCTACAGGAGGGGGATCATAATCTGGTGTCATATTTACTCCTAACTTGGATTTGTACCTTACTGTGCTGTGGTAGCAACAGCCACCAAAATGGAAACCTCACCAGGGCACAGAACCTGTTTTCTTGTTTAGCTGAAGAATTACCCAATGCACACAATAGTTTTAATAATTATCATAAACCAGTTTTACTCTAAGCTGTCAGCTCTAGCAAGAGTCTGTCCAAGGCGGGGGAACCTCCCCAAACTTATTTGGGTACAGTATTTAGCCGACTTAATTTGAAGCTACTTTTCCCTTCCAAACACGCACGCCTACTCAGCAAACGGTAACCACAGCTGACTCAGAGGAGGAGGACAGGCTCCTCAGCTTTTTTCTTCCTGTACAAGAGAAAAACAAGAGGGCACAACACTCACTCACTGCCTGCCTCCCTCCTCCCAATCACAGCCAGCTCAAACAGCACTGCCTCTAAATAGAGCCAGGAGAAACCTCTTTCTGGGATGCAAGCAACAATAAAACCTCTGGTCTCAAGGCAAACAAGCATCCTCAGTTGAAGCCTGGGAGGCCATGGGTTTAAAAAGCCGTGTGGAAAGCCAAATTCTGTATCATTCCTCTTCCCACACACACGGACTCAAAGGGCAGAATCAGGCCACCCTCTCCTCTCCCCTTTCCAGGCGCCTCATGCTCTCTCAGACGAGGCTGCAGTGCCTGGAGCAGCTTAAAACAGACACAGGGCCTCAAAAAGACGGGAGGAGGAGGCACCGAGCTACCCTCCCTCATCCGGCACTCCGCGTCTGCTCAGCCCTTCCTCTGCTTCACCCCTCCTGTTGTTGCTGCTTGTTTTCCTGACTCCGAGTACAGAAAGCGCCAGCCTGCTACAACCGCACCCTGGAATAAAAAAATCATAAACACAGGCTGATTTACATGCATGCATTACTTGGATAAACACATCCCTGGCACTGAAAAATCCTCTGGTATGGCAAAGCACCACCTCTGCCCAGAGAGCTGCTGCACAGACAGCGCAACATCTCTGTCAGGCACCTGGAGAAGAAAAGGCACTTCCAGATTCCCAGTAACAAGGAGCAAAAATCTGCCCCATGTACACCTGAAAGCAGCAACTCTGGAGAAGCATTACAAGCCTTCTAGAGGCAACACTCATCAATCTTTATGCAAAAGAAATGTTGATGTTTTCCAAAAGTGCAAGAAAATATCACACAAACCCTACAACCACAGAAACCTGTTGCCCAAAGCATTAAAGACTTTCAGTCAACATCACCTCTCCTTTCTAAGGAATCGAGACTGCAAATGAAGCACAGATCACAGCTTTTTCTGAGGACTTTTAAGTGTTTTCTGTGTGCAAGACTTCAAAACACTCCTGAGACAGTCCACTTCATAAAAGGGAAGGGGGAAAGACAGATTTCCAGGTATTTAATTATTGATTAGACTGAGGGAAAGCACCTTACAAAGCTTTGATACCCTGTCACAGCAGCCTCATTCCTCAGAGCAGCTGGTCATTCCCCACAATGCTGGATGGTGGATTCACAAGCCTCACAACTGAGCCTCTCATGACAGGACACATTTTCAAAACACAGTTATTCAAACTTACTCATGTGCAGTCAATACTTTTATACTTCTGTAAAGTCACTAGAAACTTACTTTTCCTAGCTTTTTGCCTTTGCAGTGCTTTAAAATCCACACAGCAAATACAACAGAAGCACAGCATTCCTGTATGGGGTGCAAATCCATTTCAACCTCACTTGGCTACTCTTCTAAAGGATTCTTGGATTTTAATATCCACAGAAAAATGTAGAGCTACTCCTTACAGCTATGCTTAGGTCCCTGCACAGAGAAGGGCAGGCAGCAGAGCCCTCTGCTCAGGGGCTACACGAGGAGGATTTTCATAGAGGATCTCATCACTTGCCCTTGCAATAAAACGAGACACTGCCAGGCTGTGACAAACCATCCCCTGGGACCATCCCTTGGTCACCCTGATCTCCAAGTCTTGGTCCCTCACTGACTGTCCCCACCAGAGCACAGACTAAATGACAGCCAATACACCACCTTCCTCCAGCTCTGGAAGCAACAAAACCTTTCCAACTACTCTCAGGAATCTTCCAGCAGAGCACAGAGCATGCCAGGGATGGAATGCTTAGGAAGGATCTGCAGCAATGTGACGTGGAAACTGTCCTGAAACTGTAGGATGTTTGTATCAAACATTCCTCTGCAATGAACTTTGATTTCTCTGAACTTCCCTCTGTTTTTCAACACATGGATTTAGAGCTGTCTCTACCCAACAGGACCCACTCCTGACTGCTCTCCTGCATGACAGGCTTTCTGGATTTTTGTGTTTAAGGTAGGAGGAGATGTTTGAGTTAATATGACCTTAATTACACTATGAGCTGCTCATCATTATCAGCTCAGTTTCTGGCAGCAGCAGGTCCCCACTGAGCAGACGCTCCCAGCTGTTGGCTTTGCTGCTCCTCACCATGCCGAGATTATGAAAAACAGTTTCAGTCCCCCCCCAGATGAATACAATACTACTAGGAAACAACTATTTTAACTGACAAGCTGCCATTACAGCAGTCATCTTCCCCTCCTCTTCTGCCACAAGTTTGGACCAGTAAGGACTTGTCTGAGCTACAGAAAGGCAGAGAAAATGGTGTCATCACCAGACAATATAAACTATCAGACTACTTGTTCATTTCAGCTACAGAAACTTGTTCATGGGAAAGGGAACTAATACACAAAAATACAACTTTACAGCAACCAGTGGCTCTAAGATGCACAGCCACGTGTTCCAGCTTTTCAAAAGCCAAAACCATCCTGAGCTCAGGTCTCAGCCTTTCAAAGGCACTTCTGTGTACAACAAGAGATGGGAATCAGTAACTTGCCTAACAGGTAGGCAACACATTGATCCCATATCCAAAGTACCAGACTGCTGGCTCATCACACACTGCCTGTGTGTGGTTTCACAAGTAGTGAAACACAGGTTGCCTCTGTACCATCAATGATCCCTAAGATAAATGAAATGGATTTATTAGCCCACTGCCAGCTCTGCAAGGATGGCATTCCTAACACAAGCTCGTGCAAGGGTGGGTATGGAAAAGGTACTGCTTTCAGTAAGTGGGAACAGAGCAGCTTGGCAATCAGAGCTTCCAGTCCTGCACTGCAAATCAAGTCCGTCACAGCTAAAATTTAAGGTTATTTCCTGCAGCCAATTAGGCTAAAGATGCAGTTAAAGGTCTGCTCTTCCTAAAATGCAAGGTGTGGTAGTTCATCCTTGAACTACCACATGTAGACTGCTGTAAGCTGTGACACTCTTTTTAAGATTTATTTATAAATAACAGACTTGACTGTCCTGAAATTTTTTTCCAAATGCTACTTCTTCACTTCAAAGCTCTGGAAATTCAGAAGCCTGAAATACATTACAGTTAATAGCACTTCCAGTTTCTGAGATCTAATTACAACCTGAGCTGCCACTGCAAGTTAACTTCTAGTCAGCTCTAGAAGCCTGGCTCTTCTCCCACCCAAAATGAAGTTTACATTTGCATTCTTAGTTTCCTGACTACATTTGCCTATTTTGAAGTAGCAGAAATTATTTTTATTGTTAAAAATAACTACCATAAATCAGTTGGGAGTTGCAGTTAAAATACTTTACTGCATGATAACTAGACAATAAGAAAGCGATGACAGACTGCAACTAAACCCAGCAGAAAAAAAACATGTATCTATCCACTTTTTTCCTCTTTTTTTACCTCCTTTTTGAAAGAGCCAGAAACAAGTTACTTACAGAGGAACAAATGTATTGTTCTTTCATATATAACATTGCACATATACACAGAATATACTATACATACTCGTACATCACAATATATTCAATCTGCAAATTAAATTAATTCAGTAGCTTGTATTTTGAACTGGTCAGCAATACACAAAGTGCAGCAATGAGACCACCAAACGTGAGGTGATTTCCACTCACCTGAGGGGAAAGATCTCATCACAAGTTATCTGAGAACCTACCAAATGCAACAGAAAATATATAAGTTTTAACAATTAGAAAAGTACTGAGGTTAAAAGGCTGAAGAGTGCAAATGCCATCTGCTCTTTTAGCACTGAGAGGGATCCCAGAGAGAAATCTGCTTTGAGGGGAGAAAAACCCAAACAAAAAAACCCCTCCCTGGATGGCACAAGTTGAAATGGTTCCTACAAAATAGCTTACCAGATAGATTCAAGGTCAGTAAAAATCTCCCACATGCAGCACTGATTTGCAATGGCAGGAAAGGACTCACCAGTTCTGTGTTTGAACCCAGTTTGCAGCATGTGTGAGTAATCCTATGGCCATCAGCAGCTTGGCAAAATTCAAACAGTTCATTTTAAACTGTCTGGATGAGGAAAAACCGATAAAACTAACACAAGAAAGGTAAAAAAGAATTACAGCTAAAGGATGGACAAACCAACATCCCATAACTATGACTGGCCAGTCAGGTGGGTGGGGAAGAAAAACTTCCCCCCACCTTAGAAACAGGAAAAGTTGTACTGCAGACCAGTCATCAGGAAACCCTAGAGGAAACGAGCAGGTTTATCTCACTGAGCCCCTACAGACTTTTCAGGAAGTACTCGAGGAAGTAATGAAAGGCTTCCCTGGCCAGCCGTGGCTGCCAGCAGAGATCCAGCAGCCAAGTGAGGTCTAAGCAGCGAGGGGCAGGGGTCCAGGTGGTAGATCTGAAGCAGTCTCCCCTCCAGGGAGCAATAAAGAGGCTTCACCATGTGGGATGCACTCCATCCCCTCTCAACAGGCTGATTTGGCCAAGGGCAAAAACCTGCCACTGATTACAACAACCATCTTAGCCAACATACAAAGGAATTAAACTTAAGGGGGAAAAGGAAAATACCGCATTTACAGTCTATTTCAATCTCTTTTGGTAACATGAGACGCAGTCTATTCCAACAGCAAGCAACAGCTTTCAGTAGAGTGCACAAAACCTTAATATTTTCTGTTGTGTGGGTTTCACAGGTCTGCTGTGGCCTTAAGGGAAACTCAGAATCACTACTCAGGTACTGCACAGCTTTTGAGCCATCCAAACCCTGCACTCACCTCTCCAGCAGCACTGACAAAAACACAGCACTGGGATGACTAAAGCCATCAGGTGATGCTTCCAAGCAGCGCCAACTGTTGCTCCAACTGCTGCTCTGGCAAAGGGTTGAGATGGCATCTGACACATTCAGAGACATTTACCACGCTCTGGGAATAAAACAAACCAACCTCGCTAGTCTAAAAGCAGAGAACTGGATTTCACACACTCAGGATTTGGGTGGAATCAAGACACCAGGGAACAAAGCACAAAGGCAAGTGAACTGTCTCAGCAGCCCTTTGCAGGCAACAGACCTGCAGCACAGCTCTTTAAACCTGAAAAAACTTAAGTATTTGCATCAACGCCTTTAGTTTTAAAACATTCAAGGCAATTTTCAGAATTATTTGTCTTTTATATATACATCACTGATTCATTAAAAAATTAAGAAAGACCAAAATGTGTAGGGACATATTAAAACCTTGTCTTGGGCTGGTCCCCAGCAGATTGAGCAAGGGGATTTTCATCCTCTACTCTGGTGAGACCCCACCTGCTGTGCTCTGCCTCCAGCTCTGGGGTGCCAAACATGAGGAAGATGTGGAGCTGCTGGAACGAGTCCAGAGGAGCCCACAGAGATGCTCCAAGGGAGGGAGAAGCTCTGCTATGGAAACAGGCTGAGAGCTGGGTGTGTTTTTGAAGAAATCACCCATTTTTGGTCTACCCTGGCAATGAATCAGTATCACAATACACTATGTTGGTGCTTGTTGTGTCAGGATTTGAAGAAATTTAAAGGACAGTCTATCAAAATTAGTGTAACTCAGCAATACAAGCCTGGAAGGCAAGCACAGAGATCATTATATAGCTCAATACATGTGACAAAGGATCTGTTTCTACTACAGCCACAAAGCAAACTCCAGCTCTCGGGGAAAAGTCCAGATGCAAAAGCTACCCAGGAAGCTGCACAATCCACACATCCCAGCCCCTGAACCACGGCACCTGACAGAACTCCACGGGGTTACCAGGCTGCCTGAAGTACCAGCATTTCTGTGAACCTCTAAAATCAGAGCTGAACCCCTCCTACTCTGTTCCTCTCACTGCATCCTTTTCCCAAAATGAACTGCAAATCTTCCGTACATTCAGTGAGGGGGGGAAAAAATAAGGCAAAATGGTTTATATTCATCTCATGCATTAGCTTTTCATGAGCTCTGTTACAAGCTGTCCATATAGCAACGAAAATTTACTCTTTAACCTTAACTCCTAGCAACATTTTTAAATTCTGGTAGCAGCATCTTTGATGCCTAAAGACTAGGCTGACTTTGGGAGTCAGTGGAAAACATATCTATGCATTGCAAATAAATACTTTTCCCTTTCTTCTAGTCAAACGGTGCAAAATATTTCTGAAGTTGCAGATTTTAGTTTTAGGCAAGCAAAGAGGAGAAAAGGTTTGCAGCACTATGAGAAAAACCAGTAGACAGGCTACCAGACACCAGAATAAATCCTTGCTAAAGTCTATGTTTGTTCAAGTATTTATGAAGAACTGAAAGAATTTGAGGAATACCTGCTTGATAGATCAAAAAGTCAAGGAAAATGATAACAGAAATATTTAACTGTTCATAATTCAGTTTATTTTCAGGAAAACCCTGCTGCACTGCATGAAGCAAGCTGACTCTTCTATTGTCAGCTATGTTCTCTGGAGATATCCTGTAATTCCTGTGCCTTCACCTGATTGCACGCTGCCTCCTTGCACTCAGATCATACTCTGTGTGTGCAGACAGGGCTGGTGAAACCTCAGTTGTAAGATCTCCAGAGCTCTCAGGTTTGGAGCAGTCACAGCTCCAGGATGCACTGGGGAGAGCGTGGCTGGTGGTTATGTCAGAGGACAGCAAGCCTGGCATCACACTTCTATTTCAAGCGATGCCAGGGACTGTGACCTTGAACAAGTCACTTCACCAGCTGTTAAGGTACAGACTTCACTGTGCAAGGAGGAGCTGTGATGCTTTAATCCTTTCAGAAACAAGGGGTTATTCAGCAGAAATGCATATTTTCAAGCACTGAATTAATCATTCTCTAGATTACTTTTTTTCTTATCTCAAATGGATGCTTTATCCTAGGACGTTGAAAATTCACAAGGCTCATTGCTATGAAATATCACATTCATAAATGCTAGTGTTAAAAACTCTTGTGTGCAACTATTTACTTACTTTTAATCAACCATCACAACTGACATCAACTCAAAATGCATTTTGTGGCTTTGCTTCATGACTACTTTTTTCTCCTGCCTTTCAGTGAAGTGAAACTTCCCCCACCCCCCAAAACAGATCACATTTATCAGTTTTCCCTTTCAGCTGGAAAAGCATGGAGCATTTCAGCTGATCCTTCTAGGGATGAGGAGATAAACCAATCATTTTTGATTAAAATAGAAAACATTCCTACTCATATCAGGCCATTCCACTGCCTTGTTTCTTTTCTTAAAATTAAGTAAACAGGACTTAAAGTTAGAGCTAAAACTAAGTTGACAGTGACCCTGTTATAACAACAGTACTTCAAGTGTTTTACAGTCCAGTGCCAGTTCAAAGTTTAGATTCTGGCCAACTGACCACTGGAGAAATAAATTAATATTTCATTACAAAAATAAATTTCAATAAACTGTTCTGGTTTGAGCTCCACATCTTTATCAGGAACACGAGGTAAAGCAAACACTCTTTTTCCAGAAAAAGAACATCCATAAATTCAAAAGGAAACAGTAGGTTTCAGTGATGGAAAAATATTATTCAGCATCCCAGTTAACCACAGAATGTCACTGCTGATCTGTTGGCAGCACACCGGCAGACAGGTACTTAATTCTTAGAGGGGTTTGTCTCAGCCCTTTTACACTATGTACATTGGAGCTGTCAAATCATTAGAAACAAGTTTAAAGATCGTTTATTCAACATGCAATTTTATTTGATCCCCCCAATCAATCCACAATTTTAATTTCATTTTAACCACAAAAGCACAGAGAACACTCGTCTTAACAACAGGGCTGTGCTCACACACCTCTGACAGCACACAGACTGGGGTGGGTTCACCTGTCATTCCAGACAAGGCTCCTTTATTTACCAAATTTGCATGGCGGGACACAGCTTCCCTCCGGGATTATTTTCTATTTCCAGGTAGCAAAGCTGTCCCTGAACAAACTGCGCTATTTCACAGCTATCTATAGCACATACCAGGCAGCAAGTAATTTTAATCCCAAATCCTCTTCCCCCTTCATGACACCAACAGCTTTCAGATACAGCATCTCTGGCTGAGAAACTGTGATGAAACAGCATCTTTGGATAAAAACCCCTGGATTATTCCCTGCAGCAGAACATGAACTATCTCGGCTTTGTTGGGCTCTCCTTGTGCTCTCACAGTCACAGTGAGGTAGGGTTCACCTCCAAAAGCAACACCTTTTGTTTGCAGCTGGAAAACCTGAATCACTGAGCCCCAGAACCCCAGCTTTGCATGAATGTATCCCAGCCACTGACACATCCTGAAATCCAGGCTGAAACCCAGCTCCACCTGTTCATGTGAAACCCCCAGCACGCCCCAGCAGCCCCTTTGAGATTTCAGGTTTTACACAGCACTGCAGGGAACAAGTGCCAGCAGCAGCTCAGTCTCTGTTTTGGTGGTGATCTGACAATGTCTGTGACTTCTCCACAAATTCCACATCTTCCTTTCTTGCTTTCACACCACCTCTCTCCCAGCAAATCTCCCAGAAGGAAAATAAGGTGTGGACAGATTTATTTGCCAAGTTAAGTATCCATAACTTGTTCCACACTCCTAATCCCTGCTCAGAAAACATAACCTTCATAAGTGGAATGAAATATATGCAAGAACATGAACTAATGCAAAACACCTCTAATTTTAGATGTTCAGCTCACATTAAACTAATCAAGCTTATTAATCTTTTTAAATTATTTCAGTCACTTCATTTTAAAAGGGCTTTTTGCAGTAAGTCTGGTTAAGTTTTGCTAAAGTTTTGCCCTACTTAGTCAAAGCTTAATAAAGAATATTTTCAATTTTTTTAAATTTAGTAGAACTGAGAGGTGCCCCAAGAATGAGACTGCCAGAATGAAGAGAGTGATGCCATTTATAGATTTCTTTTTCTTATTCTGAGAAGGTCTGTAACTACATTTATTGACTAGCCAGTGAGTGCAGTTCTGCAGTGGTCTATTTTCCTGTACCAATTACTAAGAAATTTGAAAGTGAGAACTGAGCTTTACATCACAAGTTCTCACACTCCCACTGAGCAACTACTACAACTGAAAAAATTGCAGAATCCCAGTATTCCAGAACAAGCAGGGGAAGGGAGAGGGAAAAGAAGAAAACGTGAAGACAGACCACACCACACACAACAAGCTCCTCTGTCCACAGAGTGGCAGAAGCTACACTGAAATCAGTGCCACAACTCTTAACCTGTGTTCCTAAAATTACAGCTGATTGGAGAGGTAGATTTGTTTGGAGAGGAGAAAAGAATTAAAAATTTAAATTTTTCTCAAATTTTCCTCCAGTACTCAGGAAAATATTCAGTATTCCAAGAGATTTCTAACTAATACTTCTAACTTTATGCCCCCTCTCATCCCAGCAGAACCTGTAGTACTTCATGACTGATACAGAGGGATGCATAGAGAGATGCTCCAAGGATGACTGTTTTTAGTAACAAAAGCATAAATCTGGATCACTTCCTCAATTTAAAACTATTTCCAGGCTGCTAGGTTACAATCAGAACAAGTCTATTCCATGTTCCCTTATCACCTAACCAACATTAACTCAAAGCAGACTTAGAGACTTCACTCCAGGCAAAAAAGTCACATACAAAGAGCTTAAGACCTCCAAACATTCAGAGCTGCAGACCAGGTTTCAGCCCTGCCTCTCATTTTCCTGTGTTTCAAAGTGAATCATAACATAATCCTCTAAATACTTAAGAGTTTCCCAAGGCTGTGTTTGCTAAAAATGGGAGCACTGAAAGAACTTTCTAGGGATTTTGTCATGTACTTTGACTACCTCCAAGTTAATAAAAACATTCTGTGTCTTCAGAAAGACTCCACTAGAAGATTTTTACTGAATCAGAGGGACAAAATGACTGAAAAGGAAAAATTGGCTTTTTAGCCCATGACAAATAATTTATGGGAAAAGTAGATCACCTTTTTCTTTGTTCTTTGAAAAAGAAGCCTGAATACATTCTGTAACATACCAATCCTATAGGACTGCGTTGAATACAGAAATCATTGCTGAGATTATGGACTGATGTCTACAAGACTACAATCATCCTCCTCTGTAGATATGATGGGACAGCAAACTTTAACCTGGACAGTACAGCCAGCATGCAAAAAGGAGATCAGAAACCCCAACTATCCTTCCTCTTTTCTGGAAATTCACACCCTCTAGGAAAAACACATGTTTAATCTCCTACTCTTTTACTATCGACAGTCTTCCTACGAGTACATGCAAAGGCCCTGTTTCACATAGATTTAAACATTACCACGGCATTCTTGTCCCTTACTGCCTCCAGGAAATCTGAGCAATTTGTAGAAAGCATTCCTACAGCTTCCCTCCTCCTCCTCCTCCTCCTCTACTCCAACAAGCTGCTGCAGTACTAGAACCGGCTCAACTCAGCGTATACAAGAGATAAATGTTCCCAAGGATATCAAAATCACTTCTCCAAATGCAGTTAAAGGCAAAGGCAGAATCCACTGCCACCCCACGTGCACAGATGAAGGAGGAACTGCATCTCCCAATCCACTGAAGAAGCCTGAGCCAGCCCCGCTCTTCCCATCACTTGGGAGGTTTAGGCAAACTTGACAGACTTTGCCTGGAGGAAGTTAGCACTCCAATTATTCCACCAGCTCTTGAGAGGAGGTGGAGCAACTGCTGGCACAGGAGCAATAGAAAACAGCTGGGAATCAGCAAAGTCTCAACAAGCACAGGATGTAGATGGACAACAGCTAAATTCATTTACTGAAATGACTTAAGCTCTTTTATAAGCTTTAGCCCTGGCCTCAGATATGCCAGATGATACCCTGGTTACTCAATCGCAAGCATTCCAGCCAAGGGAGAAGCAAAACATCCAATACCCTCTCCTTCTGCAGTTCCTCCCACCCAACCCCCCAAAATCCCCTCTTACAGACTCAAGGAAGGTTTAGGGTTTCTCCAAGGGGGGGGCTAAGGGGGAATAAAAAAAAAAATAATAAAAAATAAATAAATAGAGTTGGCAATTCCCTCCATACTACTTCCTAAGAAGGACTTACTTAAAAACTTTTAAAAACCCCATAAACTAATAAATTATTACATCAGGGAGCAGTAACTCATTATCTTGCTTAGCCAAGTCAGAAGTAGCCAATTTAGGCAGCCGAAATTTCCATTGATAGTTAACCCTCACTTGCACAGCCTTTGGAGGGAAACAATATCTGTGCCAGACAGCAGGAGCTGCAGAGGTAATCCAAGCTGGGCGTGCAGTCCATCTCAGTGAGAACAAGCTGAGACAACTTGAATTTCCTCCAGCTCAGCTGCAACCTGTCATCCTTTTCACCAACACACCTACTTGACCCCCACACTACAATCATCATTTTAACATGCTGCAGAAAGACTTGAAGTGACAGCTTCATTTGTGTATGTAACTGATTTTTTATGTGAACAGAACGGTTTACTGGTTATAACAGACAACATGACAACGATAATCCCACCTCAGTATGATTTAGAAGCTTCCAGTATTGGAGTATTGTTCTGCCTTCCACAGTTCGAACTGTGAAATGCCCTGTCCAAGGCAAACGTGTGCTTGGGAAGTCTCACAAGAAGATTACTCCTAAATGGTGTTTCAGTAACAACAGCATTTTTGCTCCACTTCTGCCCTACTTCTGCCTGATATGTCTTAACTAAATTTAACCCACTAATCCCAGCACACCTGAGACAGACAGCAGCCACTAACACTATCACTCCTACCTTAAACAGGAACGCAAACCACCAAGTAAGATTACTCAGATTAAGTGATTGACTCGAGGTCAGAGGAAGTATATTGTCTGTCCCGCATGTGAGCTCTGGACGAGGTAACCTCCAGCCCTGAGCTTGTGTGAGCAGACCCCTCTGGCTTTCAGCATGCTGCTGCACCAAAGCACATCTCCCTCCCTGCTTCATTTCCCAGCACTGTGTATACTTGCTCCTGCATTTCAGCAGGGCAGATTTAGGGGCTGTGGCCTGTTCCTATTCCTTGGGCCAACATGAGCTCTGAGGAAGCATCTCACAGCTGCACATTTGCCCTCAACACTCACCACAGAGCCAAGGTTAGCTCTAACACTGCACAGCCCCACAGTAATTTGCTTTCCACAGCCAGGGAGTTGTTGTGTCTCCTTCTCAAAGCACATCTTCTAGCCATGCAGCAGCCTGAGGCACCAAATCCTCGCTGCCAGGCTCCCTGTTCCAACCAGCAGCCACCCAGGGCCCAAGGAGAGAAACAAAGGAACACTTAACATGGCATGAAGGAGCTCACTGGCAATTCCACCAAGCAAGCAGATTTAATGAGCTTTTTTAACCATTAGGAAAAACAGTTATTGACAACATCTTCCAGCACATCAGCTTGTTGTCCAAAAGGGCAAAGCAAACCCATTTACTTCCAGTCACATGGAGGAGGAAAAAATTCACAGTCTGGAGCAGCACTCGGTGTAAAGTGATTGAATCCACAACCAGCACTTCCAGTCACCTTGGAAAAGACAAGAGACCTCCATATTCACCACAATATTTCAACACACTGGCCACTGCAAATGAGCAGCATCTGGGCATTGTGGGCTGCCCTGAGAAGTCTCTGGTTAAGACAGAAATGAAACATAAGCAACAATTCAAACTGAGTAACATCAGACAAGACAAAACTGATGACTACTAGCCTGGAACTGCTCAGCCCTCTAAACTGGTAGTCTGTAGGGTGAGAGAAGGTAATTAAAATATAAAATATTCACTACATTAATCACATTGCACAGAGTATAGAATTATTTCTGTGTGCATGAATAGACATATTGTATGTCTGTTTCTTTTTGAATATGCAAAACGCCCTGCATACATTAGCCTCTCCAAACAAATGTCCCCTACACAGAGCATGGGACACCAAGAACATGAATTTAAGTCTGTGGAGTGCTCTTCAGGATATGTCAAAATTCTTCATACTTAGAAGGTTGCACTGGGCCTACAAAAAGGAAATGCTGTGCCCTAGAACATGTCAGGTGAGCCCCATTCCTCAGCTACAGGTGCAACTGGGGACATATCCTGGAGCCCCTGTTCAAAGGCAGTACTGGAATATGACAACCACATGGCAGATGAAGCACTTGGATATGCAGGAAATGCCCTGCTGGACAAGATTCATAATGAAACCAGAATTTTAAATGACCCTTCTTATTTCTGCTTGAACTCACTGCAATGAAGACTTCAAAAAACTTCTCTGAGAAACAGACCACGTACATTGTATTCCTAAAGGAAAAGGCTATATATTTTATTCACTGCCCACCCTTTTTGTCTCATTTCTTTTTCATTCTATTTCCTGCCAAAGCATCAAAATCATAGGAAAAATAGGAGTTCATCAAGTATCTGCACAACACCACCATGCCAGATGCTTTTGATACTGTGCTCTCTACAAGCAATAATTAAAATTACCAAGACTGGTCAAAGAAATAAATCATGGCTCTGAAAATCACCAGAGATATAAATATTTTTTCATCTTATTAGTTGTTCCCATTTTGCTTTTCACAGAACACTACAAATATGGTATTTTTTTAAAATCACTGATTTTAGTATTGTCTCATTTGTAGTTGCCATGGATGCAGTATTTTGTTCTATTCTGCATTAATAGTTTAACTGTTAACTCTCAACTCACACATCCTAAAAAGGTGGAACTGCTGGAAGCCCTGGTTCTTAGGCATAGGGGAAGGTGGGGCTTTACAGGATTCAGCACTAATTCTGAAAATTCATGTTTCATCTTCAACAGATTCTTGTGGTGCAGACACTCTTAGCACAGAATTTTAAATATGAGGAAGGAATACACTTCGATATTAAAAATTCAAGGGCCTAACCCTTTTACACATACTTTTTATTCAAATCTGCCGGAAGAACCAAAGAAAAAAAGTACAAACAGCTTTTCTCCGGCCTGATGCATCTTGGTCCAACAGCTTCCTACTGATTTCTGTAGTTAAACGGTTGACCCTTGCCAGGAATGGGACCCAGAGTGAAGAGAGTCACAGTTTCCCAAGCAAAACAGAATCCACAAACAAGCATCTCACACTGGCTACAGGCTGTTTCCTTTGAGAGATTTAAGAGGTAGAAGGGGAGGAAGGCATACTGGGGTAGGGCTGGGTGTTCTCTGAAATGCATTAGTTACAAATCAGAAATTAATGCACAAAAACGTATTTTTTGCACAAAAATCAGAAATTAATGCACAAAAATGCAAAGAGAGGGAGACACAGAACTTACTCTCCAAAGTCTGGTATATTTTTCCATTTTATCTCCTCCTAGATTCACAAACATGTTTGCCTAATGAAATAAGTTTGCTTAACTGCCGAACACTGTCTACCAAGAGAAAGTTGCCACAGAAATACTGAAACTTCTCAAGATGAAGTGTTTTCTGTGTGTACACACTGTTGAGCTGTACAAGTTCACCAGAAAATAATGTGCATTATTTATTATATGTAACACTAGGAAATCTGTAACACTTACAAAGACCATTATGATGCCATTAAAAAGATTTCATGTTCAGCTTTCTAGGCATCTTGGGCACACAGCCATCGCTACAATAATTATTATATTTATCACTATGTAAACTAACTGTAATGCTTCATTAAGATAGAGAAAAATGGTATCACTGAGGTCCCTGCAAGAGCCAGTAACACTCTTCTCAGTGAGATGGAGGTTTCCTGTCCACAGCTGGTTACTGGGATGCTCCAGGAGATTTTATTCTGGTAGGACAATACAGCAACACATGTTAAAGAGGCTCCTGAGCTACCATGTATGGCCTGCAAAAGCATTTATGGAGTAACTGCACGTGCTGAAGACCATGATATGGGGGTTTTAGCTTGCATGGTGAACTGCTCATACAAAGCTACATGTCTTTCAAAACAAAAAATCCTTGAGATATGCCTTCTAAGGTCATCCAGGAAGCAAGGGAAGTCTCTGTCCTCTGAAGACATGCTGGATGTCCACGTTGGGAAGACAACTGGTCTAGACCCTAAAGGGTTAAAAATTAAACCAATGGGCATGGAAAACCAGAGTTCCCTGCTATCTGTTTGACCTAACAGCCTGGCAGGCACAGGCAGCTTTTGTCCTCACACATGCATCTCGTTTGAATCAGAGGGATCCTTCTAACATGGAAAAATACTGACGTGACTTCGACGTAAGCTATAAGCCTTGGAGAGATTTCAAACATGTTTGACACTGATACGGGACTAATTGTACAAAACTCCAAAGATCCACAGGGACAAAGAGCTGCCGGCAAAGCCTCGCTCTCCCTTTTGAGTTTGTGCAACCAGAGCCTTCAAACAGAGACATTTTCCGACAAAAAAAGCCCCACCAACACCACACTGGTGTGTTCTCCATTTTCCCCTCTGTCTCCCCAGAAGATTCTAGTGTAGGTCAGATAGCAGACTGAGCTCTTGGCTGCTGGATTTTCAAAATCACTTAACACTGGGTCTCTTTCATTCTAGGTGACGGGAAGTCACCCAATCCAGCTGCAAGACACCACAGCCTCAGTGCCTGACCTTGCAGGATGGACACTGCCCACACTGCTTCTACCTGTTCCATTAAATCAATCAACTGGAAGGAAAAAAAAAAAAAAAAGAGAGAGAGAAAAAAAAAAGTGTTATCTTTGGAATTTTGTATGATTAAAAGGAAGTGATGAACAGAGCTATCAGAGGCAGCTGTCTGAATGTCACCAGCATCAGTTGACTGTGCCCTCTGCACTGACTAATACAATTTAAGTCAGCACAGCCACCACAGGATACTGGATATGCTGGAATTTACATTGCTGGTAATGGCAGAGCTGTTTACCAGTCCCACATTGAACCATCAGAAAGGCACAGTCTCAAAAGCCCAAATCTTTTTTACTTTTCTACTTTTTTTAAGGGTTCTTATCTAAAAACTCTTATCCAGCTTCTAAAGCAGGATTCAAACTGCCAGAGAGTCAGCAAGAACTGCAGTAATTTCCATTTATGACCGGCAGAATATGCTCTCAAAATAAAGTCAATGTGGCAAGATAAGACAGAGTGGCCACCCAGATCCAGATCGACTGGTCACTAAAGCCCTGTCACTACAGATAAGGGTCATTTAGGAAGCACAAGCACACCAGAGAAATGGGGATTTGCAGCATGAGGAATTCCTGAGGAGTGACAGTTTTAAGCTTCTAGAGACAGGAAAAACAGGAGGGGTGATAAGTGCTGCAGTTCTTCTCTGCCACACACAGTAAACACTGTAAACCAGCCCGCATTGATTAAGCTTTTCCAAGCTGCCTAGATTATCAGAGAAGGATGGGAAGATGCTTCCTGCCTCAAGTCAACCCCCCTCATTACTGTCAGACAGGAGAAAGGATCAACCTCAGTGCATTTCTTACAGAGAGCATTACACTGCAGAACACTGAGTCTCCACCTTAGCGGATAAAAGTCACGGATTTACCATCTTTAATTCTGTGTGAAAAGAGTAAGGACAGGGGGATGTTTCTTTTCCACAGGAAAGACAATATAAATCTCAAGTACTTTGCCAAAGAGCTGAAGTACAACCTTACAAGCTGAGTCCACAGCCTGTTCTCCCTGCTCAGAAGGCACACACCGAGAGCATCCTGACTGTATTTGGGCCTCTCATGCATTTCCTTACTCAAACCCCAAATGGCATCTTACAGTCAAATCCTGTTATTTACTGAGGAATGCAAGACCTAAAGAATACGACCAAGATTCCATCAACATTCTTGCTTTCAAGGGCAGGATTAGAGCAGCAGCAACATTGTGGGTATTTCTACAGCCTCTCCATCAACACTCAGGCATTTGCACAGTGCCTGACCTGCAGCCCCACAGGAACACACACCACATGCTGAGTGCACTTCTGTACAGGAGAGAAAAGGGCCACTGCAATGTTGACCACAGGCATGGCAGTCCTGCAAGAAAGCAGTGCCCAGTTCTTATAATGGGGGGGACCCCAAAAAACACAGGCTCAGGTCACAGGTAAAATGGTGATGTTTCAGCTGAGAGCAGCACACACAATAAACTCATCATCCACTCCAAGACAGAAAATTCCACGTGTCTCTGCTCTAAATACTGCTGTCTAGGGAAACTGCAACACCCTATTTTCTAAGCAAAGTATTTGATGCCAATACTATATGACAGGGTTTTTCCATCCCTTTATTATAAGTAAAGAAGAAAAATACTGGAAGTTTTAGAAAACTTTTCTTATTGCAGTCTAAGTCCCAGGGATGAGGACATGAGAATACAAACACACATTACACAGCTCCCCAACCACGCTGCTTTCTTCAAGGTACAAGAAGAATAGAGTGACCTGTGTTACTGCAGATCTGCTGCTAACCACAGACACATTTCTTATAAGTGGTGATTGTCAGGGCTAAAGTAGCCCTGTGTCTCACAGGGCTTCTGCTCTCACTGTTAGTTCACTCTAACACTGAACTTGATGGAGTCCCCTTGCCACCACCAGATCTCAGTGATGCTGCAGAGCAGGGACATCTCTACCTTTGCAGCAGCACGTTCTGAGATGAAAAGGAAGCCCAGAGTAATCAATGGTTCATGGAATTATGAGAAAAACTACTCCTCTATCTGTAAAAATGCATGAGTGGGAAAGCAATTTGCTTCAATTCTTCATAAAATTACACCAGTGGATTAATTGGTGCGCAGTCTAATCCAGGCTGGGGAAGGAAAGGCAGCATTGGAGCAGGTGGGACAAGCAGCCCAGGAGTACAGGATGGGCAGCAAGGCTCCTTCCCTGGCTGGCAGGTGGCACTGGGCACTGCAGGAGAGCAGGCACAGCCTTGCCCCCTTCCCTGCCTGACACACAGGGAGCAAAGTCCCACATCCCCTGGGCCTGGAAGAGGGAGTTGGGTGCCAAAGATCCGCTCAGCACCTTGGGCTGGGGTTTTCTACCTTGGCAACATTCAAAGAAGTTTCTCAGGCTTGGGTGACTCTGGGGAGATTACAAGGTTCATGCACAGCAGGGAAAGGCAATGATCAGCAGTTGAAGCCAATGAAGGGGAAGAAACCACTGCACAAAAAGTCACACATTTCTGAACATGCTATGCCCTCAAAACATCCCCAGAGTTCACAGATTCTGGCTTTACTTGTAAGCTAAAATAAGCATTTATCTGAGTGCTCTACCTTCCATCTGCAATGCCAATTCCACTCAATTCCTGACATAAAATATGCTTCTCCTAACATCAAATACCTGCCACAACTGAGAAAGTCAGGGATTTGTCCCATTTCTCCGATGGGGCAAGGTGATGCTGACCTCCAAATACAGCACAAGGGAAATGGAACTCATAAATCGAGCTTGCATCTACTGCCTTTTCTCTTTTCGTGGCAGACATAGTACCAGAAACACTAAACCTGGGATAATTCCCACCCACTAGAACTGAACGATTAAGAAGAAATTTTCTCCTTTGTTACTGGTAACCAAAGTTACAACCATCAGTTGTAGAGAAAGAAGAAAAAAGAAAAAAAACAACCCTACTTAGAACAAAATACAAAAAAAATTCTTACACATCCTTATCATAAACCCACACAGGTCAATCTCCAGCAGTCCCCAAGGAATCATGTTAATTAAAAAGACACAAACAAAACTACACCAAAGGAGGACTTTATTTACTCTGATACTATCATAATAAATTTCTTCTCCAGGGTGCACTGATCTTCAAACAAACATTATTCTCCCCACCTCCTCCATTCCTGCCGCTCTGAAGTCTTTTGTCAAACATCTTAGTGTCCGATAGCCAACACTTTTTCATTCAGCAGCAGACATCCACAAATAGTTTGGATTTTTATACATGAGAATTTTCAGGAATTGGAATTTATTTCTTCTCACCAGAAAAATCCAAAGGGAGTGCGAAACAGGGATATCTCTGAAAATCACACACACCTCCCAAGCTAGACGATTAAGTCAGCATTTCTCACAAGCAATTCCTTAAACTTATGCTCATGACACAGGCAAAAAAAAGGTATTTTTTTACTATAGCAAAATAGAAGATATTTCTTTACAAGATGAAAAAAACCACCAAACAAATCAGACACAGGAAAACATGATAATTATGTAAAGGAAATTAAAACCCTGAAGAACTTCAGGCATGATGTTCAGAGGCACTGGAACAGAGAAGCTCTCTTAGAAGGTCCCTCACTTGGAGCATTCTCATAGCTATGAGCACAGGTAAACCTGCTGTAAACCCCATCTTCTCACATCTCACCCTAAAAGCAGTGAGTTCCAGGCTTGGACTGGTATCATACACAACAGAGCTCCAAGCTAAGTGCTGCCAGGAAAGCTCCTCATGGCCCCAGATAGTATCACCCTGTCCACTTGGAGCCCCTGATTACTGCGTTATTCCAGACCACAGACTAAAAAGGCCTCTAAAATAACCAGGGCCAGTTCCACAAGAGCTTTGCAGATTACAACCCAGTCCTAAAAACATGCCTGATAACATACAGGAAGCAGATGGAGTATCTCCCATATTAGGAACCAAGGCATCCCACTGCTAGATCCCTCACGAAAGCAGACTGACCATGCTAGATGAGTTTCCTGAAGTGAATGGGGAAAAAAAACCAAAAGAAAAGTGGTTCCACTCCATTTCCTAGCACTTCTCAATCACAATCTAAAACAAAAAAAAAAAACCAAACAACCACAACAACCCACATACCAACTTTCCCCCCAACCCCACACCATACATGGATCCACTGTTCCCAAAACACTGATGGCTCAGCTGTGATCCTCACTTCCCTACACTCAGCTCTCCATGGTGATACTCAGGCAGAAGCAAAGTCCCAGGAGGGCAGAAGACTGACCCAAGGCACACTCAGTTGTATCAACCAGATGCACAGTCAAGATCAAAACCCCAGGCCCATGGGGTGCACTCCACCCTCCTCCCCACACCCAATTTTTTGCTGTCCTGAGGATAAGCCTGAAATTAAGATCTGCATTCAGAAGGAGACTGAGCCTTCTGGCAAACTTCACACATGAAAAGCAGGATGTGCTCACTCCTTAGCAACTGCATTTTCATTTCTATCCATGTGGAAGGTACACAGGGCTTTGCTTTTTGTTAGAATTGAAAAAAGGAATGGTTCTGCTTCAGAAATATTCCAATTTTTACCTACTAAAAGCAAGTCCTAAAGACCTGGGTTGTTTCTATGACACTGCTGGGACTAGAAGATGGCTCAGTGCATGTTTTTCTAGGCACTGGAAGACATGTGAGAAAGAGGCCACCAAGGGAGGGTGACAGGAGACAACAGACAGACAACTCGTGAACTGGCACATCCCATCAAGTGGATGACACACACTTGTACCAAAGGTCTCTGTGAGTGCCATGTGGATCCCTGGCAGCCCCTGGATGTCTCTAAAAGGTATGGATGACATTCTGTCCACATATGACAATCCTCCAGTGCCATCCTATCTTTGCAGCTGAGCCCCACCAAGTACCCTGCAGGACAGAACCTGCAGAACTCCGCTTTGTGAGCCTCCAGAATTCACCATTTATCTCTCCTGTTGCATGGCAGATGCTCCTCAAGCCATTCCACTAAAATACTTCAGTATTAAATGGATGGAATTTTTTTCTGGCTATTATTATTGTTGAAAATTATGCCTGATTGGTTGCTTTGACAAAAAAAAAAAAAAAAAAAAGGCAGCAAGCTGTTTTGTTAACACAATACTTAGAACTGAAAAAGGCCCCAAACACCCACAAAACACATTCCTGCACTGCAAGCTTGGGATACAGCTGAAAATGGTTCCCATGTCTCTTTGCAAAGCTTATTGCAACTGGGATATAACATAAAACCTGGCTTAAAGTGTCCCAGCTGCCCCAAGGACCAGGGCAGCACCTTCCTTGTGTCACTGCAAGTGTCTGCAGGGCTGTACAGTGTTCTGGTCCAGGAAACTTGATCCAAGTTAAAAATACAGTTTATTTTCTGGGACCAAGTTATTTTTAACCCAGATGGAGTTCTCTGCTCCCAGTCACTGCTCGAGTCCATAAACAATTGTACCAGCATAGAGGTTGGTGCAGGGCAAGGAAGCATTTAAGAGGGGGGAAATAAAAAATGCAAAATAGACCAAGATAAGCACAGCTGTGCTTGGCATTGATGACTGGCATCTTCAAGGTATTTTTCCTTTAATGCCTATTAAATACCAGTTTCATTGCTACTGTAGCAATCCAAAAAAAAAAACAAACTTATATTCCCAGATCCTTCCAAAGAGCCATCCGGGGTTCCCCCAACCCTGCATCCCTCTGAACATCCACTCCTCTCCCATCATCATTAATACCTGTGGCTCTATTTAAAGTGAGATTCTTAGAATTCAAACTGAGACCCAAGGGGGGAAAAAAACACTACAAAAAAATTCCCCCAAAAGTTCAAACACGCACAGAAAAAAAAATCCACCCACTTATCAAGACTTATTTCTGACTCCACAGGTTTTCGTTTCCCCACCACCTGAAGGTTTTCTTCACAGTGGTAACAGCTGAAGGATTTTTTGTGTGTCAGCCTGACTCTGCACAACAGATGGGAAACCCATCCCAGCACCACGCTGGGAATCACCAGCTCATGTCCTCCTGCCCAGCTACAGAGAGGAAAATCAGCTTCAGAAAGGAGGAACTGATGCAAGTATGGCCTTTACTTGATACCAAAGTAATCAGCCATGGGCCTAAAGTATTTTCAGTTTCAGAGCTAGACCTAGTGGAGAAATATGTCAGCAATAACATAGATCACCACTGAGCACCTCCAATCAGCCTTCTTCGTGGAGATTATTTTGTTTTAAAAGAAATAAGGGCCATCTTTTTGCAGGTGCTGATGCTAAGCACACAAGGAAAGTGTATTTTCCTTCTTCATTTGATACTTATAAATAAGATTAGATCATGGTTCTCCAAATAGAGATGTAACACTACACATCTTCTCTCTTACAAACTCCAAGTGCTTTGCCTTACTTTTTGAATATTTCTAATCTTGTGTCTCACTGCACTGGTACTTACAGAGTAGATTTATGTCTAACAAGAGAGGCTTGCAGCTTTCAGTAATTCAGCATGTTACAGCTAAAGATAATTCCCAGATGAAGTTTTCTTACTTCCAACACAATCCCAAAAATCCACATTCAACGCTGACTTACGTAGGTGTGGTCACAAACAGCAGCTGAACACACGCAGCTGCTGGAGCACCATTCCCTGTGATCACCCTGCAACCCGGCACAAAATTAAGGAATTTATCTTGTGGTGGGTGTGGCAAAATTGAAAAAACAATGGTGAGAATTTTTAAAATTTTTTTTAATAAAATTGCTCCCAAATACAAGGATGAAACTTATTTGTGCATTTCAAAGAACAAGACATTTTAAAGGCAATGATGGGTAGATGAATTAGAAAAATTAATGTGGATTAGAGCTGAAGCAACAAAAGACGTTTTTAGCCCAGTAAATGCTTTTATGGTTACTTCAAAAAATTGCCAATTTAAGTGTGACTAATTTGCAAAATATTTAATTGTCTGAAAAAATGTATTGGTTTTGTGCAAATATGAAATCCAAATACTTCACACATCTACTTAAATACATGTAAGCATGGCTAGTTTTCTTCCTTTTACCTGCTTGATTTGCAATGACTTTTTTAAATTTAAAAAAAAAGCAACTTCACAGATTCAACATCAAGCATTTCAGGGTTTCAGATCAGGCAAAATGCAAAGGTAATCTCTTGCAGAATTTTAATGAGATCCTAGCATAAAAGCACACTCCAACATTAAATCGTTGAGTATTATGTGATGTGGATAAAACTTCTTTTAATGCAAACTGTCTTGTCTCAGAGCATCATCCTGAGCAGAGGGCTCAAATACTTAATAAAAAGATTGTCTGATGTAAATAATGTTGATTAAGTGCTTTTTATTTCAAAACATCCCACCATGCTTTGCAATCTGCATCCTGTTTTCACTCACTTCTTGGGAGCAACTGCTCTGAAAGTGATTAATAGTGCATCACACTTAAGTCCACAAAGCCACGATGACAATATCAAATTAAAAAGCAAGGAAAACACTAAATAGTTCTGTACTCTGAACTACTCACACAGCTCCCGTAATTCTGGAGAAAAAATACCTTTGCTAAGTGCTGGTTCAAGCAGTGAAGATCTGCACTGAACTCTGTAAAACCACTGTTTGCAATACAACAATGCCTCCAGTATTAAACTGCAGCATCAGTAATTAAAAATAGAATCCTAATGCCAATCTGTCAAGCTCTTCCAAGATTTAAGTTTTCTTTGAAGTTCTCCCTTCCAGGACTGAGCAGTCCTGACCCTCCTGTGTGTACCAGACCTGACAAGGCAGCAGCCCAGGGTAGCCTGCAGGATGAGAACACAAATATGTCCAAATATGTTTAGTGCATCTAAAATGGGACTCTAAAAATGCAGAAACCTTGTAGTTCAGCACGCTGGTACTTACGAGCTTTGGAATGCTTTGCATATTTTTCAAGGTTTACTATTTTTGGCAGGGAAGTGAGGGGAATTTAATAGTCTTATATACAATTCTGCCAGCGTTGCCTAAAGAAGTTTGCCACTTCCACGTTGCTGGGGCATGAAAATGGTAACAGCACCCCTACCTGATTTAGAGCAAGGAGAAACAACTGAAATAGTAATTTCTTCCTCACTCTCTTAAGTCTTCCTTTCATGTAAGTCTCATCCAAAAAGCGAAACAAGCCAAATATAATGAATAAATTCACAAAACAGTGCCAGTAACTATTAAACTGGCCCAGTTTTACTACAACTTGACTGCTTTCAACAACCAGCCACCTCCAACCTCTCTTTTTTCCCTTGGGCATTTCCAGGAGAATCTTCAGTGTAAAACAGGGACATGGAAGATTACCAAGTAAACTTTTGCAGGTCACAGTTCAATACTGTCCAGCCCTAGACTCTGGCAGAGCAGGCTAGACAAAGAGCTTAGTCCGTGAGTGTGAGCCAAGAAGAAAACACCAAGCTACAACCCAGGAACAGCAATCCCAGCTCCTCATCCACAGCAAACAGAGCTGCTTGCCACCTATGAGCTACAAAAAATCCCATTGTTCCTCTGCTTGCTTGGGTTCACTGGATAAAAGTGCATTGATAAAAACGCTGCCGGCTGAACTCCTCTGCAGCACAGCTTCCACCGGCTCTCTGCGCTGAGCTGGAGGACGATGCTCAGACAGAGGATTAGGAGCCACACAAAAGCCATGTCCTCTCCAGCCATACACCCCAGCTACAGGGAATCCACACAGAGCACAGAGAGCACTGACAGTGCTCCAGCCAGCTCCCAGGGACAAGGGCCTCTAAAAACAACCATTTGGAATTGTACCAATGGGCTTGGGAAAACATGTTTGTTTCTACAAATGTAACCTGACCAAGTCAATGCTTCTCAGTCAATGCAGCTCACAGGGATGACTCCCAGGAGGACTTCTTTGAAAAGCTTGAGCTTCTTCTGAATTAAAATTTGCTGCATCTATCTTCTAAGTGTAACAAATTAAATGTTCACTATCCATCCACACTCCAGTAAATCCCCAACTCCAGCAGGTGGATAAAAGAGTAAGACAAACAAACCCATGCCACTGTCTCATATTAGTCAGTGGACTGTGGGTACACATGAAACAGATGCAGAAAGGGGCTTTTTTAGTTTAAAAATCCAAGTTCATGGAGGGAACTCTCACTGAACGCCGTGTCCTTGCCATTGCCACGAAGCTGCTGAGGCACAATCTCCTGACTGGATTACAGACGAGCAGCACGTGATCCTCCTTCCGCTCCCACCCTCTTGGGCACATGCATCTGATCAAGCCATTTAAGTGTCCTGCATCTCATTTTCCCCATACATGAGCATTACCTGCCCCTGTCCCTCCAATAGCATTATTCCACAGCCAAAGCTGCTGAGGATTGGGATGTTCTCCCTCATACGCAGATCTAAGCCTCTCCCGCTTGAGCTGACTTGACCTTTACCTTTCCAAGCCATGCCTTACCTTCTGAGAAAGGATCCTCCAGAAAGAGCTTTTGGTTCACTCAAAGAAATGGACATAAACTTCTGTTTTTCCAACATTCTCCTACCAAAACATTCAAATTTCTGTATTTGCTACCCACAAACCAGTTATTCCTGAGGGAAATTGCTCCATTTAAAACAAACAAAATCTCCTCTTCATAAAATTTCTGCTTGCTAAAGGTTCATTTTATTACAGGAAAACCTTTCCAATTTCCTTTATGTCCCAAAGAACAGTCATGCTCCTAGAAGTCTCAAAAGAAGATTCCTAGACACAAGGTGACTTCAGCTGACTATAACAAGACACATCAGCGTTGGTTTGCTCCTTGGAAATGAAAATAAATATGCATCAAAACCTTCTACACAATATACTGTTGAGTGATACCTGGACCAACTCATCTGACCAGAGCTATCATTTCACATGCAGTGATGCCTTTGTTGTGCTGCCTGGAGTGGCCTCAAGAGAGGCCAGATCAGCCAGCCAAGGCAGGCCTGTGCCATGGCTGACACATTTATCAATCAACAAAATGAAGTCACTCTTCCTTTCTGCAGGCTGCCCACTAACCACCACTTACACACACACTTAAATACAGAACTGGCCTATTTTCCTAGGCCAAATTTACATTATTCCTTCGTAACTGAACTTGGCTGCAGAAAGATGCTAAAAGGAGACTAACAGTTTTTACACCACTGTAAACAGGAGTCAAAAAAAACCCCATGAGACATTTCAACGACAAATTCAAAAAAGAGGGTTCATTTACATGGGTTTTCAGTCTGTCATGGCAGATGTTATTTTTGAAATGACTGTTCTCCCTCACAAGGAGGGAAAGCAGTGTCAGGATGCACACACACTGCAGGCTTCTCAGGAAATATCAGCGCAGCAGTTCATGTTCCCAAAGACATACCTGCACCAGCATTTCAGCAGATAATGGATTTCACCTTCCCATTCACCTTGACTACACAATTCTAGATTCACAGTGCTTACGCTCCTTTTTTGCCTAACTAAACTCAGCTTGGAGATGAGAAAAGGGTCTGAAATTTGTCTTAATGCAGATACAATTAAGTAAAACAAGTAATTTCCTAATAGGGCTGAATCATAAATGAATTATAAAATAAAATATTTAACTTATTTTCAGTCTTTTAAAAGACGTAGAGTTTGAGTGTTTCATTCAAGCTGCTAACAGGTAACATTGACTTCTCTCACTGAGATGCATTTTAAAACACTTTTAAAAATCAGGCCTTCCTGAGCTCATACAGTTAATTCTCATTAGCTACTTCCCATCAATAGTGACAAAACAATATCAATTAGTATGATAACAACTAAGACAATCAGAATGTTACCTAAAAAGACTGTTTGTTCCCTGAAGAAAAAAACTTAATGCATTTTGTTCTTGCCTTACACATATGAGTAGAGACACAAAAAAGGGAGTTCAAAATTAACAGAGAAGTGGGTATTCCTCATCATGTACATTTCCTTCCTCTACAACACCTCAACTCCCTAGGCAGCAAGCTGGAAGAAAAATCTGTAAGTTGTCCTGTCGGATATTTATACTCAAGTGATGAATTTAAATCTGTTTTGCTTAATGTGCTTTACATGTGCTTCCAAAACAACTCCAGCATACCCACCCAAACAGATTTCTTTTCCAGAAGCAGCAAGCTGAAATATGTAATATATAGTCCTATACATCACTGGTCCCAGGAAATATAAGAAAAGAGGGTTACATAGTAACAAAAAAAAAAACGCCTTTAACAACAAGATTTCCAAGCAAGATGTTCATTAATTTTTATGTTGCAGATAAAAAGTACCTGCAGCCACTCACAAACACTGGTGCACCACAATACTCATGTTAAATAAGATTATCCTTCTTATGGGACAGATGGGACACTGCAACTTAAGTGACTGTCCCATAAACCAAGCTCAATCTCACACCTTAAAATGCAAAACCCATTTTAAAGAGCTGCCCATGTAGAGATGTAACACAGGGAGACACAGATGCAAAGCATCAGGTAAAGTCCTTCAAAATTCAGATATGCAAGAGTTTATAAAGACTCTAAAAATGCTGTTAAAGAAAAAAAAATCAGTTTAAGGAGTTTTCAATGTATTTTACAAAGAGCGCAATAGCAATAAATTACCTTACTTCTCTTACTAGTCAGGACAATTTCAAACCCATAACCACATGAATTTCTGTAGAAAGGAAACATTCAACTGACATGTTTCCCATCATTATCAACAGTGTTTAGCATGTAAATTGACAAAGACACAAAGTGCCTACAAACATTTATTTTTAACCTGTTTGGAACACAGTAAATAAGTAAATGTTTTTTCTCTTTGCCCACAGGGAAAGGATAATACAGAGCATAAGAAGCACTGCTCAGCATTTTCCTAAAACAAATATATTTAATACATGTCAAATGTGCAGGGAGAAATGGCTTTGTCTTGCAGAAAAGTATCTTAAAAAAAAGAACAAACCCAAATTAAACAACCCAATAAAAAAATACAGCAAGGCAAGACAAGACATTCATCATTTGTCTGTTGATATTTTAATGATACCAATGATCTAATGATTGAGCTTTTGAAAGATACAAGATAAAACTAAGTTATTCTTTGAAGAAAGATATGTAAGACATCTTTCACAAGCTTCAAAATCAGCCACTGCAGCTTTCTACATTTTTTAGATGCTAAAAGCAGGCAGTATTATTTTCCCCCCTTCTGAAATCCAAACTTTCCAAATGGAGCATGAAAAAAGCTGAAGTCCTGAGTTAACTTCCACAGCAAGCTACAGGCATGCAGGGGAATCTGGTGTGCCAGAGCAGTTCCCAACAACATTGTTATCAGAGAAAGCGCTGACATCCAGCATTTAATCTACCAGCAAAACTGGAGTCTGCATTCTCTCTCACCAGAGCCTCCAAAGCTCATTTGCAGCACAGACTGATCCGTGCTTTAACAAGACATATTAGAAAATAATTAAATTTATTTTCTGGTTGATTTTTGGATTCAAATAAAACATATCCCTAGGCTATAACCAGTAAGAAATGCTTAATTTACAATTAAATTACTGGTTACTTTTCTGTACTCCTTGTTGGGGTTAAATAAAAATAAAATAAAACAAAAACAACTAAGTGCCTGGGGTTCCACAAGGCCTTTCTCTTGCCATAAAACAATCAAAGCACCGTGGCCATTTTCCCACCCAAACAATAAAAGTAATAAACACTATTCAGACATTCCCAAAACTGATGGATTATGAAAAGAGGATGAAGGGTGTGGGGGGTAAAATGAGGTCTGACAACAACAAACCCTGGGGAACACACAGGACTGTGGAGATTCCACCAGCCCAATCAGAGCCACGCAGGCTGGAATTGCTCTGGAGCCCAAAAAATCCAAGGGGATTCACACACAGGAAGAGACACAGCAAGAGCCTGGATTTGTGAATGGAGCATGAGACTGACACAGCCCAGGTGCTGCTCTGTCCCCAGGCAGGCTGGGGTGGGAGGTGGAAGGAAAGGCCATTGTCCCATGCTGGGACACACCTGCAGCACCTTGCCCATCTCTGTGCTTCCAGGGCAGCTCATCGAGACCCCGATGCTGGGTTTGGAGCTTCTGCCACAAAGCACAGTGAAATCACAAGGAGTGCCCACCACTGGCTCCAAAAGGACTGGAATGGAACCCAACTCTACAGCTAAGCTGAGGATTTTTTTTTTTTTTCTAGCTACCTACAGAAATAGCTGCAATAATCAAAAGCTCTCTGACTTCCAGGCTTAAAAAAAAAAGAAAAAAAGCAATGGAAAGACCCAGTGAAACTGCTGTCAAAGCCAACTAGAAGATTAATTATAAGGTGCCTGCTTAAATAAATAAATCCAGTGTAATTGCAGAATCTAGAAATTACTACTATGGATTATAAAAGCCACTTCTGGTTGGCCTGCTCTAAACCAACCAATTTAAAAACCCATCAGATATATGAATGGCATAAAAGCCTGGGTATAAACAGCCATGTCAAGTGCATTGTCTGTCTTCAAGTAAATTATATTAATGAACCAAAATTGTTTGGTTGTTTTTCACACCATGAGACAATGTTTACACTTGGCAAAATCCTCTGGCCTAGATTTTCAAATAGGACTGCTGGTTTCAGGCACCTTACATTTGATTTGTCAGACCACCCACCAGAGAGCTGTGGACCAGAGCGCTTCTTAAGAGAAATAAAATCTGTTAATCAATCAGAGTATCTCACTGACAACACCAAATTTCACCTTTATTTCTTTTTCATTCACAGAAAATGCTGATAATGCATGTCAATCGTCAAAATGAGAATCCAAATACTATGTTAGAGTATGATGCCACTGCTTCATAGAAAAAACCACACTGATGACATAAGGAGTAGGGAATAAGGTAAGAAATCAGTGGCAAGACTACAGCAGTTCTGTCAGTGACAGAAAGTTGATATATACAAGAGATCCTTCCTATAAATTGAAGGACGCTTTATTTCATTGATATTGCCTTAGGATGGAGAGTGATGCATTCATGGAGAAATATACTCAGCATTAACTTAGAAGCCATGGCTTGCAAACTCATTTTGGCAGAGTATCCAGAGAGTAAGAATATGAGATGATTCCTTAATTAAAGTTCACTTGATGAGGACAGGCCTCTAAAACACACCCCAGTCTAGGCTTTAACTGAAGCTGCTTATACCTGCACCACTGTGTCTGCAGCTAGCAGAGTTTCTCCACCCAAGGCACAGCCCAGAGTAGCAGAAATAAAAGATGTAAGAAATCAAGCAGCCCTCTATATTTCATGCTACAAAGCAAACCATCTGGTCCAGAATATTTTTTTCTACAATTACTATTTTCTTGCCTAGTCCTACACAATAGAGAGTGAGGAAACAGACTAAAGCATGTCGATAGAAGCCTTCCAAAGGAAGTGCACTTAGAACAGACCCTCAGGAATACTTTCCTCACCTGGAGACAAGACTGCTACAGATGTAAGTCATTCAAGTACAGATAATGATTTATCTGGAAGTCATTTTGAGAAGCAATTCCCTGGTATAATTAAGGCAGCTTGGCTGAAGGAGCAGGGAGGCAAAGTCAAACAAACAAGTTTGCAATCAGAGAGTAACTTGTATCCACGTTTGTGCTCAGATGAGAAGGGCTTGCTAAACCAGAGTTCCTGGTCCCTGTTTAACTGGTTCATCACTTGCCCCTGGCTGTCCCCATTAGCTCTCACATCTGCAGCAGCATAAACACCGTGTTTTTATTATTTCTGCTAATCTTATTTTCCATGTATTACATACAACACTAAGTGTTTATTACTCCAGCATGTGGGTAGGTTAAACCACACCTGCTTCACAAGAATGGAAAAAAAAAATTACTAGTGCAACAAAGCATTAAAACAAGAAGAGTTGAATACCTCCTTCACCTAATTCTACTCAAGAACACATTAGTATAATCACATTTCTAGACTCTTTCTCCGTTGGTATTGCAACACCTCAGCTATCATATCCTGGAAAGTTCCTGTTTTCTGACTGTCTTTTCAACAGTACAATGATAAAAATCAACCTTCTGTACCTGCAACTGCAGGTAATACAGTTCAAGGTCTCTCTCCAGATATTTCAAATGCTCCATGGAAATGGCTCAAGCTACCCAAGAGATCACCTCTCACTGCTGGGAGTGCAGCCTCCTACAGCAGCAGCATCTCACTGGATAGTCACTGAAAACCAAAAAAACCCACCAAAATAAACTTAAAAGCATAGAAAGCTGAGCTTTCATATAAACTGACTCCAGAAAGCAAAACGACCAAAGAACTTAGAGCTTCCAAACTAAGGTACAAACATATTCCTTTGACTCCAGCTCTCCCGCAATTAATTTTTCATCCACAAGACACACCCACTCACCCACACAAAGCAAAACAAGCCCAGCACATACCCTACAAATTTAATCAAGGAAGGAAGAGCAAGCATGAGATGTTTATTTCTATTTTTAAATACTTGGGAGGTGCCCCAATACTCCCTGCCTAGATAGGTAACTAAGTAGGTGCTCCAGAACTGTGAGATCCAGTGCACGATCTGGCACGAGCAGGCACATCCAAGCAGCAAAACATGAGAGAAGCTCAAAAGGCGATTAAGAAAGATATTAAGAAAGGCTTTTGAAATAATTGTTTCCTCTAAGCCAGGATAGACACTAACTAAGGGTGTTGCTGCAGAGTAGAAAAAATTACATATATATATATCTATATATATATATATAGATATATATATACACACACATATATATGTCTGTATTTAAGCACACCAAAATGCTCTAAGCAGACTATGGTTTATAAAGAACAAGACAGTCTCCTCCTTGTTCCCACAGCTCGTTTCTGCCTCAAGCAAAGTTGGTTGCCACTCTGGTTGCTCTCTCCCTCACCCAAATGGTTTGCATAGCAGATATGCTGAACAATCAAGTTTGAACCAGGCCCTAATCCTGCTGACTTTTCTCGCAAAACTGCTGGAAAGGAATTCCTCCTGGCAGCTGCAGTGCCTCTGCTCATTAGTTTACCAAGCAGCAGCAGAATGAACTGGACAGGCACATCATTTCTGTGCTGCTGCAGAGAACAGCGATAAGGGCCAGGCAGGCAAAGGGAAGGCTCCAGTTTCCCAAACACATATGGGGAAGGAGAATAGAAAAGCAGAGGTTTGAGGAGAAAGCTTGCGAGAACCCAGGCAAGTTACTGCCACACTTGCTGCTGTTGTGGGAACACAAGCTGGGAGGAAAATCCTTTCCCTTTGCTGTAAGATTTGGGGGTGGGGATGTCATCCTTTTAGGGTTCTTTTCACTCCTTCTTTAGGGCATTGTGTTTAACCAGGCATGGCACAGTTACTCACACCAATTCCAGTGTCTCCTGGATACTACAAGAATGAGCAGGATAACACTGCAAAATAGCTGTCCACTTGCTCATGACATTCTTTGTCCAGACAGCACCCTCACATACAGGTCAGATCATGCAGCCCACTCAGCACACACAGAAAAGCAAATGGTTTTGCTTCTTGCTATGCAACTTCCTTGAAGTAACCCCATTACAGCACACTTAATGTAAACAGAGCTTTGCACCGCTTATGGCGACGGGTGAGCCCTGTGTTGTTGAACAACATTTCCTCCTCCTCCCTCATCCTGGGCCAGCTACCATTTCAATAAATATTTTATAAGTAGACAAGAAAACCAAGAAAGCTTCACAGCTTGAGGTTTTCAGGTACTGCACACATGATGTTGAATTTATCTACTGGAAAGCATATGGACACTGTATCCAGAATCCAGAGCATGAACAGCACAGGACAGGTACAGCACACTGATCTGAGTACCATTAAAACAGTGTCATGATTAAAACAGCAGGGCTGCTTCACAGAGCAAAATGTTCATTTTAGGCCAGGCAAGAAGCTGGGACCTGTGTTCTGCACAGACTTCAGGGGCCTCTCATTGTCACCAGGGACATGCTGAAAGATTTCCATTGCATTCTCCGCTCCAGAAATGCCCTCTCACTCCCTCACACCTTTTCTCCTAAAAAGATCATCTGACAGGTGTAGAAAACTAACCATTCAAAGCAGCATCCTAAGGGTAGACAAAAATAATTTTTTTGCCTAGGAAGACTATGATTTTTTTCATCTGTAAGATGAATTCCAATTACTTATATTCTTCTGTAAACCACTTGATCCTAAAGCAGCCCTTGAATTTAAAATCTCTCTACAGCTGGTTTACTGGAAGCGGTATTCGTTTTCCCTGCCACCACTCTCTTCATCTCCTGGTGCAAGGTATAACTAATTATTTTAATTTCTTTTCTACAGAAGAAAAATGAATGCACACAGACAAACAACTGCAGTGAGCAGAAGAGGAAAAAGGCTTCATCTCTGAATTAGAGATTTGCATACTGGTTTTATCTATAACACCCACTGCAGTACTTTATCCCAGACTCTCAGATCACAAAAGACAGAGCAGACAGTGACTCACTGCAATTTCGGTTCTGCATGTAGCACTTCACGTGGACCAGTCAATTCTGATTCTGCCAAACAGCCTTCACAGGCACTCAAAGTAAACCAGCTTCTCTAAGAAAGACTTCCTATTCATGTGCTGCCTTCATGAGGAAAGCTCCAGAGATGGAAGGGAATTTAGTCAATGTTTCCCCTTTGTGCTGTAATGATTTAAGATTCAATTAATACAACACGGGGAGGCACTAATTCCGAAACACCTGCCTTCGTGATAACTGGATTAAGACCTCCAAACTTGCTGCACTCCTACCAGTGCCAGCCTGCCAAATGACAGCAGTTGTCAATATCGACCAACTGGAGGCTGGGTTTTCTGCTAAATCCTAGAGCACTCTTTAAAGAGGATTCCCCATAAAACAGGAAGGAAAAAAAATAGAAAAAACACCTCACTTGACAGCGCTGAATTTGTTTAGCCAGAAGTCACAGCTCCTCCCCTGCACGCTTTGAAGGCTGGAGACTGGAAACGTTCCTATCAGATCCTTTCAAATCCCTCAAAGGGAAGAGATAAAACCAAATAAAGGGATAGGGCATCCTCAGAGACAGAGCTACTCCCTCACTGATCAATATACTGTGGGCTCTAAAGAGAACGGCTTCAAGGAAGATTTTGGGGCAAAAGGCTGGCAGGATGGGGAAGAGCAGAGCAGCTGGTTGCATTGGGAGAAGAGCCAACAGGTTTGGGGCTTAGTGCGGGGTTTTTCTCCTCTCCTTGTCCCCCTCAAAACACGGGTTTCTTTGGATTAGTTTGAGTAGCATGAAAAAGAAGTGCCTCAGAATTAAGACCATGTTGGTCTGAAATCTAGGGAGAAACTTTTGAGGCTAGGGTGCCAGCCCAGTAATTAACAAAGTGAAACACTTTCTTACCTTTTCAACACCACACAAACTATTTCAACCACACAAGAAGGAGCTGAATTTTTATTTATTTTTTTCCTTTCCACCCCTTCATCACCCTGACCTATTGGAAGCACACTTGAAAGCTCCATCGGAGCGCTCAGTGATACATAACTTCCATTTTAGTGAAACAATCCATCTGCTCCATGTGACTCAGAGCCTGCTTTAAGAATGCAATACTGTTTAGGCCAACGGTTGCACCGCACAAAGTGTTTTGTTCACATGCATTCCTTTGGGATGACAGAGCCTATCCAGGCCCTAATGGTTGGGGCCTGTGGTTTTTTTCCCTCATCCGCTGAATGCTGCAGTGACTAAGCTGACAAAAATTCCTAGCCAATTATAAACCCACTTAAAGAGACAGGCAACCCCCCTGCAACCTTCCCTTGCTATCCTATACGGGAAGTTTCTATACATAGAAAACCATCTCCTCCTCCCAAGGCCTGCCTTGATATAAAAGACTTTCTCTGCGCGCCCAACACTTCAAACATGCTTCCTAAATGGCATCATTTCCCAAAACTATAACCTTTAATCATCCATCTATATGCCTTGCACTTCAACTGGAAAAAAATTAAAAAAAAACCCAAACAAATTAAGACAAATTGACCCCGTAACTGATTGAAAAGTTAGAGAAGCCATTAATGGGGGAAGATGAGCCTGGGCAGCTATGGAGCAGTGTTTATCAAGGAGGGAGCAGTTGAGTGCCTGTAAACCCAATATGCTGCAGCCAGGAAAAAACACATCAGGAGGGTCACACTTGGTGTACAAAGTAGAAGTTTGATCCACCTCAGAGTACAAACTGATGAACTTTAACTAACAACAACTGAGAGCTTTTGAGTTGCCCCTCAAATCCCTCCAGCAACCAAATTCCGAAAGAAAAACACCAGCCTTTCCCAAGAGTCATGTGCTGAATTCATTCTCGCCTACACTGTCAAGGGCTACACAAATACATTTAATAACTAGCCTGGGCATACAGAACTGTACTTTGGGCAGGTAACTACATGCTCTCTTTGCCCAGCAAGAAACAGCAAACAAAAAAAATTGGAGAGAATGGCACATGGTTTCCAGCTTTAAAAAGCCAGGCTCTGGGGCACCTCAGACTCTCCCCATTTTATGGTGGGCAAACTCATTGCTAAATCATTTTTAGCACTCGGCTGATAGCACATGCACATTCCATTCCCAACGCTCAAAAGGAGGGGGAGGAAGAGACAGTCGACAACTGAACCAGGCTGAGTTCACCTCAGAAGAAAAAGGCAATTCAACAATCTGTATTAACATATTATTATCCGAGCATCTTTTTATTAGAAGTTAATTCTCAGAGTCATAGACAGACTTGAAAAGGAAATCCCACTATTAGTGGGAAAGAAGGCTAAACAAAGGCTGCTTCAGGACTGTTAAACACTGAAAAACTTGTTTGCCACATAAAAACAATTTATGAAACTGCTTAAGGACAATTAATTCCTACATTCATGTGTGTTTGGGGAAGGAAAAATAGGAAAATAGTTCTTCCCATTCAAAGTTTTTAGAGAATATGATTCCTATCCAGGATTGAGCCTAAGTTTCCCTTTCCTTCAGCCCATTTCAAATTTAATTGCACATCAGTCATCACGAAAGATCCATTTCTATACATTCCATGAAAACGGGACAAGTGGACAGGTGGAGCACAGATCACTTTAGGGCCCCCCACCAAGATAAGAAGACTGCAGCCCAAGTTTACCCCTTGTCTGACATCCATACAAGCATTACCTGTCAAAACTGAAATCCCTAGGAAAACTCGCAACCCACTCCAAGCTGGACTCATTGCATGGGTAAGAGCCACAGAGAACTGCAGAAAATGCTAAGCCAGGCTGAGTTTGCCTTGCCCCTGTGACATCTGCAAGAACACAGCAAAAACACAGCTTTCTTTTAGTTTTACACTTGACATTTCCCTGACATTTTCCCTGTAACACTGCTAGCTAGCCTCAGCTCCCAGTTGTTTTGCAAATTCATCATAAAATTAAAGCCTTACATTACAACATCTAATTAACTATCCAATACAATTGTCTATTCGCTTAACAAACATTTGTCTAACATATATATCAATAGAGCCTGGAAATCCAAGTTAAGCACATTAATGAAAGATTTGGTTCAAGTTTAGATTTGTATTTAATTGCATAGATTTAATGTGGCACTGCTGCATTCTCTAAAATTCTCTAAAGAGAGCATCACTCTCAGTCTACTCCAGGATGCAAACAAATCGTTAAGAACAGCAAAATGTTGCAAGTAAAACCAGAAGAATTCAGTTTCCAACCCTAGGCAGCACCAGATTATCAAATTTCTGAAACATCCCTAACACACTGTACCTCTAAAAGTAAATTTAGGATGTGATTGAAGTTTTAAAGCACTTCCTTTTATTTTTCTTATTTTAAGTTCAAAGTAAGTAAACATCATCTTAGAAATCCTCACTGAATGTGTTCACAGTCATCATTTCCCTCTCCCCCTCTGCTCCACAGCCTCAGGCCCCTTGGGCTGCAGAGTCATTCCCTTCTCCCATGAACTTCCACATAATGTGAGGTTAGATCAGGACTTCTTTTCAAGCTCTCCCTGTTAGAAGGTTGTCAGGCACACAGTGTGCAATCTGGTGATGCTTTTGTATCCTCCTGTAAGGAAGAACTGGCACTCTTTTCTTCTCCAGCCTTTACCGCACAGCATCAGTGAGACAACTGAGGAATGAACACACACACAACCCAGAAAATCAAGGAATTACTATTTCCTATGAGTGACCTCCCAACTGCATTTCTACTGGTTGCTTTTTTTCTGACAGTGAAACAGTTTCTTGGCACAGGACAATTCAAGTAAATCCATTAGAATGGTCTCTATGTAAAACAGAGTTTATATTACTCAGAGTAACCGGGCACATACATTTAATCACCCCACCACCTATACAGAATTGTAGTGCCACTGAAATCATGGCCTCTGTCATTACTGTCTCATTCCAAAACACATGGATTACCCCTTCCCATCATCTCAAACAACACTAAGAAAAATAAATTTCTCCAACAGCATGGATGGTGACTAAAATGTGGCTACACATCACCTGGTGACCATAAACAAGCCTCTGGACTGACAAAGATAAAGCAAGTTGAAGCAAGGGTAAAACACAATATCTTCAGAAGATGGAAGAGTGTGTGTGTGTGCAAATGTGAGTAGAAAACACACAGGGTATTTTCAAGAACTTCAAACATTTTTTTTTCATTCTTTATTCCAAAATGTGAGGAAAACTTCTAAATCTTTTGAAAGTATTTTTAAAAGTTTGGTTTTTTGGGTTTGTTGGTTTGGGTTTTTTTTTTGGAAGACGTAGCAAAGCGCTGGCCTGAGCTCTCTGCATGGTCTTTTCATACTGAAAAATGAAACACCCAAATTTAAAGGCCTCTCAAAACAAACAGTCCTCTACAAATCTTTGTGCCAAAAGAAACTAGGAAGCCACGATGAGTACTTAACATTATCACATAGTTTTTGGTGGCTAGTGCAGGCTGCAAGATTCTTCCCAGGTTATGCCATTTTATAATAGAACAAAGAAAAATGGCAAATATACATTTGTTTAATTTTAGCCCTTTTCTCAGAATATAAACCACTGCTACAGTAATTAACTGCAGATTGGCCAAAACTGCTCTGCGGCCATTCCAGCTTACTAATTAAATATGCTCTCACAGCCATAATAAAAATTCTGGGAAACCTCTGGCTGGAGAGCAAACTTCTCAGGAGGGGAGCGAAAGTCAGCAAAAAACTTCATTCAGAAGGAAAACACTAACAATTTTTTTTTTTAACGTACTCCAGATTTTTCTAACTCAGTGACACCAACTGTGCCTTTTACAATTATTATCTTTTTGTCTGTTTACTCCTTTCAGAAGATGTTTATTTCCTGGAGAGTTTGCATACCAACCAAATACAACCAACAAACAACCTGTCCATTTCAAAATATGGTCAGGTTTATACGACACTTTATTTTTTATAAACCAGCAGAGGTAGGATTAGTGTTACAGAGACCAGCTAATTTGCTTGCTGAAAAAGTAAAACTTAAAGCATGTTGTTCTCTGCTAATATATATAATATCTACTGTATTGCAGTGTTTAAGAAAAAAAAAAAAAAAAGAAGCATGCAAATACAATTTTAAGCAAAATAAGAATAATTTGATTCATCATCTCTGGCTCCCAACTTCTTCCCCTCTCTTGCTGCCTACACAGTTCACGTATGTTCACTATTTCTAAAGGACAGGGGAATACAGTGAATACTCCTCAGAGAGGGAAAGAGAAGAAGAGAAAGGGGGTGGGGGGGGAAGTGCAGCACATGGTTTTCAGCACTACTCTGCTGAATCAACAGGGAGCAGATTCCCAGCTGGTGCACACTGTAAGCACTGCACAAGTCAATGGAGCCATGTCAAACGACACCACTCAACTGCATTATCTTCTGAGCTCCGTGTAAACAAACAGGAGCAGATTCCGAATATTTGTGAGAATACATCATGTTACTGTCTCCATATGTTTAAACATTTTAGTAGAAGGCACATATGGACCACTCTTCCCACTCACTGTCATTCTCTCCCTCCTGCTCCTCATACACCGTATCTTCTCGGGCCATTGTCAAACCAATTCAAAAATGAATAAGGATACATTTTCATTAAAAACATTTTGTGCTTAGCTGCCATCTGCTTCATCGGCCTCCAAATCCTCACATGCCTTTTCCATGGTCCTCAGTTTCACACATTGAGAAGCTCAAAGTTCTCTCCTGTTGTATTGTGCAGCAAGGTCTACATGAGCTATTGTTTCACGTCAAATTCACCTCTTTTGAACCAAGTGCTTAATGCTTACAGCCCTAATCCGTGTCCTCTCTACAATGCCAGCTTACACATCCTTATTTTAATGCCTAAACTCTATTCTTAAAGCTCCCTCACACACTTCACATACTCCCCATCATTGTTTTTATGGAAAGCGTGGGTACTCCACCCGCTTTGGGAAATATGGGAACTCTAATTTGCTCTCTCACAAAGGGGGGGACCCAGACTGTGCTCTCATCCTGTCCCACAGAAGCAGCAGCTGAAACCAATGCCCCTTTCCTCACAGACATTATAGCCTATCTCCCCCATAACCAGACCCCTTGTCTTTTCTCTAGGTAGGAAAAGTTCCAGCAAGTATTTGGCACTAAGCATCTCCAGCTTAACTGGGGGAAAGAAGACAAATAATTAAGATAGGGGAAAAAACACAACAGGGCACCACAGGTCTTATACACAGATCACTGCTAGTTTGGCTATTACTGTCCCAAATAGTTTGCCCAGTTCATTTCTTGTGGCCCTAGCAATAGCAAAAGTGTCTTAGGAAGCAGTAGCTGGACTTGCTTGAAAAAGAGCACAAAGGTTATGGTAGACAAGGGATCCTGAACTTCCAGGCAGCCTTTCAAGGGTGTAATTTACATTTGGTTTCTGCAGGCTTGGAAAGGCCTAGTGACTAAGGCAGCAGACCTCAACATTTAATCATTAGCAAGAGGGATACAGAAAACAACCAAAGTTTTCTTTACAGCAGACCGCTGGACAGGCAGAGGTAGCGTGTCATCAGACACAAGTCTTGCAAGGGGCACAGCAGGAACAGTTTTTCTGGTTCTCACATCAGTTACTGAGTGAGATGCAAGCAGCTTCCATAAACCTTTCCAGCAGTCACAACTGCCAGAAAAAAAGAAAAACATAAAAGGCCATAGTCTCATTTGTATGTCTGGACGCTCAGTTTTTATCTTTTCCATTTCTACCTGTGCCCCAAAGCACCAATGCAAACAAACAACTTCAGTACTCTCCTTTTATCTTGAAGGATTCTTCTATGTGGACCTGCAACCCCAGTGAGGCACAGCTGGCATTTAATACACCAACATAAAAGTAGGTGCAAGTCGGAGAGAAGAGAGCGTGCCAAGCCCAACACAACATGCTGCAGCTCCAAAGAGAGCAAACTAGTATTGCTGCTGCCTTGGGGCACTCGAAGGTAAAGGAATGTACACTACACAGAAACCAGGGCAACCAAACTGGCAGGAGAGCTGCTGACGCTTTACGCTGAACCTTAAAAATACCCAGGAAAATATAAAAGTTACAGTTTCTTTGTAGCTTGCTCTTCTATAGAAATGTCCATGGATTATTCTGTCAGACACAGCATATCCTTCCCTCCCTCCTCCCTCAGCATTGTTCCTGCACAAGTTATATTGAAGGAAGCACAAGCTTCTTCCTTTGTTTGTGAGCAAGAAAAAGAAGGAAAAAAACAACTTCCACTCAATGGCAAAACTAAACAGAAGCCAGGCTACTTAAAGTACCAAGTGTTCCCACACAGCATTTACCCACCAACTTCAGATCTTTCAGCGTAAAACCTAAACACAAGAGAGATTTAATACACACTCCTCCACAGAGCCAGAGCAAAGAAAAATAAAAAGGCACAATGGAACCCTGAAAGATAGAGAGCACTTTCAGCTTAACATTACTGTGACGCACAAGGAGAATGTCAGGGTTAAATTAGATACTGCACTAGAAAAATATTCCCTGGAAAATAACATAGGTGTCATATCTCCACCAGTAGGAAAATGCCGACTGAAACACTCAGTAACTGAAAAGTTCTTCCTTCTATTCTTTTTCATGTCTTGCGTGATTTTGTACTGCGAGAGTCCTCTCCTGATCAGGAGTTCATTGCCAAAGTGCCTGAGCAATCTAGCAGGGGAGACAAAAAGCTTCCTTTGGAACAACTGCACTTTTATACCTCCCTTGTTTTTCTTCAGAGCAGGAGTGCTTTGGGGTTGTTTTCTTTTTAGATGACTGGCCTGCAAATTTAAAGTCATCTTCCTCAAAGTCTGTGGCTTATCACAACAAACAGATTAGAACGGGTCCAGATTTCTCACTCTTTTAATTGATTAGGACTTGATAATTTCTTTATATGCTGTACATCCTAAGATAATCTAAACCAAATTGTTTTTCCACACTGTAATGCTCTTAACAAGCCTTTCAAGGCTCTTTTCCAACACTTGCTTTCTTCTTCACAATCTCCCATGAAAGGAGATGAAAGCATATATGGAAAAAAACCCCATTACCTACCCTTGCCTTCAAAGTCCTGCTATCACAGTCTAACTATGACCTCATTTTATTTAAACAAATTTCTTCTCACATATTTGGGATCCAAATTATTTTAACAGTCCCTTAGATGCCAAAAAAGTTTTTTTGCACGTTACTTTCTTCTACTCCAAACAGGCAAAGCACTCAACAGAAAGCAAGTTAGTCGTTATATCTCATTAAATACACTCTCGTTACATCCATTCAAACCACTGAGGGCAATGAGGTTACACAGGAGTCACCTTGGTCACCCTCTGTAGACAACAGAGTTACACTTTGTTAATGAAGACATAAATTTGGCCTGCAGGACTCATAGCTGCACTCCCCTCGCCCTGGGCAAAGCACAAAGTCTCCCAGTAGCAGGCTGAGGGGGTTTCTTTGCTTTGTTTAAAAAACGAACTTTATTTCCTGTAAGTATTGATAAAAGCACATACTCCAAATGCCTTTTTGCAGAGGTATTTTTGGCATGTGTTGACTGAAACTGCCCCACGAGCTACTTTAATTGCAGTTCTAATTGAACAGGAGGACTCCACAAGAAACTGACAAGCCACTTTAGAAAAACATAACATCCCAGATGAAGGTAACCTGAATATAGTCCTGATTTCTGACACTGTGGTGTTTCCTATCATTATGGCAGCTTTGGTCAAGACTGCATGTGGAATTTAGGAACTGTTCCTCCCAGTGAGGACTGTAATTAAGCCCTACTGATACTGCAGGGCTCAGCTTTCGTAAAGTTACAGGATGAACTCAAAAAGCCTGCCATGTAATCATGTTACCTGAGTAAACTATGTGTTTGTTTACTCTATTTTTAAAAAGTGAGAAGAGATCAGGTTTTGTTTTTGCTAATACTTGCTATCAGAAAGACATAAACCTGCCAGATAAGAATAAAACAGGCAAGGGTAACTTCACTGAGAATCAAGATATTCATGGACACTTTGACTCTACAGACAGTACTGTGAAAATTTATGTCAGTAAACAAGTCCTTACGTACAGGATTTACCATTACAGGAATGTCTGGAGGTACATGCCAAGAGAAGCAAAAAACAAAGTCCAGTGAACAGCTTCAGCACAGCAACAGCTCTGGCACACATGGAATGTCACTTCAGCAGGAGGAGATGGCACTCGATGGCCACCTCCTGCCAAAGTCCTCAAGGGAGGTAAAGCTGCCTCCAGCTTTGCTACCATGGCACTGGTTCCATACTTACACTTTCCACCTCCTCCATGAGGAAGTAACTATGGGAGTTTGTTTGGGTTTGTTTTACAGTTGCTGATTTGTTGGTTTTTTCTTTTTTTTTTTAATTTAAGTGAGACAAATCTTTATTGACTGGGGAAGAATCTATTTATGTGGCAACTGGATAACTCATGTAAACTATACGCAACTAGAATAAAAGTTTCAGCTGCTGAAGAGCTTAAAATAAAACCACAAAACTAAATGTTTACTTCCCAAAGAGGTAACAAAAACAGGATATCTACTCATATCTTACTTTTCTGGCAGTGGTTGGTGGTCCAGCAGCGGTAGTTGTACTCATTGTTAATAGATGTCTTCTCACACAATGGCTTTTCTTCCATTGTTCCCGGACACAAGTCCCCACATTCCTTTGGAGGTTTATTCCCAACGATGTAGTTATTGGACACTGCATCTAGGATGAGAGACCAGTCCACCGTGGAGAGGTAACACAAATCAGAGTTCTTCTCGATCCGGATGGCCCCGCGGGTGATGTTCCTCAAGTTGTGAAGCCCAATCTCTTTCAGATTTGTCATTTCAAAGATAACCAAGGCATAGTTGTAGAAGAGGTTCCTGCCACGAATGACTGTGAGGTTGGGGAAGAGATCACTGAGGCTTTCCAAGCCTGCCACACGGAACAGCAGCAAATAGTCAGTGATGACAGTGAGCTTTGGGAAGCGGAAGTTGCGGTAATCCTCTGCTTTGGAGATGAGCAGGATCTGTAGGAAACCCTCGATCACCGTGCAGTTCTCCAGGCGCTTCAGCTCATGGATATCATTGCGAATGTCGACATTTGGCCCGCAAACTGAAATGGAGCAGGAGGAAGAAAAGTTAATAAATAAGGCATTCCTAAGCCTTTTGAAACTCGAACGCGACAAGGATATTCTGATGGCCATGAAATTTTTACCTAGGTTGCAGTGTTAAAATAGAAAATGAGTGCTTGATTTACACCTCCATGGAATCTTCATTTCATTTAACCTGTCACATTAAGCGCTACCAGGAGCAGCACAGGGATGGCGGCTCTCCCTGTATTCTGAAACCAACAGAGAATGTTGGTTTATTACTGCTGATGAAAAGAGCTGAGGAATACAAAGATAAACCAAATGCATCTGCACACCCTGCTTCAATTTAGCTCATGAATGTGTGCCCAGAGCAGGGCTTGAGCCACATCACTTCAAGCCAGTCAGGTAAAACAGAAAGCAATCCACTGGTCATTACGTTACTAATTCACTCCCTGTCCTGCTTAAGACACATGCACACAAAGAGGGCATTTCCCAGAAAATTACAACTTAGGCCTCAAATCACTCTTTCTTTCCAGGGTCACACGCCAAACAAGCCCTAATTCTTGGAATACTGGTCTTGCAGTAGGTCAGCAACAACACTAAATCCATGGAAAGCTGGTCAGCACTTCCTGCTCTGTGACTGGGAAGAAAACAAAGTGCTTGGACTTACTGCACTGAATCCCTGTTTGCAAGTTCCAGTAAACCAAGTTTCACTAATTTTGGCACCAAGATATAAAGAAGTCTCTTGAGTTCTAAGAAACACAGGATAAATTTATTTACAAGAACATGCAGCATCACAATGAAGAATCTTTCCTTGAAAACAGCAGATTGAACTCTATGAACTCTCAAGAAAACAATGACCAAAAGGATTATTCCCTAATAAATCTATGTATTAAGTCTTTCCATATTAGAGACATATCACAATGACAATGTTAAAGGGGCTGGAAGACATGTGTGTTAATAATGTAATATTTAGACACATACAATCCACTTGGATGTAAAACAAAGAACTACAGAGTGTAGAGAGCTGTTGTTCAAAACCCTCAGAGCTGGTCTCCTTTGGAAAACATGGAAAAAAGATTCCCCATTAGAGATACTAAGTTGCTTGTAAGCAAACAAAGCAAAATGCCTATTTATTTAAGCAACCCAAAACTCAAATAAACCCCAAGCAATTCAATTTTGTGGAAAGATTCTCTTTTAATGCATGCTAGGCTTAATTATTTTAAGAACATCTTTTCCTCAGACAAGGGAAAGGTCTAAACAAGCACTGGAGCCAAAAAACTTAAATTCTAACCCAGACAAATTGTCCAGAGATTCAGAAATTGTGCTGACAATAGAAACCAGTCCTTCCATCCCACAACACTTATCTAAGGCTAATAACTTAAGCTAACAAAGGATCCAGAGCATGAGCATGCTAAAACCACAGCAACTCTAATACCCAACAAGGACTTAAAGACTTCTGAGTCTTTAAAAGACTAAAGGACTTTCTGGTTAGAGGGACAGCATAAAAAAATAATATAGGGCAAGATCTTTGTTAGGAAACAGATGTTTCTACACAAACTATTACCTAATCTTCCTTCTGTAAAGATTCAAGCTGAAAGCAAAGGCTATTAAATGTGACTTGCTGCACTGAAGTAACTATGAGCAGGAAAGTTCATTCCTTATACCTTCAAAAACAATAATAAACACCAAGACTAATGTACCACCAGGAACACTTGGTCTTTATGATCACTGAGACAGAAAATCCCCATTTTCGTACATACTGATTTCAGAAAAATTGGACTCTACTGCAGGAATATGTGTCAAGGCTTGAACTTCAGGAAAACACTAAAAAGGGTGAATGAGTTGGCAGTACCCAGCTTTAGAAGCCAGATGGAAGAGAGACAATGTTAAAGAAGTCCAAGGTAGTCGATCTGGTAAGAGATGCACTGGTTAGTGAAGAAGTGAGGGGCTCTCCCCTGAACCTATAGGAAAAACAACCTCAAGCCTTATTAAATTCCTTTAATGAGCTGGTACCCACATCTTGCTTTCAACTTCAGAAATCGTCTTCTAAAGCCACGAACCCTCCATTCACCCTAGGGACTGTGCCCTCTGCCCAGAGGGTATTTACACTCTGGCAGTGGGCTTCTCTTGTTTTGAAAAGGCAAGTTAAAACACACATTGCCCCCCCTTAAACCATTTTGGTTTCCATCTCTGCCTACTGGCAGGCCAAGGTGAACAGTATGGCCCTTGCTGTGGCAAAGCAAAAGTAGTGGAATTTATTTTCCTGCCATAAAAGTTTAGAAAGCCTAACTGCTCCAAGCCCTTTATTTTGTTAAAGAAATAAAATTTGCACTTGTGCTGACATTTTGCAGGCAAGGTTCCAGAGTGATGGGTTTAAAAACAGCTGAGTTACAATACCCTAAAGAACAATTTGTAAGAGAAATGGCAGCAACCATTAACTAAAGCATTATATATCTGTTCGTGTCTCTGTTTGAGGCTGGGCTTTCAAAGTCATACTGCTTTTAGCTTTATGTTTGTTTCAGCTCGAAAGTTACTTAATTTTAGATATTTAATGCTTTTATAAATCAATGAAATTTCTAGAGCTTTATGGCAAAAGTATGCACTCGCCTCAGTTACAAAACCTCATTCCCTTAGTATGGAAAAGGATGAAGTCCAGTGGGGTCCCACATTAGAAACTGATCACAGATGAGTGGCTGTTGACATTTTTGATTTAAGAACTTATTAGTTCATCTAGTGAGTTATGTTTTTCAGAACTTTACACATATAATGAGAACTGCAGAGACACAAATGTGAAATAGGACAAGCATTGTGGGCCATCCTGACACTTGGAAAAATCAGTTCCCATTAAAGCAGACGTTTTTTAAAAGAAATTTCTTTTAAAGTTCACATTGTTCACCAGAGTTAATTATACCACAATACATCATCTTTTTCTCACGTTTTTCTCTCTGCCCTGAAAAGGATTACATGAAAAACAAATTAATCAGAGCTCAAAGTCAACTCCAATTTCCATCTGGCTGTGCTGTGTTTTCTTTGGATGCCATTTGAGAGAAAGCCTATATGGACTTACAATATAAACTGGTCTGTCAGACACAATGAAGTGCACAGAAAATTCTCTTTAGAGCATTTATACTCCATTTAACAGTTTTGGATATTCCAGTTTAGAGAACTTTTTTAATATGACTAGGATTACTTGCCTTTGTTTCACGTTCAATTCAGAATTGGAAATTAACCATTATGTATTTATTTTGCTCACTAACAGAACATAAAAATGCAACAGCTGTTTATTACCCTGCCCCACTAGTTCTGGGGAGATCATAAACACCCAGGATAATTACCAATAGTCAGATTCATGCTGTTTTCATTCAGCTGCCTACAGATTTTCAAGCCTTTCCTTAAACTGTCTAACATTTATCAGACTTGGCCTAAACCAAGTACGTAATTAATTCAGTCAGAAATTTGTTCTTTAAAGACAAATGTATTTATTTGTTTAAAAGGTAACTCCCCAATAGGGTAAAATACTGAAGAAAATCAGAGCACTCTTTACCTAGACAAGCAGAAATTTCTCCCTGGAAACAGCTCTTTAGTCCAGAAGCCCTGAGCTCTAGCTGGTATCCAACAAGAAGCCCACTTGTGCTCCTTTTTTCTGGGAGCATCCCATGGGCAAACTGCAGGGCACATAAACTTCCAAAGGCAATAGAAATACCCACTCCACACCCCAGTCATCCAGACGACCTGCAGCCCATTCCTAGTCAGAGAACAGATCCAAGACTGCTCATGTAACTGAGATGGGGTCAATGAACTACCAGGAAAAGTGATTGCACGAAACAGGTTCATACGACGAGAGTAATTAATGCTCCTTGATCTGGCAGAGCCTCCTGGCAAGGCTCCGTGTAAGTGGTGCCTTGGCTGGGAGCAGAGCTGGGGCTGTGAACACACACACACAGACACACACACAGACACACAGACACACACAGACAGACACACACACACACAGACACACACACACACAGACACACACACAGAGACACACACAGACACACACACACAGACACACACAGACAGACACACACACACACACACAGACACACACAAACACGAACACACACACACACAGACACACAGACAGAGAGAAACGCAGACACACACACACACACACACAGACACACAGACACAGACACACACAGACACACACACACAGACACACACACACACACACACACACAGACACAGACACACACACACACACACAGACACACACACACAGACACAGACACAGACACAGACACAGACACACACACACAGACACACACACAGACACACAGACACAGACACACACAAACACACAGACACACAGACACACACACAAACACACACACACAGCACCACTGCTGAGGACAGGCTGGGCAGGCTCCAAACAAGCTGTGTCACAGAGTGCAGTGATCCAGCAGATTCCTCTCAACCTTAACTATGATTTGCCAAAGCTTACTTGGATCATTAAAACCATTCTGACATGCAGAACTGCCTTGTCACCTTGAGAAACACCTGCTATCTCATCATCCTCTATTTACAAACAGTCATTTACTCCACACAGCAGCTCCCTGTTCTTTCCCTATATCTGCCAGTTACTTCAGGTCACTGGTGACTCCTGAAAGGACTTGGCTGATGCCCCTCAGTCTTTGGAAGGAACCCTTCCCTTCTTTCTGCAAAATCTCATCCTAGCACAGACAAAGCAGCAGAAGGCTTTCTGTTCAACATTCACCCTACACTACAACTTCTTGCTATATCACATCCCAGCTGGACACAAATTTATCTATTTCACTAATAGATAATTCATTAATTCACTATCAATATCAAGGTGTTCATGGGCAGCACTGACAGCTCACACATTCACTGGATTTAATAAGAGAAGGATTCATTTCCTACAAGAAGCAATTTCATCATGGTGTAGTTACAAGTTTTGTATTCCTCCAGGTTGCTCCACTTAGAAGTTCTAAAGAAACACAACTATATAGTTTTTCTTTAAAAAAAAACACACTCCTCGACATTTTAAGCCTTGCCTTTGACCCTTTACTTTTTTGGATGACATTAGAAGGCTGTACTACACTGCACAGTCTCAATATCCTCTCAACTAGCCAGAAGTTAAAGATGGAGCAACCACCACTGTCTGGCTCTCTCAACACCAAAAGGTCTCAGACAAAGCAGCACCAAGGCAGCTCTGAGTCACCAAGCCAGGCCAGCACATCCCTTTCACAATCCTAAAGCCTTTTCAACACAAGTCTACTCCAGCTGGGTCAGGCTTTCCCTAGCAACAGAGACTTCTTCAGCCTGAGCAGTCCTTTACATCTCTGAAACAAGAATGAGGACAGACAGCCTGCCATGAGCATCTCACCAGCAACCTTGATATCAACTCACACTCACCTTTTTCCTGATTTCCTGATTTCTGATTTCCCTTTGTTTTCCCCCTTCTGACTTTGCCTCTGTTAGAGCTGTCTCCTTTACTTCACAGTACAGATGCAAAGTTAATCTTAAATGAGGATACCTTCAGTGTTGCAGTTTTACAAAGATCATACCTTTATATTGGTTGCTGAAAAAAAACACTAAGGGTGCAGATATTGTTTTAATTCCATATTTTTTCCCTGTCCAGGAGTTGTGATACCCATTCTGAGGGCCAAGTCTGTGATCCACAAGGTTCCAAAGGGTTCTTTTTTTAAGGGAGAACATGAGGTTGCTCAACTTCTCATCTACCCTGAAATTCTGCACAGTTGGTAACAAGCACAGTGTGTTACCATCAGTGCTGGATGAATTCCCACACAAAGAAAGAACCACAAGGCTTAATACAAGAAGACAATTGTGGCTGGTTCTACTTTTAGAGAGTAGCTTGCTCACACCACCACAGCTCACTTTGCCAATAATGGCTTTTCTGAGCACACTCCACTCCAAGGAGAGGTCGGCGTTCCCAGACAGCTACTGCTGTTCTCTGGTCAGCAGAGAGCTGATGTTACTGAGTGCAGAACATTGCTCTCTCCCAAACTGCTCTAATGAAAGAGGCCTGACCACATCACCCCTCAGTAATGTCAGCTCTGAGCTGTGGGTCTTTCTGGGAGATCAGCACATCTTCTGAACAGTGTTGTTATTTATTCCCAAAAGAGCCACTTCCTTTTCATCATGTGTTTTTTAGTTTTAATCTATGGCAGGTCCTTGTAAAGAAAGAGTCCAAAACAGCTACTGAATGTGGCTGCAGTCCAGCTGCCCTCATCCCAGATTCCCAGCATGCAGCATCCCTTTTCAGGCAAGCATCTCCAGAGTTCCCATCCCTCTCTCACAACAACAAAACATGTTTATTGCACTGAGTGGATTTAGATCTGCATAATGTATCATGGGCTGCATATTGACATGTTTACTATCTACTGGATCAACTCAATGGAGGGGTTGTCCAGCACATTGGAAAAAACTTTAGTGCTCTAAAACAATTCCTCGAAGACACTGAAAGGTTGAATCATGTTAGGAAAAAGGAGCTGAACTTAGGATAAAGTCAATCATCAGGTTTATAAGAGGCCTCTATCCTACATGTCTGTAATTGCTCCGAAGAGAAGCAGAAGGACACATCAATGAAAACAGAAGGAATAATCTGAATATGTGATGCCCATACAGACTATAAACAGGGGAAAGTATAACTTAATCTTTGTATCTCTCTTCATTCTTACTCCTAGGAATTATGCATGTTTTAAGGAAGCCATCAGGACTACCATCTAGCCCTAAAAAAAAAACCCTTTTAAGTGTTATTCAGTCATCACTGAACAGAGAGTCACTGCAGCCCATGGCCTGGGTCTAAACCTTCTTTGTTGCAGTAGTTTCAATGGCATGGAAGGCAAAGCTCAGATGTCTGAGAAGGAACAGCTTAGCAACCACAATTTCCCTTCGAGCCCATGAAAAGTTTCAGTACAGTTGCACCATTTGCAGACGTAAGGAAAAAAAAAATTACTACTGAAGTCTCAGGATTCTTTAATTGCATACTCTGCAAAGAAGAAATTAAATGTGGAGTTCACAGAAATCAGTGGTTGGAGAGATTGCTTATGACACTTTACATTAACACAGGATTCCACCACCCACTGAGCTCTTGGTTTTGCCTCCATAGTGACACTATGAATGAGATATATATTTTAGTGTCTTTAATGTACTTACACAACCTCCCACAAAATTTCTGTACTCTCTAAGCTCACCTATCCTGTATGTGTCACATCAATCACTAGATCTCTTCCCAGGGAAGCCAGCTTCTGTGTTACCTCTTGGGATGTCAGAACCAGTAACAAGGAGGGAACTAAATCTACATCACTATTCAAGCTGCTTCCCTACCCACTGAACTATTTCTCTTCATTGAATATGCTACATGAACCTCTTTACATTTACCAAGATTTTATGAAGCTACATCTCTCAGGGTGGGAAGGGGAGAGATAAAAGGCACCCCACGACCCAGAAAATGTCAATCATTTTAGATTTTGCTAAGCAAGACCATAATTGAATTTCAACTTCTGTATTTCCAGCACTAGGACAACACTGCCATCTTTGGCTTTCAAAACATGAAAGGGAATACTCCAACCCAAACAAAACCCCACTGTTTCCACTTGAATATAAGTCCTGAGAACATTCTTCACAACATATCTAAGGCCAAGAAGGAGGGCTTGGGTTTTTGGTTTTTTTTTCATTTAATTACAAGTTAAGCTTTGAAGGACAAAGCCAGACCACTATGATCTTCAAAACACTCACGGGACTGGAGATTATATTGCAATGTAGCTTGTAATTTCTGAGAAACATAGTATATTATCATTAATTTACCTCATGCTACTCATCACTCCTATCAACCTTTTAGAGAATTATTTTCACCCAGATTTGGAAGGAAAAAGTGGTGTCATAAGAGGCCAATCAAATTTAGTGCACATACTTTTAAAAGGCAACTAGATTCCCCTTCTCCACATACATTTTCCTTGTCTCCCACAGTCCTTAGAAAAATACACACATCCTACTTTAATTTTCTCTTCTGCCACTCTACTAACTATATATTCCAAATCCAAAGGTCACTGTGTTACCACGCTGACCAGAACAAAACATTCACAAAAATAACACACAAAAGTGCTACAACCCACATCACAAACTAAAACTGTCTCTGCCTTTTTGCTCTTGCAATTTTCAGCTGTCATTGGCTAAAGATATCTCTGGCATTATTGCTTTCCATGAACTTCCTCCAACTTCCCCATAAGTTTACACAAATAAAATTTCAGCATAAAAAACGTTTTTGTCCCTCAACTCGATTGCTTTCGCGCTGCCAACATTTTACTTTGAATATCAACAGGAACAGCAGCTTAGCAAAAATGGAGCCAATAAAATGAACCGAATCCCTTTAATAACACTGATTGATGCCTTCTCTACACAGCTCACCAGAGCAAGGAGGTCTAGAATTAGCCCAGCTCACGTGAAAGCATCCTCATGACAAGTCATCCCCAAATTAATCCCCTCTGACCAAGACAGCTCTGATACACCACATCCCTCGGGGGTTCCTGTGAAGCCACATCCATTACCCCCTGCTGCTGAAATAGCACATCAGTGGCTCGGCTGGCATGGATTCCTGCTCATCCTCGTGGGTGCACAGGGCAGGAATGGAGGGAGGATAACATCCAACCCAGAACCCCCAGCCAGCAAAGCCAGGAAAAGAAGCAGCAAATTTTTAACCCTGATGTGTAGTGCCCATGTTATGGGCAATGCCTGTAAGGGTCTCTGCCAAAGAAGAAGAACAGCTTACTCGAAGATGAACCTCACCAGCAAATTCCTCACCCATTAACGCCTCGTAGGTGTCAAACACTGAAAGTAATTGTCTGAACCTTACCGTGGCTGGAGCTGAATACTCTAACCTCTGGCAAGCTTCTGCGGTGCATTTATAGGCAAGGGAAAGCTGTCAGAAGCACCAGTTAAATGCAACTTCAGCATCATCCCCTGCAACACTGCAGAGTAACAGCCTGGTCCAGTTTGTGAGAAAACTCAAACAACAAAGAAAAACTGCAGAAGAAAGGAGGTAATGCCTAAATCACTAAAGATGAGCCCCTCCTCACAGGAGACAGACTTCAAACCTCTGCACTTTTTCTTATCCCACACTGTAACTTCCCTGACAGCACCACAAAATGAGCATGTGCCATTCTACACAAAATATGTAACATACAAGTGAGTAGGTGGCACGTTATGATCAATAACTGTGAGAGTAAAACATTTTTAATGGTGCTAATAATGTTTAAACCCAATGCCAGCAGCTTCAGTCTAATGCCTGCTAAAGCAAAAATGGAAGACTGAAATTACAAGCTGTTTATAACACTGAATTTATGTTTCACAATCTGTGATGACAATAGAGCTTAGCAAAAATTGTCTCTCCTGGGGACTGTTCTTTCCACCTTAAAAAAAAAAATAGTTGCGTGCATGATTTTATTTATTTGTTTTTAAAACAGTTGTCTGCACATCCAAGTGACTCAGCAACTGGCTGACAGAAACCTATGGGATATACACTTAGGTAGCTGGGATAAGCAGCCAAATTCTTCCAGGATGAAAATTCATCATGTGGCTGGGCTCAGCAACTCCCATTTAGGAAGACTTTACCATGCTCCTAGCTGCCTGCCACCCTGCAGTAATCTAGGAAAGCTGTCACTCTTTAAAAGCTTTTGGGGATTTTTTTTAGTATTATTATTTTCAAAAAATGTCTGGCTAATCAGGCCAGATCATTCAGGCTTCATTAGAACCCAACTGACAAAACAGTATCATAACATACAATTGCATCCATAATGGTCAGCAAAGGATTTAACAGTGAGTCATAGATCCACACAAAAATTACAAGTCTGATGCAATTACTCTTAACAATATGCAACACAGAGCCCTACTATGCTGTGCTAACCAGCTCTTAAGCAATCAAACACAGAAATCTCACATTCTCTGGTCTTCCACAGCAATGTTTCTGTTTTAACAAACTGAACCAAGACTTCCATTAGTCCCATATTTCCACCAAAACAGAAATTTAACATGATGCTAAAAAAAAATTATGATCTAAGTGAACAGAAGAAAAAGTTAATGCTATCAAACTTCATTTAACAGAACAGGGAGCTCTCCCACCCCTCCCTTCACATGGCAGCTACACAGCTCAAAAATCACATAGGTCATGCTGTAACCTGCTTTCTCAAGGCAGTTAAAATATGACCAACTTGCAATCCCCAAAAAGGGCTTTAAAGGTATTAAATTACATATATGCAGGTGCTGTGGGGCTTTCCAGCCATGAGCTAACTAGATTGAAAAAAGAACCTTCCTCTCCAAATACAAGGTAAAACATGTGGGCTGGCGCCAGACACAAAGTAACGTAGTTCAGGCCTTATCAACCAAAAACACTTGCACCAGAACACAATTTAAGGCAAATGCAAACCAAAGTAGCTATCCCAGGAGTTCTTACCTGAACTCACTTTTCTGGTGAATTGGATGCTTCTGCTTGCTTTTAGTATCACAAACACAGCCCAACCAAGGGAAGTGTCCTTTGTACCACAAGGGCAGCATTCACACGGTATTTAATGTCTCAGAGGCATCACTGCACAATAACCACGGAAAAAGAGAACCAAACACCTCTGTGATACCACTCAAGGTGAGTCTCTCCTCAAACAAAACATCCTTAATGCACACAGATGAGAAGCTACTAGATAAACAGGGTTAAGCACGGGAAACCAGAGTTCTTTAGGCACAGTCAACCACTGGAACTCCAGGAGTTTAATTTCTCTGAAAATACAAGGAAAGCTTGAGTATACAAATTTCAACGTATCTAAGCAGGATTTTCAACGTATCTATGCAGATGTTCTCATCAGCAATTGATTGACCCTTACTGTAAAACAGTAAAAATAAGAAGTAAAATAATCTAAATATATACAACTCGATAAAAAAAAGAAGAGCCAATGGTTTATTTCCAGCTGCCTTCCACACTTAGATTCAAAGTGACATTTCAGCCCACAGTGTCTATTTTACACTTACATACTGCCCAAGACATTGGATTTCCAACCTTATACAGTTTTTAGACACTGCCTAGAAGCACTGTGGGTGATGCACGATGCTGCAATTCTGGTGAGCAGAAGAGTTCAGGTATTAAACCAGCCAGGCTCTGCTGAGTTCTATTGCTTGGCAACTGCAACTCCCGTCACCATATCCACTTTTATCAGAAGAGCACTGGAATGGCAGAGCAAGCAGGAGAATTACTATTCACCCTCTGGCAGGTGCTTCTGGAGAGCCTGAGGTGCAACAGGTTACCCTGATGCATTTCTAACAAATTGCCCCATGAGAAAGCAGTGGGTCCAACATGGTGAGACAAATAAATCCATGGCACCTTTCATTCAGCAGCTCCTCATCAGGGATTACTTACTCCACTCCCCTGCTCAGCCAAAACTCGGGGGAAGAGTTTTGCAAGAATTGTGTTGCAACTTTGGGGGGAAGAGGTGCAGGAAGTTACAAGAGATGGGACTAGGACAAACCAAGCAGCAATATCAAACCTGGATGCTGCTCTAGACACTCCCAGCTTTAGGAACCTCCCCTCACTGGGCTCTGCAGCAGCACAGATTTATTCCAGGAGGTAAATCAAGGCAAGACCAAGATGAAGAGCTCAGTCTTCGTCACTGTTTCTACCCTTTTCCTTGTATATACAACCCTCTCCTACCTAAAGGCGTAAATGAAGAACAAACACTTGACTGTAGCCAGCCCCCTGGTATTATTTCAGTATTTGTTCAGGTCATGAAGAAGAAGATAACGTAAGAAATTAGAAGAAATTTGAGTGCGAAAATATGGGTAGCATCAAGGAGAGAAAAACAACCAAGTGAAAGTTTTGCTTTGTTTTTATAGTGGATATCTACAGAGGGATGTACACATAAGGAGATTTTTATCTAAGGCACACAACTTTAAAGTCATCTTTAAAGTTAGCTTGTTGGATTCACTAGGAAAAAGTGGATCTAAACATGCTTTTCTAGGTTTAACCTAACTGATTCTTGAAATGCACAATATTTGGAAAGATCACCATCTTAAAGGATTTCATCCTCTCAAAAAATCAATTTTCATCTCAGGCAGGGGGGAAATGACACACTAGACGTTTTTAGACTCAAATTTTCTAAACTGCAATAGAACTTAACTGCCATGACCTGGTTGATGGAATTAAAGATATCCTCCCTAGAGGAACTGTGGAGTGGGCAACTGCTGTAAAAAGGTGATTTAGCACTAGAACACCTGGAACCTTAATGAGCACGTGCATTTCTTCAGCAAAGTATTAACAAATGTACTACTTAATATTTAAGTTATTACAGAAAATACATTTATAATTAACCTATGATAAGAAATCTTTCCTTAGAGAACTTAGATTAAAAATTAAACAGTGAACTTTATCCACTGCAACAGATAAAAGGAGGAACTAGACAAAGGGAAGCAAGAGAAACCACATGAACCCTGTGGAGTGTAATACACTCCTAAATATATAAACCTAAGTGACATATTCTTTAGTTTCATTGCATTCAGAAACCCTTTTATCATGATAACAATATAGACACTTAACATTCTGCAAGACAGACAAGAAAGTATTAACTGATCTCAATAGCTGCTGTCTCTCAAACAGAGGGACCACTCAAAAAAATAATTCTGAACATTTCCTGATGAGAAGGAAACTGACACACGGGGAGAAGCTGCTCACAAGACTTTAGAATTAGGCTACAGGGTTGCATCAAACCTCTCTCTGGACCCAGACTACGTTCAAAAAAGTTTTGGTGAGACTGTTTCCTTCAGAAACAAGGAAGGTTTCTCCAAGCTCTGAAATCCCACAACTAATTATAGCACCCCACATCCTTCCCCACCATCATCAACAGCAAAACCAGCTGCCAATCTGGGAGACAGAAGAAGAATCTAATCTCCACTGTGCCACTACAGCCACCCCCAAAAAAAAGCGTTCTTCTGCCCGTAGTTATGACTTGCCTGCCCAAACAACATGAGCCAAACAGCTCCTGCCAACACAAGCTGAGCTGCCAGGGCGGGTGATCGGTGGCACAACCGCACTGGGTAACCGTGCCACATGCACGTCCAAACACAAAGCTTTAAATCAAGCTAGAGAAAGAAAAACATAAAGTAAAAGAAGCGGGGAAAAAGCACAGGTAAAAAGGATTTGGACAGGAACACCCCCTCCTTTCCAGCTGCCAGCCTGAAGGTGAACTGGTGCGGGAGCAGAGGTGATGGACAGCCCTCGGCCTCGCCTCACCCGTCTGACAGCTCCGCCGGCCTCGCTCCGCTGTTGTGAAAGAAAACCACGGTATTTGTGCAAGGCTGGTTGGTTCCATGTTAAGAAAACACATCTGAGCCGACAGTGCTTTGCTTTACCACATGCCAGCTTCATTCAGCTTCAGAGGCAGAAAGCAGGACTCGGTCTCCTTATTGCCTCCACAGTTAACCAGCAATTTAGGACACAAAGTCCTGAATTCGGAACCACCCCCAGATCTGTGAGGGCCACTCTGCCTTTCACAGAAAACTTCCGAGTCCTCCCCAGAAACCATGAGCGCCCAAAGAAGGAGGTCCCCAAGTGAAAGGAATGGCTGTGTCGGGTAACACTATGTAAAGATGTGTACAATGGAACAGATAAAAACAATGACATTCCGAGAAAGGGACGGGGAAGCAATCATTGTTTCGGTGTGAATTGGTGCACACCCATGCCAGGAGAGGTGAGAAACAGGAATGGGTCCTCATGGAGACTGTTAATTTATTAAAATGTCACAACAAAAAGAGAGTAGCTGTGACTAACAGACCCAGTGAGCTCCAGGCAGCTAAACCAATCCAAAGGATGATGGTTTATCAGAAAGAAAAGGCTGGTCAAAATGAAGTAATGAAGCAGATATCCATCAAAGAACAAAAAGCAGGTCTCAGCACAGAGCCAGAAGCAAGACTGCACCAGAACTTACAAATGAAGTGTAAAACATCAGACTTGGCGATCCTGCTGCCAAGGAATTATTTACCACATGACGATCAATATTACAATACATACAGAGATGAGTATTTTTATCTCAACCTCTATTTGACCCGGTGGGAGCTACAGACACTTTCTCACACTAATTCACATACTTCAAGGAGAGTCAAGATGGGAAAAAAGAGTTGGAAGCATTTCAGGTTCTGTCTCTTTTCAGCTTATTTTCACTGAATCATACCAAAACCATCTGAGGGAACAGTTCAGACCAAAACTATCTGAGGGAGCAGTTCAGAATTGATTTGTGCTACCCAACACCTGATCAGTAAAGCAAAATATTCAAGGATCACAGGAAGAGGTTTCGTTCATGCATTGAACCAAATCCTGGTTGTGCTGTCAGGCCTTTCAAGTCTCTGCCCTTCCTTCACTGCATCAAAAGCATCTCTTAAAAATTCCTCTGAAAAGCCTGGACAAGTGAACTGAACTTCCAAGATCTATTCTCTGTAGCCTTGAGCAAGAGTGATGGGAAATAAGCTTTCCTTCTCAATGGTTACTTTTAAGTTAAAAAATTAAAAAAAAAAAAAGGCAACCACTACTAGAGCTATTACAAATTTGGAAACTACAGCTCAGAAAATAGGGAAGGAGGGGAAGGCAATGGAGGGAGGAAGAAGAGGTCAGATTTTCAGACAATCAACTTGAAAAATCCTTACTTCAGTGAACTGGCAAATAAGCAATTTCAGATGTGTTAGACATCTTGCTTCTGAAACACAACCACGCTAAAGGGAAAAGGGTTAATTATATCCCTTATGCTCCAGAGTATTTCAAAAGGCTACACATTATGTTCTTCTGAAGGGCAAGTTGTTCTTTTATTTATTGTTTGAAGCACAAACATAAACACGAAGTGTCCAACCCTAAGGTGGTGATTACCACTTTTACTTAAACAGAAATGCAGGGCTGCAGGCTTTCTCTGTTATAAAGCTTTTAAACCTGTTCTGTTCCTCTGACATTTTCCCCCTCACTCTTCTCTGATAGAGATCACAAAAACAACTAAGACATCTGACATACAGGAGAACATCCTGCTGATTAAGAGAAAACAAGAGCACATTACTCTTGAGAGGATACAAAGCACCACTTCCTAGTGTGTTCTACTCTGTCAGCACAACAGGCTTCTTGTCATTTCAAAGGGAAACTGGTCATATTGATTTTTTCAAAACACAAGTATTATAAAAATATTATACATCTAATTGGTCTTAACAAAGTGCTCTTGTAGTGGGGCACATCAACAGAGATCCTACAAGACAAGATATAAGGTATCAAGGTGTGCTTGTAAGTATTTGAAGATTCTCTGCAAGCAACAGCATTGAGAACTGCCAAGATCGCTCCTCATAAAACTTCTTGCAGCTCCCTTAAACCTCAGTATGACTGAGAGGTGTCTTTAAAGTGTGGCAACTCTTACTCCTGAATTCACAACACCCTGAACAAACATCATACTTTGCTGAAAACCAGTGTCCTTTCCACGCCTCACCAAATTTCAACCATGCAACTCAGTGCTCCATGTTTGCTCAACTTTTTCTAGAGGAAAGGAAAGTTCTTTACACCCTCTCAGAGCAATTTATTCCTCTCGTTGTTCCCTCGCAAAAGCCAGACCAACTGAATCAGCTCCTCTGACTGAAAACCACACACCCTGCCTGTCAGGAAGCCGGCAGGATTTTTTTTTTCCCTGTTTTGTTTACAAATTCAAAAACTGAGCTTTCAGACAGCAGGATCAGCCATCTCTTTTCCCCCCATTCCCAGTTTTCTACAATCCTAATTATGACAACATTGGGGAAAACTTGTATGTGCAATGAAAATATGTATTTCTTCTCTTGGTTCTTTATTTCTGTTTTAACACTGTATATCAGAGCGTACAGCCAGGACAAGTTTCAGTGGTTCAAAGACCATCTGGGAAGTTGTTAGGCCGAGGTTGTTACTTCCCCTTTGAGAATACCTCTTCAGAAAAATTCTTTAAAATCAGAATTTTGTGAGGGATGCAGCAGATGAGCATCCTCCCACCTCCTCTTAGTCCTCCAGGGAACTAAACTAAGTTCTCTCTTCCTGAAGTGATACTTCAAGGTTTCTTTATAGCTTGCTTCCAGTATAACTCATAGCAGTGTACATCCTCCCTTTAATTTCTTCCAACGAATCCCCTTTCAGCAGAATTTACTCTCACATATGCAACGTGGGCAGAGTCTAGTAATGTGACTTAATAGTTCCTAACAAAAAAAAAAAAAAAAAAAAGGTTTTGCTAACAGTAAGTTAGTTTCCTAGGAAGGAAAAAAAGAAATTTTAAATCTTACCTGCAATTTACCACAGTGTTTCTAATTAGTATCTGTCAAAAGAGCATTTCCATCACAAGAAAAGAACAAAGCTGCAGAATGACAGATAATTTGCCATTCATCAAAAGGTAACTGAAAACAACAACAGACACACAAAATGTTCTGTGTCCCACCCCACTGCTGCCCCTGCCACTGTGCAGAGCAAAGAGCGCTGGGATTTCAGCAGAGAATGGTCTGAGGCAAGCAACAGAAACACAGAACTCCAGTACTGAGGAGAAAAATGAAAACTTTAATCTTCAGCTTCTATCCTTAGCCACTTCAGACACCTCTTCCCCCCACCTTGCTGCGGGGTGAGCGCATTTTAGTGTGTGGATTATCATTCCTTGGAGGTAACTCAGCCGGCCAGACCATCACACACACACCTGTTCTCACTGCACACATCCCTGTCCTGACACCCAGGGCAGCGTTGAGTTACTTCAGAGAGAGTCACTTCCACATTCCACCCTCAAACTCCCCTCCAAGAAGTGATCAGTCACTCTCGGCTTTCACACTTCAGTAATTTTGGAATCAACAGGAAATGGAGATCAATTGTGATTTTACTAACTCAATGGTGACTCATCATTCAACTCCCTGTAGCCTTCGAATTCATCTGTGAAGAGACGTGATAGCGAGGCCAAATTAAAAATAGCAAATCTGGCTCCCTCACAATTAACACTCACTTGTCCATCAGATTTGCCCCGGATTGCGACATTTTCGGGATTGCGACATTCTGACCATTTTGCGTCAGATCCCAAATGCAGTCACAATTTTTCTTTCTCAACTCAACCAGGAAAAATAATCAATAGGAAAATTTATTAAATAAACCAAGTGTACCACACCCTCTAACATCCATCCATCCATTGCTGAATTTGAACATGTCTAAAAGGAGTTAACTCTGCCTCTCAGGGTCCCCAGCTACTGACAATGAATCTTCTATTCTTTGTATTATGAAAATACTCTCAAATCATTAATTTCTTCCTGCTTACACAACCTTCAAGCCAAAAAAAAAAAACCACCACATTTGCATGAAATCGAAAGTCAATAAAAAACAATTATTTCATTTACAAAAATAGAAAATCATTTTATATAAACCACTTAAATGCATTCTTCTAAAAATAAACTTAATTACAAATCTAACATGAAATTGTAACAGCATATATTAGGGCAAATGCCTACTGTAATTTAGATAAAATAAAAATAGTAAGCATATAATTTACACCAAAAAAAAGTTGGGACTGGTGAATTTGCTGTTCAGCGCTCTCTTGGAGCCACTCTTTGATGAAATGCTCAGAGAGCTTTTACCTTCAACAGCTATTTCAGCAGTGCCTCATTTCAGTTTAGTCCAATGCCTCAGTTCAACAAGCCCTTAATCCCAAATTAAAAAGGACTCCTGCATAGAAACCTGTGAAACAGCCAGTCTTGTGGGCAAGATCTATGAACTCTAAACTTTTGAGGAACAATGACAAACTATTTTTTCTGTTTATTTTTTTTTAATCATGCCTCTCCTTCACACTTGGAGTTTTAATTAAGTCTCAAAACCCAGATCTTCTGCATTTCAATTAAAATTCCATTTTCCATCCAAATAAAAAAATAACACAAATGAGAAGTAATCTACCAGAAAATACATCATTTGCCATTTTGTCACTTAAAAATGTGAAAATTAAGGATCTGAGCCAATGCATCCAAGGCATCTAATTATTTACATGAATTTGTAGAAACACATTGCTATTCACTAGCAAAAAGGTCTGTACTTTCAAAAATGGTTGTTTGTGAATCAGAGTTCTAACAGCTGTCAGTCATTAAAAAAAAATCCAACTAAAAATATGCAAAATGAGATTAAAACTGCATTCAGAGCAAGCTTTTCCTGCTTGCTGTTATAAGTCACTATGAAAACCATTTATTTCATCTCAATAAAAGAAGAAATAATACATACTAGTAGTGCTCTGCAGCCTTCATACTAAGGAAAAAATAAACTTGGAAGGACAAATTGGACCAAAATTCACATTTTCACCAGAAGGTTGCAAAGCCACACAATCCCTTGGCCTCTCACAGTGTGCTTCCATGAGAACAGAGGGGAATGCACCCAACCAGGGTGTGCACACACCCTAAATGGAGCATCCCTCCCTCCCCCTGCAAAAATCAGTAAACATGACACGAGTTACATCCTCAGCCCCTCTGCTCTCCCCTTGTCCTCACTGGCAGGATTCACCTCTTCCCATGTCAGCAGCTCCGGGAGCAGCAAGGGCATTAAACACAAACTCAAGCCATGCTGAGCTCAGAGCAGTGCTCTGATCCTGCAGTGAACAAGGGCTGTGGCCACATGTGCAACAAGCAAGAAACACTGAATAGCTGCACACTTCTGTGAGCAGCTGCTCCTGAAGAAGGAAGAGAAATCCCACGGAATGAACAGAGCATCCCAGTGAGGCCAAGCCACGCTCAACCCACCTCAACTTTTGTTTCATTCTTGCTGCACATGACACAGGTAATATTCACAGTTGCCTGTGAAGATCTGGGTGTATTTTTAGTGTAATATACTATCTCCTTATCAGTCAGCTGATGCCAACACCCCCATCCTCACACTTCTGTTCAGAGTACAGTCATCGAACGCCTGGCAAGGAGCAGCTTCCCAGTGCAAGTGCTGTCACCTGGATGACAGAGCCACACGAGCATCCCAAGTCACGTCCCTGCTGCAGAAACAAAGCCTTTAACCACCCCCCAAGGACTGCACTTTCTGTGTTTTACAAATGGGGAGGGAAATACAGACACCCGGAGGAGGAATACAATTTCTTCCCAACCCTTCAATACTGGCAGCTCCTGAAGCACGAGATGTGATCACTCCCTATTTTAGCATGCATGACTACCAATGCTCACACAAATTATCTGGTTTCTTTTAAAATCCAGTATTTAAAATTACAGTATTTAACTTGAGGCTTTTCAATCCAACTAGTGGATGGATAAAGGTGAATGCACCATTAACAACTTCTTGCTACACTATATTTGCTCTCCGTTAAAAAGAAGACCCTTCCTCTGAATTTATACTTTTCAAATCAGGATTTAAATAAAATCAAATCTGGAAAGAAAAACAAATGTGAACACAACTGTGCAGCATTATGATACAGCATCTGATTCCCACATTCCAACTCTCTTGCTCCTCAACATTGCCATGTATCACAGGCAAATTTAAAAATAAAGTCACTGCTATTAACTACAAAGACACCAAGAAAATCCTTAGACAGTGTTGGCTTAGCCAGTGGAATGTGTAATTCTTGTCTACATATTATCACTTTCTTTCATGAAAAATACTGGAAATATCTTTTTGCCAGGTTAACCAACTCTGACTTCAATCTCGCTGACATTTCTTAAGTAGAGATGAATAATTCCATTCATATGCAAATGGTACAATAAGTCGTGAGTAGCAGCATTTGCAGCTCTCTCAAAGAGATGAGCTTTTACTCTCCCCAAGTCTCATCCACAGTGATGTACCCAAAATGGTATCGAGCCCAAAAGGTACAGCCCCAGCGATTTACAGAAGGAATATTTTCAGCCTTGATGTCGGTTAGGTTTTTTTCACTTTGTGAGGTATTTTTAAATATTAAAGAGATGAAAGAATTGAGAACTGAGATTGCATCTGCTGCCATCACAATTTAACCACAGTCCATGTATTTATACAGTGGAATCTCCAAAATAACACTGCATCTGTTAAGATGACAGTGTTTTTCCATGGGCTGCACTGTGTTGCAGTGGAGTTGCTCTAAAGCTGTTGCTTTTAAAGTGCTGATTGCGACCACCCCAAATTTTTTTTCGAAATCTTCCTCAAACGTGCTCAATTATAAAGCTGTTGTGTTCCTCACTGTGGCTTGGGAACAACAAAACCCTCATACATCTCATCAGTGGGCATTTGGCACTGAAGCCTCACAGCTAATGCAACATGTTTATTTAAACAATGAACTACCCAAAGAGCTGCACAGCCCGTGTACAAACAGATGTGTGTTTCATGCATGCTCTGCTGCAGCCCAGAACCTCCACCACACACACTCCACTGCATTTCTCTGTGCCTGATTTCTGCAGGACAACTGCACTGACTTGGAAGGGCCTTTGTTCCTTCACTGGCCACTTCACAACCACAACCCACCTAAGAATATCTAAGCTTGAATCTTAAAAGAGACTCTCACACCAGAATTTGTACATTCAATATGTATGTCATGCCTCTTGTTGAGACATAGTATCAATTAAAATATTTGTCCATGTAGTCAGCCTACTCCAGTGTGACAAAAATATAAACATTTTATTAGTGCTCACACAAAAAATAAACAAACAAACTTACAGTCACTCCCAGGCAGGACCCTGGCAGGCTCAAGTCAGTTTTTAACCAAGCCAAGTCTCAAGTCTGAAATAACAAACTTGCTTTTCTTACACCCCATTGCTACTCTTTTCTACAGGGACAGCTGCAGAGACTCCAGCTCCACCAAGGACATAGCTGCAGGGAATACCAACATCACTTAATAACATAAACCTCCACATCCAAGGTGCACAATCAACTGGACTAACAACAGACCCCTTGACTTTTTGCATCCTCCTATACATACAAATGGTCATACATTCCACTAGTCCTCAAGTTCTCCCAGTCTCCTATCCCTCAGGTCTGAGGAAAAGGAGCAGTGCACAGAGTAAAAGTAACTTACAGGTGGATATTCACTCATTCCATACATCCCAGAACACACAGCATTTGCAAGGGACTGATAAATTTACATCCATCTCACAAACCACAGGACAAAAGCTTCAGCCACAATGAACTGAAAGATGATGTTAACTGCAATCAGTACAGCATCACAAGCTGCTTCCTCCTGCTGGGGTGCAGAACAACCAGACAGAAGCAACAGCTAATCTAGTAGTGGAAGTCGGGCTCTATCATATTCCAGTGGGCTCCCCCTTCTATTCAGTGGAATTCTGAACTTCTAAAGTTTGTGTCATCATCCTGCTGAGTCTCTCTAAAGTTGGTTCTCAGCTGAAAGAAAAGTAGAACCACCTGAAAGCTTAAAAAAACCCAATCCATGCTACATAAGCCCAGCAGTGGGACACATGGAATTTGACTAAGGAAGGCAACAACTTAGCTACACATCAAAAATCCCAGAAAAGAGGAAAAAAAGAACAAAATAAAACTAATTTCTGCCCTGGCAGAGCATGGGGACAGGGCAAACAAGGAATTTCCACTGCCATTTCAACTCTTCACACTTCAGCCAAGTGTTACTCTGAGGTCAGCTGAGCTGAGCAAACACGTGTCCATTCCTACCGTGCAGGGCTGGTTCCTCACTCCCTGCCCAACATGAACAGAGTGCACTCTTCAAACCTTTCAAGGCTACTCTCGCACAGACAGACCCAAGGGGATGTGAGAAGAGCAGCAGGGAAGAAAAAGTACTACTTGTAGAAGGTCAAAATGTGGAGACGACTCTAAACTGAAGCCAATGGAAATAATAAGGAAACCAGCCCAGCGAGATCCAGGGATAAAGCCCTTCCCTGCAAGCACAAGCCAATTCCCTTGTAGAAAGTTGGTTACAGACAGTTTCCAGGGGCAGCTGTCACCAGAGTTTTCTCCAAAATGCTGTATCCCTTTGACTAAGGCTTAACATTTGAACTATCCCTCCCTACAAGAACACCTTCCACTTTCAGAAAAACCTGTGATCATTTTTATGGCTGCTCTATCACACATCATTATGGGGGCTTTTTCCCCTATCCCACAAATTCCTTTGAGAGCTTGTTTCTCAAATATAATGGGCTGCCTGTCTAAAGAATCAGGAAAATCAGCACTGAGTCAATTTATGTTTGGGGAAGCTGTTTCTGCATCCAAGAGATCTGGAATTCTCTTTCCCCACCAATAAAGCTCTTCAAACACAATGGCTCAGCTCTTGCAAACTTTTCCCGTGGTGCACAATCCCAGGAAGACTTCTCCAGCTGAGTACCAGGATCCATATGCAAACCAGACACCATCCCACTAAGCACAAGCACATTGCTACACCTCTTACAAACCCACAGCAACGCTAACAGAGAAGAGTAAACAAAACAAAGCGATGCCACCCGAACCTCAGCAACACACAGCAACCAGCAGACCCTTTCAACTGCTATGCTTACAACTTTTCATCCCATGAATGCTCTCCCTGTTTCAGCAGAAATGTGTCTATAACTAAAAACAAAGCGAGCACCTTGGTCATCCCTGCCACTTCGTCTCATCTGTCTTGTGTAAGAACTGCCTCTACACCACAGTTTGAAGATAATGATGTACTCTCACTTGAGAATCACACACTCAGCTGCAGCTACCTACTGTATTCCAGTAGTAACAAATGGGAGAGATACTTCAAAGAGCACATTATCCCAGCTCTAATTTATGCATGCTCCCTCTTACCATCAAGCCATTTATTTTAAACCTGTCAGATATACTTGTAACGTAGCATCATGAATAATTTAAAAAGTAATCTGTATAAACCAAGTTTATAAACTTAACAGCAGGTACAGTACCTTTCATTCAAGCAGACTGCTCCTTGATAAAGTACAAGGGATCTTTGACTACTTCAGCATGTATTCATTTCATGCATTCTGAATTTCAAAAAATTCTTCTTTCCTGCCTCCAATCAAACCCTCTGCTATTTGAACAATATTTCGCAAGGAGCTCACTTAAATGAGTAGTGTAATAATTTGCAAATTGCTCATATTAAAGGAAAAAAACTACAAAGCTGCTGGAAACAGTCAGTAAAAATGACCCATCACCAATTCAACAGCAGGGGAAAACCACTCGTGTAAAGTTTGCCTTTGTCATTAAAAACTCTTAATATTTCCTGCATCTGCCTGATGTTGTCACTTTCTGACACTGCTCCCAGAAGGGATGCTCGACAAAGAACTCCAGAAAAAAGCCCACCTGTTAAGAGAAAGTGTTTTGATCAGTTGATGCTTACACTTCCAAGTAAACAGAGCTATCTTTACAGCACGTAATGGCACCAATAAGGGGTTGGAGATAACATTCCCTGACCGGTCACAGAGCTATTGCAGCAACGTGCACCTCGCTGGCAACACAAGCAAACAAACTCATTCAGCCAGACCTGCTCCCAAACACCTTCACAAACCAAGCACTCACCAAAGCAGGACACACACACCGAATTTATAAACTATGATGGTAAAGCACATACACGTGCAGGATGACTATTTCCTGCTTTAAAAGATTTATTTGTATCATGGACACTTTTTTTGAAGTCAACAATGAAACAAAGTCGTAAAACCCAACCCGGTCAGCACTTCAGTGACAACAGGAATTACTGCTCTAAGTTATTATTAAAATGACTTTGTGCTGCTGCAAAAATGCACATTTGATATTCTACCCAATTATTTACAGTGGATTTGGTCCTCTGAAGGAATAATCTTAGTACTTTGTTGGGGTGTGAGATGCCCTCTTCTCAGAGAGGTCAAAGACAACAGTGTCATTGAAAAAATTGTCTGGGAAGTCACTGAAATATGCAGATGTTTGTTTCTGCTCATACTATCAAGTTTACCAAGAAAGAAACATACTAACTGGAAATGTACAAGTCTGCATATTCCAAAATAAATAAATTAATTAAATTCTGTTACATTAAAGCTTAGGAGTCATATGCAAATCAATCTGTAAATAAAGAAACAACAATTTTGCTTTTCAGCACATTTTAAACAATCTTGTGCCACAACAGCAACTTCCTGAGGATATCAACACTGAAGAAGTTAATTGGTGTCTTGCAAGATATCCTAAGGGAATGGCTCATATTTTGCATTTGCAAATGTTAGAAAGCAAAACTTTCAGTGATAAGGGCAAGTTAAATCTTCACAACACACCCGGGTTGGCCAGAATGCATCTCCTTAATTAATTAATAAGTCAAACTGTTACCAAACTTAGTGAACAAAACCAACAAGTCCTGTCTAAAGGAACCAGAGTCTATCCCTGAGTTTGAGGACTCGGTACAGCTCTGTTTGTAGAGCTCAGAAATATATGAATGAACACTGTGTATTGCTGATCGTTTGCCGGTCCTCAAAGTTTCTCTCAGACAGTTCTGGACACAAAAAAAGACAAATATAGTACTCCAGAAATCAGTCCAGATTGTACCTGTCATGACTTGGCTAAGAGGGAAAAAAAAGCAGCCCAAAAAAACCACACACAAGACAGGCTGGCTAACAACCACCAATGTGTCTTCATCAACTGCTGTTTGCTGAGTTCTGCTTTTGTACAATAAAAAAAAAAAAAAAAGTGAAACTATTCTTTTTAAAGTGGCTTTCATAAATCATAAAAACTAATCCAACTAACCTACACAAAGAAGCTGTCTATACAATTTACAGTGATAGAAAAATTATACATGTCAAATAGATCAAAATACTAAAACAGTATTTCTACCTTTCAAACACATCACTGCATTCCCAAAGTCTTTCTGCACACAAACTCTTAAAAGCAGCACGTTCCATTAGCACCACAGCCCAGAAACCTTAAAAGCTCAGCTCTGTCAGGAAGATCCAAATTAAACTGCAAAACTGCAATTTAATTTACAAATCTGCAACAACTTTAATTATGAGACTCCTGAGACAATTACTTAAACTGCAGCTTTTTTAAAAATTTAGCATCCACAATAGTTTTCAATAATAAACTGCAGTTTACCCATTCCTATGTATGCACTCACACATAAATAAAAACCAGCTGCTACTTGATAACATCTGAAAGCATTTCCAAATGTGAAAGCTTTACACTAAAATCCAAGTAAGAATGTGTTTAATTTCATAAACCAAAGTTTCAGGAACTTTTTCAGCAAGTTGCCATCAGCTTTTCAAGTACAGTAATGCTCATGAAGTTTATTAATTTAACTACAGACAATTCAGATAAATACACTAACTTAATTCAGCACATTTTGTAAGTTATGAACTTTAGAGCCATTAGAGATGATGAGCTAGATAAGTTGTTTGCTGTGTGGGATCACAAAGTTAACATTCACTGTGAGAAAAACAGGTTTCCTGCATGTATTATTGCCTCTCTCTCTCCCTCTCTCTCAAAGTTCAAGACCATAAACAAACTTCTCTACAATGAAGTTTGCGGTAGCTCACAATTCACACAGATGGAATACACACACAATATAATTAATCATTTAACAAAACTGCCTCTTCTGCTCTCACTGAGATAATCGTTCCAGTGATCACTGGTAAAATCTACCTCAGAGTAAAAAGAAAACAAAAATTACTGGGGAAGAGAAAAAGCATTATTTAAACATGAACTGGAATTATCCTTTAAAGCTAATAGTTTCAGCCCTGAAATGGTTTTTAATTTTAAATGTTAGATGCTTAAAAAAATTTCTCCTCCAAGATCTCCTTAGTAAATGCCAGTTTAGCAGAAAATTAAACAGGATTTGAAACAACTTTTCCCATGGTAACACATACTGATAGAAATTAATTATTTACCAGTGAAGACAGACTCAAAAATCATCACGTGGATGCTCTTTAACACTAGATTTTGTATGTATTTTTCAAGATGAAAACAATTTCAGCATCACTGGCATGTGCTTTAACTACACCCTAGAATTAGTTTGGAGGAGCAACACATCAGGGAAAAGCTGACACAAAAATTAACACAGTAGTTGATCAAATCTGAGCAATTTCCCTATTAAACAAAATAAATCATGTCTTCTGTTGTGCTGAAGTCAAACTAATTGATCTGTCTTCTTGCTCTCTGCAGTCCTTTACTTCCCTCATGTCTCAGAACATATGAACTAAGTTAAATTTCCTTCACTTTTCACACACAAAAATCCCCAGTGTTTCTCCCTCTGATGCTGGTTCAACACTGAAACTTCCAACACACCTTTTTTCCACACTCATCCCTCTGCTCCCTCACGTTCAACACATTTTGGCTGATATTAACTAAGTCACTTCCATTTCCTAACCCTCTTTAGTTTCTGACTCATACAAGCCTTTGCTCCAGTTCTGGTTTGCAAACCAGAAGTCCAACCCAACACAATCCAAAAAAAAAAAAAAATGTCCAAGTTCTGCCTGGCTCAGTCTCCTTCCCCAGGACTCCAGGCACCATCACTCCCTGCTCTCCCCTTTCTGCTGAACCCCCTGACGCTAACTCCTTACCAGCTTTGGCATTTTCTATTCACAAACTCAATTACAGCAGGAATTATCCAACTCCCAGTTCCCAACATTCCCTAACCACTGGTCGTACAGGAAAATGCTGATGCAAAAGCGAGGTGTGTGTAACGCCGCCACTCAGCAGGTCATGAGGGCTTTTACTAAGCAACCTGGGAGAGAGATTAAGCATCAGCATGAGCTACTGTTCATTATCCGAAACACAACATCCAGCCTGGATAGACAAACAAAAGCTCGGCGCTAACATGAGCAGACCCATCAAGATATCCATCAATTTGAAGTATTATCACACCTAAAACTATTATTTTCCTTCTAAGTGTTTAACCCATTCCCTCCTAGACCTTCTCTCTGTGAATACACAGCAGGCTGAAAATCAAAACCCCATCGTGCTCAAGGGAGAAAAGGAAGAAAACACCGTGTTTATGCCTCATCTCAAACCCACCCCCAGCATCAAAGAGCCTCCAACAGTTGTAGCTTTACACATCAAACACACGGGTACAGCGCCACAAACTCTAGCTTAATGAAAGGTCTTATCATTTCCACTTTTGTGCCGTTCTAACACAATCTCAGGGAATTCTCAGCATTTTTAAATGACTTTTTCTGAATCAGAAGCTCTCCACTGAAGCTACCTGCATTTTAAAGATGTTTCTGTCACATAACTACAAACACATTCTATACAAATTAGCATTAAAGGGATGGGTCTCTCCCCTCCAGTTGTAACTCCTTTGTATTCCTATTTAGGAATGCCTTGCTTGTTTGACCGAAAATGGAAGTGCCTTTTAGCTATGACACAGTATATATGAAAAACAAATAAAAATTAAGATTAATCTTCCTTCCACTCTTGTGGGGAGAGAGAAGAATATGAAGAGATGTAAAACATCTGCTCTGGAGATCATTTTTCCCCCTAACAGCAACATTCTTTCAGCAATAACTCGTGAAAACAAAGGCTATTAAACTGTAAACTACAAAGACAATCGATTAGAGGCAGTATTCAGCTAAGACAAGTTTTTCAGCCTATCTTTCCATATTTAAATGCTTGGATCTTCTTCAGAAGATATTTCATTCAGGATGTTCATTTTAGGTAAGTGGTAACCACAAAAACTTCAGAGGACTGGAACCTGAAATCCTAAGACACTCTTCCTGTGTTACTTCATTGCCAGAGCTCGGTAAGCATTTTTATTTCAAGGTACTTTGTACCAGGTAAGACAAGGGAAACAATTCTAAATGTGTATCCTAGCAGTGAAAGAACACACCAGATCTCCTCCTCCTCCTGTTCTGTTTCTCCACGCTACTGGATCCTTTGTAAGCCCTTCCCTGAAGAAGTGCACGGGGCTTTTGTTTTTAAACTCAAAGATTAATCTTCCCTCTTGAAAACAGCTCTAGACAAAAATTTCAACTCATGGAAGACTGCAGTTCTCCAGCCCTAGCTGGCCCAAAAGCCTAAACCGGGCCTTAATTTGCAAGGACTTAAAAACATAATTATTGTATACTCAACATGCATTACAGGCTCTGTCTATGTGCTTCTTGCTCACTTATCTTTTTTTGTGTACTTAGACTCACTGTCAGTGCATCCAAAGAACTTCCCTTTCTTTTCAATCTGAAACCACTACTTTTAGAAAAGCCCTCCTGCCTCCTAAATTCTTTCCCTTTACGCTTAAAATGGAGAAATTTGATCTCTTCGTTCCTTCCCTCCAACAACGCATATCTTTCTGAAAGGGAGAGGCACACAACAGCCCCAGGAGTGTATTGAAAAACACACGGCAGAAGAAATTAAAGCATCAGGATGCAGTACAGGAACATCCCTGCTTCTGCAGACGCTGAAGGAGAGGGAGCACTGTTTAAAATGGTTGGACTCCAAGGCACATTTACCATCTCCCCGTCTCCAGAGATACTCCAGGAAACAAGGGAAGGCTAATTTCATGCAAGAGATCCTCAATCCAGCGTGAGCCCGACATACCAGGAGAAAACCGATCAGCCCCGGGATTAATCCGGCGATGATTGCAGTGTAATCAATGGCAGCGCAGCCCTCCCTGCCCCCTCGATTCCCCCTGCGCCCGAGAGGGGCGGGCACTGCAACACAATCACAGGTTGGAAACGCACAAAAACAAAGTCGGGGCTCTGGCAGCTCCCGGGCGGCCGCGGGGATGGGCTGAGGATCCGCGGCAGGAGGGACCGGGCCCCGCACCACGATCCGCGTTCTCCCGGTGTTCGGGGAAGCGACTCGCACGCTGCTCGAACCTCGGCGCTGGCTGCAACGCGGCCGCATAGAAAATGCATCACCCCTAAGATCGCAGCCCGTTCAGCCATCAAACCTTTCTATTTACGCAAAACTGTAAAGCGTCAATGTGCGAATTAATTTTTTTATTTTTTTTTTAATGAACGGTAGCTCGTGACCTTTAGATTGCGGGATGCCGCCGTAATTCCGCACCCCGCGCACAGCGAGTGAAACCCCTCCTCGGCGGTAAAGCGGCAATAAAAGGCAAGGCGTTCATTTCCAGGAATTCCTCACTCACTACGGCAGGTTATTGCATACAGCCTCTAAATATTGACAGAGATCAAGCTCCTTCCATGCGGGGAAAGCGAGCGGAGTCCTTCCCAGCCTGCGAGTGTTTACTACGCAGCTCGCAGCCCTGGCTGCGGCGCCTGAGCGCTTCCCCGCGCTCGGGGGGGACACAGAGGAGGGGCACGGCCCCCTCCGCCGGGCTCGGGGCTGCGGCGGTGCCGACCCGTGGGTACAACCGGGCCGCCGCCTCCGGGGAAGGAAGGCGGGCACGGCAGGGAAGGAGACGCGCAGCCCCGGCTTGGTAAATGTGCTGGAGGAGCAGACGCGTAACAGGAGGAAAACACGCAGAGCCCCGCGGGCAGGGGCGAGACCCGCTCGGCGCCGCGGCGGGAAACGGCGGGAGCCCCCCCTCACAGCCACGGGCAGGGAGAGCCTCACACGGACCCCGGTACGAACAGGGACCCCTCACACCCCCCCCCCCCCAAGAACAGGGAGCCCCTCGCACACAGCCCAGACACGCAGGGAAGCCCCTCACACACACACACGCACACGGCGAGGGAGCCCCTCGCACAGGGAACCCCCTCACACACACAGGGAACCCCTCACACACACGGGGAACCCCCTCGGCAGCCCCCTCACACACACAGGGAGCCCCTCACACACACCCCCAAACACAGGGAGCCCCTCACGCATCCACACGCAGGGATCCCCCCCATCACACACATTCATACAGGGACCCCCCCTCACACACACGCACAACGCCCACATAAACACTCACACACGCACATTCACAGAGGGACACACACACACACACAAGGAGCCCCCCCCCACACAGACACGAACACAGGGACCCCCTCACGCCCCCCCAAACACACAGAGGCAGCCGCCGCCCTCGCCCCCTCCCCGGCAGCCCCTCACTCGGGGGCTCCCTCACCGCGGGGTCCCTCGCCGCACCCCCCCGGCACGCACTGTACTCACTTTCCCCATTTGTTGGCCACAGACAAAGTGCGGCGAAGACGAGCAGGAACCCCCAGACGACGGCGAGGGACTCTCCTCCAGCGCCAGACTTCATTCCTCTTTCTTTAATTGGACAAAATCCCCCTTTCCGAAAACAAAACAAAGCAAAAAGAAGTCCAAAATTGTTCTCTTTCCTCTCCCCGTCCTCTAAAAATAACGAGCGGCGGAGGAGAAGCGGGGCAGGGTAAATAAATCCACGTTGCCTCAAGAAATGAAGGAGAAAAAAAAAAACAACAAAAAAGCACAAGACCCTTCGGAGCGGCAAACCGGAGGGTTGTTGAGGTCCCTGGGTGTTGATCTTCCGGAGCAACCACACCAAAAATACACAGATATTCACGATGTATTAACGGCAACAACAACAAGGCATGGAAGCCCCGGGGCGACGCTGTCTCCGGGGCGGCGGGGCGGGCTCGGGGCGGCGGGCGGGGGGCGCCGCCGTCTCCCCTCAGCGCTGGCTGCGGTGATACATCGTGCACAGGAGCCGCAAACACGAGGCACATCGGGGCTGGCAGTCGGCATCTTCAACCTCCATTTTCAAACACCGCACACACGCACACACACAGAGACACAAAAACTGGGAGGGCCGCGGAGGGAGGGGAAGGGGGGGGCGCGACCCAGACAATCCTATTACAAAACAACAACAGCTCCGCCGTCCCCCCGCGCGGGGACGGGGCTGCCCCGGCGGGATCCCCGCGGCTCCGCTCCCCGCTCCGCTGGGGAGGGTTGGGGGGACACCCCACGCACAACCACCACCCACAACAACACCGCCGCCGACACCACGAGTCCGGCTGCCTGCAGAGGCTCGAAATGCAGAATTTGGGTCGAAAATGAATTAAAAAGGCTTCCCCCCTATTCCTCTTCTTCCTCTCCTCGGCGCGGCTGCCACAAGCTCCTTCTCAATAAAAAAAAAAAAAAAAAAAAAAAAAGAAAAAAGAAAAGGGAAAAAAAAAAAGCCGAATCCAGGACACACACACAAAGCAGCAGCAGCAGCAGCGGCAGCAGCAGCAGCAGCAGCGGGGCGAGCGGAGCGCTCAGCACCCCGCCTCCTCCCCCCGCAGCTCTCCTCTTCGCATCCCTCCGAGCCGCCTTGCCATCGCGGCGGGGGCGGGGGGGAGGAGGAGGACGACGACAACAACAACAACAACAACAACAAAAACCACCCAGCGAATTTGTAAATCCTTTTCCTTTTTTTTTTTTTTTTTTTCCTTTCCTCCCTTTCCTCCTCTTTTCCCTCCTCCTCTGGGTGCGCGCGCGCTGCGAACCTTCCCCCGGCGCTGCCCAGCCCAAGGCAGGGGGAGGGGGATCCGGGAGAGGTGTGTGTATGTGAGAGTGTGTGTGTGTGTGTGAGTGTGAGTGTGAGCAGGGGGGCTGCGGGGGGCGAGGAAGGCGATCCGGTTTGCTGAAGGTCAAACCCCAGGAGCTTGTTGCGAAGGGTCTGTAATTCCTCCGGGGAGGGAACGGGGCGGGGAGGGAGACGGGGGGGAAGGGTCTGCTGCTTTGCTGCTCTGCTGCTCCTCCCGATTAATTCGCCGCTCGCTTGCAGCAGGGTTCGCAGCGCTCTGCTGCCGCGTCTGCCCCCCCCCCCCCTTATCCTCCTCCTCCTCCTCCGCGCTGGCTCCCTGTGCACGACGGAGAGTGAGCGCTGGTAAACAAGAGCCCGGCGTCGCTCCGCCGCCGCTTCTCCGCTCTGCGGCCGCGCGGGGACGGGGCTCGCACCCTCCCCTCCACTCCCCTCTCCTCCCCTTTTTCCTTTTTGCTTTTTCCTTTTTCCTTTTTCCCCTTTCCTTTTTCCTTTTCCTTTCCCTTTTCCTTTTCCTTTTCCTTTCCTTTTTCCTTTTCCTTTTCCTTTCCCCTTTCCTTTCCTTTCCTTTCCTTTCCTTTCCTTTCCTTTCCTTTCCTTTCCTTTCCTTTCCTTTCCTTTCCTTTCCTTTCCTTTCCTTTCCTTTCCTTTCCTTTCCTTTCCTTTCCTTTCCTCCCCCTCCCTTGCCTTCCCTTCCCTCCCGCGCGCGCGCTCCCGCTCCCCCCCCCTCGGGCTCCTCTCGCCCAGGCGGCGGCGCCGGCGGCGCGCGCGGAGGCGGCGGCGGCGCGAGCGAGCGCCGGGAAAAACCCGGAGTGGAGCGGGACCGGGAGGATGCTGCACCTCGGGATGCTGCGGGGCCGCCGCCGCTCCTGCCCCTGCCCCGGCCTTCCCTAACGGGGAAACGGGAGAAGGAGACCTGGTGGATGTGCAGCGAGGGAGACCTCAAGAGCGAGTCCTGCCAGTGGAAACGCTGCTGTGTTCCTGACAAATATATAAATAAATTAAATAAAACATATTAAAAAGACAGGGATGGGGTTAGGAGGAAGGAAATTCGGTTTTTACACGGTGTGTTCGTGTATTTACGGCACTTAATGGGAGCTGCTCCTCATTTTGACACTGAGAACAGGGCCAAGGGCAGGGCCTGGAGCGCTGCTCCCAGGGATGCGGGTCAGGAGCGAGGGACGGGGATGCCAAGGCTTGTCCCAGTGCAGGGGACAAACCACGGTGGAACGTGTCCCCATCCACACTCACCATCCTCCCCTGGCGTGCTCACCGTCCCCATCCAACACTCCAACACGGTCACTCGGCTTCTCAGCTGTTCGCTCGTATCCCTCGGTGACATTGGACAGGCCCCAAATGGTGGGGACATGGGATGAGTGGAAGCAGAAGAGGTTTGGGCTTTTCGGAATGGGAAGACGTGGGCCGTGTTCCCACTGTTTCGCCAGAGCTCGTAGTAGCCATGCTGCGCGGCATATGGGTGTCCTGAGTAATCACAGATTTGTTGCAATACTTTGGCATGGGGAGATAGAAAAATGATGCTGAAGTATAAGAAAGCAGACATCTGCGAGCATTAGCTATATTCTAGGCTGTTTGGTTTGTTTTTTTTTTTTTTATAAAGTACATTAAGAAATTTGCAAATGTCACATTATTAATGCAAATGTCAAAATTAAGTTTTTACATTTATACCTGAATTCTTCTTGAGCATCTTGTATTACAATATCCTTCAGTGACTCTTTAATTTCCAACAACCTTGTGCTGTACATGTTTTTCTTCTTGTAGTTTCTCCATCCATTCTTCTACTGTTTGCTTTGTGAGAATGGTCCAGTTGTCTGAGTTACTCATTAGCTCTTGTACCCCTTAGGGAAGATGGAAAGGTTCAGTTCTGTGTCACAGAAATTGAAGGGAAGATCATCACTGAGTACAACAGGGCCAGGATTTCCACACCCATACAGGACTCTGTCAATAATTCAAGAATAACTCAAAACTATGGGCATTTGGGTGGTAGCACAACCCTCCTGATTCCCTGTAGAAAAATCAGGCATTTACTCCTGAAACCATTCTGGACTACCACGTGTGTGTCTACCGAATATTTTATCAACCACACACAGGCTCTCATGTCCTCAAATTGAACCAGAGAGATCTTCATGACCCATAAATTTTTACTGTTGCTGGGTACAGCTGTGGCTGCTACAGGCGCCGGTTCTGAGCAGTACAAGTGTCCTTTCTGTACGTGTCACGGCATTGATGCAGCATAAATTTACCTCATTTGTCTTATTTACCAATTAATGTATTGTTGTGTAAAGGCAGAGCTGAAGTGGGAACTGCGTGTCTATGGTTCATCATTCTGCTGTCATAAAGAACTTTTATTTTTGTCAAATAGCCTTTAATTGCTTTGGCAAATAGGGCAAGTCATGGACAAGCCCGTTGTACTGGGTGATGTACAGGCAGAGAGCAGAAAGATGTGCTGTGCCTCCAAAGAGTTTCCAGTCTCATATAAACACAGTCCTATAGGTGTTGTAAGGTAGTTTGTTTCTGGAGTCTGTCAGATTCTTTTAAAAAGTTTTTATTAAAAAATATGGTATTAACAGCACATTGTTGAACAGGAGGCGTTCACAGTGCTCTCCATCCTCCTGAGCTGCTGATGCAAAATTCATAGTTTGTAATTACCTGGCTGGATTCTGCCAGGATGTCTTTACCTTTTCTTCTGTGGAGGTATGAGGGAGGAATCCCTTTTTCTGTGGATGTCCAGGTGCCCATAGCTCTGTTCTCTTAACCTCTTAAGAGGAGAGCTGTGAGCAATGTTCAGCTTTCCTCAAGCTTTCCTATGTTCAGCATGTTCCAGTGCCAGCCATGCACAAGCACATGCTCAGCTTTAGTGCACCTTTTTAATCAGATTTGGCTCATGTATGTTGGCATCTTTCTCCAGGAGGTCTCCTGTTATTTTCAGTGGGGATATTTAAATCAGGATTTTTCAGCACGTACAACCATACCATGGTTGTATCCTTGACAATGAAAACCTCAAGCATGTACCATGTGCCAAATTAAAGTTATAATTTGGACAAATTAAAGTTAATTTTTGTAATAATGTGCTTCATGATGAAATCATAAAATGATGGGTCATCTTCTCTGTCCTGTTGGTTCTACAATCATTCCTCCTCTCCGTTTGCACTAGGCTTTTTGCTCCCCCTTTGTCCACTGCTGGTTTGTGGTCCTTGAGATAGATGGACAGAAAGAAACACCTGGTTACACACACACATTTTACCCTCTAGAGTGTGATGCTGAATGCCACCAGCATACCTGTGTCCTGTTTAAAATGCCACTTAAGTGGAAAACTCAGAAAGTGTGGCAGTGGGGATGAAACAACGTGGTTAAAACAACCACTGACCCCGGTCTCTCAAAACATATATCTGCCCAAGGCAAATATCCTCATACTCAGCCATACTTCAGTTTTAACAGCAGCCTCACCACTGCTTTCTGGGGCCACCACTGGGGAGGAAGAGGCCTCACTCATTCCCCTGCCTCGGTGCTCGGACTCCATATAGGCTTGACTAGACTTTATTTTGGCTTCTGCAGCACAGTCAGGGCAGCCTGACCTCTTTACCAGACGCTTGCTTGTCATAACCTTTATGCATCTGAACATTTTGTATTACCGGCAGAAGGGAGCTGCTGAAATTTATTCTCCTGCCTTCTCCAGCCGTGTCAGCTCCCTGGGCTGAAGGTCAGTCATCAGGAAGCACTGCCTGTGTCTGCTCCAGGGGCTGCTTTCTGGAAGGTCTCTGCTGCTCCTGGTGTGGGTCTTGCCATGGGCCAGCAGCTGAGAGCAGCCACCTGCTCTGCTCCAGGAGCTGCTGGTGCTGCCAGCTCACCTTGTTCAGCCTCTGCTTCAGGCTGAACCTTCTCGTTGTGGGGAGGTGTGGGTAGGTAAGAGTTCCAGGAGAGAATTGTGCCTGGGTGAGTGATACATCTTCTACACAGCCTGGGTGAGTGGGTTTTGTACACCTGAAAGACAAACAGAAATCCTTGGAATTCACTCTCTTTCCCCTCTCTAAATCTCCCCTTATAAACTGCATTTTATGGACTCATAACAAGCCAGGCAAAATGTGGGCTGCCCCTTTTTACCACGTTTTTCACTTTTTGACAATTTTTGCTCTGCATTCAATTGCACCCTGTACCAATGACCTTCACAGGCTCCTGACTGCAGGAGGATGCTCAGTCTCCTCCTGGGAAGGGGACAGGAGCACAGCACACCTCAGAGGGGTGCTGGGTGGGCAGGTTGACATTAACTCCTCTGTCTGTAGAGCCTCTCTGGCTTCTGACCATCTTCTCTTTCCCAGATCTGCAGCATTAGGGTGGAAGTCTCACTGTAACATTGAGAGGGCTGTGCAGAATCCTGCAGCTGCAGGAGAACAACCTCTTAGGACAAAGAGCAGGGAAAAAAACCCCAACGACTGGACATGTTTGATGTGTGCAAGATTTAACTACCAGAGAGCTAATCAGATAGATCTAAATGAAGGACATTTCTTTGGCTCTGAATGATTTCTATTTCTCCTGGCCCTAAAACTACTGCAAGCAGGAGCTGAAGATTGTTCCCTTCTGGAGCAAAGAAAAAAGCAGAAGGAAGAAAGGATACTCTTTATTACATCTTTCCCATACACATCCCTCCTTCAAACAAGGGATATGCAGTTACATGGATGATTTAAGGGCAGCAGCTGAGCAGGAATAACTATAAAATTCATGTTTTAATAACAACAACAATAATAAGCACACAACAGCATTTATAACCCTAGTTACAGGCCTGAGATATCATATCCATAGCAACTGCAGCAAGCGGTGAATGCCATATATTTAGAGTTCCCGTGCACCTGCCTAAAATAGCCACCGATAAATTATGCTGATATTTGTGCCTTTTTGACAGGGTTTTAAAGGGCTGTCGATGCACTCTGCAACCACGCCGAGCCTTTGTGCACGGCACAGCAGCAGCCAAACCCCTTCCCTTCCAAACCCCGTGTCTGTGTTCCCTCTCGTGCTTCTGGGTGTGAGAAATTAGTGACAAAAGGCACCTCCAAGGTGAGCAGAGTGAGCCAGAGGTGCAGGGGAACAGCTGCTTCCAGTGCCTGTTGGGTCCCCACTCCGGCTGTCAGAACCTGCCTCCCATTAATGGATTGAATTAATAAACTGTTGCAAGTAATTATGGCCCTATCCTGCCCCTGTTGCAGGCAGTGGCGAGGTGATCACACTGCAGATTAACAGCGTGTGTGTAAATAGTTTACAAAGAGTTAATGAGTGGCTGGCAGGTGTTGGAAGACGTGGCCAGTCAGTTGTGGAGAATGGTGCAGAGTCCAACAGGTCAATTGCGTGCTTGTAACCGTGGCTTATGAGCATCCACCAGGCCATCTGTTGATGTGCTTACTACATTTTATAGCACAAACTCTTGATGTCTGCAATGTGCTTATAACAGCTATTAATCTTGTAATATTAACTCTTTCAAAGCAACATGTATTTGAACTTTAATGTCACCAGCAAGGATTTCACCAAGCTAACAAGGAGTGTGATTTTTATTCCGTGTACTGTGCAGAAAGGGTTCTGTTCTGACTGTATTATGTGATATTTGCATTGACCCCTTTGGGTTTTCACATTTTAAACTCAAATATGGGCGTACATGAGTCCTATGGAACATGAAGTGACCTGGTCTAGTGGAAGGTGTTGCAGCCCATGGCAAAGGGGTTGGAAAGAGATGGAGTTTAAAGCCCCTTCCCAACCCAAACCATTCCAGGATTCCATGAACCAGACCCAGGGATGATGCGATGCAGCGAGAGGGACGTGCTCGTATCAATACCTGGAAGAAACTTGCTGCATTTTCCAATGATTAGTAACATCATCACTAGATCTTAAAATGTGTTTATAGGCAATTAAATGTCACAGTTCATTTGTAAGGAGCATAATTATTGCTGCTATGAAGAAAGAAACACAGGTGCAGATTGACTCCAGTGACTTTAAGCTCACCCCTGTTACCTGCAGGAGAATTAAAAGGGCCCAACCTGCTTCTGTTTTCCAGGGGGGAGGTTTGTTTATTTAAAAAAAAAACCTTACATATAAAACCATTTATTTATAACAGATTTCAAAATAAAATTCTTGTCTGTCTCTGCATTTGCAGTTGACTCAAGGTGGAGCTGAATATGTGAAAGTTAAGATTATTTGTTCTAGTTTGGCAGAACATATAAATGGAACCCAAAATAAAGTAAATAGGGAATTAAATAGGATTAAACAATGGAATTATAGGCTGTAGGTATTAATTTGTACCAAATATTTGATAGAGTTCTATACAGAATAAGAGGACCTAAACATTATATAAGCACAATATATACAAAAATATATGTTTTTATTTATCCACATTTCCATCACTTCAATTACATGTCATCATCAAAATTCCTTCAAACCTAAGGAACTCCAAACTATCTCAGATTTACAAGAAGAAATAAAAGGTTCATTCAGAAAGATTATGGAAAAGCACAGCCCTAAGACTAATAAATTGTATCTCCAGCACAAAAAAGAAAAAAAAAATGTTTCTGAAAATTGTTTAAGAAAAAACCCAAACTCCTTCTTGGCTGAAATAAGATTTTTAACTTCCTAGAAAATCCAGGGCTGGGCAGGTATTTTTTCAAAGACATCAAATTATGGATTGGATCAAATTGGATTTTAGGGTAAATTAATGTGCAACCCTGAATGGCTGCATATACATCTCAATCATATTGCAAATGCTTTAAAGCTGTTGGAACATATTTCCAGGTGGTTTGGGAATGTGTAAATATTAGCACATTCTGAAGGTTGGTTTTAAAAGGCCCTTCATACTCGATAGGTCTTGACATCAATTTTCCCCTAATTTGCTCTCTGTGTGTGAGTGCTCTGTGTGACCACCATGGATTTTAAAAGGGATGACTCATATGGGTTTAGTGGTAGAAGAAGAAATATTGGGCTAAAGATGGAGGACATGGAAAGAAGGTTGTTAATCATAAGCAGCTTGGAAAAGAAATCTTAAAGCAGTTTTTTTTCCAGGACAGGCCAAATACAAGAAGTTACAATATTCCTTTGAAAGATGGGTTTCCACCAGATCAGCACCTGGGCACTCACTGCCTTTAACCCATTCCTCTGCCCCTGCCCTGTCCACATGTGAGTGCTCAGAGTGGGAAAATGCCCATGGAATGAAGTGTCTCCTTCTCCATACCTTGTTTAGAAAACTACTGCATTTAAATAAATGAGTCAAATATAGAAGGTTCTTGGTTTGTGTATCGAGGAAATTAACTAGAAATACCAACTTTAAATACTTTCAAACTCTAGGCTAAATCAGAATACAGACTGTGGATCTAATGCTGATTTTATTTAGAATTTGGAAAGAATTAAAACTGACTAGTTTTGTAATGCAGGGGCTCCAAGATTATTTCTTGTGCTGCACTTTTAACTTTCTCTTCCTGTGCTTCCACTACCTACAAACCACTTGCCAAGAACACATGTGCTTTCTGAGGAGACTGGTTCCATTATACAGCAATTACTCAAAAAATGGACTTTGAATCTCAGTTGTTTAAATCCCAGTTACCAGCCAATTATAACCCCAACAGAGACAAACTGGCTCCTTTACATAATGCCTTTGTTAACTCCTCTGTATTCAATGCCACGTGGATACATTCAGGCTACTGCTTTTTTTTCTGGATGGACTCCTCTAGCCTGTCTAGACTTTTATTCTGCCCCTGGAGACAGTCACAGCTTAAATTCCATCCAAATTGGGAAGATGTAGAATAGCAGCTCTTGAGACCAGCCATCAAATAGTTTGTATAAATATAAAATACCCTCCTTAGTGACTTAGGACCACTTTTCCTGCAACTTAACAAACATTTGGGATAATTTCAATATTTATCCAAATAATTTGGACAAACCAATCAAAGCATTTCCCCTCGTATCTCTCCCAGCCACACACTCCCCATTTTCTTCTCTCACAGCACTTCTGGAACTGGTATTCATGCAAATGAACTGGGGGAACACTGACAATTTGTCCTTCAGCATCGTGTGAGCTTCTGGATTTGTTTTGTGTGGGAGAGTTGTCATTTGCCTGGAAGTTCCCATAGTGAATTTATTGGTCTTCTGACGCTCCTGGCGCCAGGTCTGCATTCCCACAAAACAAGCCAGAAGAAACTTTGGAAACAGAACCTTTACAGTATCCACATATTGGGCCATATTCAACTCCAAAGTCAGCAGGTGCAACTCCCATTGATTTCAGTGGGAATTCTGTCTGCTTAGGCTGGAGCTGAACTTGGTCCATAGTATCTGGCACCTCTCCCAAAAACTCTCTTCACTGAATGCTGGGAATGAACCAAAGCTTAATACACTTCTCTGCTGTCCCTAGGAAAGGGATCAGTTTGTCTTTTCAACAGATTGTAGAGAAAAAAATACCTGCCAGCCTTGCAGATCTGCTTCTGCCTTTGTGCCCCAGTGTGAATATCTGACACGTTCTCATGAACTCACACTTCCCCTTGTCTAAAGATGGTCTGTCCAAGACAACCTCTTTCTTTTTTAATTGAGGCTTAAAAGGCAGAATTCATTTTGTCTTTCTTTTTTTCATGACACAGTATTCCTTATGCAACGATTTTTAAACATCACTGTAAAAACCTTCTAATGCAAATAATTTCAGAAAGAATCTCTCCTGAAAAGGAACAGGATTTTGTCTGAAGAAATGTTCTTTCTGCTAAGTCATCCTACAGAGGAAAATAGCATCAGATAACATTTTATTTAAATCCCTGAGAGGGGAGGGAAAACTCTCAGGTGCATTTTTAAGACCCTCACATTTTGGGATGTGTTGCTGAAACTGAACATATGCTTAAGCACATTCTTAAATAAGACCCTTTGAATGAGGTCTTACATAACTGTATCTTCATACCAGAGGATTTGCATTTTGTAGTATTTGCAACAGCAAGTGTAGAAAAATTAAAATAGCATTATAATCTCCAGGCAAAATTATGTGTGGGTTAAGGCATGAGATTCCGATTCGTCAGCGAAATCTGGTGAGAGCAGATTTTTCAGGGGGATGTCCATCATCGTAGGGGCAGGATCTTATCAGGCAGGGCTGTTCTCACAGGAGTTTGGCATAGATTAGTTTATGTAAATTCAAGATAAACTGCTGAGTGAGATAGGAGGATGCCTGGCTACTTTCTCCACCTTTTCAATCCAGATAGAAATAACCGAGACAAGGCCACGTCCTTACCTGCTCGAGTGGAGTTGTCAAAATGTTCTTCCCATCATTTAGTCCCACCACACTCACTGTCAAACATGCCTTTGAAAAATCCTCTCGTAGGCTTCTAGCTGGCAGAAATCTGCCCGTGGACGTTTATGAAATGTTATTTTCACTTTCCAACAAGCAAAACTGCAGGAATTTTCCTGAGGAGGCAGCAGGGCAGTTCCATCAGAGAGAGATGTGTGGTAGGGGTGCTAGGAAGATTTGAGGTATTTTCTCCCTTTTTTTCCTTTCTAGGTGGTGTCTTTTCCTTCACTCCAAATACTCATAGTAGCAGCTATTGCTCACAAATCAAACAAAGCCATGCCATAATTGTGGGATCTTCTAAATTGCTTTAAATTCAGATTATTGCCGTTTATAGGTAGACCCCTCAGAGCAGACTTCTGGTGTAAGAAGAAGTTAGTTCTGTAGTCTCAAGGGCCATGAACAAATGCAAAGAAGTTGCACCCCTGCCCAGAGTGTTGAGGGGAAATCAAGGCAAAGGTTTGGAACCTGGAGCAAGAGAAAGGATTTCTGCAAGTCACTTTCTTCCAAGGAGCCAGAGGGCAGGACTGTCATTCAGTAGTGCCACTTGGTGCATCATGCACCTCAAATACACCATTTAACTACTATAAAATACATTAAAGAAATATCAACTTCTTCAACAAACCCAGAGGAACCATGAACAAAATGCCCAGGGGAAAAAATTGTGAGTTTTCTGGGTTAGAAGATCGAGCAGGCAACACTAGAAGATGTGGTCTGTAAAGGAGCCTTTCAAACTTTCTGCTCGTGGTTCTAAACACCACCCTACATCAGTTCAAACCAAAGATTTTCCTCACTAGAAATATTTGTGTAGAGCCTGAAGTGGAAAGAAAAGTATTTCATAAATTACTGTGAAAAGCATCTTCTGATTTTACCAAGTCTGGAACACCTCAGGAAAAGGCTTTGAAGAATACCAGCTTTGGGGGTGGGGAGTGTCATTGCTCCTGAAGAACAAGAACAGGTCTATATAATCACTTTTTTTCCTCCTGGATCCCAGGTATTAATCCTGTCATTTAAAGACTGAAACCTCCTGGTTTCTCCACATCCCCACGGAGCACAGCACGAGCCACTCTGTGGTGATGATACAGGAATTTCATTCCATGTGCTGTAATACTGCCCCTTGCAAAGCCCAGCACTGTGGAGCAGGCACAGTAAACTGAAGACACTCAAGGTCTTCGAGGGTAAGATGAGGTTTTTATGTGTTTAGCAGCTTATGGTGCTCTGTAACTTCAGAGCCCAAATGCAGCAGTGGCCTCTTCAGATCACACTGTTAACATCAGATAATGAGCAGTGCTGTTGCTCCTGAATTCTGGCACACCAGGGGGTGATTTCCAGCACTCCCATCGCCAGGATCAGCGTCATCCTCTCCAGTGGGAGCTGGGCAGAGCTGCTCGGGATTGCAGCGCTGTCAGCGAGGCTGAGGGGGAGCTTTCTGCAGTGGTGCAGGTGTAGCCAAAGATGGGAATTTGGCTTTTTTGCTGCTAGGGATGACCTACATTGCAGTAGCAGAGACATTTTCAAAGGGAGAATAAGTTTTCTTTGCTCATGGCACCCATCCAGGTTTTTTTCTCTAAGAACAAGCTCTCCTCCACACTTTAACCCCAAGTCAGGACTCAAGGCCACCTCCATAGTGGCACATCCCACAGCGTGTACCCAACACCCCAGATCAAATCAACATTTGAGAACTTATTTTCCATCTGCCCCAATGAGACCACTCCTCAAAACCAGCTTGTCCATGTTCCTGCAAGGGAATAATCAAGATTTGAGCTATATTACAACCCTCTCCCCACTCAACCTAACATGGATGATGCTCTTCTCAGCTCTGGCATTTGGCACTTCTGCAGCCTCCAGATTCTTGTGAGGGTCCAGAGAGCAGAACTTGTCTCCATCTTCCCATCTGCTCTCTGAAAATAGCTTGAAATTAAGGTTAAAAACTGCCTTGCCTTTGGGCTTTACTTTCCTCTGCCTCTCTACAGGAGTCACAGGAGCATCATGCCTAGAGCAGCCTCCTGGCACTACACAAGCCTTAGCAGCTGATCACAGGCTGGTGTGCCTGAAATATTTTCCTGACATTCCATTCCTGTGGAAGGACTCACCCAAAAAAAAAAAAAAAATCAAAAAACAACCTTAAACCAATCTAGAAACACCCAAAAGCAAACAATCCCCCAAAAAAATCAGCTGTAGAAGGTTTCTGAGGTCACTATTGGTCGGTAGGATCAAGCTCAGCTTGCATTGCCTGTGTGGTTTTATGGGATGTTCCTGCACTTAGGAAAAGTAGGGGTTAAATTACTCTTTTTCCCAGATTTTTTTTTTTTTTTTTTGGAAGGATGACTGAGCAAGAAGCAGCTCTGTGACTGCAATGCATCCCTTATTTGCCATCAGTAAGAGGTGTGTGAACAGCAGTGGAAAATGACAGGAACAGTGTTTGTACAATGCATTGCCACTTTGGAAAATTTGGGTGCTGGTAATAAACTGTCACATATGCAGGGCTAACACAAATTAAGTCTGTGATACACCAAATGTCATCACATTTTCAAATTGAGAGCATCTTGCTCGGAAAATCTTTTACATTTTGAGTTCCCAGTGCCTTGAAACAACTCCCCAGCAGCAGACATGTCCCAGCACCTGAGCAGTGAGCACAGGACAGAAGGGAATAGTAGAGACCAGGTTTTTTCCCCATTAGTGGTATTTTGCTCCTTCCCACACTAATTGGAATTCAGATAATGTTAACGTTTCCATTCTTATGTTAAAATTAATAGTAGACTGCTGGTATTTCAGCTAGACATTAATTGTATAATATTCATACGACAAAAGCTATTAGTTTTAGAAATCTTCTAGATAAACTTATATAAATTTGTCACCACAAACCCATGAAAAAACTTCCATGCATATTAATTAGGGCTTTTCTATAGTAATGCCAGAATCCTGAATAGTCCAATGTTAGCTGCCTACTTCTAAATAAGAAGGGGAATATCCAGCTGTGTTACTCCATTCTTTCAGTCTTTTATTCCTCCTAATTGTAAGCCTGGTGTTTCTCACCAGTGTGTAACAGTGAAGAAATTCCCTTCATACCAGGACTGTCTGCCACAGAATGTGTTGTATAACAGGTTAATATTTTACAGCTATTATCTGACTGTTATTTGAATTTGAGTGATTAGAAAAGGAGAAGAAAACACACACAAGTCTTCTGTAGAGTTTGAGGGGACAGCTGGGATTCACCTTCCCAAATCCACAGCGGGTAGCAGGAGCCTTTGAGGCTGTTTCAGCCACAGGAAACTCCATGAGCCCAGTTCCTCCCAGTGAAACCTCACTGGTAGCAGCCTAACAGCAGTTTCCAGGGGCCAGACCCTGAGCTGAGCTCAGGGGCCTCACGTGGGAAGGAAAACAAAATAACTGCAGACATGCTGGGGGAAAAGTGCAGCATTGTGCTACCTGCCAGCCCTGCCCCACCATGGCATCCTACCCCATCATTGACAACCTCTGGGCTCTCAGCTGCCATCTGCATCCACTCTGAACCAAGAATTGTCACTTTAGATGTCCTCTGTACTCCTCACAGTTTGGTGCTGGAGAGAAGGACCCTACCCCCTGCTCCCTTCTTTTCCCATATACACAGAGGTAACTCATTTCCCTCTGGCTGGGATTGCTGCACACCCTCCACACCTGCACGTTCTTCTCACAAACCCCTGCCTGTGCTGGCAGTGAGAGATCCCCAGCTGGCATAACCCATCAGAGACCCTCTGAAGTCACCTGTCTGCTGATCTTCCTGGACATTCCATTGTAAAAACTTAACGGCAGGTTTTATTGTCATGCTACTTGCATTAGAGTGGCGAGCCAGATGTTAGGATCATTATTCAGTAATTCCTTGAAGATTCTACCAACCAGGCTTTTCTTCCAGCCCTCCATTACCTCCTGAGCTATTCCATGCCTTACCCAAACAAGTGTTTGAAGGTCAACTTATTTTCAAGGCGAGCCTGCAGTTCTAATCCAACCCTCTTCTCTAAAAGAATGCACCAGCCTGACTATGAAGCACAAGCTGGTTCTGTAGGAAACACACTTAAGAAAGCTCCTTTAAAAAAAAAGAAAAAAACAAACTTGAGAGGTGAAATGACTTCTTTCAGTAATGAAATGTTACATATTAAGGTAAATAAGTACTTAGCAGTGTACAAAATGCCAGAATCTCATAGACATCCACTCTTTATTCATGACTGTTAGAAAATGACTTTCACAAATGTTCTGCAGCGCTTTGTGTAACCTGAGTTTCCCCATTTCCCTTCATTGTATCCCTTTGTGCAATTCAGATTTGTAAATCATTCCAGGAAACTTTATATTAACTCACAAGAGCCCTCCAAGACAATATCCTGTAATTTCCACTGGTCTGAGTCAGACCTAGTCATATCAGCTCTGAAATATCCGTGACCTTTTAGTGTCATTTTCCTTCTGGTGATCACAGAAAACCAAAGTAACTTCTGGATAAAGTTTTGCTTCCTGATTTGGAAGGAGAAAGTTTTGCCCATACTTGCAGCCCAGCTGAATTCACACTGAATAATTTCATTATGCCTCTGTAAATTCCCTTTACAGCTTAAAAGGCACCGGGTATTTTTCTTCCATTGATTACAGCTGAGTAGTCTAACGCAGCTGCATTTCAATGGAAGTGAAGTGATTCCTTTATATCACAGCTATTTTGCCAAGAGCATATGGTGTGAGGTGGATGAAAAGGAGAGTATTGCAGGCAGCCACAGCAGAGCCTCATCCATCACACCCTGAGCCTCCCAGAGCAGCATTTTCCTGTCTCCCCATCCCTCACCAGCTCCTCCTTGCCGGGATGTGCAGCGACAGGAGCACTCCCAGTGTCCCTCAAGCAGCCCAGACATCCCATCTTCCATTTTGTTTCTGCCCCAGCTCAGCAGAACCCACTTCCAAAAGCAAGGAAAACCAATGCATCATGGCTATAGAGGAAACATGGGATGAGGGTGGCTGTGCTTTCCCATCCTCCTTCATGCAGCGTTACAACCAAGCAGCCAAGGTAGGAAGGGACTGGCGGCACAGGGACACAAAATCCTCTGTCCCACCAGAGAATATTCACTGGGAATATGGCCTGGGCATGTTCAGGCTTCAGGGCAGCCCTCCCCACGATGGGATCCTGTTTTATTTCTGACAGCCTCTGCTAGAGAGCGTTCACTGACGCATCCAAAACCTTCTCCCGACAAACCTGCTGCTTCCCAAGGAAGGCAGAAACTCATTGTCTTTTGTTTTCATCCGTTTTCACAGTGTGCTTGTGCTGAGCTGACTGACATGTGAATAAGCCCCAGGAGAGTTATACCTAGGATGCTTCTACTAAATATTGCTGGTGTGGTAGGAGGGTGCAAACGCAAGGGAGGCATTTGGAACTGACTTGTAAACAGTTGCCTTGGTACTAATTAGAGTGTTACATTGTCTGGTGGGATCCACTCCCAGGAATGTGCACAGCCTGGATTAACTTTTCCAGAGCCAGGGTGGCAGACTGTAAGCAGGCAAGATCAGGAAATCGCTTGTAAGAGGAGCTGGGTTACTTTTGAATCTCTTTTCCTGAGGGGTTTTTTACTGGTTAGCAGAAAAGATGTAGTTTTGCCCAATATCCCAACAGCTGCACCTGCATTATCATGGGGTCCAGGTTCTTTATATGAAAAATTGTCATTTATCCTCTGTATGTGGGGCTGCTCACATGAAAGCAGCGTGGTCAAAGGAACCATCTCCAGAGGAGGATTTCCAAGTCCTGGGGTTTGCTGCTAAGCTCCTTTCGGCAATCTCAGCCAAGACACTTCTCCTGTCCTTGCCCATACTCTGTAAACTTTATTTTCCTGCTGCTGGGGCTCTGCAGGTGCACTCACCTGTGGGGAGCCAGGCACACCGAGGTGCTGCTGCAGCTCAGGGGAGTACCAGCACACAGAATCAAGCCTGAGGAGGTTTCAGGACCGTCTCATCTGGGAACAGTTTGAAGCATTCTCTTAACACTGCCATGAATTCTTCCACATAACTTATGGTCAAAAGCATCTTGTGCATTTCATCTTCTTTTTTTTTTTTTTTAATATTCCTTTATTCACCTAATCTATCACACCTGCTTATTGTCAGCACCTGCTATTCCTGTGGATTTTCCAACATTTGGCTATGGAAGAGCCATCAAGGGAGGGAGGATGTTCTGTTTCTTCAGTACCAGTCACTGGTTCGGGACTTGAACACAGAAATCACCTCCCCACCATTTATTCCATCAGGGAGTGTGGTTGTGCTTCATCACTGAAAGCTCTCAGGAATAAAAGGATCCAGATTTTCTTCTCAGTCAGAATTTGCAGGAACATTCTGGAAGTCTCTCCTAGAAAAAGGACTGCTGAGAATACAAATGCTGGCACTTGAGGCTGGATAGAAGATATTGTGCACGTAGGAGATATCCTGGAAAAGGAAAGGAAATGCTCTCATCCCTCAACAGAGAATCAACACACGAGGTGATCTTTCCTGTGCAAAGGATCAGACCCGATTTAGGATATATGGGAGATCTCATTAGCACAGTCTGGCCATTTATTGCACACACTAATCACTTACTTAATGGTATTGCTATTTGATTATTTAATGGCTGTAGCATCCCTTTTGATCCCTCCTTTGTACATGCTTAAGTGTAACAATTTCCAATTAATTAAATGGCTTTGGATCTCATATTACTCTTTTAAATAAAAAGAAGTGAGGTTAAAGATAGCTGCGTGAATTAATTCTGGGATTCCTGAGACTTTTTTCAGTCTGTTTGCTCAGTTACAGAGGATTATTTCCAGGTTCTGAATTTGGAATTCTTGAGTGTACAAAGGGGGAAAGTGCAGGGAACCAGCACAGCCCACAAAATCAAGAGACGAATTTCTGTAGGGTTTCTGATAACCATCTTCGTGAAAAATTCTAGATGATGTGATTTCAGCAATTTTCCCTGTCGTGATTTTTTTCTTTTATTAAAGGAAAAATATGTCCTTTTTTTAAGGACAGCTGAATTGCATGTATTTAAAGTGATTTAAAAAATTCAAAACGACTACCCACCCCCCCCAAAAAAAGCAGTCTAAATGTCATGCAAACCCGACACCACAGATCTGACCGTGAGCTCATCTAGCATAATGTCCACTGGAAATTTAATCAATTCCACAATAAATTCTTCTTTTATTAATGAGTAGCTGATTGGATTTGGTTTCTGTGACTTGACATGTGTGAGTCCACCTGCCGGTTTTTGTGGCTTTAGCCACCAGGTTTAAAAGGCTTTTCCCTCTCTCTCCCTTTACATTACTATGAAGAAGAAAAAAAAAAGCAACCCAGACGAAGAACAAAAGGAAACTCCCCGAGTGACCGCACAGTGGAAACACTGAAACCAAACACCCTCTCCGCAAAGTGATACCGAATGAACCAAGTAAACAACCTGCAAAGAAAGAGATAAACCCATTCTTCTTATCTCTTCCAATTTTTGTAAAGTTAGACATTAGTTTTGACCGCAGCAAAAATCAGGCAGAAAGGCGGTTTTAAGAAACTCTTCAAGAAATGGGAGAGGATCCGGCGGAGCCGCTCCCGACTCATCCCGGGAGAGCCGGGTCGGGCTGGACCGGCCGGGGCTGTGTCCCTCATCCCGCGGGATCATCCATTCGGGATGTTTGCTTGCTCCGTCTGAAACGGCTCCTTTCTATTGGTGTTGAGTGAGTCACTAGCCAGGAACTGCATCTCATGCGGACCATATGCAGGGAGCTGCAGAGATCTGACTCAGAGATGTAAATCTGTGTCGTGGGGAGGCACCGGGGGGGTTTCGCCACGCTTTATTCTTTCCGTCTTTTTTGTTGGCGTGGGGGAGGAAAAAAAAAAAAAAAGAAAAAGAAAAAGAAAAGAAAATAAAAGAACCTCACAAAACCCCTAAACACCTCTCTTTTGTGATTTTAGGGATGTTTACTTTGGGAGAAATGAATTTGATCAGAAGCGTGTGGAAAGCCGGAGCCGGGATGCTCCAGGGTCAGCCTCCTCCAGAAGGATCCCAGCGCGGTGTCCCGCGAATCCCACCGCTCGCATTCCCGGCCCCGGGACCACCCACATCCGATGGGAGCCGTGGAAGCATGGAAATCATTTTGCTCGCATGTGCGTGTGTGTGCCCGAGCGTGTCAGCCCAGCGCTGCGAGCCTTGGGGCACCACCAGCCCGGGCCGAGCCGCTGCTCGGGGGCTGCGAGAGGTGCCCGCAGCTGGCCGGGGAGGGGTCGCTGGGATGCCGGGGTGCTCCTGGGTGGCTCCCCCCGGTCCCTGCCCCAGGAGTGCCCCCGGCTGCTCCCTCCGGGTCCCGATCCCGCGGGCGAGGTCCGCTCCGGGTTTTGGGGCGCCGCATACTTTGCCCATGACATAGGGCGGGGGCTCGCACCAAGACGCGGGGTGGACTCCACCGGGGGAACCTGGAGCCTCACAGGGAAACCCATTCATCCCGAGCGAGGAGAAGGAAAAAACCCCAAGAACCCAGGCTCTGCTCCGCTGCAAAGAGGGGGTGCTTATCTTGCACTCATTTATTGCAGCCGATTCCCCCGGGGCGGGAGAGCTCTGCCCTGGGTGCTGATGCCAGCGGGCTCTGACTTGGTCCCTTTGTTTCGCTTTGATTATCCATAAAATCTTCCAAGCTGGGATGCTGAGGGGAAATGAAATGAAAGGTGCGTGGTGTGAATTGTTTGGAGTTGCAAAGTCTTGAGACAGGACCACAGGCGAGCATCCTCTTGACAACATCTTCCTTAGTGTAAGCACAACTTTCTCCAGCACCACAAATTTTTTCCCACACAAATCACACTTGTGATCAGATGGAGAAGCTGCCACAGATTTCATCTGGACAGAAGGAACCTAAAGTATTGACAGCCTTTAAACAATTAAAATGGGCCTAGGGAGCAAAGAATTTTAAAAAGAAAATGGCATTTCTTTCCTTCTGTCTCCCCTCTGAGAGCTGGCAGAGAGGCTTGAGGCTGCTCACGCTGCCCAAGGTTGGGTCCCTGGGATTGCAGCCACTGCACAAACCTGGGCAAGAGCCGCTCGAGGCTGCACTGTTGCATCACAGCCCTGAACTGCAGAAGGATTTTGCATAACTCTCCACTTTTATTTCTGTCAGACCACGCTCTGGGTGTCTGAGATGGCTCCTCCAAGGAGTGCATGAGCAGAAGCTTTCCAGAGGCTGGGGCAGACAGAAGATCCTAATCTGGGTGGTGAAGGGTTTGTGCTCTGGGGCTGTGCAGAAACTTGCTCGGGACCAACTGTGAGCTCAGAATTTCAGGACTGTCCTAATTCATTTTCTGCTTCTCCCTGATCCCCAAAAGCTAAGCAGAACCCAATGCAGGGAAGAGAGGCTGTGTGTTCTGCCAGGGGAGCCCTTTAGTGGGGAATACACTCCAGTGGCCTCATTCCATAAGTCATGGCAAGGAGGGGCTACTGCAAGGCTGAAAATCCAGTGGTGGCTGCCAGCTCCAGAGGGTGAGAGGAGCAGGTACACCACGAGCAGGGCAACAGGAGCTTGCAATGCCTGTGCACCTCCTTCCTCCCATCTCCTGCTGCTGGTCCTGCCAGGGAAATTTGGATTTCATTGTGCCATTCTTGAGAAAAACAACTGGAGGCTGGGGGAGCTGGCAGGCAGTGAGGGCTGGGCGAGGCAGGAGCGATGCGATGGCAGAAAGAGAGAGGATGGAGGGAAGAGCAGGAGCCGCAGGTCTGGGCACAGTCATGCCTTCAGTAGGAATTTTGCAAGTCCCTGTCTGCATAGTGTTGTTGTTGATTTTGCCATCTTTGATCCAGGTAAACAGGACTTGTGTGCACAATGAAAACAAACAAGCCAGGCTGGAAAATATCATGAGTCAATGAGGCTCTTTGGGTGCCTCCACCTTTCCTAACCCCAAGTCAGCAAATGCTCGAGTCCTCGGCAAATCCAGGGAAGAGCCTGGGACTCAGAGCCTGGGGCAGCCCAGCCTCCACACCGGGCTCCAGCACCCTCTCCTGCTTAATTAAAAGACCATCAATGAAATATTTAAATACTGGGCCATCAGCTGTGCCTGTGAATACTGTACTGGCAGCTCTGGGAAGCAGGTTCCCTCTGCATCTGAGCCTCCCAAATTAAACGTGGGGATCAGCAAGGCACCATTTATCACTGATTATCACTTGCTGCAGGTAGCAGCTCACTCCCTGTGCTCCTCCTCACCTCTTCCCTACTGATACCATCAGCCAGAGCTTGGGTACAGCCCAGATCTCCTTTCATCTGCAGCCATCTCTTGGGGTGACTCAAAGTTTGGTTCTTTCTTAAAGTTTTCTGCACCAGGCTGAGGGAAAAAAAAAAAAAGAAATCTAAAAACCATTCTCTCTTTTTGCATTTTACTTTGGCTGGATCCATTCCTACATCAGACTGAAGGTTGGAATTGATGATTTGGAGGTCTTTTCCGACCCTAATGATTCAAAGATTCTGCTATTTTTATTATGTAGCACTCACACGTTCTGACATCAAGACAAATGCTGGCAAATTTCCAGGAGCCCCGGAGGTGCAGGGCATGCTCAAAGCCACCCTGGAAGTTTTCTGGTGTGAATGGGAGGAGGTTGGGGTGGAGGCAGCTTTTTCTGAGCACCATCTCTGAGCTCTCTTAGCTGCTCTCTCAACTCCTCCCCTCGATACATCGCTCAACCCTGCAGCCTGAGATGCTCAGAAAATTAAATTTATATTTTTAACAGACCACAGACCAGTCACAGACCATGGGGGTGCTTTAAATTTTGCCCTTGCAGTCTTCATCCCCTTCTCAAAACGTGCTCACCCTCTCCCTGGTTTAGCCAGGGGGACCTGATATCTCTGAGCAGCATTTCTTGGTGGGACTTGATGATTTTAAAGGTCTTTTCTAAGCACCACAATTCTGTGATTCCGTAATTGCTCATAAACAATTTTTTTTAAATTTTCAATATTTTTTTAGCTCTGAGGACAGGAAGATGAAGCACACACTTCTCATCATTAACCCTTTTCTGTCTGTCTGAACTGAAAATTGTGCTGCCCTTCCCCACTCCCTGGAGGGGCAGCAGTGAATTCTTGATCCTGCTGAGAGGCACCATAGGGGAGATCCAGGAAAAATGGGACTGTTGGGATGGGGATTCAAGATCCCAAGAGGAAAAAGAGACTGGAGACTGCCCCAGGGAATCAGAGGTGGTGTCACCCCAAAAGCTGCACCCTCCCTACACGTGTGAAGAATTATTTCCCTCACAGGATGATTCTGGCATTCAAATGGCTTAATGGCAATTTATTATTATTATTATTATTATTATTATTATTATTATTATTATTAATTACTTCAAAGTAATCATGGGTATTGGGTATTTGGGAACCTACAAAGAGAGCTCAGCCCCTGCATATATTTTAAATTTTATTCTGTATGAAGTGAACACAAGACACTGAGCGATTTCTCATCTCTGGGTGGTTTTAAATAGACAATAAAAAACCCCAAGATAGTAGATAACATTTTATTGCAGAATATAAATTTATCTCTGTTTAGCTAAGCAGCAAGTATACCACTCGAAAATTAAATGTTGGACACCTAAAGAGCAATAGAATTATTAAATAGCATAACTAATAATAAGGATGTCCCACAGAATTATCTCTGTTTTCATCATATATAGCTCTTTGATTATTCAACTGTTTTATTTTCTTGCTTGAAAAAAAACCACCATAATTTTATTTAGTTATTTCCATATTAAAACACCTTGCCCTCAAGTGAAATTAGGGGTTTTTTAATGCATTGCTGAAATTAAATTACACTGTTTCTACCCTAAAAGTACCATATGTAAGAGTAGAAAACTCCAGTGGAAAGAGACCAGTATAATTGGTATTTTATTTGCAATATTTTATTTATGCTTCAGAAGAGTTTTGCCATTTTCAATGGCAATATTTATCTGTTCATTTCACGAAGAGGCATTAATTGCAACTATTTCAACACTTATAATAATAGTAACTAATTTTAGTATTTTCTTTTTTAAATTAAATTGTTTTAAGCGAAGATTTAACGTAAAACTTACAAAGACTACAATCAATTTCTGTAGTGAAACCACTTTACAAAGGATGTACCAGTCAATTGACCAGAGAACTGTACTGATCATTCTTTTTTTTATGTTTTTCAGACTAACAGGATATTTTGTTTTCTTTGTTTCCTTTAGAAAAATCCCGGGGTTTTCCAATTTAGGATTTTTCAGGGAACATCCAGTAAGCGGAATTAAACCTATTACATTTTCCAATAGGCTTCTGCAGAGGCTTTGTGAAAATCATGTACATGGATTGTTCACAAAGTTAATTTTCCTCTGAGTGTAACAGGGATTTAGCTGAAAACGGGCATCAGGCTTTGCCTTGAGAGAGATCCAATTTCCACCTCACGCTACGGGAGTAAATCAGGTGCAGCTGCTGCACCCGCTGGAGCTGTGTTTGTGTAAAGTCACTGCGAGTGCGTCAGAAATGCAGCTTTTCTTAACAGCAATCCAACTGGAAAACTGATTTTCTCTGATTTGCTCCCTGGAGTTTGCACCCCTTTATTTTTAAAACCTCCCTGCTATTTGTAGCCTTCAAATTTCCAACCAGCTCCCACTCCTGGGACGTTCCCCACGGTGCTGCTGGGGCTGGTTTGAAAGGAAAAATTCTGACCCTCTGTGTCCCTCCCGTGGGTAACCAGGGCCAGGGTAAAAAACTCAGAGTGATTTGGGACATGTGGCACGAGGAGTAACCAAAATATGAGTTGTGCAGGAGCAGTGGTGGCAGGGTCTGTTCTATGCCCAGAGGAGCTGCTCCTGTGATCTGTGCCTGTTCCACTTCAAGAAAATTAAAGGAATATTTAAAGGAGGCAAACTTTGTATAGTTTTGTTAACCTACCTTTTTTTTCCCCCGGTTGCATAAATTGATTTGCAGATGGAAGTGAGGAGTCTGAAAAATTTTTTCAGGGTTTAAAGAGTCTCAAAAATTAAAAATACTTCTTCAAAACTTCCCTTCTTTCCTCCTGATACCTGAGTACTGTCCTTACACAGCATTATCAGCCTTGATTAGGATTATGATCTTTGGGATTAAAGATCTTAGAGGTCTTTTCCAACCTAAACCAGGCCCTGATTCGATGGTTCTTAGAATAATGTCTGGAAAACCCAGCTATGAAATGTGATGCCAGTGTCCCAGGAGCTGGAGAGATTCAGAGCCAGAAAGATAATCCTTGAATTCCCCAACCTGATTAAGTCACAGTGGCTTTCAGGAACTGTTTGCAGGATTGGTAAGATATGCTTAAAGTATTGTTTTGATTTTAAATTTATAATGTCAAAACTACTGGCTCAAATAAAAGGAAAACAAAACCATACTTTTCTGTAGGATCAGGCAACATTTTTCCCATCACAGTTTTATTTTATGTCTTTTACATATTTTCTGTATTCACAGAGTCACAGAATACCCTGAGTTGGGAGCGACCCACATTCAACTTAGTATGGTATATTTCCTATGTTCAGTATATCATATGATAAATAAATATTTATACAATATAATAATAAATATATTACTTAGGGTTGCATCAAAAAAGGAAATACGAATTCCAACACTCTGCATTACAGAAATTTTCAATAACCTGAAAAAAATAAAAGTGTAAACGTAATGGGTTTTAATTCATTTCTTGTTTTGTTCTGGTTTGTTTGGGTTTTTTTGTTTGGTTTTTGTAAGCAAATTGGTAACTTTTCAACCTGTTATGCATTTTTCCCATTGACTCTTGTGTTTCCTGATTGCAGCCATGACCAGGGTCAGAAACAATAAAATTCAACGAGAAAGGACAATTCCCAGAGCTTTCTGAGCCAATGTTCTATGCCTCAGAGGTTGGGATCACTCAAATAAAGATCAGAACGATAACAGAACTTTCAGTTCTTTATCCAAACAGCCGAGGCTTTTCCAGCTGCCCCATCGCAGCTCCATAATCATATGGAGTTCTATCAGTGATGCTCATTCCTATTTCAAAGGCTATAATAAACACAGCAAAAATTAGATGAGGTTCCATTTGAGGTTAAATGTTTCCATGAGAGAATATTTTCTGTTTATAACAAGAAAGAAGGAAAAAAAAAAAAAAAAAAGACCACTGCTCTATTTTTAAAACCTAATTTAGAGCTGATATCCAAAATATCAGCCAGAGCAGAACATGAATGAGGCAGGATTATGCTCCTTTCTCCATGGTTTTTCATGGAAATGAGGGCACCGGGAGCCCCGCTGAGCAGGGCTGAGCAGAGGGAGCCACATTGCAGGTGGTTCCATTGTGTCATCCCACAGCAACAGATTCCCTGCCCAGGGACAGCCAGCCCTGCCTTCTGCTTTGGCCCGAAAAACTGCGGCTGGCCCACGGAACAGGCAGAGAGCATCCCTTCTGCTCCCTCCCAGGGGCTTCTGCTCCAGCCCCGGCAGCGCCAGGCTGTGACAGGGGAGGGTGAGGTGACACTGCTGGGTGACACTGCTGGGTGTCACTGCTGGATGACACTGCTGGGTGACACTGCTGGGTGACACTGCTGGGTGACACTGCTGGGTGTCACTGCTGGGTGACACTGCTGGGTGACACTGCTGGGTGACACTGCTGGGTGTCACTGCTGAGTGACAATGCTGGGTGTCACTGCTGGATGACACTGCTGGGTGTCACTGCTGGGTGACACTGCTGGGTGACACTGCTGGGTGTCACTGCTGGGTGACACTGCTGGGTGACACTGCTGGGTGACACTGCTGGGTGACACTGCTGGGTGTCACTGCTGGGTGACACTGCTGAGTGACACTGCTGGGTGTCTCTGCTGGGTGACACTGCTGGGTGTCACTGCTGGGTGACACTGCTGGGTGACACTTCTGGGTGACACTGCTGGGTGACACTGCTGGGTGTCACTGCTGGGTGTCTCTGCTGGGTGACACTGCTGGGTGACACTGCTAGGTGTCACTGCTGGGTGTCACTGCTGGGTGACACTGCTGAGTGACACTGCTGGGTGACACTGCTGGGTGACACTGCTGGATGACACTGCTGGGTGACACTGCTGGGTGACACTGCTGAAATTTCACTGCTGGGTGACACTGCTGGGTGTCACTCCTGGGTGACACTCCTGGGTGTCACTGCTGTGTGTCACTGCTGGGTGACAATGCTGGGTGACACTGCTGGGTGACACTGCTGGGATTTCACTGCTGAGTGACACTGCTGGGATGTCACTGCTGGGTAACACTGCTGGGTGACACTGCTGGGTGTCACTGCTGTGTGTCTCTGCTGGGTGTCACTGCTGGGATTTCACTGCTGTGTGTCACTGCTGGGTGACACTTCTGGGTGACACTGCTGTGTGTCACTGCTGGATGACACTGCTGGGTGACACTGCTGGGTGTCACTGCTGGGTGTCACTGCTGGGTGACACTGCTGGGTGTCACTGCTGGGTGTCTCTGCTGGGTGACACTTCTGGGTGTCACTGCTGGGTGACACTGCTGGGTGACACTGCTGGGTGTCACTGCTGGGTGTCACTGCTGGGTGTCACTGCACACAAGGGGAGGAGAGGAAGGACAGGGGAGGAAATGATAACATAAATGTTGGAAGGGATGAGTCTGCACTGCCAGGGACCTTCCCCAGGGCTGTGGGCACATGGGAATGAGCAACACCTGCCAAGGGGAGAAGGCTTCAACCCTAGGACTGCCTGGTGCAGCAGCAAATGTGGCCATTTGTCAGCTCAAACACGTGCTCAGACACACATCCCACCAAGCTTGTGGAGCAGGAGGTCAGCAGGGCCCTGATGGGGAAAGCAGGGCCCAAGAGCTGTCATTAACTGTCCCTCACGGTGTGGCTGAGGCTTGGCTGGAGCCTGGGCTGGGAGATGAACAAAGGCAGCAGCACACACCAGCCCTGCTGCACTCACCCTCCCAGGGACCCCGAAGGGTCCAAGGGAAATGCATCAGTCTTGTTCTGCAGCAGCAGCAGCAGCAGCACATTGGCAGGTGATTCTCCGCAGGGTCCTACTAAAAGTCCAAGATAAAGGCTGAGCAAACCTCTGGGGCTGTTCAGCACCATGATCACCTGCTCTTCTCCCCGCCTTGAGCTGGCGGCTGCATTTCCTGCCCTCTCCTTGGCTTCAGTGGATTTTTAGGGCACTCAGGGAAGAAAACTTCCATAATTACAGGCACTGATGTGTTAAGAGCACTCCAAATGCTTTCCTCTGGTTTTGCATCAGAGCAAGCAGGCATGCTTAGTTTCTTTTTTTCCTAAATCATGCGGTTATTTGGAATTTAAGTATCTCTGCCTACGGAGCTGCTCATCCTGTTTTTGTGCTGTGTTGTTTTCCAGCCATAGGCTGCAGTCTCTTGTCAGTAAGAAAACAATGGAATGACTTGCTTTTGTTTTTTTCAGACACAGAGCAAGATACTAGTGCACTACAAAGTGCCTTTTAGAAATATGGCTTCGCTTGTGGAAGAGGGTCACTAACAAATTTCAGGGCCAGGCTGGATGAGGCTTTAAACACCCTGGTCTAGGGGAAGGTGTCCCTGTGATAGGGGATTAGAGATGAGCTTTGGGGTCCCTTCTAACACAAACCATTCTGGGATGCTCTGACTCTTTGGCTTAGACAAATCAAACAAGATAGTGAGAGCTGATTTTAACCTTCCTGGGATGGACAGAGAAGTGTCCTGGGCAACCCAGCAGGTCCCATCACAACGAGGGAGATCTGCTGCTGCCAGCACTTGCAGGACAGAGCCCAGGCCACAGCACAGACTCCCTTGCTGCTCTGCAGATGTCTCAGACACGAGGCTTAAATTCATCCTCTGCCCACATAAGTGCAGCTGGAAACCACCTTTTCATTGAGGAATGAAGAAATCTCAGACAATTCCAGCAACCTGACCCTGCAAGAAGCTGCAGCAGACGGTCCCGAGGGGGAGGTGGGGAGGAGGCCCCATCCCTCAAGCTGTGGCTCCTGGTCCCACGTGGTTTTGCCGATGGTTTTTGGGGAAAGCTCAGTGCCGGTTATCGAGCGCTCGCATTAAAGTCTCCAGTTCCGGAAGTTTTGCTGTCGTGGAGCCAGATAAGCTCAGAAATGTGAAGCCAAGGAGGCAGAATCAGCCTTTGAGAGTAAGTGCCTTTGAGAGCTGGCAACCTGGAAACCCTGGGGACAAGTGCTGAAGCTCCTTTCTGCTGAAGGGGAACTCGGGATTTTTCAGCCCAAAGGTAGCGCCACCAAGAAAATGAGTAAATTTAATATTCCCTGCAGTGTGTTGCCATTCCCCCTTGCAGAGAGATGTAGCTGGAAGAGACTAATTTATGTCAAAGCCTAAAAAAATCAGGAATTACAGGTGTTAAGGCCTCCTTCTAGGAAAATAAAAGCCCATTTGGTACCCAAAAAGTTTCCAGACAGGATGTTGCTGCCAGTTCAAACAGGCTGAGGGAGGCAGGGAGGGACTTAGGACTTCTGAGCAGAGTTTAAATGTCATTAGATGTGGCTTTGTTTTAAACAAGACAGGTAACTGGGAAAGTTACACCCAACCCAGTTTGGGACTGGAGAGATCCCATCTGTTCTGCAAAGCACTCCCACACTCTTCTGTGTTAGCTGAGGGCTCAGGCTCATTCCCCCCCCCAGAAATTCCCATACACAAGCTCTTTCCCCTCTCACCTCCCAGTGCCCACCAGTACTTGCTGGGGCTGGAACCTGGTCCCACCAGGCCTGGCAGAATGGGAATCTTCTGTGGACAGATTTTACACTTCCAGGTGAAAAGGCTTGAAGAGGTGGGAAACAGAAAACCCTCAGCATTTTCCACAGTTTAACAACTTTTTAATTGGATGGCATTGATTATTTCAGTGATGAAGTGTATTTGGAATATGGAGACAACACAAAGGCATGAATGAAGATTAAGTCTTGCTTCCAACCCCAGAAAATGTTAAAAAGAGTTACCAGAGTATTTGAAAATATTTTTAATAGTTTGGAACAACTAAATTTAGCTAAGCTGCAGATAGGCCTCTCTTTATTACAGCCAGAGTTACTATGGCAACATGCTACAATTATTTATCGCCATGACGATCCACTGGAGATTTTTTAAATGCATTATCTATTTTTGTTTGCATTGTCATTCCTGCCAGGGGAGGGAAGACACCAATTTGGTGCTCTGTGAAATGGTCAACATTTCACCCCAGCCATGGCGGGGTGGAGGCTGGGGCAGATTTTAAACTGAGCGGCAGGAAAAGCCAAGGAACAACCTCTCTCAGGATTATTTTTTCCCCCTTTTTTAGTCTAAAATAGGTTACTGTTTCTAACTGACAAGTGAATAAGAGCTTGTTCTTTGCCAGTCTTCCTCCTGACTGCTCTTTGATAATCTGAGATACCAGAAACAAATGGGAATGAATGAGTTCTGCAACACCCAGGAACTGTTATTATCTCTGCCACGGAGAGAGGGAAATGCGGACGAGCTATATTAGGCAACTTCTCTAAGGTCACATCAGCAGGCAGCGATAAGGACGTGATTAGGACCTGCTTCCCTGGCCACATCCTCCAGTGTGGCGGCAGCATCACGATTCCAGCGCTGCTGTCACAAGTGCTCTGCATCTTTATTATATACACCGGGTCAGGGGAAATTGGAAAAGCCTGTCAATCGCTGGGCTGCAGGAACTAGGGAGGGATATCTGCAAAGTGCTGCCACTGTATTTGTTTGTGACAGCAGAGGAGCTCCACCAGCTCGCCAATGCTTGGGGGGCGCTTTTTCGGCGCAGGATGGGTTTTGCTGCCCTCGCTCAGCTCACACCAGTGTTCCAGGTGCTCCAAGCTGGAGATGCCTTACCCTGGCAGAGGCACAGCAGGCCTCACTCCATCCCAGAACACGGTGTGTGGGTAGCCCTGTCTCAAAGCACACCACCATGTCCCTGGACCCTCTGTGGGATGATGCTTGAGGGGAGCGGACGTGCTTGAGGAAAGGTTGGTGGATATTGTTCTGACACATCTGAATAATGCTCTGCTGGTCTTGTCCAGAGTGATGGTTAAGTAATCCTAAGGAGGACGTGGAAAGAGCTCCCTTTGTGACTCTCTGACTAATGAAAAGCCCTTTATATAATCCTGCAATCAACTGCATGGGGCTGCTGGGACGGGTAATTGGGCTACGAACGGGCTCCATTTATGGGACATTATGTAATTTACCGTTCTGTCATCGTCCGCTCCCAAAACTGTGACTCTTTCTCCAAGGCTCACATTTCCAGGGATCCAAGTAATCATCCAGGCTTGGCCCTTCACATCTTAGATCATGAGCAGGATCTTTACAGGTGCAGCTGGTTTGGATTAAACTTGACTCTCCTGTGCACTACGGAGAGCAAGAGGCAGCTCCTGGTGGGACAGTCCAGATTTTGGCTCCTGTTCAGCACATGTAGAAGCAAGATCCTTCTTCTTAGAGGGGGTTGTTGGTCCAAGGAACACATCCCATAAAAACAGCCATGGGACTTGCTGTGCCTGAGGGGAGCCAAGTGGACGTTCCCAGAAGGTACAGCTCTATTTATGAGATTATTTCCAATAGCCTTCAAGGGCTTTTGCTGTAGGTCAGCACTGCAAGACCAAAACCAGAACATAAAAAACAAGGGAGGCTTCCTTGCCAGGCCTGTTCCTGAGGTGACAGATGCCCACCCTGGGCTGTGGCACAGACACTCCACTCTGTCAGAGCCCTGCCTGGTCCTGCCTGCAGATCCCCACGTCACATCCCAAGGCAAATCAACAGAGCTGCATGAGCTGGAGCAAACCCCAGAGCACTCCTGCTGTCATGTCAATAGTCCCTGAGCAAAGTGAGTTTGGGGACTGCTGCTTTAGACCAGAGACATTGACAGTCATTGATTTAATACTTTTCCTCCACCTTCCAAGGCTGAGCCAGTGCCGTGTAGATCCACTCTGTCGTTTCTTTCCCTTGACTAAATGAAGCACAGGTCCAAGTACAAAATCCCTGGTGTCTGCTGATAAAAGCCTCAGAGGTGTTTGCATAAAGCCTGAGCACAACCAGCAGGAATGGTTGGTGGGTAATGGCTGGGTTACACTGAAAACCAATCTGTTCTCCATCTGGCAGTGGGAATATCACTGGAAGGAAAAGGAGGCAGGACCAGAACTGTTAAGACCTCCAGAGTTCATTGCTGCTGCAAAAGTCCATGAACAGAGAGAACAGGAGCATCTGTCACTGTGGTTTGAAGCCTGAGGATATGGGAGGTGAGCTGGAGAAATTGGGTTTTCCCTGATTCTGCAGGTTTGTAACCAGCATGGGGACAGGGTGAGCACCATCCCTCTGATGTTGATGCCCAGGGTGTCTTGAGGGCCCTTTTGTGATGCACACCACCACCTGACAGCAGCAGCAGAGCCCCGTGGAAATGGGGACTCAGCAAGTCCCTTGGCCCCCCAGGTTCCTGTGCTCCTCTATGGCAGCTGAAGATACAGGGAAATAATATTTGATGTGTTTTTTAGGACAAGAGAAAAGCTTTGAGGAATTAGACCCTTGTACTAAGCACTGCAAATAAGCAAAGTAAAGGGCAATTTCTCTCCCCAGCTACAAAAATGGGTGGAATTGCAACAGGGAGGTGGAAACACGCATATATTCAGTGATTTTTCACAGGTCACACAGAGTGTTTTCGTTGCTTAGACTATTTACTGACATGAAAAACAAAATCCTGATTGTCAGATCAGACACACACAGTGTGGAGAGGTGTTTTCTGAGAATTAAATCTGGTTGACATCCTGAGCCAGTCCTTGCAGAGACTACTGTACGGAATGCAGGAGGACAGATCTGGTTTTAGGCCAGGTCTGTGGGATTACAATGAGCCTCTGATGCTTCCCAAGTGATGAATTATTTCAAGGAAAACCTGGGCTATAGCAGTCCCTGTGTCATGGTGGCAGGGTGAGAGAGGAAGACTTTTAAATGTTAATTAGCAGGGAAGAGCTGTCTTGCCGACTAACCACAAAGATCTCCGGTGATGGCAGGAGGCAAAGGAGAGCAGCAGAGCATTTCATTTGTAATGCATGGTTTTATTTCACCTTGGAGATCCTCTCATTGATGGGTTTGGCAGGCAGATAATGAGACTGCATTGCTGTAGGGTCTCTGACTGCAAGGTGCTTAAGCACAAAAGGAAACCCCTAGGAAGCCTCCTGGCAGGGGGCAGGAAGCCTGGCACTGGGCAGGGATCATGGGCAGAGGCAGCAGGGAAAAGTTGTACCTGCAAGCAGGTGAGAAAGAGCAGAGGCTGAAGGTGCCCAGTCCCAGCTGGGCAAGGGGAGGATGAAGTGGCAGAGGGAGGATGAGGTGATCCTATAAAGGTAAGAAAAAGGTTGAGCTGGGTGATGGGGCCAGCTTGAGCTCAAGTGCTCCTTTCCATTGCTTCCTTGTGAACGTCTCCTAAGCAAATCCCACTCCTGTGCCAATGCCATCAAGCTGGGAGCACTTTCCAGTCCTCCAGCCCTTCCCATCAGCTTTTTTAAGTGGTCAGAGGTGCTGTGGCTCTCCCACATGGAAAAGAGATTTGGAAACGTGGCCAAACCAGGGGCACAGTTCCCCTCTGCCCAGCCCCAGCATCACACTGTGCTCTGAGAATGGATAGGGGCTTTAACTGGAATGGTGACGTGCCAAGTGCCACTGGCAACTGCTTGGGGCAGAGCTCCATCCTGCTGCTCTGATTTGGGTTCCTCCACTGGGTTGAGGGGGTCACCTCTGCCCGGGCTGCCCCATGAAAAACATCAGTGGGGTGTGGGATAGAGTCATCCTCCCTCCTGAGCCAGAGGAAACATCTCTGCCTTTGCTTGGGTTGCAAAAAAACACCCATCTCCAGGCCCTCCTAAACTGGAGGAGTGACTCCACTCCATCACAAATTACTTCATTGACATTAGAAGGGCAAAACACAGTGTCAGACAAGAATGAAGCCAAATGTTGATGCCTGAATCTTTCCCTCTAATTAATCTTAAATTTAAAAAAAAATAAAGTAAACCACAGGCAGAGGCACTGGCTGAAGGTGTGTGCTGGTGCTGCAGGGACAGGTGACTGCAGCAGCTGCATTTTGCTCAGTTACACAGAGTTTTTAAAGTGTTTTTGATCCCAGGATGAAAAGTGCTGTATAACAGTAAGATTGCTTTGTACATTTGTCTGTCTGTCCATCTCCAGAGCATGGTCTGAGTGTGCTTATTCCTGCAGTTAAGGGGAGCTGCAGTTACAGCACTCCTGCACATTTAACACTATTTCCAAGTCCTTCTTGACTTCCTTTTTCGTCCTTCTTCAGAGCTATGTTTAGATTCCAATTTCCAATCTCCTGGACTGAGATTGTTATTAAAATGCAGCACTGGTAATGCTCCATGCATCCCAGCCACAACAAACCACTGCAGGCGGGCGCAGCACTGGGGAGAGGAGGGCTCGGAGTGACCACAGAGTCCTTAGGCTTTAAAAACAGCCAGTTTTTGCTTTGTTCAGATCTAAAGGCTATTCCCATGTATTACAGACAAATATGGCAATGGGGAAGGGAAGGATAAGAGTGTGATCTGCAGAACCAAACAGAAGGGCTATAATTAATCAGGTAATTGCAGTATTTGCATGGAGTGTCTGTAAATATTACCTCTAGTTCTAAGTACGGTACTTTGGACCACGTATCTTATCGTGGAACAACCCGTCAAATAGCAAACACATCCACTTGACTGGAATATAATGAATATTAGGTCAGCCAAATGCAAACTGACTAAATTAATTTGTAGTTGTGTACCAAGTGATGTTGTGCGATAATTTAATGAAACCCTTCAAATAAATATCCGCTGGGGAACAATGCCGAGGAGCAAGCGGAGTGTGCAGGGAAGGATTGCTGGGGCTGGAGTGGAATGTCCTGGAGAGCAAACAGGACTGAGGGGGGATCTCACAGAGCACCGGGGAGGATGTGAGGGCTGAGCAGGGACCATGATGATGGCTCTGCAGAGAGCTTTGGACCTCAGAGCTGCTTCTGAAGGAGCTTTGATGGGACACCCAGGGCTGGGCTCAGCCCTCTGGAGCCAGCGTGTCGCAGGCAGAGCTCTGTGGGTGGCCTTGGCCCCCGTGGGGTTGCCCCCACGCCGCTGCCTTGTGCTGCTCCCTGGGAGAGCTGCTGGCTGATGGGAGGGTGATTTGGAGCAGTGTGACAAACCATGCCTCAGTCCTGTGAGAAATGCAGAGCCAAGCCAATGGGTTTGAGTCCTCCTTTAAATGTTTTGGTTCCTCCATCAGATCATCTGGGGACTCTGAAAAACAAAACGCTGTTTCTGCCTTTTTCATATCCCTCTGGTTCCTTTTTTGCCTGAGCAAGAGCAGAATAATCACTGAAATAGCTCATTTGAGGAGCCACAGTGTGTTGATCCCAATGGGAATGTGGGGGCAGAATGAGCCCCTTTTGAAGGGGCGTGTGTCTGATGTCTGGCGCGGGAGGGATGCTGCCCACTGCTCCAGCACACACAGGCTTGGATGTTATTTCCACAGAAAAGCACAACTGAGGGACAGGGAGCTCAGAGTAGACCCTGAGCAGTGCAGAGGGGCTGGGGTCACCCTCTTGCAGCAGCAGAGCCCAGGCCATGCAGGGATCCTCCTGGGGAACCCCCAGAGCTCTTGAGGTCCCTGGGGGCTCAGCCACCTCAGTGGCAGCACGGGAGCTCTGCAGGATGGAACCTCAGCAGTGGGGATGAGAAACCAGTGGGAAATGCTGGTCCCAACGGTGCCATTCCCCTGAACACCCCACTGGCAGGTGGGGACCCTGGTGTCCCATGTGCTGCTGGGGTCTCAGCCTGGAACCCTGCAGAATCCAGAACCCTGGGCTGGGACTGCTCTGTCCCTGAACTGTCCAATCTCCCAGCACAAACCTGACTCCCACAGCAGTCAGAGGTGCTGTTCTGTGGTCACAGCAGCAAGAGGGGGAATTCCTCTGACCAGAACAGTCCCAGTGCTGCATTCCCAGGGGAGCAGAGTAGCTAGCTTAGTGGTGTTGACATAAGAGATGCCCTTGAACTAGGATTATAGGACATATGCTGAATTTATTGGGAAGGGGTTTATTAATTTTCCCACATGATGTGTCACAGGACTGTCTGCTAAGTTTACATCAGCTATTCACAGTGATATCAGGTGCCCTTTATCAGATTCTGCATCAGTCACCTCAGAGTGAGACCACAGAGGAGCAACTGCTGAGGGCTAATAAAGACAGAGCTCCAGTGATAATGGCTGCCAGTAAATGAGAGTCGAGTTTGGGCTGTTCCATGTCAGCCCAAATCTGGGCAGAGAGGAGTCAGAGACACAAGTGGTGGAAAGGCCAGGCAGGGTCATGCCAGCGCAGATGGAGCAGGAGCTGCTCGGGGGATGCAGGTGGCCACTCTGATGACCCAGAACGTGTCCCACCAGGACAGGCTGGAGCAGAGGCCACAGAGGGCCCTTGCTCCCACTGAGGAGGCTCCACGTCCTCTCTGCTCCTCTGGGATTTGGAGGATGTTTGTGCACAGGGATGCAGAGGGGTTGTGTGGGTCCTTCCTGCAGCTCCAGGACTTGTTGCTAGAGCAGCCAGGGGGTGGCTGTGGGCAGAGGTGGGCTGAAGGTTGAGGAGGAATGGGCTCATCCCAGGTATGGGGGTCCTGGCAAGATGGGCTGCAGCAGGGGCCAAGGGGTGGAGGGGAAAGGCAAACACAAATACAGGGGCAGGCATTGCTGGAAGGCTGCACTAAATGCACCTTCTGCCATAAAGGAGGACCCAGTATTAATTCCCAAACTCATTTTGGAGAGAAACACCCTCCCGTATCACTTTGGGATGAGATAAGCATCAGCACAGGATGAAAGAAAAAAATAGAAATTAAGCACATAAGGATAGAGAAGGAACTGAGGAGCTTTTTCAGCATGAATGCACTCACCCCACGCAATGGGGGTGTCCCTGTCCCCACACAACCCAAGGCTCCACCATCACCAGAGCTGCTGCATTTTGGCTGGTGGCTGTGGATATCCTTGGCAGCTCCAGCCTCTACATTTACCCACTTGGCAGGAGGATTTGTCGGGTAAGGCTGTAGCCACGTTCCTGGGGTGGCCCTGGGAGGCTCTCCTCCTCCTCCCCTCCATCTCCTCCTCCTCCTCCTTGCCTTGCTGCTCAGCTGCTGTGGAAGGCTCTCCAAAAAGTGCCCTGGAGGCAGAGAGAACCACCTCTGTGCAAAGCCTGCCCGTGCCAGTCTGGGCAGAGCCCTCATGACATCAGCTCTCAACCAGCTGCACAACTCTCTGAGGAGATCCTGCTGTGCCATGGAGGGAACCTGCTCCAGCTCTGCTGGATCCTCACTGCAAAACAGACAGCCTGGAACCTCAGAGGGACCCTCTGCTCTGTCCTCAGAGCCTCTGGGACCTTGCCCAGATCCCTGCCAGGGCACAGAAGATCATGAAGGTGATCCTCACCTCAAGCAGTACTGGCCTAACAAAGGCTAAGATTACCCCCAGATGGCATTTTTGGTAACTGGGGATTTTTTACCAATTCGACCATTCCCTCATCCCCTGATGAACCTGCCCTTCTATGTGCACCTGATTCACACCACAGCATCCATGACCAGAGCTGGTTCCCACCCTGGGAACCAGTTTAGTACCAGGTCTGCTGTGCTGATGCTGATCTGGGGCAGCCCCAAGGCTCTCAGGAGCACTGCTGGGGTTCACACCTGCGCTGTTCCTCAGGCTCACTCGGGAAGGTGCAATCCCAGGAAAGTTGTTTTGATTCCCTTGCTTCCAAAAATCCTCCAAACCTTGTGTTTAAGCCTGCCACCAAGCTGACTATGAAATGGCATCGAATGAACCTGGCTGTGAGCACCTGTTTGCAAACGTGACCGTGCTGACTCTGCTTTGGGGTGTTTCCTAAACGCAGGTGGGAGAGTCCAGACTCCCAGCACATCACCCCAGTGTGGCAGCAGGCTTTGCTGGGAGCCTCCTGCCAGGGAGCAAGCCCTGCCTGGCTGTGGGCAAGGACCTGCAAGCCCACAGGAGCCCAGGACAGGTGTTCCTGCTGCTCCCGCCTGTGAAGGCATTGCAAAATGTGGGAGGGTGCCGGAGACTCTGTAATTATAGCCTGTGAATTTAAATCCCACAGTTTGCAGGAGTTCTGGGATATTTCATGCAGCTTAAGCTCAGCAACACCTTCATGACAACATGAAGACTCATAAGTTTTTGCCTCACTGTAGCAAGGTGTGAGCATTCATTAACCCTCGCACCACCAATGATGCTTTCGGTAAATTATGTGCAAAAGGCCAGGAAAAAAATGAGGAAAAAGCGAAGGAGAACACTCAGAGGTGCCTTTGGTAGCTGCAGAACTCACGGGAGGCCTTTGAATCATGGAATTCTAGACTGGTTTGGGATGGGAGGGACCTTAAAGATTATCTCCTTCCACACCCCTGCCATGGGCAGGATCACATTCCACTGGACCAAGGTGCCCCAAGTCCCTTCCAACCTGGCCTTGGCTTGGCTGCTCCTGATTCCCTGCTTGGGTTTGTTTCTGCCTCTAAGCATGAAGTGGTAAATAAAGGGAGAGATTCATGTTATCACTTCAAAATGTCTTCATACAAATTAATCCCTGCTGCAAATACAGAGACACAGCTCCTGTCACCCTGTATTAACTAACCCCTCATTCTCATCTCCCTTTTTCAAAGCATTCCCTTTACTTTAGAGGGGCTCATATTGGGCTCCCAAACTGAGGGACATCATCAGGGAATGGAATCCTTCACCCTCTGGATCTCAGTTTGCCTTCCACTGGGGAGAGCAGCAGTGCTCCACAGGTAGCTCACTAATATGTGCAAAGTGCTTGGAGAGGTTGATGATTTTCAAGCCATGAGTATTAGTTATGCACATTGTTTCAGCATTGCCTGTTACCTCAACATATTTATTTAATAAATATATCAGTCTGCACTGCTTCAGAGGCCACACTGCCCTGTTTGCCCCCCTGCAGCCTCAGCAATGCTCTCCTTCCCCCTCCTTCCTGGGACACAGGCACAGCTTCACCACCCCTCCACACCCCTGGGTGATGCTCATCACCAGCAGTGTTCCTGGGCTCTTTGGAATGTAATGGGACCTTTGCTGGAGTTAATTCCCACTGACTTGTGTCAAGTACTACTGAATTGTACCTTCAGCCACCTGAGATTTCCTTGCTGAACCTGAAACAGGCTGAGACTCAGGCTGACCCAAGTTTAGAAGTCCTTCCTTCACTCTCTTATCATAACTCATAGAGCCAACAGGCTGTTTCCTCTGGAATAATAAATATGCCTTGAAACAGAGGTTAAAATAGGGCCAGAGAGTGCTGGGAGCACTGGGGCAGGCAGTGACACGTTCATGTTGCTCCTTCTCCACTCTGTATCAGAGGCAGCTCTTCCTGCTCGAGTGCTGCCCCAGCCCTCAGATGGGGACGTGGGGACTGACATTATTGACCCCTCCTGGGTGAGGGAAGCACGAGGTAGGGCAGGAACACCTTGGTGAGGTCTTTCCCAAAATCATAAAGAAACAAAGACTGTAACTAAGTAACAGCATTGCACAACACTTTGTCTGAAGCATTTTGCTCTCCCTGTCCTCAATGGATGGGGGTGACCAGCAGATGGAAAGCCTCACTGAGGAGGGACCCTTCCCCATTCCCAAAACTGCCTGTGACTGGGTTTTAGATTCCTAAGTGACAGTGGAAAATGTTTGTGAATAAGATACCCAAGTGACAGTGATAATTTACATGTACCAAAGCATCATTCTCACATAGCTATGGGTTTCCTAAGAATTGGAAAAATTTAGTGTCCCCACATCTCTGCTCATCTGTCAAAAATCACTGTGAAATTCAAGAATGACTGTGGGGTATAGACAAACTTTCCATCCATGACCACAGAAAGAAGCAACAGCCTACAAAAGGCAGGTGAAAATGCTGGGTGAGTGATGCCTTTGTGTGAGCACATCCTTCTGTGAGAGTCGTTATTACACCCAGGAGATGCCAAAAAAATACATTTGAGCTTGAACTTCTCCTCAGCCCAGACATGAGCACTTCAGACTGGTTAGTCTTCAGATATAGCAGGAAAGTTGGGAGACATTGGGAGGTTTTCTAGTGTAGCTTGATTGTACTCAGAACTTCGGCAAGGTTTTGTCACAGATAAACTGATGTTTTTTCCCCATCATGGCTTTGCCTTTCACTGCATTCATGAGAGCAGAATAGCAGGTCTGAGCCTCCTGCCTGGGTGAAACTCCATTGACAGCAGTTGTGAGACTTGCACAAATGAGAGCAGAGTTCGACCTCTGGCTTTGAAGTATCCTTGTCCCAACAGATTTATCACCAGGGACACACGAAGGCCTTGAAAGAGAGGAAGCAGTTCTGTTTCGCAGCCCTTTCTTCTCGAAAGTTTGTTTGCAGCTGTCCTTTTATTATTATCTTAGCTCCAGTGATTACACATGTGGGGCCCCTCATGCTTTGAGGGCTTTTTGCTCTGATAGAATCCCAGGGCTGTTAATGAAAAGATTATTTTAAAATAAAAATCACTTGTTTAGGGGGTTTAGCTGGTTGTGGCCCTGGTATCAGATTTTAGTTGACGATTCATAATTAGTCACTGCAGAAGGATGGGTGAGTGGGAGGCAAAGGGTTACGAGGGAAGGCTGGAGAAAGGAAAGATACGTATCATTAAATAAAAATGTGACCACCCATGATTACAAGTGTTGTAGTCCTCCTTTTAACAAGCACACACCGTTCTTTCATTAACCCGGGCCTGCCTGAATAGCAGCCTGTCTGGCCGGGCAGTGATTTTGTAAAAGCTGGCCCTAATGACAAAGACAGGCCACCTACCCTGAACTTTTCTCTATGACTTTATTCTTCAGCAGTGCTCAAGTGTAAATAAACTTGTTTACTCCCATCAGGATGGTAATGAGAACGAAGCCTTATTTGTTTCGCCACAATGACAAAGTAATTTGTGCGTGGCCCGAGAGGGGAAAGGGGGGCTGGGGGGCAGCTCTGCTCCGTGGTCCCTCCATAGGCAAAGTTGCTGCAGTCAGTGCTTTCCTTTGCTCTCCATTGTGTGCCACGGGTCGGAGAGGGAGAACTTCCCTTCCTCAAGCTCACATAGAGCATGGGCTGAGGAGGGAAGAGCAAAGAAAACAGAGCAATAAGTGAAGTGAGGAGTCAGACCAGCCTATCCGGGAGGGAGAGAGTGACTAAGTGAGAGGGAAGGGGAGTTACCTGGTCAGGCTTGTGAGTCACTATAGAAAATGTACAAAGCGGCACAACCTGGTGCTCGGTTGGGTTTTTTCCACTCAGACTGGTGTCTCTGAAGCGTTAATGAATCACAGCAACAGCGCAGAGAGGACGTATGGAAGGGGGAAGGGGAACTGAGGCAGGTCGGGCAGAGGGAGCAGCTGGCACCGCTGAGGGCCGAGAGCAAGGAGAGAGGCTGGAAGGGGCCAGGGCTTTTCCAGGAAAGATGAGAATGAAGTGAGGGTGTACTTGTGGGTGGCTGAAGCTGACTAAAGCTTGCTGTGACAGAAAGGGCCCCTTCTGGCTGCACTCACTCTCTGTGATTCCCATGGCCTCTCCCTTCCGAGGGTTTGGGCAGCCTGGCAGGTGAGGACCTGGCAGATGGAAATCAATCCCTTCATTTTATGGTTCCGTTTGTTTTCAGCTGATCACACTGAACTGGAAAGAGCAAGCATGGGAAAAGATTTGTTTTAAATGCTAAATGTTTTTTTTAATGGTAGCTGGAACTAAGAGCAGAGATGGGGTAATATGGGCCCAGCTCACTATATCCTTAACAAGGCAGGCAGCGCAGATTCAGCTGGTGTTTCTTAATAATGTTGTTTTTCAGGAAGTTACAAATAATACGTTTAGAAAAATAATTTAGGAAAATGCAAACAACCACCAATCCCACCCTAAAATATTACAAAACCAAACTAAAACAGAATTGAAGGCGGGGATGAAAAAAGCAGCCCAGATACTCCTTGGCAGGATCCTCAGGAACCCTTGTCATCAGCTCCAGGCTCCTCTTCCAGAGTTGGGAAGCCCATTGTGCCTAGAAACTGGACAGGATTTTGCAGGTGACCCACCCTGTGGGAAGCAGGTAGAGGAATGAGGGATGGGGAAGTGGAGCCAAATTCATAGATGCAGAAGTAGCCAGAGCTGTGCAGTGATTCCCAAGTACAGATGTGTTTAGCAAGAGTTTTGGTGTGTCTGGAGCCCAGCAGGTACTTGGAAGGTGCTGAGGCATTCGGTAGGGAATTGAAATGTAAAATCCCTTAGGCCCTAGCATGTTACATTCCTGAGTTCCAGACAAGTATGTGGTTTTACCCCACCACAGCATTGGGGTGCAGCCTGCTCGGAGCGCTCTGGGAGTGCTCTGCACACACACAGTCAGAGCAGGAACTGGCCTAACTCAGCTGCCTGGAGTGGATAAACACCCCTGACGTGGGTATTTTAGCAGCATAAATAGTGTCTGCTAACAGAGCTTTGGGGGAGGCCTCACATCCAACGCAGCACCGGATCCCCAGTTCCCCCAGCCGTGAGCTCCCGCCTGGCCTGCGCTCCTGTTGCACCTGAAACGTGTGGAGCCATTTCTTGTGGTGAATTCCTTCCATTTTGCCCGTGTAAATCAGGCCATTGAGCTTTCCAGCATGTATTCCCTGCCCAGCTGCAGCTGTGGAAGTTCTGCTCAGCCTTCCACTGGTGTTGAGGTGACTCTGCAGAAGAGCTGTTCAGAAGGCCATGGGTACACGGCAGCCTCACCCCCTTATCCTGCTTCCAGGGGCACAGCAGCACTCACAGCTGTGACTCCAGGGTAAAACAGAAACAGTTAATCCGGGTAATAACACTTTGCTTCTCTCTAGCACCTTCTTCAAGCACCTCAAAGTGCTTTTCAAACATGAATGCGTTAAAGCTTTGCCACCCTCCTGATGGAAGTGAAAAGGAAGGCAAAACACAGCTCAGCGATGCTACACAAGCTGGAAAACTCTCCAAATTGTTTCCATGGGGACTGAAGCGCAGCCCTCTCCGCGAACAGCGGCAGGGATCAGCCCACCCCTCCAAAATGCCAAGGGAGCAGGAGCACAGCCTTGACTGCTGGGAGATGGAAACCAGCAAGAGCGTGAGGAAGTCTGGCTGTGGAAAGACCTCCCTTCAGAAAAACAGATTTGTATAACTCTCTGGTGAGAGATGTCTAAAAAACCAAATCACTGAATCCTCCTGAGCAAGCACCTGATCCGACTCCTCTGGGAAATGAGGGTTTGCATGAAGCTCCTTAATCTGTGAGAACCAGAAAGCCCAGGCGAGGCTGTGGAGCTGTAAAACCTTCCCGGTGCTGCACAACATCCCCAACTCACCCCAGGCAGCACCACACGATGCCCTTCCCAACACCACCTCTGCTCTCTCAGAAATATCCAATGCCACCTGTGAAACCTCTGGCACCACCTCACACGTTTGTCCCAGGGTTTCTACCCTATGCCTGTCTCGTTTGGATGTTGTCTAGTGAGGAAAACCTGACAGAACCCCAACACAGGGAAATACAGGAACCACATTCCCTGCACAAGCCACCTCTGCTGCATGACTAAGGATGCAGATGCCCTCAGGCTGTAGAGGAACTGCATCAATGCCCAAAAATCACAGTATCTTTGTGCCTCTTTCCTGTCTGCTTATCCTCACACCTGCTGTTCACAGGGCTGAATTTTTGGGTTTCCAGTTCTGCACCCTCCGACCACAGAGCTGGAGCTTTCACCTGAGAGCTGAGGCTGTGTCCAGGGCACAGGAATGTTGAGAGCTTTGGTGTTATAAAAGATCTCAGAGCAGGAACCAGATCATTGTTTTGGTTCTGAATGTACCAAAAAAAGTGCTGCTTCAGAGGTGCTGGCAAAGGTGAGGTAAGGACCAGATGAATTTTCTCTCTGAGGCAGATTTCATAAGGAGCAAAATGGGGGGAAAAATTAACATTTGGACTGGAACACTGAACCCTGAAAATACAAAATAACTGCATGTATTTGTTCCTCAGAATGACAGGAATTCATCACACTGACATGGCTAAATGTTACTTCCTAATTCAGATTTGTTTCATCCAGTGAATTGGAATAATTAAAATGGTAGATCCAGCCTGGCTCACAGGCTCTCCAATACCAAACCAGAGCTAAATCTGACAAGCACCAGCAGGCAAATGAAAAGGCCAGAGAGATTATTAAAAATCAGTGTAACACCATAATAAGCACTGAGATAAATGAAAATAGCACAGTACAATTTAATGGTGGGGGTCTGTTATAAATTATTGAGTTATTTGTATTTTGGGATTGATTGCCACAATAACTGCCTTGCAGATGTTCCTGTTGTTAACCCTCAAGGCCTTCAGCAGGACAAATGGCTCAGACTATCATTTATAAAAATTACTCCTTTCAAGGCTTTTTGAGCTTGTGATTAAATATTGTCCTAAATTAGGATGGGTTAATGGTCAGTATGACTGGAATAACAAATTAAACTCATCCCCCTTAGCTGACCGTCAAAATGGGCAAGGGCATGGGAGGAGGAGCATTAAGATTTGTCCTGCCAATCCAATTGCTTGAAGTTTAGACAACTCTGAGGTAAAACTGGGATAAATTTGAAATTATCTGTCCCACCACTGCTTTACAGAACACTGAAAATCATTGCATGGCTTGAGAAATGCATTTGTTTGTGCATGAAGAACCTTAAAATGTATCCCCTATGTGGAAACAGCCAGTGTGTTCCCAACCAGAGTGACAGGGAGGGTGGAATGGGGCGTGGAAAATTTGGGGAAGATGTTATATCAGCACATGGGCTGGAAACTCCCATTTTGAAGATTTAACCCAAGCTACCAAGGCTAAGAGGAGATGAGAGACCAGCCTGGATCCTGTGAGCTGCCCTTCACAGGCTCTCCTGTCCCTGTGCCACTGAGGCCACCTCAGAGCTACCACCCTTTCCCAAGAGTACAAGGGCTTTTAACCTTAAATAACAATTACAGCTGATGGTCAGACACGGCCAAAAGATTGTGGGGACACAGGAAAACAGGATGATACAGCTGAAGTCAGAGGTGGTGCATCTGTGTGAGCAGATCTGCCACTTCTCCCTGCACAGACGCTCGGCTGACAGACAGCAGAAGAGCAGAGCTGTTGCTGAGGCTCCTCTGAATATTTTGGGCTTGATTAAATTCCGAGTGCAAATGCTCTCAGCAGTTTCCTTGCAAACAACCTGCTGCTAAAAAAATGTGATCAACAGCCTCTCAGGTGTGTTTTCCAGAATCTAAAATAACCCAGATGCGGTGCTGCCCTTCACCAACCCCCAAACTGGGGCAGCCAAAACATGGGTGGGAGGACAGGAGGAGGAGGCTGGAGGCCAAAACAGTGTAGAAGGCTAAAAAGGGGTGAGAGGATGAAAAACAGCTGAAAAAGGGTGCCAGGCTAAAAACAGGGTTGCAGGCAGAAAAAAAAAAAAAAAAAAAAAAAAGGCCAGCAAAAGGAAAATAGGACTGCAGTCCCAGAAGGAAAGGGGAGGGAGGTTCAGAATGATGGGAGCTTCAAAAAGGGGTGTAAGAAGAGTGTCCAGCTGTAAATGACTGGCCAAAAATGAGGGTGTGAGGCCAAAAAGAGGAGTGGGAGTTTAGGAAGGGTTGTGATGCAGAAAAGGGGTTGGAGGCTGGTGGTGGGTGGGAGGCTGAACAGTGGGATGGGAGGCCAGAAAGGGAGGGTGGGACACCAGGGGGCCAAAGATTGGTGGGAGGTCAGGAAACAGTGGGAGGCAGTGGAAGCTTGCAGAACTGGAGACCAGGAGGGGTTGGGGTTCCAAGGACAGTGAAAGGGAGACCCAAAAGAGGGGCAGGCTGGGAGGAGTGAGACATTTGCAGAGAAGAAGACCAGAAGACCAAGAAGAAATGGGATGGGGACAGAGGTGTCGTCCAAGAAGGCTCCAAGTGCCATCTTTTCCCAATGGCTCCTCTGTTGTAGCAAGGAGTATCTGTCATCCATGCAGAAACTGGGGGATATAAATCAGAAAAAGAAAAGTAAAAAACTCAAATGATGTAAGAATGCATCTCAACTCCCACCTCCAGCATCCAAAACCAGTGAAGGAGAGCATCACATCAGATCAGGACCCAACAACAGCCACGAGGCTGCTCAGCCCCGGTGACATCAAACAAAACCGGAGAGGGGCTGGCGGGAGAGGTGCTTCTGATGGCATTTATGGGCCTCCCGGCTATCGGGAGGAACAATCTCCTCGTAAAAGCCCAGTGAAACCCTGTAACAGCACCCTGCGATAACCACATGAAAGCCCGGGTCCTGCCCGCTGGCCTTTTGTCGGGGAGCTGCCGGGGCAGCGTGGAATGTCGCACGCAGCAGCCAAGCAGCCCAGGTTGTGTCCTCGCTCCTCCCCGGGCTGCTCCTGCAGAAAACAGGGTATTTAAGCAGGCGGAACAAAGCTATTTATATCCTAAAGTGTTCTTTTACGCTTGGGAGCTGAGACTGTAGCCTCGGCATCAAAGATAACTTCATAATAGCCTTTTAGTGGAAATAACCCTTATTTACAAGAAAGTTCTGTCGCTAGGCTGAGATGTAAAACAGGAGCAGTAGATATTACTCATAATGCACTGGAAGAGTTTATTCCATACATGGCCTTTTCATAAGCTTCTAAAAGCAGCAGTTTCAGGTTAGAAATCACACAGAAAATCTTTGACCCATTGAAGAAGCACAAGCAATTTCCTTACCTGTGTTATGAAGAACATCTCAGCTTATGAAAGCCCAGCAGATTTTTTGATCTAATTTATTTTTTATCATTTATTCCATTTTGATTGTTGTCTGTAGAGCTGGACAGTGCAAGCAGGTTAGTGTCTTTTCTGCTTCTGGATAATTTAACTGTACCATTTCTATGCCTAAGAACACTGAAGACAACTACATGTTCCTTCAAATTCTTAAAAACAAAATAAAATAACCCACCAAAAAAAGCAGCAAAACCAAATGACCTTTATCCTCAGCCCCAAACTAGTGATATTAATTGTCTATGTCCTCCTCATGGCTTTTCTAAAGTGACCAAAATTGGAGCAATTAAATTATCTTGTGTTGCTCCTTCAAGCAGGGAAATGCTGTCCAGAGAGAAGAAGTATAAATACCATAGATAAAGTTATTGCAACATCACCATCATTTTATCTCTGTGTTATTACCCATCTTCATTCCTTCTCTCTTTCTTTGCATTCAAGTACAGGAGCAGAGTTTTGTATTTAAAAAAAGAAAAAATTATATTCTGTTTTAATTTAATTAGCACAGGAATGAACCCAGAAGACAGGGAATGCCAACAGTTATGTAGCTGATATGCCACATGGTAGCTACCTCACAGGTCCAACCCAATGTGCCACATAATACACCTTTTTGAAGTATCTAAGGCATATCTTTTTATCATTTGTGCACTACTGCAGCCAGGTTCTCAAGTTAAGAAAACAAGGAAATACTAAAATCTGTGTGGTTTGGTTGGAGAGTGTTTGCAACCTCAGACAAGGAACAAAAGTTATATAAAGGGCCGGGCACAAAGTTCTCCTGGGTAAAACACACCATCTAGAGGTGGCCACCGCTTCTGCAAGAGCTCCTCAGCAAAATGCAGGCAGAAGCGACTAAACCGCTCACCGAGAAGGAAAATCACCTTGATAGAGGCAACAAAGTGTCTTAATCACAACCTTTGCATTCTTTGAAATGAGTATTTCCGAGGGAGTTTCTAAAAAAAGGCCCTTCTGCACCAAGTCAAATAAGGCTCCTATTTTCAAAGGCCTTTCAAAAAGAGAACCAGGTCACTGCTTGTGCCTCGAACATCTGAAGGTCACAGGAGGATGTGCTTTGCTCTGGGGGCTGTGGCAGGTAGGGATGCACAAATGACACGCTTTCAGATTATAGTTCTGCAAAGATTTATCCAAAAGGGTGTAAACATGATAGAATGGCATACAGGGAATTGATCTTCTTAAAATAAAGAATAAATCCATAAACTGTGAAACTCCCAGCGAAGTCAGAAAGGACGGTGTAGGTGCTGCAGGGACTGTGGGAGTGGCAAAGCATTCCCCTGGTCTGGAAGCAGAGAGGAGCCTCAGTTCTTGCCCATGGAGAAGCATTCCCTGCCCCAGCGAGATTTTAGCCAGTTTTTGAGGGTCTCCAGGTGTTGTCGAGCCCCAGAAAGGCAATTCAGAGAGCTGAAATCTACCTTTTCCTGTTACTGGGGACATATCTGATATTCATTTAACAGAAAATGGCTGGTGTTTGCTTTATTTTCTCTGTTAGAAAGCAGGGTAGCCATGAAAGCCAAAAGGTGAGGAAGGGAAATACTGCACTTCACACTCCCTCCCACCCACCAAAGGGGAGTATTCTTCCACTGATCTAATTGCAGGGACTGACTGAAAACAAAAACCTGTTTTGAAACTCCCATATAAATAGCAATCACAACATCTTGCACCATTTTAATGAACCCTGTTTTCTTCGCATCAATCTATCTCAGGAACGTCGGAATCAGAACATTTCCCCAGTGACAGCTTCATCCTTTAAACTCTGCAGATGAGAGAGCACGCGGAACAAGCTGTGCTGAGGCAGGATTAAGAGTTACCAGGGTGACACTTTGTAGTTTGGAGGATGCTGACAAGGAGCCTCTCAAAAGCACAAGACCTTCACTGAAGCTGAAGCAACACAGAGACCCAATTTGCCTCAGCTGTCACTGAAGTGGCAAAGAAGATTGTAAATCCCCCCTCCCCGGGTCTTTGATTCTATTACCTGTGCATTACAGCTGAATTCCTAGGGGCAGGATGTGGCCTCTGGCAGCAGGGATTTACCTCGGGAAGAGGGATGCTCCACACCTACACCTTGGAAATCTGAAAGTCTTCACTTTCCCTTCTATCAAGGTCTCCAACATGTGTCTTCCCAAAAATATCTACCCAGAATTCCCAGAGAAATAACTGTGGCAGCAAGAGCCTTTAGCAGTTTTTAATTTGCCCGCCTTGGTTGACTATGTCAGGTTTCTTTCCCTTTTTCTGCAGGTGCAAATGAATTAATTCAAATTTTCAAGGAGAGGGACCCCGGTGATTCACTGGGCATTTCAGGTGTCCACATATTTGCACCAATCAGGCGATTCTCAATGGTCCACTGAGTGCTGGAACCCCTTGAAGGGTCACAAAACTTCCAAGATCTGTCTCAGAAATGACTTGCCCAAACTTTTCCCTTTAAGCATTCCCTACCCCACAAATTCCTTGCTCAGTTGCTGATCCGGGCCCAGGATTAGCAGGAAATGGAGAAGTAGATCCCCCCAGCCTGGAAAGCTGGCCCACATCTAGAGAGATTTACTTATGGTGTTTTTTCAAGAAACCAGAGATTTTTCATAAAAACAGAGATTCACCGTCCACTATTTTCAATGATGAAATAATAAAAATTTATGAATACAGCTGCAGCAAGAAAGCAGTCAAATTGTCAATAAGAGATGAAAAGGTGCTGAGAGCTGGACATTTGGCTGGACACCCACAGTGGACCCCTGGGAGCTTGTTCAGTCCGGCCGGCCGGCTCCAGCCGGTGCAATGGCACTGCTCTGTGTGGACGTCAATGTCACTCGGGGTTTTTAGGACAACGGTGACATCAGAGGGAGAAAAAGCCTGGTAAACCACAGGAAAGTACCTCTTCCCAGAAGCATAGTGGTTTCCCTCATAAAAGAGCAGCAGGTGTTAGAGTGTCACCGAGGGACTTGACTGACCACAAAGCCAAGAAAACGCAAATGCCTTTAGTAAATTTCAGCTTCTCAGTGACCTCTGAGGGAGCAGATCTGCCAAGGCTAAATTGACTGACTTCTAGGCCAAAGCCAACGATTTATCTGTGTTGGTTAGGCTCAAATCCTGGAGGCTTTATTGAGATTAGAAGAAAACTTACTCAGCAGAGAGCAAAGCAGCAGCCAACATTTGGCCTTTCTGAGGGCAGGGAGGTGTAAGTGCTGTGGGAAGGTTTTGGGAAGGGTGAGACAGAGCAGCGAAGGAGTTGCAGTGTCCAGAGCAGGTCAGTGTGGTACATCTGTGCCCTGATTCCAGCTTTGTGGGGCTTGTGTCAAATTCCAGTCCTTTCCATGTGAGAGCTTTGGTTGGGAGCAGTCCTGAGGGGCAAACGCAGAGGTAAGAGCTGTGCTGCCTTATGTGAAGCAGCAAATCTCTTCAAAACTCCCAGTGCTGCAGCACTCGGTGAAATATAAATGTGTGTGTCAGGGAGGGAGAGGGAGAGAAGAATGCCTGGGGAGATGAGAAAGGCTGAAATGAGTCACTCCTCGTCTTTTTTGTCTAATTTGGTAGATAATACAGGGTGTGATGCTTCACTGCCTCCTCGCTGAGTTCCAGGCAGTCAATGAAAGGATCCAGCTGGATCCAGCCCTTATATGGTGCAAAATGAGGCCGGGAGAAGCGGGCACAGGGACACGCAGGCTGCAGGCGCCTCAGCCCTGAGGTGAGAAGTTCTTCTGCTGGGAAAAGGTTTATGGTTGTGATACGAGGTCAAAATTGGAGGTGTTCCACTTAAAAGTAGTGTTATGAAGTGGCATTTGACACTTTATGTAAACATAAGCTCAGCCACGGTGCAGTAACAGCAGCAGGTGATGGCAAACAGGGTAAATCCAGAAATGCCTCGTGGGGAGCCAAGCACCCGGGGCTGTGCTGGGAGAGCAGGATGAGCCCCAGTGCGGTCCCAGCCGGGAGGAGGATGAGAATGCCAAGGAAGGGGGATCAGGAGAGCAATGCTGGGAGCTCCCTTAGCATGGCTGAGCTCCTGACTAAACAGGGCTTTGTTCTCTGAGCAGGATTTGACTCCCTGAGCTTGACTTTATTTCCCAAGCCTGGCCTTGCGCCCTGAATAGGACTCAGCACCCTGAGCTCGACTTCTCTTCCCGAGCCCGGCTTTGTTCCCTTAGCAGGGCTTTGCTCTCTGGACGAGGCTTTGCTCCCTGAGCGGGATTTGGCTCCTTAAACCGGGCTCTGCTCCCTGAGGCGGCCTCAGATTCCCGCGCAGGAATTAGGCGGGAGCAGCCAGGAGCCCGGCAGGGGGCGCCGCGGAGCAGAGGGGCGGGGCCCGGGGCGGGGCCGATGGGGCGGGGCCCGGGGCGGGGCCGGTGCCGAGGGGCGGGGCCGGCCCGGAGCCGCGCACACCCCGCAGCACCCGCGGCAGCCGCGCAGCGCCCGCAGCCCCGGGGCCACCGCGCCCCGACCCCGCGGCCCCGGCAAGATGTGGCGGCGCTGGGAAGCGGGATGGGACGAGAAGCGGGAGCTGCAGGAGCTCAACTCCCGCCTGCGGGTCTTCGTGACCCGCGTGCGGGAGCTGGAGGAAGAGAACCGCTTTCTGGCGCGGGAGCTGGCGGAGCTGCGGGAGCAGGAGCTGATCGGGCTCCGGGTGCCCGAGCAGGAGCTGGCCTGGCTGCGGATGCAGCTGGAGGAGCTGAGCCGGGCGAAGCTGGAAGCGGAGCTGGAGCGGGACGGGCTGCGGCGGGAGCTGGAGGAGCTGCGGGCGCTGGGCGCGGAGGTGCTGGGGATGCGGCGGCGCCTGGAGCCCGAGCTGGCCGGGCAGCGGGCGCTGCTGGAGCGGCTGCGGGGCGAGTGCGTGGCCCTGGAGGAGCTGCTGCTGGAGCTGCAGGCCGAGCACGGGCACATGGCAGAGCGGCAGCGGCGGGAGGCGGTGGAGATGCGGGAGCTGCGGCTGAACCTGGCCGCCTTGCCGCCCCCCTTGGCCGGGCTGAGCCTGGAGGAGCTGGAGGAGACCTACGAGATGCTGCTCAGCCAGAGCTGCCGGGAGACCCTGCTGCGCTACCAGGAGCAGATCCAGGTGCTGCAGGAGCAGGAGGCGCAGCGCAACCGGGAGAACCTGGAGCTGCTGCGGGAGGAGAGCCGGCAGTGCCGGCAGCACCTGGAGGATCTGCACCGCCAGGGCCAGGAGCTGTGCGCGCTGCGGGAGCGGCTGGAGCAGGAGATGCTGGCCCTGCAGGACCGCCACGGCGCCGAGCTGGAGGAGTACCAGGTGGGTGGCACATGGCTCTCGGTCCCGGGACTTTCCCGCTTCCTTCCCGCCCCTCGGTGCCTGTTTTGGGGCTCCCAAACACTCCTCCAGCCACTCGGGTTTTCCCTTCAGTTCGGTCCATCGCCCGATGTGAGCCCGAGTTTCCCATCGCTCCTCCTCGCCCTGCTCGGGGGGTGCTAAAACCCCTCTGACTCGGTGTGGTCCAGGGCTTGCCCACCCCTCTTTGCCTCCTGGCAGTGGGTTTTCTCCAGGCTGGAAGAAGAGGTGGCCCAGCAGGCGCCTTTTGCTGCTGAGCCCATCTCCGTGTGGGGCGAGGAGTCCCTTGGAGCCCCCCGGGGGGTTTGGGGCAGTGACCCTGAGGACATCATCCTGGTGACAGGTGCTCCCTTCCCAACCTGCCCTCGGCAAGTGCCCAAGAGCATGGAGCGGGCACACGGGCTTGCCAGGGATCCTGGCAGGGTTGGCAGGAGCGCTTGGGGCGGGGAGCAGTCCCTGGGAGGCAGTGAACCTTAGGACACGGCCCTGAGGCTTGAGGGTTGATTGGCCTGTCCCAATCAGAGAAATAATCTGAAATTTCTTCCTGTATTACACTTATTCCAGTATGCCTTGAGCCTCGGGAAAAGCTTGCGGTCTCCAGCATAGTTAAGAAAACTTTTGAGTTGTGTAAAGGCAAGATGTTGGAGGTGGGTGTTGGTGCTGAGGGTGACAGCATCTGCAGCTGAGGATTTGTTTGCTGTCAGGATGATGTTTGGTGCAATGTGCAGTTCCCCTGTGCGTGGGAAGGAATCAGCTCCTGCCGGAACAGGGGAGTATCCGCTCATCCAGCTCGGAGTGGAGAGCACATATTAGATCATGCAGCCCATCGATCCATTTCCTGAGGGCAACATTTCTTTTGTTCATTGTTAGACCCTTTATTAACACCCTGCTGCAGCTCGGTGTGTGCCTGAACCCCTTGTGCTTTGTCCAGCTTTGTGTCCAGCAGCCCTGCTAGATTATGGAGATTTTGGCAACTGGGAGGGGACTGGGACCTGTTGCTGTGTGCGTGTCTGGTTTTTGTACTCTGCTAGATTGTTTGGAAGTTGCATAGTTTGCAGATGCTATGAACTGAGACAGATTAGGTATGTAAGAAGTATTCGAAAAAGCTCTTAACTTTTAATTTATTTTCTTTTTCCATTTTTGACAGGACAGTTCATCCTCACAATCACATATGTAAACATTCCCAAAGCTGTAGAAGATGACATATGTAAATCCCTCATTAATTAAATCTATCTAACAGTCAAAACCAGTAAAGAAGAAAGAAACCTCTTCATTTTTTTACATTTTATATTTACAGTTTCTTAGATTTCCAAAGCATGGCCTTCTTGCTGTGTATATTTTTATTAGGGGTTTATAATGAAAGTCATCATTGCTCAAACTGAAAACCTCTAAATGTGGAGTAAAGAGAGCATTTTGTATAGCTCGCTGTCTGTGCCACAAGTTTTTCTTCTAAAGCCAGTGAGAATGGCTTTTATTCAACTTTTTCAGCTCAGCAAGGTGTTTTTAAACCAGTGATCTCTGTATCTGGTTGTATTTTTAAAGAACTTTCTTTGAAAAAGCAACTGGAGAAACCCAGTCGTAGATGACAGCAATCTATTGCAGAAGTCAAATAATCAAAATCAATGGATGCCCCTGAATGGTTCTGATGCAGTGCTCTAAAATGGATTGTTATTTTGACACCAACATTGCAGACTTCTCTGTTACTCTTATGAACATTTGGTATCTTTAAAAATAGTTTCAAATCTTAGTAATGCGAGAAGAAGAAAAATGTGTGTTGAAAATATCTGACAATTTTTGCCAGAAATTAAATATTATCTAGATGTATATTCAAATATGTCATAAGGTTTATTAATTCTGTATGGTCTTATGTTTGGGTTTTAATGAGAAAGGCCTTTTTGCAGTTGTCAGTCTCCTGTACATGAGAAATAAAATCTTTTGCTCACATCCAGGAAGAAAAATTATAGAATGCGTAGGAGCAGCTGTTTCAGGTTTCGTTCTTGGGATCAAAGTGTTTTTTTTCTCACTCATCTTTTACTGGTTGAAGTATGTTCAGCATGGATTTTAAACTACTCTTTAAAGAGCATCAATTCCATGCTTATTTATTGTAGAGTGTCATGTAGAAATGATACGTATGTACAGATTAAAGTCAAGTTATTATTGTTCATTGCAGCTGCAATGGCAATTAGATTTATTCATATTTTCCATATATCATCCAGTTGCCTTATATGTTCATCTTTGCCTCCTGAACTGCCCTTATCCTCACTGAAGCTTTCAGCAGTATTAAATAGAAATAAGTATTTGGAGTTATAATGTAGCTGAACCAGGCAGGCAGTAAATCACACACTGGAAAATTTTCACATCCCAAGTGCTAAAGGGATGAACTCAGTAGGTCTCTTACTTCCATCATTTTAGCTGTGTGCTATGAGAATACTGATGCAAAAACTCCTGGTGGTTTGAAAACCCTGAATTATTTGGATGTAAAACCCTCCATGGCCCATCCTGCTGCTCTGAAATGAGGCAGGTATTTCCCACTGATAGGAATGGGTTTAGGATCAGTTCCTGTGTCAGTGTTGTGAGCTCGAGAGGTGAAAACATCTTGTCAAATGCACATTTATTGTCAATATGTCATGTGCCTTTTTCTGTGTACCAGTTTTGAGCCAGCAAAGCCCAGTGTGAGTTCCTCCCCTGCTGAGCCACTGAATGAGCTATGGGATCAGTAAATAGTACCAGATGGCAAGGGCTGGGGCCTGGAATCCTCTATTCCCTCAGTAGGTACAGCTTGGACAACCCAAGTAAATTCTTTCTCCCCTTCTGCCCTTCTAAAATTTCCAAGTGCTGCCTGGAAAGGAACATCTGAAGGGTGAGGAAACAGTTTCTATTCTGTTCCTTAGTCCTAGCAGGACATCACTGGGCTTTGGGGGCTGTGATTGATGTGGCTGGGAAACAGACTCTTCCAAGAGAGTCCTGTGTGAAGAAAACACAAGATCTGCCAAGTAGAGGTTACCTTTTGCAAAATGGGTTTGTTGGCTCGCAATCTCCTGAACTTTGATGGATTGGTTTCTGTGCTTTTTGGCGTGCTTGGAGACAGGACTTGAGACCAGTTGTCTTCTGCTTTATATTTGAGCATCAGTGATGGAGGGCTGGGTGACTGGATGTCTGCCATCCAGTCTATAGAGTGTCTGCTCCCACTGGAATTAATTCCTTTGGAACTACTGCACAGCTGGCTGAGTTATGTGGCCCCTTATGGTAATCATTAACTCCAGCTCTTGGATCTCCAGTGCTCTCCAAACCCAGCAGGGAGAATCCAGGTGGACTTCCAGCCCAGACTGGAGAACGTTGGGGTGAGGGGGTGGAAGCTCTGGTGTTTCTATATAGGTTTGAACAGCCCCCATCTTTCAGAGCTCCCCACACTCTGTAGTCCAGTGTAGAAATTTCCTGGATGGATTTTTCTGGGACTGCAGCATTTTAAAGCTCTTTTAAAAGAATGCATACCCCTGTATAGGTTATTCTGTGTTTAACTGTGGAGGCAAGAAACATCTCAATTATTTCACTTTTGTATCAGAGCTCTCAGGGATTCTTCTGCTCTGTTTGCTGACTCCTGGTTCTGTTGCACCCTGGCCATTCTTGCTGGGTAGCCTTTTCCTTTTAAAAGCAGGGCCTCATCCTTTTCTTCCCTTCTCACCTCAGGATTTTCCATTGTGTCTGTGCTGTTCTTGAACAGGATTGTTACCTCAGAGCTGCTAAAGATCTGCATGGCCATGGGATGGTGCCTCCACTGGCGTCTGCAGGAGGCTGTCAGGGGGTTTGTGGTGCTCTTTCAGATATGATTTGTCTCCTGCTATAAACAGGGAATTTTAAGTACACTGAAGACTGTAGGCAAGGGTTGTCACATCAAGGGAAACATCAGTGCAATCATTTAGCAAGAGCTGCAAAGGCAAATGAAGAAAGAGATTAATGTGTTATATAGAGAACTGAACCCACATGTATAGGCAATTATAGGCAGCTTCCTTCACAGAGCTTTCTTTTTAGTCTTACTTTAAAAACCCCAAAACTATTAACGTTTGACATGCCAGCACTTTATATTCTTAGTTCTTACTTCTGCCTAGCACGTCATGCTGGCACTAACAGCAGAGTCCCCTGCTGTATCTTCATTTTTATGCCATTGTTCATACTGTGATACTGGAGTACTTATTGCCTATAACTGCTATATTGTGAATGTTTTAAGACTAAACCATCAGTGCCTTGATATTCCAGTTTGATTGCAAAGCAGTTGTCAGGATGAAATCTAAAATATACTGTTGTGAATTCCTATTTAGTGTTGTACATGTGTTTGAGGTTTTGCTCTGTAAATGACATTTCAGATTTTCTTCGTAGTGCAGAGTGAGGTGAACAAAACAGAACTGGACCTTTGTTGATATTTAGTTTCTGTCTTCCCAGCCCCCAGAACAAAGTGCAGTCTATAGCATATTAGTTAGCAAGGTTAAATTTGGTACAAATATATATAGAAATGACAATTCACCCTTCACGTGAGAGGGTGATTAAAGCACTTTCTACTCTTTTATTTTCTTCCTCCTGCCATTTAGTGTAAATATATATAACCTTATATATTTAGTTGTGTTGCATAAGGTCATATATAATTATTGAGATGAAAGTGAGCAGTCTTTTATCCTTCTTCTGAGCAGCAGTTAGGACAGAGCTGGGTGGACCTCAAAGCAGGTATCCAGATACTGTAGAAAACTTGAAGGAAGCACTGGAGTTTCATCTTTTACCTTGTGAGAACTGTGGTAACTTCAGATGCTCATATTCCAAAACTGGTTTAAACCCACACATCCAAAATACTGTTGAGGTTCTCATGGCAAAGCAATTGCTAAAATTTCTGATCTCAAGTGTGATTTAAGCATGTCTTAAAATGACCAAATGAGTCACATATAAGTCTTATAAAGAAGTGTATTTTGCTTGCTATGTGTGTTTAATAATTTTTGTACAGGGTGTCTGAATGGATTTTGCTGAAATCTTTAACCAGCTCAGTAAGGCATAAAATGAATTTAGCATAAAACTTGTTTCAGGAGCAATGTATTTCAGTTTGTATATGGGGAGGTCATAGAGCTGATTTCTTCTGGTTATTGAAGTGATAGAATATTGATGTATTTTTATATCAGTTGGGGTTTTTTTTAAATTAAAAATTTTATGTTTTAAGGCATTAAAGTGTACAGATTTTTGTGTTCTTTCAAAACTAAAAATAATTTGTTTCTGTTCAGAGAATAATTGACGCCCTGGAAGAAGAAAAGCAGTTCCTGACCATGTCAATCACGGATTACCTGAGGGACTACCAAGAACTCCTGCAGGTGAAAGCTGGCCTCATCCTTGAAATTGAAACCTACAGGTAAGATTTGTGGTCACACTCTATTGTCTAGACAGAGGATAATTTAAATCCCTTTTTATAGATACGGGAGCCCCCTTCATCTTCTTTCCAGCATTTAAAATATAAACAGCGACTTTGGGAGACTCAAGGCTCTAAAGCCAATATAATCCATAGGAATCCTATTAACTTGGTACAAATATAGTGGTATGTAAGAAACCTTCTTAGTCTTGGTCAAATGGATATCAGATGGATGGCAATTTTTGGGGCAATATTTGGTTATGAGCTGAGAAGACAATATCCCTAAATTGCAATCAATAAAACTCGAGGTTATGTTGTTGCCATCAACTTACATGGCACGTTTCATTGTTTAAATATGTGACCACCTGCAGCACTGATGGAAGCAGTGAGTTCCCCATCCTTGTTGCAGTTGTAGGATAGTAGGTAGATAACAGAAAAATCTGTTTGATTAAGCCCTGGCTTTCTCCATCCTTGATTTGTTATAAAAAACATGTTTAGATCAAGTCTTTAGGAATCTTTAGGACTGTACCTCTCTCTTGCCACTTAAGTAGTTGTGGGGTTGAAAAGCCAGAGTAATTCTCTTGTCTGGATAATCATCATATACATGGCACAAAACTGATTTGGAATGAAAAAAATCCTAAATAACCCTAAATGAATTGAAGGAAGATCCTCCCTTATAAAGAATGTGGTTTTTTCTACAAATAGCACAATATTTTTAACAAATTTCACTGAGATAGTGATCTTCAAATACAGAGAGATGGACTATTCTTATTGAGCAGAGGGATAACTTGCAAAAATTTAATAGTCAGGCTACTTCTGGGGTTTTTTTTAAGGAGACTGCCTCTGTCACTACCTTGTCTGCTTTGGGTGCATTATTAGTATTCAACCTGTGTAAACAGACAGGGTATTTCCAGTTAAATAATATATGCTTCTGTGTCCTAAAGCATTAATGCTGTGTCCTGAATGTGAACCAGTAATCCTGGATAAAGATAGCACCAGCTATTATGAGTGAGGTGTGTGGACTATCAATCCACTGATGCATGTGAGATTTAATTTCCGTTGCATAACTGAAAATATGAGAAACTTGAAATAACTTCTGAGTAGCTTGATAAAGAAAGAGTAGTGAGCAGAGAATGTCTGTCTTCATGAAAGAGCACCAACAGTCTGTTCAGGGTGCCTTGAGAATGTCTGCAAGGAGGCACAAACCAAGGCTGGTTTCTGGATGAGATAAAATCACAGTGTAGGACAAGTAATCTGCAGTCACTTGATAAGTGACAGTGCCTTGATGTCTGTTGGTGGAGTGGGATCCCTGGGATCCTTGGAAAGCCAATAGTGTCTGGAGAATTACTGTGGAAGTGGTAGCCAGTTGTGATCCTTATCTGTGTGTGTTAATTCTGTTAACTTTGCTAAAAAACTTGATTCTTCTGAATTTAATCCCAGCTCTGTTGTTGACTTTCACTGTCGTCGTTAAACTTTCTCCCTTGGTTTATTCATCTGCATGACAGGATTAGCACTGTCACAATAACAGAATTATCAGAGTTGTTTTGATGATTAGTATTCATCCAGAACTAGGAATGATAATGCCCAGATATTCAGTTGTTTGAAAACCTTTTAAGCCCATGAAATTCTGGAACTTCTCCAGAGTTATATCACTGATTATCTGAGCATTATTGGTTTGTCTAAGGATTCCCTGCCCTGGTTAATGAAAGGAGAACAATTCAGCATCACTTGCAGTGTGTTTGTTGTCCAGTTAAGAAGCTCTTTAATTTGTAGGGTTTCTTCATCTGATGGATCTGAATACAACTTGTCTCGCTGATGGCCTTGGCAAGGCAGATGTCAGTGGAAAAATGAGCATCTGCCCACTAAAGATGATCTGCAGATGAAAACAAGAGAATGGGCCTTGCTACAGATAAAAAAACCACGTGAACGCCAGCAAACAAAATTCTTTTAAAATATCAAAAGCTGAACAATTATTGTTTTGTGTTTTTACATTTATGCGGTTTTACTTATTCCTCTTTTCTTCCTTTATTCGAGAAAATAGTTCCTTCCTTCTTGTGTGTTTCTATCAACCCTGCTGTGAGAGGGCAGCCAGTCAGTCAGATTAAGTAGGAGAAATCTGGACTGCTCACTCATGTACTTTTTCAAATCCTGTTCCTCTCCCAGGTCTTTTTACCTGCAAAAAAAGGGCATGTGAATGCAGCTTCAGTTGGTTTTCACAGAGCTTGCTGGCATATACCCTTGCTTATGCATACTGGAAACAAAAGGTCCCTATTCACACTCAGTCCAACATCCTGAACTTTCCATGGAGAGGTTCCCACGAAGGCCCTGGCATTTCCTTTCCTTCTGGCCTTATAGGTTCAGGGTGTGGTAGCTGGTCATGGAGCCTTCTTTGTGCCTCCCACCCTGTGTTTTCTCTCTTTTACAACTCCTACAGTTCTGTTACAAGTCAGGTCTTTCCATTAGTCACCATTGCCCCTGGAGTGGGAAGAAGGATCACTGTTGCAAGGAACACCCTTCCTGAAGGTCCAAGTGTATTTCCTCTCTGACTCTGCTCACCCTTCCTGCTCTGGGAGCTGAGATTCACTCAGGAAATGGAATATGTGTCTTATGTGGCTTTGTGAAGTTACACCACACGGGAATCTTCATTCCTACACCCTCTTCTCACTGTTGAAGTAAATATTTAGCAAGTGTCTCACAGTTTTGTTCTGTGTTCTTGGAACCTTGCAAAACCACAGCTACTTAGAGCTATGCTTAAGTTTTATTTCCAGAAAGAAGTGGTGAAGTGAGTGGTTTATTCACCCTGTAAAACTCTTGATTTTAAAAGGAGATAGAAAACCTGCCTAGAATCTGAATTACTCTCAGGCCTTTCTCCTTAGCTAGCAGAAACTTCTCTTTACACAGCAGAGGCTGCCCAGAGCCTGTACCAATAGGTTCAGGAGGTTTTCTGGCATCTCTGAAGTATTTTGTTGTTGAAGGGTAAAATGTTTCACTTTGAGATTCCAGTGCCATGCAATTGTTCTGTTCAGGTACCACTCTGCATTCTGAAGCAACAAAAGCTACACGACTTTTTTCTTATTTCCATATCATTGTTAGGATCTCTGAACACACTTGTCAGGCAGACTTTCCAGTTGTGTTCTTCCATCAACACTTCTGACCCTTTCCATGCTTTCCTCTCACAAAATCATCACCAGCATTGAGGTCCTCTGAGCTGTTCACCACAGCTTTTCCAGTCAGTCTCATTACTTCCCCTTCATAACTTATACCATCTAATAGGTTCTACTCCTGTATGGGTTTTATTTTGAGAATATGCTGAGTTTTCAACACCTGAGGAGTTTAACCTGCTGTTCTTCACACTCCTCATCCTTCCATCCTGTGATGGAAAAGGGTTGTGGAATGACCTTGACCCCCTCCCTTCCTGGAGATAATGGGGTTTCTGTAACTCCTTAGCAAATATCCAGGATAGAGAGGATGAATTTTTATGGCCTGCTGCCCAACTGCCCCATCTGAGATTTTGGGTTTCTGTAGTTGAAACAAAATCATTACTGTCTTGAATGACCATAATAAAATTTGCACTAGTTCCTTTTGTTCTCTCTCCCCACCCCAACCACTTTATCTCCTCCTCCTTCTTTCATGGACCAGTTGTTTCTGCTGTCATCCAGCACAGGCTGATGAGCATGTCCCTGCTAACTTTAGATAAATGGCATTAATAAGGAGATGAGCTAATGGTGCAGTTGGATTATTTTCTGGTAACACTTAAATTTAAGTGTTAACAAAATGGGAGTATATGTCATTTGGGACCTGATTTCCAGGAAGTAGCTGACATGGTTATTTTTTTAGAAGAGTGCTGCTTGGGGCAATATTTTTTCTAAATTATTATTACTATGAGTACTTAAAAGTTCATACAGTTGAAATTAGTTCCTCAGGCAGTTTAAGTTTAAAAGCAGACCTTACCACCAAGAGGTTTTTAGTAGGAAAGGCTACAGAGGAATAGAGAAGCAAAATGACTTGATAAACTCAAGCTATGGTCAGGCTTAGAAACACAACCTGAGTTTGCTGGCTCAGTACAGTACACTGCCCTTTCTCATGCCAGTTTAGTAAGTTTAGCCAGTTTAACATTTTCTTGGTTTTCTGATAAGCATGAGGTCATACACATTATGAAGTGTCCAGTAAAATACTGATTTTCTGTCCAGTTTTACAGAGGTTTCAGGAAGCTTTGCCTTTCACTTTCAGTAGTAATACTTCAGATCCAGCTTTTCTGTGGGCTGCTGCCCTTTGCCATATACAGTTACCTCCTGGAACTTATTTTTAGTGACTTCATAGGTTGCTGCAGCAACTGAACAACTGTTGTTTTAACAGCAGCCAGAAATCCTTAGCCAAACTCCCCACATTCCTGCTTTCCTTCGTCACGGTTAACGCTTTCACTGCCAGCTCCTGGATGTGTTTCTGCAGCGTCACCACAAGCTTCTCTGGCGTGTCTGTCAGAGCAATTTGTTTGGCACTCACTGCCTTCATCAGATCAGATGTTTGGTCTTGGGAACATTATATGTGTTGAAGGGATCTAATTCCTATGAAGCTTCTCTCAACATGGAGAAAGATAGATTGCTTTTAGTGTGGGTTTTTTCGACTCACAAAATAGAAGGAAAGATGCCCATCTGAGCTTGTTTTAAGTAGTTCTGACCTGGCTTTTCTTCTGGATCTAGACAAATCCATGATGGCAAAGAAAGCCTTGCTAATATAATAATGATTGCCTGTAGTATATTGCCTATAGTATATTATATATAATAATAATATTTTGCTAATGTGAAAGGGATTAGGGGAAGGGTGAAATACACAGGTGATGCTTAAAACACCTGCTTTGTTAGTTTTGACATAAATGTCCAGCAGAGGTGTTTATACCTCAATCCTAAACAGCTTTCATCTCCTGCCCCAGGGAGTCAGAAGCCTTGGCTATCACAGTTCTCCAGCCTTACTCTTGCCAGCTTTGCTGTTGCAGCTGTGTCTTATCAGTGCAGAACATCTGTCATTCCCAAACCCAGAAATGCTGTCACTGGCTGGTAGAAGCACATGAACCCACCCAAGTTACTGTGCTGCCTGTAACATCCCCTTGCAAAGGGAGAGAACCTGACCTAGCATTTCCAGGCTGCGGCACCAGCATTTCCTGGAAGTATGAGAGCTGCTGGAGAGTCACTGCCAAAAAGGAGGGGGGCTGAGGAACAAGGACAGACAAAGATGTTGTTAAAGGAAACCAAGCCGTTTCTGTCACTGAGAATTTTCCTACTCCTTTTTTGTGAAACGTGTTATGCTGATTTCCAATGGAATAGGAGCTAAGAATAGTTAATTTAACACTATAAATTGTTTCCTCAACCACTGTGTTTGACAGTAGAATTTACTTTCCTTCATTTTGCATTTGAAAATGATAGAAGTTGTAAATCGTGCTGTAACAGTTCCCTTGTATCACGCTGCAACACCACCTTTACTATTCTGTTACAAGCAGGAATGTTGCTGCAAATATTTTTTTTCATTTTTGCCTTTTCTTTATAAAACATCTTGCCCAGAGAAGCTGTGGCTGCCCCATCCCTGGAAGTGTTCCAGGCCAGGTTGGATGGGGCTTGAAGCAATCTGGTCTAGTAGAATGTGGCAACTACAGGATAATTATTTCAATTTCTAAGACTTAAAAATGTAAAATATTATTCTTATTGTTCCCAGTATTTTAATGAAATGCCCTTTGTGTTTTGCAGAGCTTTGTTAGAAGGGGAGAGCAAGCAGTGGATTATATGGAGAGAAGAGCATGCAGGGAAATTGCCTCAAGGTAAAATATGAATATTAAAAAATTAATTTTGAATGAAATTAAATATAACTGGAAATTATTATGTTATAGTGTTCCTGAAGTATATTTTTATGGGCGTATTGCAAAGTGAATATTGAATTAGTTTTGAGTGTTAATATTTTAAATCAACATATTGCTCTTCTATATGAGATACCTTATAAAATCATGGCTTGAGTGGAGAACATAGGGAGTGATGTTCTGTAGCTCTAAAGAACCTTTGGAAGCCCATAGGTCTTAAGAGAGTTTTGAAATATAGAGCAAGAGATGTTTAACAGAACATGTAGTTAAAACCATGGAGTTCATCATCCTGAGGCATTGTGAGTGTTAAAAAGTTCACGTGGGTTTAAAGAGATATTTTAGCAGAGTAACAAAAGAGAAATCAAAGACTTACTAAACATAAAGATACCATTTCTATCTTAGGAGCTGCAAATCTCTGGAGGCTGTGAGAGTATACGAGGGAAGTATCACTGTTTACTTGCCCTGTTCTTATACTCTTCCCTATGTATCTACTCTTGGTCCCTGCAAACAGGATTTCAGATAAGATGGACCTTCATTGTGACCATTTTAATCAATAATAGAATTAATCTGGATAATACTCATGAGTTTAACAGTGTGAGGTCATTATTGTAGTCCCAGAAGACATCTGAAGGTTGTGTGTGTAGCAGGAAATTCAGCAGGCTCAGGCCTAGGCTGCAATGCTCATGCAGATCTGTCTGTGCTGTTAAATTGTGAGCACTGTGCCTGGATCTGGACAGCTCAGTTTGGATCTGGACTAGCCAGTACTTCTACAGACAGCACTCAGACATATTCACAGAATAGGAAAGGAATTACAGAAATAATACAGGAGACACTACCAAAAGTCAGGGGAGATGTGGTAGCTTTTCAGGAGTGAGAGATGTGAGTGGTGCAGTTCTGGTTGGTCTGTCAGATATTCCTGGCACATTGTATTAATTTCTATAGACAGAGCCTAAAAGGTTCTTTATTTCTCTCCCTTGTTGTGCTTTATTGTGTGGCTATGAAGGGTTGTATTTGTGTTTGCAGTTTCTAGTATGTGGTGGCAGGTGTGCCATTAAATGTCAATAGGAACTAAGAAACTTCAGGCCACTTAGGCTAATGAAGCAAAAAAACCAGCCTATGATATTAGCATACATTATTTAATAAGAAGTTGTAAATTAACATCAGTATAAATACAAAAGGTGTAGTTCCTCAATAAATGCCACAATGCCCAGTAGTGCACAAAAAGCAAAATCAGCAAGATCTTGCAACTCAAGGAAAAGCTTTGCTTTCAGCTTTAATGAAATTTATGCATAGACTTAATTAACAAGCAAAACCTAGAGGAATGCCTTTACAAAGCTCCACTGGAAATGGAGACATTATTTCTTTCAAAAAACATACTGCATGTTTTCTTAGTTCATGCCCTCTATTTGATAGTATTTTAGATACAAACCATTATTTTAATGCTCGGTTGCCTGTGCTCTCTTTGCAGATATTATTAACACTTCATATAACTACACTGATATTTACTCTACTTATCAAGAAAGAAATAGAAATAAAGCTTTGCCCGCTGCCAGGATCACTGAGACGAGGCACAGAATGCCAGTGACGAATATGAGCAGTTCTGCACGTTACTCAGCTCACTCCACACAGGCTGGATCACACACAACAACGGGGGGAAGAACTTTCGGAAGGGACCTACTTGGTTCAACATATCGCCCTTCAACGACTGTCACAAAGGATGAAAGGATTGTAACAGACCACAAAGAACTAAGAACATTTACTCCAGACTACAGTAGCTGGAGAAGCACTGAAATGCAGCAAAAGAGGATTCCAGAAAGAAAGAAAACAGAAGTTACAACTTCATCCACTGTATCTTTTTCAAAAGAATCGGCACATGCTGAAAGATCAGACAAGGACCACAAGCCTGATGCTGAAAATACAAGAACTAAACCAGGCTTCACTAGATTTCCAGCTTATGAGCTGATTACTAATGCAAAACCATCTAAATATGAAGAAACTATAATTGAAACTCGGACCATACTAAAAGACAAAAAAGGAGGCAGCAAACCAAGTGATGAGAAGACATCTCTGCTGAAAGAAAAAGATAAGCTGGAGAAACAAACAAAGGATGAGAAAAAGAAAACAGATGAGAGATCTTTTATAGAAGAAAGTGTTGATTTTGGGAGGAAGACCGAGCAGAAAAAATATATCCGTGAAGAATTTAGCCAGAAGGTAACAGGGAGTGATATTTCTACTCCAAGAACTTTGAAAAGTGAATCAACCAAAAAAGATGCAACTGTGACCTCAGAATCAAGAAGCAAAGATGTCATTGAGGTCCCAATCAGTATTGAAAGGCATGCTCCTGACAAAGGACCTCAGAGACATAAAGAAATAAGGGTACACGGTGTTAAAACTTCCATAGGAAGAGAAACAGATGACCAAACAGTAACTCAGTCTGCTGAAACTCATCACGTGAGGATTTCAGAAGCAGAGTCCAGTCTGGAAGGTCAAGAGCAAATTAGGGATGGAAGCCATAAAATGGGAACTCTGCCAACTGAAAACATAGCAGAGAATATTGTTGCTGACATTCTTAAAAGTTTCACACAGTCTTCTAGTTCACAAATGTCAACAGACACCAAAGTGACCTATTTTGATAAGAAAGAACAAGAAGATGAAGGGAAAATAAAGACTGAGTTCACAGTGCAGTCTCAAGTTCAAGAAGACATAAATATTTCTGATGAAGGTGACTTAGGACATCTATCAAACCAGGATGTTAGAAAAGTGATTCGAGAGGGCGTTGAGGGAACTCCTTCCAAAGAGGAGATAGAAGATATTGTCCATCACGGCCTGAAAGGAAGCGAGAGTGGAAAGAACGTGTCTGTGAATGTGGAGATTGTAGAGGAGCCACTGGATTACACCACCGATGAAAGGAGTGATTTTTCAACACCTTTCCAAGTAGAAGAAGTGGAGGATTCATTCCCTGAGAGGGAGAGGCATTATGGTGAGGAGGAACAAAACATCACTGTCACCTATGAAGATGTCAAGAAGAAGAAACCACGCCATGAGAGCTTCACTCATGTGGAAGAAGTAACTGAGGAAGATGACTCACCTGTTGAACAGAAATATTTTGTATCTGTTCCTGATGATCATCCTATTATTAATGAAAAAGATGATGACTCAGTATATGGGCAAATTCATATTGAAGAAGAATCTACTATTAAATATTCTTGGCAAGATGAATTTTTGCAAGGCACACAAAGTAAGAGAGAGGAAGGTGTGAGCTCTCCAGAAGAAACCTATAAAGTGGTGGGGGAGGAAGCGAGCGCCCGTATTTTAAAAGAGCATCCTGAAGGTGAAAGATCCCATGTTGAATCCATTGTTATTGAAAAAGAAATTAAAATTCCTCACGAGTTTCAGACTTCAATAAAAGGGCTTTTATCCAAGGAAACAAAGGACCCTAAACATCAATTGAAGGAAGCTTTGGAGCAGTTGGAGGGCAGTCTCCCAGAAAGTGTGAAAGAGGAGCTCTCTGCCTTAACAAAAGACAACAAAGTTGACGCTAGTAACTTGGCATTTGATATCAAAAAAGTTGATCAGGAGGAGGGGGGCTCAGTGACAATTGTTGCTGAAGTCAATCTGTCCCAGACCCTTAATACTGATGAATTTAATGTAGATCAGCTTGGTGAAACAGTCTCGAGTGAGGAGAAGGCAACAATACACTCCCTGAAGAAAGAGAGCTCAGATAGGAGCAATATAGATATTTCTTCCCACAGTGACAAATACACTCCTTTTGCTGACCAAGAGATCTACAGCTCATCCACGACAAGGAGGACTGGTGGCACTGGCTATCACACCACTGAAAGAGTTGTTTATGACGGTTCGGTTTTGGAAACTGCGGATTATTCAGAGACCTCTCACTCATCACCATCAGCTGATCACACCAAGTCCCAGAGCAGTGTCAGGGTTGGCCCAGCAGAAGTCCAGAGGTTCGAGCAGGTCCTGTATCAAGGGCCTGGTTCTGAAACCCTGGAGCTCAGTGCTGCAGAAGATCTTGTTCAGAGAGAGGGACCGTCAGAATTCAGCCAATCTGTGAAGCACTTTAAACTGGGCCCCAAGGAAATCCAAACCACAGAACAAGTAATTTTTACAGGCCCGATTACTACAGTTGTAGAAGAGATGGATTCTGGAAATCTTTCTCAGAAGGTTTCAACAGACTTCAGCAGGGCCACAAGACGTGTCACGGTAGGATCGAGGCAAGTGACTGAAGAAGTCTCTTTTGAGGGGTCAGGTTCGGACTCTCTGGCGCTCAATAGCTCAGATGGCCTTTCCCAGGCTGAAGGGGCTGTGGATGTCAGCAGATCCATGAGGCACTTCAGGATGGGTCCAAAAGAGGTTCATACTGAGCACGTTATCTTTGAAGGACCCATCTCTGGTAAAGTGGAGGTCAGCAGCACGAGGGACTTCTCACAGGCAGAAAGTTCAGTCAGACAAATCCAGCTGGGTCCCCAGGGCTTTATGACAGCTGAAGAAATCATTTACCAGGGGCCTGTCTCCCAGCACACAGAAATCACTGAACTGGAAGACCAGACCCTTTCAGGAGGCTCAAGAGCTTTCAGGCACGTTAAAATAAGTCCTGCGGGAGCTCATACTGAGGAAATAATCTTCTCAGGACCCATTGCTGGGGTGGTGGAAGATCTTTCACAAATAGCAGAGTCATCTGAGAGCAGCAGCTCTGTGAAGCATATTAAAGTAGGCTCCAGGGAAACAGCTTACACTTTCCAAATGGATGTTTCCAATCTGGGTGGAATATCTGCAGTGAAGAGTGGAGAACAGCAAGTGGCAATGCTGGTGTCCAACAAGCAAGACCCTTCTGCTGGTCAGCCACAGGTCATCGTTGAAAGCGACCAGCTTGCAGGAAATGAAAGCACAAGAGGTGGCTATGTTCTCTCCAGTTTTTCCCAAGATCAGGGTGAAAAGGTGGTGGAACAGTCATTTTTTGATCAGACTGTGCAATTGCAAAGAACGGTCGACCAAAGGTCAGATACTTCTGAAGGGAAGAAAGTCGCTTTTGTCTACCTGGACCATGAGGAGGAAGATGATGAGGATAATGATAATGATGGACAGTGGTTCTGAAAGGACTCTGGTGAAGCCTACATAGCAATTTGTTTATACGTATTTTTTATTATCCTTTTTTTTAAAGAGAAAAAAGGGATGGGGAAATACTCAGACTATTTAGATTATTAATGGTGGACTGAGACGTATTGAATTTAAGCCTCTATTCAGCACATTTTATTTTATTGCAAATTTTATTTTTGGGAGAGGTCATGCTATTAATATTTTTTCCTCAGAGTTCTGTGTCTAATACTTTCAGATTTTTCCACCCATAGAAACAGGAATTTGCTACTGGGGAATTCAAAGGATTCTATTTTTTTTGTTTGTTTTATAGCACATCAACTATTAAATGTGTGCTTGAATAGGACTTTTCAAATTATTGTTTTCTTAATACTGTATTGTACTTGGTTACTACAATATTACTATGCAATTCTATTTAAATCTCAAGCTACTAACCACAAATTTAACAGAATATGAGACTAATGAGTGGTAGTAGCTGATTTTCAGTTCCATTTCTGTGTACTTATATGCAATACCTAATTAATACATTATAAGAGACAGTTACTATTACAGCTATGAAATTAAATATGATCCTGTAGGATCAAACTAAGCATAGCAAGAATTGACAAAAGTGACATTATTTGTATAGCTTGAATGCAGTGCAAAAAAGAAAGAGGTAACACTGAGGTAAGAATTTCTCACAGTATTCCAGGTGAGAATTAGTGAATTTTATGGTTAGACAGTAGTATATTTAATATCTCTAAAAAGAAAGCAAATTTAAAAACTAGACTGGATAGTGTTCCCACTGAGGTAAGGAGAATTCCTTACAGATTCAGTGGCTGTGTACATTAGAAACCTCAACTTATTTTGCAGTTTATGGGTTACCTGATATTAGGTATTGCTAAAGGTAAGTGTGAAGTGTCAAACATGATTACATAGTGCCTAATTTCCTAGCACAGTGAAATTAGCTGATATGTGTCCTTTTAGAAGGAAACTTTTACAAATGACATTGATGACACTTATGATCATTGTGTGTCAGCTCATTCCCAGATAATCCTTTGTTTACAAACAAGATGTCCTTTTCAATCACTCCCCCTGCAAACCCAACCTGAGATTTGAATTTATGTTTTTCTTCCTTTTTTTTTTTTTTTCTCTGAATGTAACACGTGCCTCAGGCCAAAGTTGCCTTCTACTTAAATCGTTTGCAAATAAGCTCATTTCACTTGGATTGCACATTGGTTGAATGAAGGACATCATTTCACTTTATAATTCAGTGACTTTATAAGTTCAGCTTGGAAGCCAGCACAGCACCACTGGCTGGCCTGACCTGGGCAGTGCTGGCAGGAGCAAAAAATAGCAGCCAAAATATCGTCACTGGAGTAAGAAACACCGTACTGGACACGTATGGAAGTAACAAACAGAGGTGAGAAGCTGCTATTTCTGCACACACACACTCACAAACACGAGCACACACTCGCTCACCGTGTCCCACCTCTGCAGAGCAGACACACACCTGGCTCGGGGTGGCTGAGCAGCGCCAGCCCAGCAGGTGCTGGCTCCCAGATTCTTTTCCTGTGGTTATGTAAGCCTAGTTTTGTGTGTGCTGATCCATATTAGAATCCAGTTAGACTATCTTAGTCTGGCATGACTAGTCACTTTTCAGATTCCTTACTATTAACAGAAGTAGATTTCTCAAAGCTGACTGCTGCTTTATACTATGAACATAAATGCAAAGCTGAGAAGCTCCGTGCTGACTGACATATCCTGCTCTTTCAGATATAGGACAGTTTAATCCATGTGTGCCTTAGTTACTAAGTTTGAAACTGTACAAAGCTATTAATGTTCCAAAGATTAACTCATGAGGTTTGTCTGCACTGCAAAATTTTCAGAACGTTTTCCTCATTTTGTCTGGAACCATTTGTTGAAATTGGAAGTTCCACCAACAGTTGGAAAATGAATAGGAAACTGAGTTGTGTAGAAGCACTAAAGGCATGTAATCTAAGTTTATTTATGCTGTTCACTGTGTAATAGATAATATTTTTTTCAAAATTATTCCTGTATGCTCAGAAGAGATCTCGTGCTTCCATTTATAAATAGGATGTTAATTGTTGATCTCATCCTATACTTTTGTTTCCTCAGCTGACTGTATGATTTTAAAGGTGGCAACATCTCTGTGTTTAATAATCATGTATTAGCCAGAATTTTCCAGCTAGTTGCCAGTAATCAGATTCTGTACTTCAAGTAATGACATGAAGGAAGAAGTCAGGTCTGTAGCAAGCAACAGAGGTAAAAATAATGAGTGTAAGTTTTCTTGAAATTTTATTCAAGACTTACCATTCTCTGTAAAACAGACCCAAGAATATCTGCAGAAAATATATTTAGCAACCAACACAAAGCTACTTAGGATGTCAAGCCCATTTATTGATACATTGTAGAATCTTTGACAGAGGTGCTCCTTAGGAACAGTGATGCCAAAAGTCTTTATCTTCACCTGCTGAGAGGATTATATTGTCAGGTGAGGGAATAAAGTGCGGAGCAAGTGACTCATAAAATGTAGGTGCCCTCAGCACTGAAGGATTTAAAAAAAAATTAAAAATCAGTATTGTTTCCACTGAGGCAACAACAGCTCTTCAGAAATTCCTTCGCACGTCACTGTCAGATGCAGTAGGTTATGCCAAGATACATTTCTGTTTTGATAGTCTGGAGCAAAAAAATCTGTTCACTTTATTTCTATTTAAGAGCAGGATTTTAATCAATTATTGGGAAGCTAGGTTATTGTAGAGAACTGGAAATTTGCATTTTTTTAGTGTGATGTTGAAAAAGGTTTAATATTTCAGGCACAGTTCCTTTTCATGAAGAAAGGCTGTGAAATTGAAGTTGCCTCACATATAAAGGTTTAACTTTTTAAAAGATTTTAATATGAGCAACCCATTTTCCACTTCGTTCTTATTAACCTGAGACATTTAGACATAATGATAACTTTTGGATAATTCTACTTTTAGACAACAAAGTGTATTTAGGTGGACAGTCATATCCAGCAGGCCATGGCTGCATGTGCAGAATTGGGGCTGTAGGTACAGGAATTACTAGAGAGAGCAAACATAACCTACTCCCTGGTGTACTAACTCACCCAAGGTGATCACTTTCTGCATAAAAATCATATCCTGTGGCTGAGCAGATTGGTGACATACCCTCAGTCAGCATGCACTTCTGAAGCTTACTCATATTACGCTTTTAATTAAATAGAAATAAAAACTTTACCGCTGTGTTTGGATTAAACAAAACGCTTTTCAAATATAATTAGTATTTTGTGGCGGGTAAAAACTACTTATTTCTATGCTGATATAGATCAGAAGTGGGGCACTGTTTTTTCAAATGTGTAAACCACTGGTCTAGGAAGCAAATAGAGCATAGAACATAAAGGAAGATGTGTGAGATAGTGAGAGCTCTGTGCTGGCTGATGTTTGTGAACAGCAGGTGTTTCAAAAGACGGTAAGAATGTTGAACCTGGGTTTGTTGATGTCAGATGTGTGAAACTTTGCAGGCAGCTTGTGTTCTGGTCATTTGCAATGAAACTGCGTTTTTTTTTTGTGGTGGTATAAGCTTTGTGATTTTACACTTTTTCACTCTTGAGTATTAAACAATGAAAATCAATGCAGATGTTTCTCTTTCTTCCTGTCTGATGTTTTTAAGGCTGCACTGTCCAAGAAAAAGGACTTAATGTCTGTGAATACCTTGCTCTCGGGCTGGGCTAATTTTGGTTCATTGAATGAACCTAATTTTTCATTCCAGCAGAGGTTCACCTCTTTCAGGCTGATAATAGAAATGATGGCAGAACGTGGCATTTTCCTTATTCCAATCACACACAGCACGTGTGGACCAGCAGTCGTTGTGAAGTGCCACAGGTAGTGGGAGAGGCAGAGTATAAAGCAACACAGAAGGTGGAATTCCCTGAATTCCCTAAATGTCAGCATCATAATTGTCCTTGGAGCCTGGAACTTGACCAAGGTATGTGTCAACTTCAACCTTTTTCTAGCAAAGAAAACTTTTATACCCATTTAAATCTTTAATGGAAAAGAATGTGTATATATGTATATATACATATATATACTTAAATGATAACCCTCAGTGTACTGTAAAGTTAATTTTTCTCTTTAACCACACACTTGAGTTGTAATGAAATTGTCATACATTTAACCCAGTCTTCTCTTAATTAAAGAAATGGGTCAGAATGAGTTTTTTATGTGAAAGAGACTTTTTGAAGAGATCCTCCATTTTAATACACTGAGAAAAAGCACACAGTTCTCCATATCTTGCAAAACAGGGAAGAAAATATCTGGAAGTACTGTCTAAATGACAGCGTAATCTGGTTAAGTGATCAGCAAAATAGTTTCCACTGAAAATGGCCTCTGTCAGAAAAAGTATGTTTTCAGGCTCTATTAAGTGAAGCAGTATTGCTGTTAAAACTCTCAGTGATGAAGATCTGATTTCTCTGAAACTTGAAGCGTTTGAGTAGTGAGGAATGGGACTCAAAATAGGTTGGTTTTCAATACATCAAAATTTTAGTTTCCTGGTTTTGACACACTTGTCAGTTGTGACAACTTTTTAAAGATGCACTGAAAATATGGGGGTGTTTAATATTAAATTCTAAAAAGGAGAGTTTTAAATTAAATGGAAATAAAAGATGTTTGTTCATACTCCAAATTTAAATCATTTAAAAGGTAAAACTCTTCCTTCTGATGTATCTCTGCAACCAACAAAATAACAAGCAACCTGCCTAATGAACAAAGTTTTTCTTCAGCAAGGAAAAACTCTGGGTTTTGAAAGATGTTATCTCCAGCTATTGGGTTATTCTAAACCACTGGTATTGGTTTTGATTTCCATTTCCAAATCATAACGTGAGATTGGTGTGGCACTGCTGGAATCAAACCTGCTTGTTAAAGTTTTTCCAGGTGAGAAAATTCAGAGATGCTGAAACCTAACACTAGGTAGAATTTGCTTCACATTTTATAAATCTGATGGGAAAAGCAATACACGGTAACCAAAATGCTCCTGACATGCTGAAATGTCTTATTGAACCTCTGCCATGTCAGCCTTTTTGTGGCCCTGCAAAAGAGGCAGGGAGGTACAGGCTGTTGATTATTATCAGCTCAAGGTTGTTTCCCACTTCAGTTTAGTTTTGTAGAGTGCCTCTAAGAGGCCCAGCTACTTAATGCAAATTTTTAAAAAGACAACTACTCTGTATTATTGGAAACTGCTGCTTTAGATTGGTTGAATTTTCTCTTAATTTTGGCTTTACCTTCACTTAATGCCATTGCTTCATCCTGTGAAAAGACAGAGATGCTCTATGAGCACCTCTGCCACTATTTGCTCTTATCACTTAAGCAGAGGAATTAACCAAGAAAATCAGTGATGGCAATGGTGGCACATAATCAAATCTCTTCAGGCAGTGGCTGCTAAATCGGTGACACATCTGACATTTAGTGGAGGAAAAAGCCTGAGGAGTGAGTGAGCAATCTGAGCTGCTGCCCGGGGAACTTTCCAACAGTTTGACTCATCTGTCTTTTCCGTCAGGCATTTGTGTGACTCCCTGTGCCTAAATATCTCTGAGAAGTGCAAAGGAATAGAGATTCTAACAGGATGCAAGAAGATGCTCAGCCAAGAAGGGATCTAATTAAAACCTCGCTCTGAATATGTCAGCGGTTTCTTGAGTTGCTGTCAGTCCTTTTTTTGTTGGGGGTGCCAAATGAGATTTGGCAGTGAAGGTAATACAATGTACAATTCTATGATACAGATTTCTTAGACTCTCACTGGAGTAAACTAATAGAGAAAATTAAAATATATGTATTTCCCACAAATAGTAATACAATAGTATTACTTTTACTATTAGAAATAGTAAATACAGATGAAAAGTAGTGTTACTCTGAGTAACACAGCCCTGTAATTTTACAGTAATGCCTTGACATCAGTCTTTGCTAAACATCTGTTTCTTTGAAGAGGGGAAGGGTTAAAGTTTGTAATCCTGCAACCTAAGAACATCATAAAGATGCTTTTATGCTAGGTAAGCTGCACCTTTGCAGAATTTATTCCATAATATCCCATCTCATTGCACGATAAATAATTTGGTGGATTGGATAGCTGGCAGCCTATTCTGTCCTTGTGTGAGAGAGTAATTACATATAATGTACAGTATTAGGTACTTTTTCTGTATTATGGGTATTAAATCATTTTTCTGAAGCCTTAATAAAATCACTCTATGCAGATTATTAGACAATTTGTATACAAGGAGGGGGAAAAAGAAAAACCTGAGAAAGAGGGGTAGGAAGACTTTGCCACGTTTTAGTGCCACTCTCCAAACTGAGCCCTGGGCAGTCAGGGCAGTGTTTCAGAGCAGGTTCTTGGAGCTGGGCACTGCCTGAAGCTGCTCTCAGCTCAAGCCCCAGGGTGAGCTCCCAGTTTGCTTTTTACATTGAAGAGCCAGAGCTTTTGGCGTGCTCACGCCTACATCTGGAAAAACTTCCATTGAAATGGTTTCCAAAGAGCTCTGCTGGAAACTACCCCAGCAGCTGCTGGTACAAAGCAGAATAGGCTGTTCCAGCAGCCACAAAAGCAGCCCATGCTGAGAGACCAGCCTCGCTTTTTGAGTCCTGAATTGGGCAACTTTTGGGGCGTGCACTCGGCTTTGCAAGTTCTGTCTCTTTGTTAGATGCTGCTGCTCAGCATCAGATGAGTTACTGCACAATCCTCATTGAAAAATCTCTCTCTAAAAATTGGTCAGTTTAATAAATCTTTTCCAGTTGGACCAGTAACAGCACTTTGTTGTGTAGGATAGTAGAAAGTTCCTGCAGAAGGAAAGAGCAGCTGCTGAGCTATGTAATGGGGAAAAAAATAAAATTATAACACGGTTTTGTGTACACATAAAAAATGAAGTAAGCCATAACATCTCTTAGATTGCTCTAGATGCTTCTATTTTGAAGATAAAGGCTGCACTTCCATAAAATCCATCAAGCTACTTTAATATTTGTAACAAGTGATTGCTACTTTGCATACTGAATTTACCAAAGAGGGGAGGACTAGCAGGATAATTGCTTTGTTTTAAAGGAAGAACATTAGCAAAATATAAAGCATAATGTTAATTCTTTAAAGGGAGATGTAACACCACCCAGTTTTTCTTTAGTAACTGTCTTTCTTGCACTGTGGTTCAACTAAAATGAAACAGCATGACAGTAAGTTACTTGTGTTATAAAATCTGCATTGGAGATCTGCTGTTTATTCTTATTCTTTGTGACCCCGAGTGTGGCTTTGCTTATTTGTAGCTGAAAATAGCTTCATCTCATCTGAAGCATAGGAGTTCACTTTAAGTGTACATTAATGCTGGAGGGGAAAAAAAGGCAGTAAAACTGTGCTAGCATTCCTGAGTGGATCTAGCTGTCTGTCAGAACAAAGCCATAAGGCAATGGAGTGAATACATTAGTTTTTTCTTTTTCTGGAAATTTAGGAAGAATGTGCTTATTATTGCAATCAATCCTCTGAGTTGCTAAATTTAAGCACAATGTTACATGTAAAGCAGTTGCTCGCAGTCCAATCCATGTATTGATGATTTACTGATCCCTCCTATCCTGACACAAATATCTTTCTGCTTGGGGAAAAAGGCAAAGATGTTTCTTTGTTTTAACAGGGTGTGACTAGTAACGAATGGCTGGTACTTGGGCGCTGGTCTCATGTCATTAAAATAAATAAGTGGGACGTTAACTTCATACAGGAGATGGTCAAACACATCAACAGGGAACCCAGCAACTCCCTTTTAGGACTTGAGTAAGATTGCAAAGATTATTTTTGGGAAGCAAGTAGAGATATTCCCTCTCCGTTTGTCTTGAAACAGAGCAAGTATTTTGTGATATCACAAATCAAGCCCTTTCTGCTGGCAAGAGGGCAGGGGAGAAATCCCCCATTATTGGTGCTGTGAGCCACCAGGCAAATTCCCAGAATCACAGAACCATAGAACAGGCTGAGTTGGAAGGGAAATTCCCAGGAGTGCAGGAGACCCTGACAGATGGGCCCTGTCACCGGAGCAGGGTGCCCTCAGTGATGTGCCAACAGCTCTTCTGCATCAAGGACACCAGAAGGGGACAAATGCAGCTCCTTCAGCTTCTGCAGGTCAGTCCCGAGGGTCAGGATGAGCTCAGAGTGACCCAGGGAATGGCTGAATTCCTGTTCAAGCCATAGAGCTGGCTGGGAGTCCTGGATCCCAGTGGATGGGCACCTTCCCTACTGCTCCAGTCCTGGGCACTGAGACTTTGCTGGTGGCAGAGCCCTGAGTTACAGCAGTGTCCCTCTGGGCGAGGAGCAGCTGCCTCCCATCATGGCAGAGCCTTCCCAAGTGCTGATGGAATAGGAAATAAGCTGCACACAGGTTAATATCAGGTGGCAGAGCTGAAAAGCGTAACTTTTTCCATGAGTTATGGCCTGCAGATGCCAGCATTGGATCCTGCAGCAGAGTCAGCAGCAGCTACAAATATGGGATTTATCCTCACTGCCTGCTTTTGCACTTCCCTGGTTCTGTGGCTGACTCAGATGAGCCAAGTTCCTGTTACTGAGATGAAGGACCCTGGCTCATTACAGAGGCAGCCAGAGCAAGATGTGCCAGGGTATAAAATGCCTATCTGAAAAGCATCTTTTGAGCACTGCCAGCTCTCCAGCTAATGGTTGTACCTGCTTGGGTTTCATGTGTGCTCTATTTGTGTGCCCCTGCAGCCACTCCCTCGCTCCCCTCCCCGGCGCCCCTCTGTCCTGGGTACTGCTGGGCTGAGATCCCTGCGTGGAGCCTGCCTAATTCCCTTCTTTCAGCAGCACAGTTGCTTTTTGTGAGAGAAACAGTGAGCAAAACATTTAAGTGGTGGTCAGAGAGGAGAGGGAAAAATGCCAGCTCTTACTTCAGCTCTTTAGTTTCAATTTTTGTTGTGAAAGAAACTGAAAATAAATCCTACTTATTACAGAATCCAGGTCTTCCCTGCATCTTAAATGATCTAAGTTAAGGCAGGATCTGAGTATCTAAAAGAGATGTGCAGGACAACATCAGGTGTTGGCACCTCGATTTCTTCATTTTAATACAGGAACCATTCAAAAAACCCTCACAAAACCAAGAAAACAACTGAACAAACAAACAAAAAACCCCAACAAAAACCCCTAACAGTTTACTTCCTGTGATTTAACTTGGGTAGGTAATAGTTTCCAGTGTTTCTGCCAACTTGCTTTTGAAAAATGCCTCATCCAAAACTGGCTGAACAGAGTGAAGAACTTGCCATTGTCTTCTGAATTCCAGCTTGGGACTGTCATTATTATCCTTAAACATAATCCAAATATATTCACCAGAGTTTTTGTATTTAAATTTTCTGTGCTAATATTTGCAAAATACAGAATGGGAGAGAATGCAACTGAAGTCTCTGTTAGAAATGAGAGAAGCAAACTGGGACTGACAAAGCAAATGTCTAAATGTGAAACTTTCCTGCTGTGGAAAGGCTCTCTCAAATTCAGTGTGAGCAAAAAGAACAAATTCTTGCCAAAGTTTGGCCTGTTTTTTCTTGCTGCTCATGGTAAGCTGAGTAGAAACAGAGTCCTATGGAAAAAATATAACCAAAAAAATGGATAGAGATAGCTGGTTCAATTCTTGAATTATATAAAAAAGCATCCATTAGCAATTAACTAAATATCAGGTAGCAATCTTTAATGCTAAAAGTTGCTTTTTTTTTCCTCAGGTACATTTTTTAACAGACCTATAGTAAAAAAAAAAAATCTTATTTCAATAATCTGTTTTCTAATTTTACTTTGGGTTGTTTTAATTTTATTTTAATTGAATTGAATTGTACATTTATACCTAAATTGTTGTGTACAAGCAGCTTTGCTAGGAATCTGAGTGAAATATAGTGTAGCTCTTCATAACAGTGAAAAATAAAGCAATTTGCTGTACTTCAGTATAAATGGTATGAATTACTTATTGCAAAGGAAAAAAAAAGTCCAGAGTTTTAGCTTTTAATAATAGATCTATAAATAAACACGATGAGCAGGTTAAAAAACATTTAAGAACTTCTGAATATTTAATGATTTCATTAGATCAAGTTGATAATGCTGAATTCTTTGTTTCTACTAGAACATTTTTGCCATGCTGCTTTAAAATGACCTCAGGATGACAAACACAGAGTTACTGATTTCCTTCTGTTAAGTGAAAAAAAGACATTTCCCATATAAATTCTTTGGGATTTTTCTCAACAATTTCCCATTAAGGAACATGTCTGAGGGTTTTTCCTTTCTGCTGTGTGCTGGCCCTGTGCCCTCAAAATTGTGGCTATGTTATGTTTTTTTCTGGAATGTCAAATGCTTTATTTACCTTTCAGCACCTTTCAGATCAGCTTTTCCCTTCCTTCCAGGAGAGTTTAAGGGCAGCAGATAATTAACAACTGATCTTTGAAAGTTTGTAAATTCTGTGCTTCATTTGCTGAAACACAAACAAAGTTAAATTGTTTGTGGATTTATCTCTGATATCCTGTTCTTCTAATGGAAAATGAAGGTGAGAAACATTTAACTTTGTCCTGTTCAAAAGCGAGTCATGGGATGGTTGCTGCTTCTGTGTTCATGTTACTGGGGAGCATTAAATTCTGTTCTTGACTCATAAGTCACCCAAGATGCAGAGTCCTGTTTAGAGCATTAGCTCACCTTGCAAAGCCTTGGCATTTGGGCCAGCCTGTCACTGGTACCTCGGGGCAGCTGTTTTAACCTTCCCTGTGATCACTGCTCGCCACCTGCTGAAGTCCAGGAGCTCCTTCCCTCATTTTAGGGAGGTGCTGTGCAGGTGGAAGGAGCTCCTGCAGCTCCTGGGAGCTCTCTGAGCGTGGCAGTTCGGATCTGTAGGAAGGGGTCAGTTCCAGCACTCTGTCACATTTGGACATATAAATACATACATCACAAGTGCCTTTCTCGTTTGTTCTACTCGGGCACAAGCTATTTTAGGCTGACATTTTCCAGCCAGGCCTGAGGGAGTTAGATGTCTGAATTAAATCCAGTTTGACTGATTTGGACATTGAACATCTCTGAACTGAAGTCCTGTTGATAGGCAGTGGGGCTGTGCTAAAACAACATTATTAGCTCTTCAGTTATATAGAAATGTACATCTTGATCTCTTTTTTTTCCAACAAAATGGCCAAATAATTGAATCACGAGTCCAAATACAGGAATTGAACCTTGGAATAATATTTTTTTGATTGAGCATGCAAGATGTACATGCACTGAAAGTGAAGCTGACATAGAATTAAAACCCCTCAGCTGTTTTAACGTGGAGATGATACAAGCACTTCCCATGAAAACACTATACTCTTGTTGATTTAAATGTGTGTATTTTATTGAGTAACAAGTAATTCATTGCAGCTGTTTCTCTCATGAAAAGGAATCCTTTTAAATCATGATATCAAAAACTGTAATACCCTAATTTATACAACAGCTTTTAAGGAAAGTACTAATGTGTTTAGCATAGCATAAGGGATGATATAAATTGGGAAAGTTTGCAGCAAATAGAACTGAATCCAAAGTGAGTGTGCCCATGGGCCAAAATCTCCTGTGGAAATTCAGCCTTGTGCTAACCTGGGACAAGGATAACCTGGGGAAGAACAGCAGAGTCAAAGAATTCTCTCTGCCTTGTGCAGACTCTGTGTGCAAATGCTCTTTAAAGAACACAGCCTGGAAGTGGCTCAAGCACTGAAAAGCAAAGAGGCAAACAATTCCTAACAAGGCTGCCTGTGTGCAGCTCTGCTGCTGGTATCACCCTCAGAAGGTTTACACTGAAGGGCTCTGCCTCACAAGCTCTACTTCAGATTAATATCATTTATGGGAAGAGCTGTAAACAAAAGGGAAATGTCTTGAATGTTTTTCAGTGCTGGGGGGAAGAGTTATTACAGAACTCTGACACCAGCTGCCACCCTGGTAAGGCCAGTCTGCCTCAGGTTATCATTTTGCCACCCAGTACAGTAGAAAATAACAAGAATGCAATCCACAGACTTTCTCTCTCCAAATTGATTGTGCAGAGTTGAAATGGAAAAAAAAACCAAAACAAAAAAAAAAAACAAACCAAAACAAAAACCACCAAAATTTGTCTGTCATAGCTGTTTCTGCAGTCATCTAAACAATTACCCAGTAGAGCCTATAAGGATTGGAACTGGGAGAAAATGTCCTTATTCTAAAGGCTTTGGGGAGATGATTGATCGTGGGCTGGGTGTCTTTGGAGTGTTAGGAAGTCTAATAAAAAGTCATAAAATGAGAACCTTGATCTGTGACCTCAGAAGGGACATCTGTGCCCTTATTTGAAATGAACTGAAATTGAGGATGGGTGAAGTTGCCAACATATTCTACCTTAATGTGCTCTATCAATTTGCCTTCAGTACAATTCAATTTCAATTTCTAAAGCCCTGAATGTTCTGAGGGCTGGTTTACCTGTGTGATCCCCTCTTATTAACAATGTTGCAAAAGTTAGGACATTTCTTTAATGTTATCTACAACTGACTGTCTTTTGGAAGTGAGGATAAAAATCTTTGCAAAACTTCTCACCTCTGGGAATGATTTTCCAAAATATTATTTTTTTTAATGCTCTTCCTTCAATCAGCCCAAGAACAGAAGGATGATCTGTTTGTAAGAACTCTTCTGGCTGCAGAAGAGCAGTGGCTTTTCTTACCCTTTTAAGGAAGTTCTCCCTGTTGTCTCCAAGATGTATAAAGAGCTCCAGGAAATTAAAGCACTTGAGATTTTTAAGTGGACAATTTACATGTACAGTTGCAGTTTGCTGGGAAAAGAGCTGCTCAGTAATCTGTAGCTGGAATTTATATGGTATTGCAGTCAGCAGTGTTGTTCACCTTATCAGCTGCACTGGTGAGTTTGGCTTTGGGTTGTTTGCCATTGTCCAGTGTTCATCCCACTGGAGATTCAGTGCAACTGTACAGACACAGTTTGAATCCAGAGCTGCAAACTTGCTAAAATGCAACAGATTTTGGTGCTGCCTAATGAAGGGACAGCTACAATTAAACAAAAAAAAACCTTGCAGGATAGCTCTAGTCTGTGATGGAAGATTAGGTGTGAAAAAAGAGGACAAAAATGTTCAACTCACCATGAGCTTAGGGCTGAATCAAGCCTGTAGTATCCTGGCAAAATCAAAGCTCTTTTCTCTGCCACAATGCTCAGCAAAAACTGAGAATTTTTTTTGTTTGGAAATTGTTGCTGTGTTTCTTCTGAATTTTTTGAAGCAAGAAAGCAAAGCAAATACTCTAAGTGCTAAGACAAAATAAGGAGGCAAACACAGAGGAGCACAAGGGAAATCAAATGGTTTATTGGCTTAAATACTGATACTATTCATGTAAACTTAGATATGAGAGTAGGTTTGCTTTTCTGATTAGTACATATTTCTATTTCTGTAATTTCACTAGAGTTTATATCTAAGCCTTTTGAAGATAACTTATCTCTTAATTGAGTGATGGGAAAGAAGAAAAGTCCAAGGGATCTGAGAACAGTGGGGAACATTGCTAAGTGTCAGGAATGAAAAAGAGAAGTTCTCTTATGTCTATCACGTGGGTTAGGAAAGCCAAATACTGCTGGAAAGGGATTTTATTTCCCTTCCATTTGTTTTCCTTTTATAAATTTGCCATCCACAAGTCTTTCATGGCCTTCTTGTCTCTGGTCAATTGAAACAGCCTTTTAAAATATTCATGAAACCACTTGTCTAGCAGTGTTTTTATACACCAGTGAAATACCGAGCATAAATCATTGAGTGGAAATGTCATTTTCTCCCCACACATTGCATTTAATTGATCTGCTTGCCCTGGCTACTTGGTGCAGGTAGGGAGGTTAAAGAACATGGGTCTACCTTCATCTTTGAGTGACCCTCTGTCCACAGCAAATATATTAGAAATATTTTTAAATCATTTACTCAGCTCTGCAAGAGCTCTGTTCTACCTTGGGTCTTCCTTGATACCCATTTCTAGAAACAAGCTTAGTTTCTTCCTTGCTCTAACATTCACTGGAGTTTGCTGTCATTGAACTTCCCAAGATGAGAATCTGTACAACCCCTTGGACATTTCATATTATTGCACTTAGAGCTATAATGTGGAATCCAATATTATGAACAAATTGCAGGGTTCACATTGAGCTGAATTTCAGCTTTACTAAGTAGTATCTGATTTTGCAAAAAAGATCCTCTCCTATTCTAGCTTTATGTAAATAAAGACATAGAGTATTCCATGAGCTTTTGAGATGTATTGCAATGTTCTTACAATATTTTCATATTGCTGAGTTCTGTGCCAGAGGTAGAATTTGAGGAGGAAAGATAAAATTGAAAAATCCCAATAAATCAAATAGGATAACATGCTGTAGCTAAATGAATAGAGCACCCTACGACAAACACTCGCTGTGTCTGAATATCAAGGCATAACTTCCGAACCCACCGAACAAGGAAAGTCCCCTTTGCATGGTTCATCTTCTGTGGGTTTTGGACTCTTTTCCTATCAGGGATTGAACAAACTCAAAGACTTTGTGACAGCAGAGGTCAGAACACTGCAAGTCTTCTAAGCCCTTATGTTGTGATGCTTTTATCTACTTAACTTTGCTGTTATCTTTCCCTGCTGGTGTTGTGCAACTCTGTCTTTCAGCCAGGAAAAGTATCTTTAGTAGCTGTTTCATGTGGTTTCAGTACAGTCCTTCCCTTAAGAAACCAAAGCAAAAGGACAGTTTTTCAAACATAAAGGATTTTCTATTCACCCTGAATTGCTCTGGAAGTCAGGCATGTGTGGTGAAAAGGTCAGGGAGGAATCACCTGCAAATGGAAGCAGGAAAAAGTTATTTGCTTCACTGCCATAGTTTTCTCTGCATCAGGGATGGCCAAAGCCACTGAGAGCTGAGCCCTCTCATCAGCAGAATAGAACATACCCTGTCATCAACCTCTACAAAGTTGACATATGCTGTTAAAGGCTGGCATACTCTACCACATAAATCTTCCAGGGAAGTGGGCTTCTCCATTTCCTAATATCGGTTTTCTCTCTCTCCACTTATTTAGGGGTCTATCAAGAGTATTTAGACTGATTTTTTAAAACATAGAGGCCAAATCATGGTGCACTTATCCCCACATGGTTTTCCAAATCCAGATTGATCCATTTGTCAGGAATCACATTACAGATTAGCCACCTCTAAGGACTGGATAGACACAGAAAATGCCCATTTTTTTCAAAAATACAAACTACACAAAAGAGCTCTGGTATAAATTTCTCCTTTGGTTTTAGATGTTTGGTTTCAAAAATTAAGTGATTTCCTGATAGCAGCGTATCTATCCATAGTCCTACCCAGCATGGGACCAGAGTACAGCACTGGAATGCTCACAGGGATTTATTTCTCAGCAGGCAAATTTTGTGTTTTGTATGTGGCTGGTTGGCTGGCTTCTATTTTATGAAAGAAACACACATTAATTTATGGATTGTCATGAAGTTGTAGCTGTATTGGTGGGGTTATCTCTAATTTGTAGCAATGTGAGTCTCTGGCTCAGTCCTATGAAGGTGCCATCACTCGTAGAGGAGAGCTGTTTTAAGTATATAATGTGTATTTGAGAAGCTTGAGTTCATTGACCATGATTTCAGTGCTAAAAGCACAAAAAGGGTGTAACAGACCCAATTATTTCACTGGCCCAGAATTACAGGGCATTAATCCCTGGAAGAGTCTACAAGGCACATGGCTCTTTTTCCTATGCTTTTAATGAAAAATGAAAAAATAAGTTTCAGTGAAATAGTTTCAGTAGAAATGACTCTGAATGTTCATTTTTACTTTTGAACGAAGGCTGAATTATCTCCTTTGGTCAGACAGAAGATGTTACCCTGCTCCAGATGTATGGCCTGGAACAGCTCCCTGGGAGCAGAGCTGCTGCCAGACAAAGGTATTTTGTTCCAAGCACTCCTTACACCGAGGAAAGAGGGAGTTGGTAACAAATGTTGTGCCATGACTTTATAATGTGGAAAGATCTTTATCAGTGTTGTGGTACAAATGTGACAAAGGCAGGAAGGAGGTGTGGACTTGGAAAAAAATCCCCACAGGCAGCAGTTGGTGCTGCAAGACCTTGACCACTACCCAAGGGCTCCCCAGCTGAGTGTACCTGGACTGTGGTTGCCTGACTCGGAGCTCTCAGTACAAAGTGCTCCTGAATTCCCATGAAAGACTTCTGAGAGGAAACACAGAGCATTAACAAGAAAAGAAAGATCTTTGGCTTTCTGGTTTGCTCTTCAAAACTATAAATTCTGTTTTTGACAGGAAACAGCCTCTTGAGTGTCTCCCCAACACGTGGAACATCCTGGTGTATATTTAAGCTATTCCTAGAGTGTTCAATAAAAAGAAAGGTCAGATCCCAGCTGTAGCCAGATGGATGGTTGACATGAAAAGGAGAAACCCAGCAAGGTCTCTAAAAGCAAATCTCCCACTGGTCTCAGGAACAGAAGATTTCTATATCTGACTTCCCTCAAACAAGTTCCACAATATGCTTGCATAAATCAAAGAGTTGTGTATACACCATGCTGCCCCCCTTCACTATTTATATTCCCTTGGAATGAAAAATAGCTTACCACCTGCCTCACTTCTATCATAATGTAACAGGTCACAGAGTTAACACCCTCCTGAAATGAATGGCAGAATAAAATTACACAACCGGTCACCTTACACAACCAAGACATTTGGCACCGCACTTGAAACTTTTCCATAAGAAATACAAACATCTCATAAATAGGTAAAAATGTTCTTTCAAGTGTGTATATTGTCATTAAAATACTTTCGTTTCAAGCCTATATGTGCTAAAATTATGAAATTGTGTGGGTGAGAGTATAGGGATTTAATATTTTATCAAAGTTTTAAAGTAAATTTATGGGAACAGTGGAGCTTTGCTGATGATATGGAGTCTCTCTACATGATATGAAATTGTTTCAACACCAGATCATGAGACTTCTCAGAAGAATAAATGGTGAAGAGAAAAAAGAAAATAACATTAGGCAGCAGTAGATACAGATAAAAGAATTGGAGTAGGTTTGGTACCTGGAAGAAGGAACAACTTCAGAATAATTAATGCTTAATGTTAAAACTACTGATTTCAGTTGAATTAATAACAACTTTTGGTCAAATTACACCTAATGAATCATTAGAAATACTCAGGAATCTTTTGACAGTTACTGTGAACTCAGCAGATCTGTCAGCTGGACTGAAGGGAAATGCAGCGAAGATGAAAAGGAAGGAAACCTGGGGCAGGCAGAAGGATGGAGAAATCACCACCACAGAGCTTCGATGGCAGCTGAGGGTGGTAGTAAAAAATAATATTATTGAGGACACATAAAAATAGACCAAAGAACATTTCATGCTAATTGTTGCTTGAAATTAATAAGTGTCCATGTGCTGTCTAAATTTGCTATTTAAGTTTCACTACTTTATTAGTCTGAATGAAGCAAAACTGGAGATATTTTAAGTGACTTTAGCCAAATCAGTCAGGTTTAAAGAGTTTCATAAAGTGAATTACAACCAATAAACAAAATTTTGTTCATTAATGCATTTGTGACATACAGCAACATGGCAAAGTTAGAAAATAATATTTGGTTAATTGAAATAAATTTGAAAGCTGTGATTATCTTGTCAACAAGAGGTAACACAAAATATCTCCACATCAGCCTCATGCTCCTTTCACAGTCTTTAAAGGACTAACAACTGGAATGCCATGGAGGGCTGGCTGGCTTGGTACCTTTGCAGTGATCCCACATTGAGATTTCCCAATGGAGCAGAGGCAGAAATGTTGATTCTGCCTATTGTTATATTTGCTTAACACATTAACAGAGGAATTTGGTTTCTGGGGCAGTCAGTGAGGCATTGTTCTTTTTCCAATTGAGATTAATTAGATTAGTGGGAATTTAGAATGAGCAGAAACTGCATGAGCAGGGACAAAATCCACTGCTTGCTTATTCTGTATTAGGGTTGTTCCATTCAAAATGCAGCCTGTCCAAATGAACAGTGCTTTCCATTACTTCTTACGGAGTCTATTACACAATATAATCAATGTGATTACCAGGAAATTTCCCTCAAAAATTAGTTCAGCCCAAATTTGCAATAAACTGTTTTAAAAGCTTCCATTTTGAGCGATGCTGATTTGAACCATACCAGGCAGTGCAAATAACTTCCTTTGAAATTAGGTTTTTCATTAGCATTACTGTGCCATTGAAAAATGAGTCAGTTTGAATTTAACAAATACAATAATGAATAAACTGAAAATAAAAAGACTTGAGCCAAAGGTGGATGCAGTCTAAACGTTAAATACTGGCATGCTGGCACTTGGTGTGCAGGAGCTCCATCTGCCTTCCCACTTTTGTACTGCTGCAGAAGCCAGAGTTAAAACATTTAAGGAATCAAAGTTAGCAGTACTATGATGAGTCACTGTAACTTTATTCCACTCCAATAAGAGAGCTTTGTCCCTAAACCAAAATTACTAACTGGAAGTTACAAAAGACCTCCTAAGAAGAAAAAGGACTTTCTGGAGAATGGATTCTTTCTCCATTAGTAAAGACCGAACATTTTACAGAGCTTATTTCTTTCTGATATAAGAGACAAATCAACAAATGATGCATGATGCAAAATAAACCTCCTGTGGAAAGAATAGATCCAAAATTCTTGACATTTATACCAACAGAATCTTGTACCATTATGTATATGAAAGCTGGATTGACTGAAAACATCTAATGTAAGAGTGTAAAGTGAAAACAAGGGTAAGAAGAATTAAGATTAGAAATTCTACAAGAAAGGATGCAAACTGGAAATGTTCTGTTTGCTTCTTCAAATCTTTGCAGAACCTGGTGATGACATGAGGCCCTCAGATCTTGTTCAAAGAGAAATGGAAGGTATTAGTCCTCAGATGAGGGAGAAAACCACCCCTAAGCATCTGTAAGAGCAGAAAAATGAAATTGCATATTCAACTGCATAAGTGCTTTCAAAATTCTAGCCAATGCTCATTTTAAGAGCTTTCAAAATTCCAGGCAATGTTCATTTTCTAGGGATAAGCAGAAGACAGTAGGACAGCACAAATAATTCATCCCCTGTGCTGGAACCCTGCCATGTAAAGGAGAGCTGTGTCATTTTCCTAGACCACTCCAAATGCCCCAAGCATGTGTTAAGCAGATTCTTCTCCAGTCTGAGCATGGAAAAGATGTTCACTGGCTGTGAGACCTGGCAGATACACCAGGCAGTCCACTGAGTCACTACTGCTTCACACACTTGTGCTAACACTTGTACACACCAGAACCTAAAGAAAGCTGAAACTCCATCTGTTGATCACTGGATTGATCTGTGCCTAGAAGATTCCTCCAGCCCACTGGACCTCTCTGCACCTAGCATAGCTGCATGAGCTCAGTGTTTACTGATGGATTTTTGCCTCACCATAATTCTCAGAACACAGTGATGTCCAAAGAAAGCCTGTTTTGTACTGCTACTTGCCACACTGAAGAGCAGAGAATAAAAATACTTGGTAATTACCCGACCTTAAAGGAGAAACACTCTCTTGCTGTCATTCATCAATCACACTGAATTTTTCTGCTGCTAAAAACTGACCTTTAATTGCAAAGTGGGTATTTTTATCATATTCCAAATTTACAAAGTCTAATTTAATGCACATGATTCAATATAAGTGGTATCCATAGCACTGGGTGGAAAAGACTCATGCAGGATTATTAGGGAGGCAGAACCTTGCAGTGTTCAGGACTCAAATTCAGAAGTTCACTGAGATACTTTGGATCTTGTAGGTCTGTGACGTTGAGAGCTAGGAAACTTGTCATAAAAACCTCAATAAAAATAATTTCTTCATATTTCATCTGGCAAAACAAAAGAAAAAGTTTGCATAAAGTTTTACTATGCAAAGGTATTTTCACCTGCATCTCCCCTAAGTTGTCGGTCTCAATTAGTCACCTTGTGTAATAAATCTGATATAGAATCGTCTCTTCTTGTTCACACTATCTTCATTTGACTTGTGTGATTTCGGCACACACAAGAGATCACCAGTGAAGCTGTGCCCATTTGCTTCAGCTACTGGATTTGTTCCAGTAAACCAGTGAATGATGGTGGATTTTCAAATCACTGACAACTGCAAACTACTTGAATAGATCTACTTTAAACTGACATTTCAAGGCAAGTTTTATTAGTTTCTTTATGTAGGCACAGATAAGATCAGCCATCCTTCTTAGCAAGATGGAAAAGTCAAGCCCTCTGTGCTCTCAGAAGCACAAAAATAAGAATTAAATTAGGGTAAAGAAACAGCAAAATTTACTTGGCAGAGAGATCACATTTGTCTGACATGTTAGATGAGAATGACTTGGCAACCATGAGGCAAACGCTCTCCTTACCAGAAGATCAGATTCCAATATCCCTACTCTGCTCATCATTTTTAGCGTTGTGACTACACAAGCAAGACTGGACACCTGTGCTGTGCAGGATCGGAGCCTCAGGGATCAGCTTTCGGATCTGAGAGCAGCGCTTTGCAGAGATCACCATGGCATTGGCTGAGGGGGAAAAACCAGAATGAATGAGTGTCATGAGAACCCTGAGTGACCTTTCAGAGGGCAAGACACAAGAAAAAGTAATGTGTGTTGGTGTGAGCAGAAATGGACAAAATCTGCTCTCAACAATATCAGAGTGCAGTAATCTTATCTCCTACCTGTTACTCTCAAAAAATCTCCAACCAAAAAAACCCAAACCATCACAATGTATGTGTAAATAAACACATTAAATATCCTGGCTCTGTTAAGAGCAGGTCTCCCAGGAAAAAAGCTTCATCTTTCTTTTTCTATTTCAGTAAAAAAAGACAGAAACACAGTTTTTGTACTGATCAATGACTCAATATCCTGGAGAATTCTCTCTGAGGAATGTGTTGCTAAAAGCCCTCATATTCATCTTCTACTTCGGTCTGAAACAAGCTTAACTTTTAATTTCTCAGATATTTATAGTATGAGATGAAAATGACATTAAGAAGTGTGATGTATTTGCTGTTTTTAAAACCATGGTGGTCTACAAGCAGGCCACTTTGTAAAATCAGCTGAAAAAAACAGACAAGTGCTATCAACCACAATAAGAAATCATGTGTATAGAGTGATATGATAAATATGGAGGATGGTGAATTTTGAAGGGTAAATTATTTCAGCAAAACACAATTTATTTTTTTCTTTAAAAAAAAAAACCTTCAAAAAGACTGCAATTGCAAAGTAAGATGGAGCAAGTGTAGTTGTCACAATCAATTATTGCCTTTCAAGTGCAGGAAAATGACAAATGAGCCATTAAGGGCTGCTGTTCTTTATTTAGAACTGAAAAAGAGAGAAATGAGTCTGCAAGGGAAAAGATCTTAAGCTTTTCTGCATGTTGATTTATTTCAAGTGAAAGTTATGTGAATATATGGAAGAAATGTCTTCTACAAGGTGTTAATCTTGGTAACCCTGCAGACCTGATGTGTGAATCTTGTTAGGACCAGTTCATATTAATTAGTCTGTGGAAACTAGAAAGAGGATTTCTGTAGCTGAGATTCTTTTTTTATCCAGCTGTAGAGGTGACCTTCAGCAAAAAGCAACTTTTTAATACCCGGTGATGTTAAATACCCTGAGGATGAGGGAATTTGCTGTCAGCAAAGGACTGACAAGACACAAACAAGCCTTTATGTGTCATCCTAGTGTGTGTGAATACACATACAATCAAAACATTTCCACAGGGCAACAACTATCATGGATAAAAATGGTGTGATGGTCAGGTTGTGGGCGCAGGCAGGATCCCCTGAGCGTCTCCATTCTGCTGTTAACACAGAAATAAAAGGCAGCGGCACCTGCACCGAAGGTAAAGGGTGGTCCCTGACCACAGCTTTTATCAGCAAATTATGTTCTCCTTTATCAGTGATTAAGCAGGGGCGACTTGTTAGCACCGGGGGCTGTGTGAACGCGCGGGGAGGCAAGCGGAGCCCACATATCCGCTCTGGAGGCGAACCGAGAATGACCGGGAACACCTGAACACCGGCAAAAACCGGGACACCGGGAACAACTGAACACCGGCAATGACGGGAACACCGGGAACACTTGAATACCGGCAATGACGGGAACACCGGGAACACCTGAATACCGGCAAAGACCGGAACACCGGGAACACACAAACACCGGGAACGCCCGCGACCCCTCAGCCCACAGCGAGGGGCGGGCGTGGTGCTGAGGGGAGGCGCGCTCCAATTGGCTGGCGGAGGGAGGCGGGAGAGATAGAGCCTTGTGATTGGCTGCTGTCCGCAGTGGGGTGGGGGGGTGTCTCGCGAGAGCTGAGCGGCGGCCGCGGTCTCGCGCGGCCCGGCTCGTCCCGCCCCCGGGTCCCTTGGCCGGCGGCGGTGCCGCTCTCGCTGCGGCGGCCCCGGTGAGTGGCAATGACCCGGCAGGGCCGAGGGGGGGACGGGGTCAGGGCCAGGGCAGCCGGGTCCTGACGGTGGGAGGTTGTCTCCGGTGCTCTGTCCCTGCTGTTTGCTCGCCGGACCGCGCGGGCACGGCGCCTCTCCGTGAGGGGGTACGCGCTATGGCCGGACCCGATCTCCCTGTCTCTCTCATCCCCTCCTTGTCTCCCCGTTTTTCTTTCTCTTCCCCGTGTCCCCCTTGCTTGGTGCCACTCTCTCCCCCTTCTTTCCCTCCTTCCCATCTCTTTCCCCCCTTCCCCCATTCACTCCCTCTCCCCTGTGCCCCCGTCCCCTTCCTCCTCGCCCTTCCCTGAAGGACCCGGCCCCTCACAGGTCACTGGGTGCTATCAGCCCTCCTCCTTCTTTTTTACTCCTCTTAAAGACCGTGGTTGTGGCTGTTCCTTTTTAGTAAGGCTGCGCCTCTTCCTTAGTGAAAGATAATTGGGGGAAGAAAAGTTTAGCTGGTGGTGGAAGGGAGTAGGAGGAGGTTCCTCTGAAGTAAGAGCCAGACTGTGACTGGACTTTGCATCTGTGGCGTTTCATGTCTGTGTGTCCGTGTGTGCCATGGCTAAATGTGCAGTTGTTGTATGGAGTCACAGCTGTGAAGCCTCCAAGTGCAGGACACCTGAAAACCGTCTCTGGACAAATCGAAAGGCTACTGGATATTTACGCTTATGTTTTGTCATTTCTCAGGTTTTGATTAAAAAAATAAATCAGAGAAAGATGAGCTCTCCTTTACCTTATGTTGTAGAGGTTAATAATAAATACTCAGACTATGCCCGTTAAAGATTTTAATGCTTTTCCAGGAATTATTTTAATACTGATCACAGAAATACAGTTGGGAATTATAATGGCTTCATTTCCTTGATCTTCTGGACTAAGAGAGCTTTAATGTTATGAGTGCCAAGAACCAGTGTTTGTGCCCTGTTCCCTAAAACAGGTAATGAAGACAATGGTTAAAAACCTCTTAAAAACCCCACAAAAGTGTATTGCTCCAGAAGGACACAAATCACTGCTAGGAGCTGTTATCTGCAAACCAAGGGAATTACTCAAACTAATGAAATAGTTTGATTTATATGTATGGTTGGGTTGTCAGTCTTCAGCTGGAGTTTTGTGTACTGGGCCTATCATCAGATGGGATTTATAAGTCAGGACCTTCACTTCCAATCAGTATCTGTTACGATTAGAAACCTCTCCTTTAGTGAAGGATTGAACTAAAATAGAAAATGTTATTGGTGGGAAGCAGTTCTAAGTTCTCGCCTTTTGTTAATGGGAATTAATTTATGTACACAAGTCTGTAGCAAAATCGTAATCTTAAATTAATAAATAGTCTGGGTTTATTATTTTTTTTATGGGATGGTCAAAAAGATGAAGCATTGCTGTTGTTTAAATCTAGACAGCATAGTAATTACCTGAATTTTGGTTATATGTGAAAAACAAGTTGAATAAAGTCAGGTTTCATATATGAGTTAATTTTTAATTGTCTTCCTGCTTTTGTTTTTCGGTTTTGAAATTGTCAGTTAAAGCTCAACACTTTGTACTTTCTGGTTTTATTTTTAGTAGAGCAAGCTGAAAACTGCTGTCTTATCTAACCCTTTATAACTTTTCTCACTGCAAGTTTCAGATCTCTCATATATTAGTGTATTATTTTTAAATGGCTTTACTGGCTATCTATCCCAATTATCTCTTCCAACTGGTAATTTATTCCACTAGTTTTATATGGGAAAGCACTTCAAACTTTCATTGCGTTTTGTCTTACTGCCTAAAAAGATAACGGTGTCTCAGTAATCTGAGACTAAAATCCTCTATTAATTGTGTGTTTTCTTATCTAGGAAAAGCTTTTTTTTTTTAGCACATGTGACAGGACAGATGTAGGACATCAGTAATGGTTAATGAAAGTTGCTTTTTTTTTTTTCTTGTGGCAATTTTGACAAAATAATCCAAAAGGTACATCGAACATGGGTGAAACTAAACACATTAAATATACCCAAAGATTTTGTTATCTCAGGTCCTGTAAAGCACTAAAGCTTAATCCAGAAAATAGTCAAAGATTTGCTTCTGACATTGGTTAAGGTGTGGATGTTCTGGGGACTTTGTATACTAACTGGAACAAGTATGTTTAGATAAATGATCAGATAATCTGTAATCAGGAGCTCCTCCTTCAAAAGAAGGCATGGCTACACCTTGGTAATACTAGGCTTTTTCTTCTTTTTGTCTCCTAGAAATGGGTCTGCTCTCAGAAGATGTGATGCAGTAGATGTGGTGCTTAGTCATGGCATCAGAACTGTATAAAACAATCTCTGAGGCAAAGCTTGAAAGGCACAAGAACTTGTTCTTAAATTACCGAAATCTCCGTCACTTCCCTCTGGAGTTACTGAAGGATGAAGGGCTGCAGTACTTGGAGAGACTTTACATGAAAAGAAATTCTCTGACCACATTGGTATGACTGTCTCTTTATGAATTCTGAATTTTGAAACAGAAAAAAAAAGATATTATAAATAATCTAATCCTGAACAATATAATCAGTTGTAAGATATGAGTATTTGAACTTGCATAGGTAATGTAGTGAATAATAAATGGAAGTTCATGATGTTTTATGGTTACCCTTTCAAAGCTCTCAAGACCTCCTCAGGCTTTTCTTGTCAGGCATTTTGTTCTGTTGGGGTAGTTTTTTAACCTATACATTTTAGTCACATCAGTGGTCCGTTTCTCCTGTTAGGTGATGCTATGCAGTCTATTCTACATTTCTTCCTTAGGCTGAATGACTTTTCCCTTGGTGTGTGCCTAATTTCAAAGGCAGTATCAATGCCAGGGTCTAATTCTGAACCTGCTGTTAAGGTGCCGGTAAAAACTTGTGTCTATGGCCTGCTGTTGACAGAACACAGTTATATGTCAGCTAATGTCACAGTTAATGTGGGATTTTCTTTTGAGATTTCTTCTTGTTTTGTTGTTGTTCCCTGAACTGAAGAATTCTCATCCTGAGTGGATGTTGTGACCTCAAAATTCAGTGTGGGGCAGTTAAATAACTGTGAGAGATGTTCTGGGTTGGTAAGACTTTATATGATAGAGTCAGAACTTGCCACAGTCAATGGGCTCAAGTCTCCAAATTTTCATTTTTGCTTGCTTGATTGGTTTGGATTTGTTGGGTGTTTTTGGTGGGCTCCTCCAAGGTATGAGAGGTAAGAGTAGCAACTGTAGAGGAACTGTAGGGCATGACTACTTAAAATTCACCAAAATCATACTGTTTTCAGGGTTTCCTAGAACAAGTCCAGACTTTTTAAGGGCCAAAAGCTGAAAGGATTCTGAAGATTTTTTGCCTTTTCTTCATCTTGAATGAGTCACTTAAGTTGACATGTACTGTAGAGAATTATTTTAGCACTCTGGTTTTGGGCAGTAATTTAATAATGTGTCATAATTTAGCAGGAGGATAGGATTTATGGTTACAAATCAAAACTGCTATAAAATTAACCAAAGACTGTAAACAGCTGTGCCTTGACACTTTGTGAAATTCAGTGATGATTTAGTACAGTAAGGTTCACAAACTTTGCTCAAAAGATGAAACAATAAGAAGGGTTTTGTATGTAAGTGTTAAGACCTGGATAAAGAACTGAAACAAAAGTTAAAATGTAGGTCATACTTAGGCAAAATTGCTTTCAAACAGCATGAAGCAGAGCATGATTAGATTCACAGCAATCAGGATAACTTGCTCATAATGTGCCTTGTTGGGATCTCATTCAAGTGCTCAGCACTATTGTTGGAACAAGGCAAACAAATTTGGGTGTCATTCACTGAGCATCTGTTCCGAAGAAGAGATGTTGGAAGTTGTAGTGGACCAAAATAGATCAAGTCAGCAGCACGTTACAAAAAAAGGCAGATGTCTTTTTGGAACATGGAAAGTTTCACAATCTCCATTAAAAGCAGAAGGAAGTAATTATTGGATACTGTTAAAGCACAAGCTGCAGCAGAGAGTTTCATACTGAGCCTGGGTGAATTGGAGAGAACCTAGAGAGCAAGAGTGAGGGACCTTTAGAGAGCATGTCCTGAGAAAAAAGGTTGAGAGATTGCTGGAGAGGAAAAAACAGGTGGAACTGGGGGGGGAACAGTAATAATTGCTATTTTTAAAAAGCAGAATTTCATAATGAGGTTTTTCAATGTTCACTAGTAGTAGAAGTAGTGCTCTCAATTTTAGTAAAGTCATAGTAAGTCAGGTACACTGGGGCAGTCGGGGAGTTGGAAATCCCATCTGAGAATAGCTGGAAACAAATTATTGAAGGAAGATGTGTCTTCCTCATACTTCTCTAATGCAAGGTAATGAGCAATAGCTCATCAGTAAACACTTTAAGTTGCATAAACACTATTGAAAACCATCAAAATGGAACCTGTACCATATTTCTCTAAAATTAGGGGGTACTTTTGTCCCACTGGTTCGTTCTTTCAGAATTCTGAAAATAAATGACTAAATCAGCTTTTTTTCTTTACTCTTCTCAAAATGACTCCTGTCCTTGACAGATGACTCCTGTGAAATGTCTGGGATAGTTAAACTGACAGAATTTACCTTGGCTAAGAATAATTTCATTTTTGTCTTCATTGGCAAGATGGAAGTGATGGAGTGCTGTGACATAATGAATGGATCAAGGAGCCATAGAGCACACCTGTATCCCAGCATCAAATCTTCACACTTCTCAGTTAATCTTTGATAACACGATCCTTCCAGTACCCAGTTTCCCCATCTATTAAAAGGAAATGGGTGGTTGCCTTGTTAACTCTGTTGGAAGCAAGATCAAGAATAATTATTCTTAATTTACTACATCAGAATATGTGATGCTGTCCCATTCTGACAGAGCAGCAGGTGAAATAGTGACAATAGCTCGTGATTCAGGTTAACATCCTTACCGTAATAAAGGCTGGCAGTGAAATTGTTTTTTCCACACTTTTTTTTCGGTTAAGGTTTGATATTTTTTTTTGTTCTTGAGCGCATTTTGGCAGCTGAATGGCGGTGTTGGAGCCGCGGCCCGGGGCGGTGACTGCGCTGTGGCGGAGCCGCCGCCAGGGGGCAGCCCCGGATCGGCGACAGCGCGCGCCGCGGGTGACGTCACGGCCGCGGGGTCTTCACCTCAGCCGGCATTTCTTGACCTGACCCACAAATTGCTGCTGGCGAGTTGGGCAATCTGGGCTTTGGACTCGGGTCTGGCATGGGGCATGTTCGCTACGTGAGAATATTACCTCTTTCAGCACATTCCTCCATCATCGGGTTATGAACACAACGTTATATATTTTAGGTAACATAGCTATTTAAGGTATCACACATCATGTTTATTCACATGAAAATTTCTAGTTTTAACAAGAGTTTAATTGTGTGATCAATCTGCTTTTAAAATTAAAATTTTAAAATTGCTTTTAAAATTAAAATTTAAAACACAGCCGTTTCTGCATATATCAGTATCGTTAATCCCTTTTTTTAAGTAAAACAAATCTATGTTAAAGCAGGTTTCTTAAGCAGTAAAACTGTCGTAACTTTGAACAGTTTTGAGTACAGTTTCCAACATGACATCTGAAACTTGTGAAGCCAATTTTGTGATACGTGTTCATGGTTACAAATGCCACCAAGGAAGAGAATTACAGCTAGGGATCAGTTGGCAGTTAGGAAATTATATGCATGTTAATATGTAAATATGAAAATCTAGTTTGATGGATTCAGCAGTTCTGTCTTGGTGGTAATTGATTAAGCTACACAAAGATTGTAGGTCATTTCCCAGTTTAGCAGCATTATGAAATACATTCTGGTTAGACATCTTGTGTAGTTCTTTTTCTGCTTTAAGTCTGTGAAGGCTGCAACTTCTTAGCAATCTTTTGCCTTCAACTAACTCATTTATTTGAATATATTTTCAAAAGGAGATGAGGTAATCTGTCTTTTCAGTCTCAGAAATCTGACTGCCATTTTGCTGAGGACACGATAATGTCACTTCGAGGCTGTAGTTCTGTTCAGTAGTGAATTGCTCACCCTGGACACATCCAAGATTGCCCTGATGGATACTTGGGGGTATGGACTCAGGGTATTGTATAGACATTCCTGCTGTCATTTTTCCTGCTGACACATTGTAGTATGTGATTAAAATGACTTGGGTACACCATGTTTGTGTGTCTGGCTTTTGTTTCAAAACCTAAAAAAAATCTCTAACTCTCTTTCAGCCCGAAAACCTTGCACAGAAGCTTCCAAACCTCGTGGAATTGTGAGTTTGCTTAGCAGTTCTAATACATTTTTATAATGCTTATCTGTCTCATCTTAAAATAATCTAGAATGTATTACTTGCAAATATTTTATATCTTAAATGTGGATGGCTTTCTTGGAGGGCAAGAAAGGGTAATTTTTTTGTTGTGTTTTTTTAATTTGTTTGTTATTAGGCTTTTTTTCTGAAGGAGGCATATTAAGTCAAATTTTAATTTTTTAAAATTTTTTGTTTCTTTTACAAGAATAACCTGTATACCACTGTCTGTGCTGCTCAGGGAAAAAAAACCCATAAATTCTGTGTAGACGTGTCACACTGATAAACCCCTGGAACCTCCCAGTGCAGTGGTCAGAGGGTTGTGACAGAGCCAGAGTAACAGGTTACAGCCTTCAGCCCATCCCTAGCTGCTCATTCCCACCCCAGCTCCCAGGGCTTTTATGATCTCAGTCTTGCTGATTGTAGTAATCAGTTTCTGGAACCAAGTCACAGATTGTCAAATAGGAGCAGGGATGAGCATGTAGGGGTAGTAACTATGGAGTGATGATTGCTGTGGGCAGAGCAGTTTATCCAGTCTTATCCAAAAAGTGGATGTCCCATGAACTGGTTTATTTTGACAATTAACTTAATTAAGCTCCTGAGACAATGTGTTCTTCCTTCCCCTTTTCTTATAAAGTCGTGATTACCTTCTGTGGTAGAATTGGCAGTGGTGGGTTTAAAAGAGACATCCTCTTTGCCCCTTTCAAGCCCTTTGTCTCAGTTTCAGATGAGTAACTAATGGAGCACTGATTGTGTTTATCTGAGGAGTCAATGTCCTCAGCTGTCTGATCTTGTCATCCTCATGTGGCCCTTTAACCCCACCTTTCTGGAGCCGTTGTCCACAGTGTAACTGAACTGGTTTGTAGGTCACTGCAGTCTCCGACTCATTCAAGAGTGAATCCTATCTCATCATGCCTCTGTCTTGAGTGTTTGTGCTCTGAAGCAGTAAAATAAATATTTTTATATTTGATATCATGATTTGCCACTGGGCATCAGGAAGCCTGTTTAAATTACAGCTTAAAATAATTTCATACGAACACTAATTTATAGGAGTCAAGCCTAATTATTTGGTGTTCAGCAAGCTCAGTTGTCCCACCATTATCCCACACATTCTGGTGGTCTGGAGAGAGCTGCAATGGGCCTTTGGTTTGTATAGCTCAAATAGGACAAGTCAGTTTGTGATGAGACGATAAGAGGTGTTCTGTTGTGGGGGAAGAGATCGCAAAATAAGGATTTAATTAAATAATATTTTGTTACGGTAGTTTTCAATTTTGAGAGACAAATTATTTTTACTTTCCTGAAAGTTACATCTTTAGTTATTTCATTTGGGTGTTTTTCTTTTTATATCATGCCCCTGATGCTGGTCTATAAGGTGTAGCTACTCATAATACAGGTTTTTTTTAGCTTAAGTGAAATAGTTCACAAATATTTTCAGGAGCTGCAGCTGAAAAATGGGTAGGAGAATTCTCATCCTATGTTTCTACAAACATGTATGCTATTCTTCTGTTTGTTAAGTTTTTAGCAAACTACAATTTTTAAAGAGAAAGAGAAGGTTTTGGTGCCCCATGCAGTTGTAATGTTCATATGTCTTTTCCCTTGTTCTGTCCCCCTGAAAAGAGAGGCTCCTACTTTAGGAAATGCTCTTGGAATACAGTAGGAAGTATGCCAGGAAAATAATTCCATGTGTGCCTAAGCAATTGAACACTGAGTACTCAATATTCCTTTACAGTTGGATATCAGTATTGGAAAATTTTGGTAGTTATTTTCTACAAGATCCAATTGTTCTTTTGCAGCAATGATGATTGAAATCTGAAATGTGTAAAATATAAGATCAGTTTTTATGTTACCAGAAGTACTGGAAGTGCTCCATCAGAGGGTGCTGAATATTCTTAGTGAGAGATCTGGCCACCCTCTGTAGCTGCATAAATAACCATGTGTAAGATTGGGTTTTTCTTTTGAAAAATGAACTTCAAGTTTGAGAAACCCACTTTCAGTGAATAGATCATGTGCTTATTTCTTCACTGAAAGTGTGAGAGTTTATGTGCAGGGGAAAATGTTTGTAACTGTGTAACTTGTGTGGGTGTGGGCTTTTTTTCTTTCCTTGGCCAGCATTTAGTGTCAAATAACCTGGTGATCAAATATGATTTATTCTGGTTATTCTCTCTGCTTATTCTCTTCCCTTTTTGTTTTCCTCCATATGACTCGCAAAACTAAAGCCCATTATTATTGTAACTGTGAATGGTTTGTTTTACATAATTGTATGTAATTTTGTTTTATTTTTATGCTAATCATTTAATAATACAAGTGAAACTTAAGTACCTGTCCATTGCCAGTTTATACAGTTTGCACAGCTTTTGTGGTCATAGGGAGGAATGTCTTTGAGAGTGCTCATTCAGTCTGAAATTGGATATTTTGCAAACTGATTATGTAGCAGAAGTCCTTGAGGGTAACAGGTGGTGTCCTCTGCTTTTTCTCCTCCCCCCAGGTACCTTCATTCAAATAACATAGTTGTTGTACCTGAAGGTAAGTAATCTACCAGCTCACGATAAGTGGCAGGAATCATAAAATATTCATTTTTCTTCTTTGAAGAGGCGTATTTTTCCTTTATTTTCCCATAAAACATTAAAGATTTTCATACAAAATATACCAGTGTAGCTTTTAGTTGATAATGTCCTTGTTTATGCTATGTTAAATTCTTTTAATGAATTCTCAAATGCACCTAGATGCTGTTTGCTCCAGTTCTAATTGCAGAAAGGGAAAAGGCTAAATGGCACTCATCTGCAGAAAGTAAAAATCCAGAGTGTCTGCTGCTTTCAGGCAGTTACCACACTGAATACTCTGCTGGTTTAGATCATGACAGATTTGAAACCCAAAGGAGCAAGAACTTCTGCTAGTTTCTTTTCCTTGTCTTAATTGCAATTATGCTCCCAACTTGAGGAATTTGTGTTCAATTTATGCTCTTTCTGAATATAAATTGGATAGAGTCAAAGGAAGAGAATGGTGAAAGTGGTTTCAGAGCAGAATTGTCTGAGGAGAATCTGGAGGTAGGAGTATTCTGTCCATCACTGTATTTGTTACTCCCGTCTCGCTGCCAGCAGAGCTGTTTGTTAGCTAGAGCAGCATTTCCACAATTGATGTCACTGAGTTGTGAGACCGGCTTTAGCACCTCGAGATGTGCTCAGACACAGCTGTTGGGTACTGTGGCTTCTCCTCCTCTCACAGTCCCGTGAAAATTTTCATGTTACTCTTGGGTCACATTCATGTTTTAATCTGTTCTCTCACAAGCCATTGGCTCCCTGGTTAAGCTGCAGTTTCTGGACCTGAGTGACAATGCCCTGCAGATTGTGTGTCCAGAGATCGGCCGCCTGAGGTCCTTGCGGCACCTCCGCCTGGCAAACAACCAGCTGAAATATTTACCTGCAGGTGAGTGCCGTGTCTGAGGGGTCACAGCACTGACACAGCCTTGAAGCTTCGCTTGCCAAGTGATCTGCTCTTGGTTTACTGACTGCTGCACCCTGCACTTGCTGGGATTGCTGTTTGTATTACTCCCAGTGTGCTCTGTAGTTAGAGAAAAGCTGTGCTCTGTCTGCTTGCAGAGTCCTGAGAAATGCTACTGAAGTGGGAAAAATGTATTTATTTAACAACCTTTGCCATCGTATCAAGAAAATATTGAACTTCTTTGAGAAGACACAAAATGCCAATGACAACTGTCATTATGATAAAATGATGTTTCTTCCAATTTTCCACAATAGAAAGGATTCCGGTCCTTCCTTCCATTCTTTTCGCCCAACAGCCCCAATCTCATATTTTCTAAAAAGACACATGTCTAGTAGCTTTGCCTATGGCAGTTCTATCTCATTGTGACAGTAGATAACAAATGTTTGTCTTGCTAGTTTATAATAAAAAAGCAAAATTTATTCAAAGTAAATGTGACACGGTCAGAAAAAGTTGGCCATAGGCAGATTTTGAATGATTTTTTTGTCTTCTAAATACTTTGATAAGCAGATATAACATTATTATTTTTCCATCACCCTTATATCTGTTCAGATAAGATGATGGTGATTTTCAAATGCTTTTATAATTTTCGTTTTTAATTTTTCCCTGGTGCATTTGCATTTTCTGATCTACAGAGATGATAAAAATTTAAGGCTATGATTTCAAAAAACTGGTCTAACTTAATCTAACAGGATTAGCTCTTGGTTCTATTTTAACTAATTTCTCAATGTGACCTTCATATGTTTTAAGTTCACATTTTTTATTCTCAAGAAATGTATTGCAAATGCTCCTTGAAGTTTTGGGTGCAGAAATCTTGCTGTCCTTTCCTTGCACTTTTCTAGACTGCTTAAAAAGTCAAAGGATGGTTATGATTAGAAAGAAAAAAAAATGTATATGACTATGTAAATGCTCTGGAATGGAATTAGATAAACCTGTTAAACATTATGACCCAGGGCCAATAAAATTTCCATCAATTTTCAGATGTCCTACATTCAAAAGAAAGGAGTGACTTGAGTGTGCTTTATGTTCCTCAAAGATAATTTACCTTATGGTGCTGTACCATGAAAGAAAGACTTGTTCAAAGAGAAAGTGACACATTTTCTGCAAAACTTCACACATTAACTTAAAAAGGTTCCAAAAAAGACTTTCAAAAGGATAATTTACATTACTGAAGAGTTGATTTGGAGTCTACCACATTTGATTAGGAACTGGTATCAGCTGAGACTTGCTGCATTAAATTTCTCCTGAAGTTTATAGAAAATTTGGTCCTGAGCATTGTTCCTTAACGTGTTTAGGTTTGTGTGCATGAAAAGTTGGCATGTTTAGGAATACAACTGGTGTTGCCTGCTTGTGCATTGGAGAATGCAGTGCTGTGTGGTCTTTGTGTTTGTGGTGGTGTCCCTTGTGCCACTGCTGCTGCTGGCACTAATCCTGTCAGCGGGACTGGATGTCACACAAGTGTTACCAGCCCAAGCAGGATTAGCCTTTCACTCACACTACATAATTTGCCCACTGGAGAGTTAATCTATTGCACTGACTGTTTCCTAAACAGAACAATTCCCAAAGAGGCCTTCCAAGCATGTTTTCTTAGATGTTCTCTGTAAAATTGTGAAGACTTCAAAGACTTAATTAAAAAAAAAATCTCAGAGTTTCAAAATAACACTTATGTTCAACAATTGAAAAAGGAGAGTAAAATAATAAATTTTGATTGTTTCATCCTTAATTATCCTGGTAGCATGAATCTTCATTATAGTGTCAGCTAGCATTCTGTTGGGAAATTCTGTTGGAAAACTGGCAAAGTTCTGCTGAACTAGGATAGGACATGATTTCACTGCAGTGCATCATTTTGCTATGTGTTCACTGCTTTCTGCACAGCAGACACTGCACTGCTAGGGAAAGGCAACTCTAAATGGCTTTAATTTATAGTAAGGAACCATTTAAGATATAACTTAGCTTCTACCAGCGCAGCTTGTGCAGAATTGAAAGATCTGCTTTAAAAAAGTGCTTTTGGGTTTAGATGACAGTCATTTATGGAAATTTCTTCAGTGGTTGCCCTGGCATTCCTCTTGGGTCTCCATTCCCTGTGTCTGGTGTTAAAAGTACCCTCAGTTTTTTTCAGAATTCCATGGATATCTAGGAAGATACTCTTGGTAATATCCTAAATCAATTGCTAAAAAATATCTTCCTTGCAGCTGCAGAACAGTTGGATGGTAAATGTTTGCTATTATGTGTCTGAACACCCCCACTGTTCTATTGCATTTTAATTCTTAAGAATGATTCTTTGTTGTGTCTTCCTTAATTGTGATTAAGAGCTGGAAGAAACAATGCAATTAATAGCATATGTTGATTCATTATGCATTTTTAATGGTTTTGTTCCACAATTGTGCTCCTAATGTTCATTTTTAGTATTTAAGATTTGCCTTATAGAAATTAAATTTTAAACTAATTGAAATAGTGTGCATTTAAGATTTAGATTTAAGCCTCTAGTCTGATTGTAGAGATTCTTCAGACTCTGATAGAGGTTGAGCCTGTGCTGTTGTTTATCTTCACTGGAATGGGCAAGGTTTTGATCTTTTAAGTACTTGTTTTAATAAAACATGGGAGAAATTAATAATGACAACAGCTCTGCTTTTCTCAGGTTTGGTCATGATTGTTCAGTGAGTTTTAAAAAAATATTTTAAGGGAGGAGATGGGGAAGAATGATACAAATACATGCAGACAATGTGGAGACATAAGCTTTAGCTTCCTGAAGAAATCAGGCAATTCAAGGACTGATGAGGAGGAAAATGGGCATTAGGTGAAGCATGGAAATGGTGTCCCTTGGAGATGGGGAAGCACCTTCTGTGCAGTGGCACTCTGGTAGTGTGGCTGATAGTCCTTCCTTTCGGCTCAGCAAACACTCCCAAATTGCTGCCACCCTCGGAGCAGATCCTGAGCTTTGGCCTCAAGGCTCTGTGTTTGATTTGCCACTGCTGAGGCAGCTTCCATCAGCATCCTTCAGCTGTTGGGAGAACTGCTCAGAGGTGACTCAGCTGAACTTGATGAGAATTAAAGGGAAAAATTTGTCCAGAATAAGCGTGTTGAAACTGAAATATAACAAATGGCTGGAAGAAAATGCTTTGTAAAATTATCTTAATGTTACATTTCGAATATACTTTAGATAAGATTAATAATTGGACCAGCTTCTGCCTAATGCAGTTGTCAGTATCTACATTCTGGGGTAATCAGAATCCCTGAGAGGTTCTGCCTTTCAGAGATGAGCTGATTAAAACAGTTGCAGATAAGTAAAACTAGATTTAATGTTCTAAAGTTCTCTTGAGGACTTGTTTTCATGTAAATGCGCAACATTTTTTTGTTCTGCAAATTGTAAATCTTGTAGCTGCTGTCTTTAACAGTTTTCTTGGTTGATTTATTTGGCTCTGGTAAATGCAATTCTTAAACATCAAGTAAGTTTTGTGAAGTTTTCTGCTATTTAAATGTAGCACTTAAATAATCTGAATTCTTGAGGGCCATTTGGAAATGTGTGACACCAAAGATGTTACTGGAAAAAGTCAGCATAAACAAAAGATGGTTATTTCATATTATTACATTAGTTCATGTATGAGCTTGACTTAGACATGACATTGTGTTTTCACAGAAGCTGAACTTTTATTTTTTCTGAGATTTCTCTTTTTATTCAGTGAATTGATATTTAATTTAAATTTGGAATTGTAGAGTTAGTTCTATATATGTGTATTGTCAGAAGGAAATTTTCTGAATCTTCTCACTCACAAATGACCAATTAGAAAGTTCCCCTTTGTTTCTGATGGTTATAATGCATATGACACTTCAGTTCCTTTCATTCTTGAGAAATACTTCTCTTTGTGTGAGTTACTGTGTCATTTGAAAACAAAATAAATCCAGTGAGATGCATTTTAAAAATTATTCTTGATGAGTCCTGAAGTCAAGGTTCTCTGTTTTGCTGTTACCATTTAGATTTGGTTTGACTTTAGCCTTGAAATCTTTTGATGTGCAGTGCTGGCTCTTCAGGTTTACATTTTGGTCTTTTATCTGGAATGCATGTTTGGAGAACAGATGACTTAAAAGAGGGTGGGTTATACTCAAAGTTAGATTTAAGTTTCTTATTTGACAAGGATTTGATTTTTTTCTTGCCCATTGCTTGAGAGGTACTTCTCTTTAGAAACAGCAAGTTTTGTAGCATCTTGTTCTAAGATTTAATTAAAAGTGAGGTTATGTTTACTCAGCACATGCTGGAGTTAATTATAGATTTACTGAAATGAAAAGCTTAATGTTTTGCCAAGTCAAGAGCAAAAGCTAAGTAATTAAAGAAGAGGGTATGGTTTATGATCCCAGCCCATCTTTTGGCAAAATTCCCTTTAAGAAGAGGGGAAAAAAAATCAGCAGTTGTCTTGACATGGGCTAGACCATGATTCCCTTTGTGTATGTTGTTCAGGAACTTTAAAAACCAAGAGCTGAGTGCATCGACCAAGCAAAAAAAAAGAATGAAATGTGGCCAAATAATAGCAAATTTGTTGTCAAATGTGGGGTTTGTGTTTGTTTGAATGTTAAGGGAAGTGCAGGTGACGGAGCAGCCGTTGCTGGAGGGGTGCAGGTCTGTGCCAGAGTCCAGGGCAGGTTCCTGCCCCAGCAGAGGGAAAGTGTGGCTTCCATTGCAAATCCACACTTCTGTGTTGTCTCTGGAAGCTCCTGCAGCTTGCATCCACTTGTTGCCATTTTGCTTCCTTTAGGCAGACTCTGAAGGAAAATGAATTTGTGTCTTCGATGTATTTAAAGTGCAAACTGCAGCAATGTTATGGGAGGTTAACAGCACAGAGACCCTTCCTTTCAGTTCTGTTCAAATCCTTTTTCTTTTTAGGGCAAATTGTTTTAGAAATATAATCAGTTTAAGACTCATTAAAATACATTTGTAGGCTTATAAAACTTTATCTTCAAAGCATTTGAGAAAGATCCTGTGAAGCTGATAAGGGAGTGTTATCCTCATTTTACAGAGTAGAAAAAAAGTGTTTTTAACAGAAGTGATTTGCTCCAGGCCACAGCAGGAGTCAGTGTTAGCCAGAAATAGAACTTGGGTGTTCCCATTCCATTTGTGAAGACCACACCTTTTTGAGGCTGATCATATTTAATGTTAGGGAGGATTGAGTCTTCCCACCCATTATTAGGAAATTAATAATTATCTCTCCATAATGAATAACCCTCTAAGTTAATAGGAAATTAATAGCGGTAAGATCAGTGAGTTTAAATTACTGAACCAACTTGTGCTTCCAGAAGGCTGGAAGAGTTAAGGCAGATGAATTTTGAAATACATAACTTTTATAGATAAACACTAGATAATTTTCTCTTGCATAGGTCACTTCAGTGTGATGACAAGGAGGGTTCAGTCGTTACTAAAATTATAAATCAAATGATAATTGTTGATTGCTTCTTTGTCTATTTATACAGTAACCCTTGGAATGTTGAGTGATTATTGCAAAGTCTGCTTTGCTTTGGAATTTGCTTTACTAATTGGGGGCAGGAGAAACTTCCAGATATGAAAACTGCATATTCATTTCTCTCACTTTTTTAATGTTGCTGTAAAGTACAATATCTGTATTTACTATTCATACCAGTATTTAACTGGTAAAGACTTCTTGTATACCCAACTTAGAATTCTGAATAGAGCTCAATATAAGGCATTTCAGTAAATCTTAATTAAAGGCACATAAACACGACTTCTTCCCTCCCTTCTTTTCACAGTAGATTTCCACTGATGGGTACAGCTTGCCAGTAATTCTATTCTTACTCTAGACCCTGGCATGAAAATATGTGGTCCTAACTCATTTTTTTGAACTTGTGTTCCACATTTTGATTTAGAGGCTTCAAAATCAGGGGAATAAATTCGGCTTCTTACCTGCTCTCCCCAGATTTCCATTCTGCTTTTATTACTGGTTATTCTCTGGTTAGGGCAGATTGCTTTGATACTTAATAAAGTTCAAAATTTTTTTTTAATGGTTGTGAATTTAAAAGCAAAGGCACAAACTGATGCAGACCCTGTTCTTTATTCCAAGTTGGCATAACCTTAGTCCACTCTGCTTTCCTAATTTAGTAACATGGATAAAAATATGCACGACGGGACAGGTTTGGTACGCCAGGCACCCATCCAGGAGCGTGGTGTTTTTAAGTAAATGGACTTGTGGGGATTTGAGGAAAACACAGATTAGGTTACATGAGCTTTGCACTCTGGAAGTATGTGACTATTTAAAGGAGCATGGCCTCCTAAATAAAAATGTGTTAATTATAATAATAATATGTTGTTTTCTGTAAAGGAGTTGATGCCTAATTATTAAAAACAAGGTTTTCTTTGCACAGATCTGTAAATTATATGCTCTGTTTAATAATTCAATTCTAGCTTCAGTTTGCTGTATAAAACCAAGGGTCAGCATACTAAGCTTTACATTACCTCTTAGGTTCATCAACAACTAATTACTTTTTTTCCTAAATCAATGCAAAATTTACCCACACTTGCCTGTTACTGTGTTGTGTTTTTCACATCAGGATTAGTAAGGCTTTGGTAATTATGCTGTATTAATCCAGAACCACAATAAAAATACCTGATAGTATCTCTAAGTCATTCCTTAGATTTCTAGGAGGAAAAGATTTTAAATATTTTGGTTTTGTATAAACTCCAATACAACCCTATCCAGGCAGACAGTAAGGACTGAATTTTTTTATTATGAAAAATTTCCCCTATGAAATTACAGCAGGAAGGAGTCAGGAACAAAATGGCAACGTGAATGGGAAATGATTGGGATTGGACTTTGAGACTGCCTAGAGGTGACCAAAGCACAGGGCAGTGTATTGTACAGCTGGTATTCCTTATGGATTAACTTCCATGCACGTCCAAGCACAGTGGTACCTATTTAATTAAAGGATGTTGGTTGCTTGAGATTTTATAACAGTCTGCCTTGCTCAAACATTTGGTTTGGGTTAAAATCTCAGGAGGACTACTAGTACTTTTGAGTGCTTGAAATTTATGGGGAGGGAAGTGAAGACAGAGAATAAAAGAATTCCCCTAAATTCCTGGAAATTTTCGTTGACTGAAGTTTTTCCTGTATACCCTCACCTGTATAGAATGTCAGAATGAGTCATCTGTGCATAGAGCTGCTCACTGTTCTCTCTTTGTCTGCTTGCCCCTTCTTAGTGTTATTTTCTTTTCCACTTCCCCCCTGTTGAGGGGCTTTTAAAAGCCTCTTTGTTACTATCATACAACATTTTTCAGTGTACCATGGAAGGTTCATAATGTCACTGGATGCTAGTAACAAAAATAGTATAAACATAGTCAGAAAAATTCCAGACCTATATTTTATGGTTAAAAATGTTTTTCCAATATAGGCTTTTGTTCCAACACTTCTTCCAGATGGGCTTCTACTGGGTGCACTGGAACTGAAATATTTCCTGTAACTGTAGCAGAAATGACGTTAAGAAACAAAAAATCCAACAAAAGTATCTCTTTCAACAATGGCCTGCGGTATTCCTGGTATTCCTCATTCTGGTGATGCACAGCAGGTCCTCAGAAATGCATGTGCTGAGTGTGTATGTGCTGTAATTCAGTAATCTAAAAACTAATGGGAACCAGTTGGAGGAAGCCATCAGCGTCTCTCATTGTAACATTTAAATTATGGATTCAAATATTGTTTTGTGTACCAGGCTTATTGGACTAGAAAATTCCATCTTAATATTTGCTATTCTAATTTAGAGCAATCACTGGAAAAAGTATTTAGAAATTAGGCTCGTTTAGTGAGCATGGGCTTAGTTAAAAAAAGAAATTGTGATATGGTTCAGTGTGTTATATTTTCAAGTATCTGCAATTTTATGAAACAGATTTTAACTTCTGTGGTCATCCCATATCAGAGGAAAAGATCAGGCACAAACCGAACCTGGCATTGAGGCTTCATGTCAGTAACTGGAAGCCTAAAATCCTCTTGTAGCACAAGGTAATGACCAAGTGTTTTGAGTTTTCTAATATTGGTTATACTATATTTAAAGGTCACTCAAAATTCTAACATAACTTTATTGATTTTGATTTTTAACTTCTTTCTTGCACATTTTAGCAAGATTATAATCATTTTAGCTCAATCACACTTGTTTTTGGCTTCTAGCTTTGGTGATGCTTTAACTTGAAAAAAAATCTGTGCCTGATTGAGTTTTGACTGTATTTAAACATGAGCAGTATGCTGATGTAATTACTGAGTTCATTAATAGATCCAGGAGTGTCTGGGAGCTGGATGCTGTACATCAGTGTCTCAGACATCTTTGTTTTGTTGGACTTCCTTCGTTTGATCTGGGCAGACTGACCTGTAAATGTTGCTTTTTTATGTGGCAATTCTTCCTGGCCAGATTGTAGTGACAGTTATGGTGGCATCACCTCTCTGGACAGAGACATCTCGGAATGACACCACCTGAGTTCTGCTCACTAATTGCTTTATTAATAGATTGTTGAACAAACCTGATTGTAGAGGGCAACACTGTGTCTGTGTGAGTTTGTGAGTTTGTCTGCCATCTGAGGCTGCCTGTGACTTGCTGTTGCCCAATTTTTTTTTTTTTCAATTCTGATTTTATTCTCAATTCCAAATCTCAGATCCCCATGTTTTTCATTTGAAACTGGATTCTGAGAATGGGCCAATGCTGCCATTTGTTCCCTTCTGTTCCATGTGAGATCCTAGTGAAATGTTTCCATGCACCAAACTCAACAGAATTATCCCCTCCAGCCCCTCCCTGTTCCTTCCCTCCTTTGAAGAGGAGCTCCTAAGAAACCTGATGAGGTGTAGGTGAAACAAGGATGGAGCAGGAAGAGCCAAACTAATTATTGCCGGTGGTGCTCCCAAGCCTGTTGAGCTTCTGCCTTAGCAGTGCTCCTGAAAATCAGAATCCTTGCAGGGACCTGTCTGTTGCTGAGCTCTGGGCCATGGGCTTTCCCCGTAGCTGTTCCCCTCGAGGGCTCTCAGATAGGAGATAAAGGGGTTGGAGCTGCTTCTAATGGGGGTACTTGGATGATTCTTGCATTCCTGAGAGGATGGGAGCAGATTTAACTGGATTCTCTATTGTTCAGAGATTTGGTGCTGCCTCTCAGATCCTGGCTTGTTCTTCTACTCGGTAGTCCTTGATTTCTCAAGTGACTGTAAGCCTCATTTCTCCAGGGGTTTTCCACTTGTTTGTGGGGGTAGACAGGAATTTTGAAGATGTTGAGAGTGCTTTAAGTAATCCTGACAACCATTCATCTGAAGCTTAAAACTCTGTGAACATGTTGGAGGTCTTAATATGACTATAGAAATGTGGTAGTTATGTTGCATGTTCTTATGCCTTTTTATTAAATAAGAAGTCTTAAGCACAACTCATTTCAACACAGTTCATTAAACATAAAATTGCATAACATTCTTCTAGTAAACTCAATTTGAGATTTCTCAGTGAATTGTTAAAATACAGTTGTTTTTTTTAAAGGGAAAGACTTGCATATCCAAGTAACTTCCAGACTTTGCTTTTAAAAGCTAGTTACGTGGTATATGCAAAGCAATAAGTTGAAAGAAATTTAAGATTAAATATTGATTTTAATACTAGAGTGAGAAACAGTCTTGAGATGACAATAAAATGAGTAATAGGGTGATGTGGAAATACTGCTAGGCAGACAGATAGTTGATACAGTAATATACCAAGTTGTCATTCAAACACCTGACAGAAGAAATGACAACCTGAAGTTTTAAGGGTACATGGGAACAGAGCCTTGATGGAATTCCTCTCCTCTCCACTTCTGTTATGGATAGAGCTGCCACTTAGGAACTGATGGCTTTAGAAAGAAAGATCTCCTGACCTTTCAATGTCCCCCCAATGTCATGCTGAGCCAGGGGCCACGAGACAAAATTGGGAAGTTTATACTGCAATATATAACTTTAGAGAGCATTAAGTTGTCATTGCTGCTTTGATCAGTGATAGAATATACTTTGATAAAACTCAGATAAAGGGCTTCAGGCTGTAGCATCAAAACAATGCGTTGTGTTCCTTTTAGTTTGAAAAATGTATTTCTACAGTCTGTTTTTAAAAAGTGGAATGTGCTCATGAGAGCTAATTAGACCTGGCACACAGACCTAAATAATGAAGGTCAAACAGAATTATTTGTTTTTTACATTTTGATTGTTTGAAAACTTGGGTTTGAAATTTATGGGGAGGACTCATTGTGACACAGTTATATACCACAGAAAAAAATCAGTCTGGAAGTGACTACAGTTGTGTTTGAGTTCAGTCATTATTCCATCTGTGGTGTTTGTTTTGTGTGAGTTTATTGTCTGCAGAGCAAGTGAGAGGAAGAAGTAGAGGGTCTTTGGTTGCTTTTGGTCAATCTTACTCCTGTGGAGTTGAATCTAAAATGTAGAAAAACAGACTACTAGGAATTTCCTTTTTCAGGGATGTAATTCTGTGTGTTCTTGCTTGGATTTTGAAGGTGTTAGTTACATAAATGCATCTAGAAATCCATAAAGACTATAAAACCTAACATTTCTAGTTATTTTAATTTTATGGGTTATCAGAGTGGGCTCTAAAGCTTAATAGATCGTTACTCTGTTCATAGCTCTGGCAAATTCCCCTCCACCCCCAAAATTCTTGGTGGCATCTCTGATAATCTTGGTAAATGAGAGAGTGATGGCTCATTGCTTGTCTGGCTGCTTTGCTGTGCAACTGCCATCAGGACTGGTGAAAATTCATGTACTCACTGTTGTGTTCATTATGATAAAGTGTATTAAGATATTGTGGGGGGTTTAGTTTGCTTTTGTGCTTTAGAAAAAGTCCTACCTAACCCAAAAAGGAATCTTTAGGATCTTTTACCTTTATTCTTACATAAGAAAAAAATCTTCATCAAAAGAAAATTCATGTAAGTTACTGTATCTTTTTTTTAAGGTGTCATTCCTTTTGAAACTTCTTCCCTCAACATGCTGAATCCTCTACTGAGAGCACAGCAAAGCCTCTTTGGAATTTGATACCAGGGTTTTTCCGTGTTAGGGCTGGCAGCAGTCAGGTTCTGAGCAGCACCCCCGGCTGTCACGAGGCGGGTTCTCCTCGTTGCACAATGCGTGTGTCAGCCTGTCTCCATCGGGAGAGGAGCAGGATGGGAATCCTAGTAAGTCTTTTCCCTTTGACTGCTCTTACAGAAACCACTTGTTACTGAGGACATGCTCTGAGAAATGAACCTCAACTCAAGTAATGGTATAGTGCGTAATCCCAGACCTGCTTCCTAAGTAAAGGAATTACAGAAAAAGTTGGTTTGTAACTCATCTGTCATCAGTGAATTCTTCTGCTGATGATCTGATTGTAAAGATAAGCCTTTACTGATTGCCTGGCTCCAACACATGTGAGATATATGAACATCTCGCTTCTGCAACTTCAAAACAGATGCTCTTTAAAATACTTGTAAAAGTCTTTGGGTTAGAGCTGTTACCCAAAAGTAAAACTGAACTTCAAGGGAGTTTTAAGGGCGTCTCTTGTAAACATTTGCCAATAGCTGTTCACACGGGTGAAGACAGATGTGTATTGATAAGGCTGAGACCAAACCTCAGAGGTGGAGATGTATTTTGAGAAAGATGTTTCCAATACAGATGGTGTTGGGCTTTTTGTAGTACGAGAACTTCTTTAATGTCAACAATCTGTTCAGTGGTGTTTAGTCAGGCCTTCAGAGAACCTCAGCTTTGAACAGATACTAAACTGCTGGTGTTTCTTCTCTGAAATTTTTCATCAGTTTGTAAATGTGTGAAAAAAGGAATGGTGGTAATGGCTTTGCAGTTTCCAGGTTTACCTCAGAAAGGCCTTAGTGATTTCAGTGTGCTGGACTGCCAAGGAGCTCTAACTTCGTTTTGCTGCAGTGACTTATTTTGGGAGAGCCCTAAGAAAAGTTCAAGTAATCCGTACAAGCAAAATCAGCTTTTCAGGGGGATTATGTCCATGACTGCTACCTTTACTGACATTGTTTTAAAATAAATTTATCTGTTAATTCTAAATAAACTAATATGCTAGTAATTTTTCATGTAGTACCTCTTACTAAACCTCTTACTAATTAGCAGTTTGTGAGATCTTTCTTTTTTTTTTGGTTGCGCTAAATTAACATTTGTGACAGAAAAAAAAAATAGCTCTTGCAGCTTATTTTTTTATAGTTTCTAGGGCTGGGTGTTAAAAGTTAACTTACTTTAACTTAAACTCTAAAGTCTTTATAAATAAAGTTATCTATGAATGTACTTTTGTCTCTTGGGTTCCCTTGGGTTTTTTTTTTCCTTTCCTTCCCCTAAGCTCTCCCTAACGTCTGTACAGTGATTAGGAGTATTAACAGGTAGTTGATTTTACTTGTGCATTAAGCAAATGCAATTTACTAGTAGGATTGAGTGCTCAGGGAAGCTTGGAGAACAAAGTCATTCGGTCTTTGAAAGGGAACAAACACACACTGTTAATGCTGTGCAATAGAAGAATTTTATAATGTATCAATTTCTATGTTGACCTTATTGACCAAGTATAATTCAGTTTTCTGCATACCACTGTGAGAGAATTAAAGTATTCCATGTTATTGACATCCTTGTTTTTACTCAGCTGTTCTATTAAATGAATTGAGGCAAAATAAAATGCATCATTTACTGACACTAAATCTAAATGGAAAAAGCCTGTAAAGAGAATGTGTAGAACTCGAGGTATGATGTGAGATTAACCTTCCCATGGTTCATGTCACACACAGAGTTTGATACCTGTATTTCGGTTAACTTAATGTTACTGTTGGGGTATTTAAAATAAAGATCTCTTTTCCTTAGTATTGTCCAAATCTGCGTTAAATTGTCATTCTAGATGGAAGGCTTTGATGCCAAGCAAGTGCAAGTGTACTCTAGTTGGTAATTATTTAACGTTCGAGATCTTTATGAACTAAGACTATTTACTTGTGTAGGTAAAGCAATGCAATTCAGAACTACTTGAGTGGGGGGTTTGGAGTATAATTACAAGCCTTGTCTACTTTGTGCTGATTTGAAACACTAAACAGCAGAAACTATCACTGATTAAGACAAGGCTTGCAGTTGCTCTCAGCATTTATGAAATCAAGACAATGCTAGTGTTGCTTGAAGTCAAATGCCTTCTTTTTTTACTGATAATCTTAGTTTAAAACTGTTAGTAGTTGGTCCATACCATTTTTCAAGTAGTAACCATGTCACTATAGCGGTTCCTGCCTCCCCTTCTCTGCTGGTGAATTCTCCAGGCTGAGTTCAGCAGTGACAGCTGGGACAGTGAGGAGAAGCAAGAGAATCTCCTGGTGCTGCTGCTAGAAGAGGACATCTGGATCTGTAGTTTTCATTTATTGTAGTGGGAATATTTCCTGCAAGGTTTAGCCAGTCCCTCCCCAGTAACTACTGTTCCAATTTGTAGTAACTGCCAGTGGCCTGGAAGAGCTCTTACTTTCATAGGACTTGAATTAAGCGAGTCCCATCCAGTAGCATTCATTTAAAAAATAAATAATGGTGACTCCACTGCTGTAAACATGGCTCCAAGCTGAAGATCTCCCTTTGATTCTTTTCCTTATCGCACACAAATTTGTAGTTGCATATTTTTGTTATGAAGTCCAAATTTGACCCTCATGGAAGGGTGTTCTGTGGTGTCTCCCAGTAGTACAATGAGTGAGCCCTAACTTGCTGTTTTACAACAGTACTTTCCACTGAAAGATGAAAATTGAACCTGGACCTATTGCTTTTGTTATGTATTTAGTGGAGAGGAAGGAAAAAAAAACCCTAACTAACCTCAAGAAGAAGAAAGATGTGTCTGTTGTGAGTTGGTTGGAAACAGTTGATAGCAACAGTCACAACAGATTGGTCTTTGTGTGGATTATTTAGACACCAGTGCTGTAATGGGTTAGAAGCCACTCATCTGTGTTTGTCAGAGAGACCTCTCTGTTGTGCTGATCTCTGGTTGTTCTTTGGAAGAAGAAAGGAAAAAGCTGTCCTAGAATTTACAGCCGGGACTAGCCCTGTCTCTGTGGCTTCCTGAGCTGTCCTTAATCTCTCTTTAGGATGCTCCTTTTGTTTGCCTTGGTTTCAGTACTGGTTTGTTGTATTTAAGGAGCCATTTTCAGCTGTCTGGCACTGTGAGTTTAAATCATCAGCTCTGTATTTTATGCACAAAGTTTTTCTGGAAGGCTTTCTCCCCCCCTTTCTATGTATTGATATTAGTGCACAGTGAATGGTGGACAATGTGCAGCAGTAAAGATAGTCAGACATAAACAAAACAAGAGAAATATAACAGGTCTCATGCTTTATTCATGTCACTTTTGTTTATGTTCATACCACCCAGGAAAAGGAAAACAGCTGCTTCTCAATGGAAAGACAACAGCAAAAAAAACTCTTTAAGTAAGAGACTTTTTCTGTAGAGTGGTAGCAGAATTTTTCATGTAATATATTTGATACCATTCTGACTCTTTGTACTTAATTTTGGCTGCTGTATTCAAAATTTGAGATATCGTTTAATAAAACCATAGAATAATATTAATACATTAATTTCACATCTCTAACTTGTTTGTGTAGCAACAGTACCTTGCTGTGGGGCAGTGAAATAGGCAGAGCACACTAGAGCAAAATGAAAGGGTAGGTTGTCTTCTGAAAAAACAAACCAACCAAACAAACAAAAAACCCCAAACCAAGAAAACAGCAAACCTGATCATTTCATGGCCTTGAGTTACCTTTGTGCATAAACAATTTTTTCCTCTCCCTGTTCCTCTTGCCCTTCCTCCCACCTTTTCCACTTTTCTCGTGTATGATAATTTCTGGTATTTTTATCATCTGGTTTATTCTAACTGTTCTCGTTGAAACCATCAAATTGTGGACAGAAATGTAATTCCAGACCTGCACTGAGAGGAAATACAGACTAATAACCACTGTGGATATGTGCTCTGCGTGTGTGCTGAGGGAAGCACAGAGTGCTGGGCCCCTGGCATTCAGACAGCTGCCAGTTGTGTTAACTGAAGTTTAATTGTGGTTATAAGATGGGGAACCATTGACCTTTAGAAGAATTTGACTTAATGAGACCCTCATGATGGCTATTTTCAGCCATTTTTAACTGACCTAAAATTACTGTTTAGCAAGGTTGGACTTTATGGAGCCACTTTTCTCACCTTTGCTTGTGAATGATGGCACAAAATAAACGAGGATTGGTACTAAGTTTGCATGTGACATTTAGCAAGGTTGAGGCAAAAGAGATTCTATTTTGGTATGTTCAGTAGAAGTATGTATTTTTCACTTGGTTTTGGGCTTTGTCTGCTTCTTAAGTGTCTTGGGGAAGAGTCAATGTAGTTTATGGCTGAAGTAGGTGAAACCAAGAATTGGGAACAGCTTTGAGGGGTGTTACATGACTGTGTTCATTCACAAGGACTATCATGCCCCAGAAAAATCTTTTCCCCTGTCCTATGCAGCCAGGATATTTGTGTGAAATGAAGCCATAAGTATTGCTTTGAAATTAATAGACTGAAGTTTGATCAGCTGTGATAGAGGCTTTCTTCTTCCATAGGATTCTTGTGGGTTTAAATTCATTCAGCACCTTATTTAAAAGGGAGTTATTCATAAAACAGTTGCTGTAATATCACAAGATCTCTTCCAGTACCTCTTTTTTTCCCTCCCTGTAGCAAACTAAACAAATATTTCCCATATATTTCCAAATATATGGGGAAAATATAAGGAAAATCATCTTCAGGTCTATTAGACTTGAGAAACAGAACACTTTCCAAGCTCTCTCACCACCAATACAGAAAAAGAGCTGCATGCAGCAGTGTCAAAATGTAAATGGGATTCAATTTGCCTGTCCCTTTCATTGTCCTTAAATCTAACGATCCCAATTTCAGTTATCGTTAAACTTCCTTGTTTGAAGATGGCACAGGTCTACCTTAAGTGTCAATTTGTGCTAGAAAATTTAATTTTTATAGGCTATGAAGTGTGAGCTGCGTGGTAGGACAGTAAATGAAATGTAATATACGATAGGCTATTTAATTTGTTTTAACCATCTTAAAGTCTATTTAAGTCCTCCTGAGACATTCCAGAGCAGATCTAAAGGAGATCTTCTCCATCAAGCTCTGCAATTTAAACTCATACTTCCTGTCTGTTTTCAATTGGTAATAGTATCCACTTAAATTTATGGCATGTATAGACTTTTTTTTCTAGTGGGACAGGTAGTAAGTTCTGTTATGTGTGGAAGATGTCAAACACTTTTCCTCACTGATGCCTGGTTTTACAGGTCTAATAAGGAAATGCATCTTATGCTCAGGTTCATGGAAGCTGATAAAAACATTATTTCAAGGGTGAAGTAGGGTAGTCCCTCTCAGCACCTTCTGTTCCTTTTTTGGAGGAACTACCATTTATTTTAGAGCCTTGGATAGGGAGGGAAGGCTGAGCTTACACTCCTGGGCTCTGGGAGCTCACAATCACAGCCAGACTCACAGGGCTCAGTTTTGTAGCTGTTCATAAGAAATTGTCCCTCTGGTACCACAGGCGGGAAAACACCACTCCATGGGAAACAGCAGAAATTTGTTAGTCCTGAGCTGAAACCTTGGAACAAAGAGGATCCATCACCTCCTGTTAGACCTCTTGGGTGGCAGAGTGTTAAAGGTTTGTATGATAATAGCAAGACCAGCATTACTGCCTACAATACAAAGGAATATTAACAAACTTTCCTTCTAAGAAAATGCTGGCTGTACATAGAAATTGCCCTGTTGCCCTCTTGCCGTTTGGGAAGGAACAAGTATAGCCCAGTCCCCCTCCTCCTTCACTGTTTCAAGCAGAGCCCTGACTAGCAGCACCTTCTTAGCATGATTTTCTTTTCTTTTCTATTATGATTTTCTGTTCTTTTTCTTTCCATTTCTATCCCTTAAGTCTAGAAGTTCTTGCTTTTCCTCCTGTATGACAATTTGGTTTTCTACCACATTACTACTACTTTAAATACTTGGGTTGACAGCAACCCAAAACCCAATATTATTTTTTACCCAGGTGCAAAATGGGAAGTCTAAACAAAGTAGACCCTTGAGGAACACCACCACTAGTAATATTTTCTCCATCCCAGTAATTTGCTATGAGGTGTGATCCTCAGGTGTTATCATTAACCAAGACATTTCATCAAAGAAAGATAAACCGGTATGACATGATTTACATTTGAGAGGATCTGGGCTGCATTTCCATTCTGCTTTCTATTTATGTTCCAGTCACTGGTTACTCTTGGGTGCTCTTTCCCCTTAGAACAGGTGTTATGAGATGCTGAGGAGCACTGAGCTCACATTAACAGGGCTTTTTTGAACACAGGTTTTACATTTCTTCTCCAACCCTAGGCTCCTATCCCAGAAAATGTCCTATTCATTGAGAATCCTCGTGCCTGAATCTGCAATTTTGATATATAACCCTTTTTTTTTTTTTTTTTTTTTTTTTTTTTTCAGTATTCTGGGATGGAAATTTTTTAAAGCAGCCTCATTTCATTTAGTAATGGATGTGGTAATTTGCAGTGCTTTGTCCTTGTTCCCATGAGGTATTCTGTCTCTGTCCTCATACACAGCATTATTCTTACAGGAAAAAATGATGCAAAAAGCTAATTTAATATTTGGTTTGTCCTCCTAATTTCTATTCCTTGTTGATGTCAGTTCTTCATTTCTTGCTCTTAATTTCTTGTTGAGAAACCATTTGTTTGTCTATGAGTTCCCATTTTCCTGGCCTCCTGGCAGTTTGCATTTAACCTCTGCAGCCTGACCTCTAAGTGCCAGCTCTCTTTGCTGATCAGTCCCTTTTTCCATTCCTTGTAGGTTCTCTACTTTCCCTTAATATCCTGCTTTGAGGTGCATTCTCATGCAGGTAGGTCTGTAGCCCTTTCCTGTCCTTAACTTTACTGGGATGTAAGGACTCAGATTTAAAGTAAACCCTTCCCTCCCATGCACTCAAATCCAACTGTGTATGTGTTTCATTTATCTTTGGATGCAATTTTGGTTTATTGCCCGTCAGGGAAAGGTGGGATTACTCTTGAAATGTAAAGAAAAACTGTTGGTTATTTTTGGGTCATGCAGCTGGTGAGGCCTGTACCCCCAGAAAGATTAAGGAAGTTTGAATTGCCTTTGGCAATTATTCTGTGTTGTATAGGCTGCTTATTTCCAGATGGGTTTTTTTTGTTTCCTTCACGTAAAACCATGGGAATTAATTTTAAAAATTGGCATTTAAACCATCTGAATCAGAATTAGATTTTTTTTTCTTGATGCAGCATTATGTTGATACAAACATCCGTTTTGTTAGAAGGTAAATAATTTTGTACATTCCCTGAAATCCTTTCCAGGTTTCACTTATTTTAAGAAAAATATTAAAGTCATGTTAATGTTTCTTTTTTCATTGTGTTGTGGGACAGATCTATTGGCACCTTTTTGTTGAAAACCCCAACACACAAGAGGACAGTTCACTTTTTCATTTCTCCAACTAGTTGGGAGAGCTCTTACAACAGATGCAAAGGCTGCCTTTTGGAGCTGAGTGATCCCTTCTGAATCTGCATGTGATCAGGGGAGAAAAGGATAAAATGAATTCCCCAAGGCTGGCAGCTTTGGAACACAGCCTGTGTGGGTCTGTGTGGGTCTGTGGCACTGCACGGCCCCGCAGAGGCTGGAGGAGGGCGCTGGATGCGGAGCCTGCGCTGAATTTCCGTGGGGTCAGGGAGTGTTGGATTCCCAGTCTGTCAGCCCCTCGTGCCTACTGCGAGCACATTGGGAGCAGATGGGATTGCCCAGCTCCGTGTGCCGGCAGCAATCCCCGCAGATGGACACGCATGAAACGCCCGAGTCCACGACCAGCACGGGAATGTCACGTTTGGGCTCTCTCTGTCTCCACAAATCTGTGTCCTCCTGTGCTGGGGGGTAGCAGAGCTACTGAGGAGTTTGGGTTTTTTCTGGCTTCTGATATCAGAATGAGGCTCAGTGCTCTGCTGCGTTGATTTTGATAGTGTTAGTCCTAGAGCTAATATAAATTTCAAATTAGACTTTTATGAATTTCATTTAAATGTAATTGGAACTCCTCAGTGTGGTCTAATGGTGGTGTATAATACTTGTCTCTTTCTTACCCTTGGGGGTGCTGGGGGAATCTCTGCAAGTCCCACTGTCAGCTCTTTTTGTTTGGGAATAGTCCTTTTCTGGATCTGCTGTAAATTTCCAAAGTTCACCTCTGGTATGTCCTAGTGCTTGATTAGCTGACAGCAAGAGACAGATTTGCAAGTCTTTCACTGTGTTTGTTAGACAAGGCTTCCTGCAGTACTTCTACTGCAAGACTTTAAAAGCAAGAATAATAGTATTTAGTAACTAAAAGCTTGAAAAACTTATTAATGGACTGTTTATATTTGTGTTATTCCTCTTAATTGTTTCCCTGTGCTTTAATGAGATGAAAACCAATTTAGTGTCATTAGTAAGTGTCTGAGCATGTTCTTCAAACTGAGCTTTGAGCCCTATGGTGGGGAGTCTGGGGATTATAGCTTTTATATAAAGGTTATATCCTTACTATGACAGCACTTTGTTGTTTGGCTTAGTCTTAAACTTCATTGTGGGTCGGTGGGTGTTTGTGCAACATGTGGCACTAGATGTTGAAAGTGGATGTTTACATCTGGTATGCATTGGGAGATTAAGGTAGAGAGGATGAAGTTTTGGGTATGTGTTTTTTGGATGAAGGATAAAGTGAGAATACTTTTATTTCCTCTTAGATTTGAAACATATCATTCTAGCAATGCCTTTGAAACTCTGCCAGCTTTGCCAACCGTAACATTTATGGGATTTTGGACCTAAACTGAACTAGAGAACTGTTTTTAGTGGCAGAGAAAAAGGTTAGTGCATGAAAATAGCTGGGCCTATTATTGACTGCATGTGGTCAGTGGTTTGGCTGAATGTAGGTGGCTCTTTTCCTGTCACTGTTTTCAAGCATATGGCTTTGTGATGAATATAAAACTCTTTCGAAATGAGATCTGCTGCAGTTCTTTTTGCACAGTAGTCTTGTGCTATTTGGTAGTGATTATTTTGCTTTTGTCATTTATTTTCAATCCTGTAACAAAAAAAAACCCTTTTCAAGTAAAGCTTAATCCTGTTGACATCAAAGCTAAGAGGTTTGAAGAATGTGATCATCTGTGTATAGCAGCTGCTTCTGTCAGTAATATTTCTAAAAGGATGCATAAAGGATGTTGTTGAGTCTTTATTGTAGTTGATGCTGGGATTGTTTGCAGTGGGCAGAAACTCCCTCTAAATGTGCACATGCATTTTGTTTAATGATTACTTGTGTGAAAATCTCTAATACTGAATTACAACTTCCCTTTCTTTGCTTTTCATGTTTCCAGTCTTGAAAGTAACATTTACAGCAGTTTCTCCCAAGGTGAACTTTTTTCCCATTGTGTAGAAGACAGCTTGGGTTAACCCAGTGTTTTGTTTCCTTCTTTGTGTGTAGTGTGCAAGGTGCAACCTCAGAGCTCGGGGAACAGTGAATTTTCTTGTTCCTGGTGCAGAGAGCTTAAGGCCACAACAGGTTCTGTTTAACTTTAACTTAAACAGTGTTACCCTATTTATATCTCTGTAAAAAATCTGGGTGATAGAGCTGTAAATTGTACAGATTGTGGATTGTGTAGATTGTCTGGTGTTTTCAGTGTAGAAAATTCTAGTGAATCTTGTTTTAGCAGCTCTCAGATGTAAGAGCTGGTTTCATTCAGCTGAGAGCAAAGTACATTTGGGTGTGCAAGATGCTGAGAACTGCAGCAAGTTTTAGGGGCACCAAGCACTTCATGGGTTGGTTCCATTGCTGTGAAGTATTTAAAAACAAAGCAAAACTGTTCCCTGTGTTTGGGGGAAATGTTATAGTTTCCTCCTGTTTGAGGGAAATAATATATAGAATTATCCAATTTTTAGGGTAACTGTAAAAGAATAAACTAAATAAACCTGCAGAGCTGCTTAACGTGTTTTGAATGTACTTGTCAGTCAGTCCTGCATCCTCTTTCACAGGCCAGACACAAGGAAAAACACTGCACAAGTGAGGCTGCTTATGTGATCATGTCTTACACACTTTCAATAATTTAATTTGTTACCTACCTTAAAAAATTATACAATACTATTTGAAACACAAAATCTACTTTTAAATTCTTGGTATAAAAAACCTCAAACTTGTAGATACTGTAACTATTGCTACTGTAGATTAGAACTTAGTGAAATATCTTTCTGCAATATAACAATATCACTTACAATTTATTAAGAAATTTCCTTTCTAATTTAAACTAGCCCTTCTGAACTGTATCATGAAGGCAGAGCTGTTTTTCCCAAGCATGCTGGGTGAAAGACTGTCAAGCAAGAAGTGCTATGCATGTGTTTGTAACTCTTGTTGCAAGAGAATCTTAAGTAATCACTCACTCCATCCTCAATATTTAAAAAAAAAAAAATCATTTGAATTTTCCTGGGTTTGGGGTTGTACAAAATACCCTCAATATCAGCAAGCTTTGTAATGTGTTTTTGTTTGCATTTTGGTTTGGGTTTTTGTTTTTTTTTTTCTCCTCACTCTGACTTGGGACTAGGTAAATGCGTGATATTTTGACAGTAGTAATTGTCACAATTCAGGAATGCTCTATGAAAGATCTCATACTTGAAGATACTGATAAAGGTTCCTAACTGATACTGATAATCTCCATCACCTCCATATTCCAAATCTTTTTGATACAGGAGGATGATTATCAGTTCTCTGCATGGACTGATAGACCAGTGTCTTGCAGAAAAGCAGCACCACTGATGACCTTTGATTTTAATTTATGTGAGGGTTTTTTTTGTGATGGTTTTTGTGCACATAGTTATAACTCTCCTTGCCTGTTGTGCAGAGGTTGGAGACCTGCGGGAGCTGCGGACTCTGGACATCTCCACGAACCGCCTGATGACGTTACCCGAGAGGCTGCACATGTGCCTTTCGCTGCAGTACCTGACTGCAGACAGGAACCACCTGTGGTCTGTGCCCCGCCACCTGTGCCAGCTGCCCAGCCTCAACGAGCTCTCCATGGCTGGCAACCGCCTGGCATTCCTGCCCCTCGGTGAGTCCCCACCTGGGGGGGTCAGACACAGCAAAACAAACTGCCTGCCCCCACAAGTTAAAAACAAAGCAACAAGTGAGTTTCTTTGGTGGTCCCCACAGACTCTGTTTATGGAGCTGTCACAGGGATCATATTGTTGGAAAATATGTTAATAAAAAAAAAATGCAGGTTAAGGTTTCATGGGTTTTTTTAAGGCAATAAGGCAGCTATCAAATTTGCTTTATTTTTAGCTAACCGAGGGGAAAAAGTTTAAATGATGTGCTTAAATATAGTACTCTGTAATCTGAGTTCCACCACTTTGGGTAATGATCTGTTTCTGTTTGCTGGATCTGATGATTTAACTAAGATTCTTCAGCTAGGGTTTAAAACTTGTTGTGGAGTCCCAGTAACTCCATATAAATTACTTTTCAGCATTAGGAGTGTCAGTACCACATAATCCACTGCAAGTTTAGTCTGTGCTATGTACAGGCATCCATCAAAATTTCCACAGTAGTAGCCCAGGGAGGAATTGATGTGCCTTTTGCTCAACCTTTTGAAAGTTTGGAAGAGTGGAAACAGGTCAGGAGTAGGAGGTGCAGTGAGTGTGTGGGGGTTTGTTGGGGGCAGTCACTGTGTGTTCCCTTCGGGAAAAGCAAATCCTCTTCTCTGAACTTGTCACTTTTCAGCCCTGCCACGGGGTAATCTCAGCTGAGATACAGACACATATGCAGAGCTGCCCTGCCATCTGAATAACCATTAATAGTTTTTCTAGAATACAGAATTTGGTGTTAATTAGGTGCAGATTAAGTTATGATAATCACATTGGAAAGAAGCTGGAAATGGAGATGGCTAAAAATGAGATCATAATTTCTAAATTAATTACATTGTACGGGTTTAACTTAATCTTTTCAGTGCTAGCAGTTCAGTTTTTAAAGAACTTAGAGTTCTTTCTGAATTTTTTATCACCTTAGTTTATATTACTGGAAAGTAAGTGCAAATAATGTCTCCAGACAAAGTGTTGCAGTTAAGTCCCAGCATATGTCATTATATAAATGAGAAAAGGAGTTCCAGGATGCATCATCCACATTCCACGGTACTAAAACAAGCAAATTGCTTTCCCTTATTTTGGCAAATATTTTTAACTCCCATGAGAGAGGAAGTTAAACAATTTTAATTTTGCAAAAATTCAGTAAGATGAGATGTGAAATTTTAAAGGATAAAAGTTTTTGCTACTTTTTGCACTAGTAGCTTATCTGTGAGCAAGCCATGACCTGGATGAGCCACAGATTCACTAAAGTGTTTTAAGTTCAAAAGGAGGAAATAAATCTCTAATATAATGACACACCTTCTTTTTTCTTTATTTTTAGACTCAAATTCAAAACATTCAAAAGGAACTTTTAAAATAACGGGAAACATCAAAGACTGTCAATTGACCTTGTTCAGTAGTTCTTAATAGTGACTCACTGGTGAACATTTGGAGATAATTTGCTATCTGTGGATATGAAACTGAATCATAAATCCTAGAGTTCAGAGGAAAAGCAGCACAGTATAAATGTAAATGTTTAATCCTTCCTCTGAAGAATCAGAAGGCTTCAGAGTGGTCAAGATGTGATCAAATAAAGTAGAAGAGAGAGTGCATTGAAAAGCAAAAAGATTAAATCTATCTTCTGTTGCTTGGGAAAATATTTTTCTTGGAGTATTGCTGAAGTTAAGGCATAATTGTAGCATTATTCCTGCTTGCTGCACATGTTGGCTGGTGGGGCTTTTGTGTGTATTCTTACATCCAACTTCACTTTTCCAGTTAATGACTGAGTAAGGATGCTAAATAATGGTGAAAAATATTGCAGAAGTATTTTCAAGTGATAGTCAAGCAAATATTGTCAAAACAATTTTTTGCAGTTAGGGAGCTGTGTTGAAAAACAGAGAATTTATTCATCTCCTGACAGAATGGTTGAGGTTTTTTCTTTTTTTTATTAGATGTGTCCGTGTTAAAATAAATAAATTTGAAACAAATTGCTTAATGCTTTTAAAGCATTTTTTACTTCATTTATTTCACATGTTGGGTGATATCTACTGTGTCAACCAGGAATCCATTCTGCGTTGTCCAAGTTTGTCCCTTTTAGCTGTCAGCAGAGCCTCTCGTTAAGTGTAGTGGAAATCTGATTTTCCTGTTGCTGGATTGATGGGTGCAACGTTTATTCCAGCAGCAGCACAGCCTTGCTGGACAGGGATTGGGAGGTTCTTTGCCCTGTACCTTCTTTTAAGTTTGCAGGCACGTGTGTCTTAGGAAAGACAGTGTAACACTGTTAATCAGTTTTAAAACACAGTAAAAGTACCTGATCCAGCTCCCTGACTTTCAGAACTGGTCCATAAGCAAGCAGATGGGTAAACAATAGTGAATTAGTAATCTGTTCTGCAGAATACACCTGAATCTTGGATATGCCAGTGTTTTATAAAAATAATTTTTCATCTGTGAGTATTTCAGTTTATACTGAAAGAAATGAGTCACTGTGGATCTCAGTCTTTGGGCCTTCCTAATAAACTATTTTTTAAGAACAATTCCAAAAATTTTATGTATAAGTTGAACTGGAAGCTGCATCCTGAGCAGTTGTATTATTGTCATGGTAACTTCATGCTCCCTTCGTAAATGGTCTTAGAAATCTGCTGATCATTGTTTATCAATCTACTTACAACATAACTTATCTTTTGACAGAAAATTAAATTTTTAGCATTAGCGAATGCTCCAGTGCCTGAAAACAAATTCCACTGCAAGCAGAAATGTGAATCCGATGACACTGCAAAAATAAAAATCATTTGTGTAATAAAGTACAAAAATAATTAAAATAAGCCATAAATTCTCAAGTGTACTGGCAGTACAGGGGATGTTATGACAGCAAATATTCAGTATTATATCACTTTATTTGAGGCTTTATGTGCACTTTTCCTTTAGAAAATGGGTCTAGTAATTATCAGTGCACAGTAAACAAAGGTCTTATTCTACCTCAGTATATGCTGCTTTTGTGTCCTTGCCCTCACAGTATGGTTAAAAGAGCATCAGTGCAGCCACACAAGAGCTTTTGTTCCATCTTCAGCCATGTGGAATGCATATGCCAGGGCCCTGAGGTTAAAAAAAAAAAAAGGAATAAAAAAAGAGGGAGAAAAAGAAAAAAAAAATAGAATTGGGGTTTGTTCAGGACTCATGGCATTTGGTCATTTCTGGGAGAGAGGTCTTTGATCTGGGAGGCTGGAAGGAGGAAAGTGGAAATGTTTTAGACACAGTACAGTGCTTGCAAAAGCCACATGAAAACCTTCTTTGTAGCTTTAGCCTTTTCAGAGATGGGCAGCTTCCTTATTGCACAGAGTTCTTCAGAAGCATGGTTTTTAGAGAACTTTTAACAATATTTGTTGGCTGATATAAGACATAAAAATTAATGTAGATGGGATACAAAGAGCCTTTCAAAGTGATGATTTATTTAAATTTAAACTTTATGGATAATGTTTGAAACAAGGAAAAAATCTTTTGGAGTCTAGAAGATGCTTGGTTATTTAATGCAAAGAAACTCTATCAAAGGAACACTTATAGTTACAGGCTATTTGGCTTTGGGAATTGAATTTTTCCTACTGAGATATTTTGTCTAACATCCAAAAATTTGCTTTAATTACCTAGGAAATGCAGTCAACTCAGAACTTAGAATCTAAACATAGCATAAGATAAAGACAGAGGGAAGAGATGAGATGCAGCCTCACTCCCCCCTCTCAGTGCATATGAAAAGAACAGCTTTAGGGCTTTTTTTGACTTGCCTGATTTTCAGCCCATTTGCATACATCTGTGTAGAAACCAGCAAGATGAGCCTCTTTTAAAAATTTTCTGCCATTCTCTAAATTAATAAGTTAAACAGTAGCACATTCAAGCTACCCCAGCAACCCATAGTTTTCTGCTGTTTTTTAGTCTAACTGGCTTCAGCAGCACGAGGGAACATTCTCTGAACATTACATGTCCCATCCACCTGCTACCTGCTTTAAATTGTGTTGGCTGATTCCTCACCAGCCTTACAATATTTTATGGTGTTACATTGCCTCCGTGTTGCAGTATTTTTATTCATTGTAGGATAACAATGGGGTTTTGTTTCATCTAAAAATATCTCAGAACTTTACTAAACTATTTTCAGCCCTGCGATACTGAGCACAAATAAATCATCTCGTTGAGGTGATGCTCAGCAGCATCTCCAGCAGTGCCCATCAGTCAGCAGAGGGATTTGTGCTCCCATCCTGAGGCAGGACACTTGATGGATGCAGCAGATAGTTTTGTGAGCTGGAATGTCTCTGGGACAGGGTCAAAGCAGCATGTGATGGTTGATTGTGTCCCTTGATGTCCAGTGACTCTGCTTTGAACAAAGCCCAGATTATGGTCCCTGAAACCTCCACAGACTGTTGCAAATCAAGGGCCTGTGTTAAAGGGGAAAAAAAAACCCCAAACTAATTTTTTCGCTGTTGACACTTTTATTTTAGAAAAGGAATCTCTCCATTTTCTCTTGGTATCATCACTAGTTCTTTATATCAAAGATTTGATAATGTGTCACTCCTCAGCACAAACTTTTAAGGTTTCTGGTGCTCACAGCTGCCATTCAAGTGGGTGACAGCTGAAGACATTCAGTATATTTTAAGATGGACACACGTTTGGGGAGGGATCACTCAAAATATCTGCACTAAGTGGTATTTAGAGCTCTCATGTACAATAAAACTATTCAGTAATAAAGAAGGGTTTGTATTGCTCATTGTTGTAGTAGGTAATGAGAAGAGATCAGTATTCCAAGTAGAATTTCTGAATAGAAATATCATGGAAATTATTTTAATTTTTATTCTGTTCTGTACAGAATTTTTATTCTGTAATCTGGTCATTATTACAAAGAGGACAGAAGCTGTGCCCATATCTGCAGTTACCCTTATATTTCTGCCAGCTAAGGTAACTGATAAAGATGGGAAGTCAGAATTAGTCAATATTAGTATTGTCTTGCTGTAGCTGATGCAGACAAATGCTTGTTTATCTTAGTCTCTGTAAGGTACTCATGAAAGTTTAACAAGTTGGGAGGCACACAGATTGTGTTTTTCATGATGCAGTTTGTCTGGGTCACAGCTCTCCCATCCTGGGCAGAGGCTTTCAGACTCTGTTCTCCTTCTTTGTGCTTTGCACTAAACACAGAAACCTTTTCCTGCCCTAGTGTCTCAGAGGGCATGGGAGTGACAGATGAGTTGGGCTGCCCAGCTGATCCTACACATCAGCTTTCTTGCTAGTCCAAAACTCTTTCAGACCTTTCTGTTTAGTTTAGTTTGGTGTCTTTTGAAACGTCTCTTACTAGTATGTTTTTCACTTCATTTAATAGCAGACAGTTTTACCACTGACTAGACCTTGCTAATAAGCAAAATTCTGAGAATTCTTCCTAGAAACCTAAATTTTCCCTTTTAATTTTCTAAGCAAAGTAAAATAGTTCCATACTGATATGCTTCTATCTAGAGGTATCTTAATAGATTTCTAGTCCATGAAGGCATTACTTAATCATGCTGTACTTGCTTCTTTTGACTACTAGCCATGAATATTTCACGAGCAATAATGCAAGCAGAACACCTCCACATGTATTGATCATTTATTGCAGCCACAATTTTTGATGTCTAACATTCTGCAGTTTAATGCTTTGTGCTTTCTTGGGCTCTGTAATTCACTGCATCACACACACTCGTTTCTGAATGACTGCACTTGTATTTGGTTAAGGCTAATGAATCCCAGCAAGGATCCCCCCTTGGAGAAGAGAAAGAGGGGGACACAGCACATTCTTGTGTCTGTCTTGCCCACTTTCCCAAAGATAGAGAAGCTGTGACTTCACTGACACGAGGCCAGTTAATGAAAGCAGGTTTGACCTTATGAACTTGAAGTATGCACTGAGGATTTGAAATCAATTGTCCCTTTGCTTCTTCAAACTGACTTCAGAGTTTGTCAATGTTAAAATTTAATTATTTATAATGGGATTTTCAGGGCTTCTGAAAGGGGGCTTTGTTTTGATTTAGTAATTTGAAATGCTTGCTTCTAAACAGCCTTTCAGCTCATCCATAATAAAACCATCGGCTGAAATTTTACAACTGAAAAGTACTAATTTATGTTTGCTTACATTGAGTCTGATTAGCTTATTTATAATTAAAGAGAATTGCATTGCTTATAATTGTCACCATGTCATCCTTTCTCCTCTTGACTTTTCTTGTTTTCTAAATCCAGATTTAGGTCGTTCTCGAGAACTCCAATATGTTTATGTGGATAACAATATTCACCTGAAAGGCCTCCCATCTTATCTGTATAATAAAGTCATTGGTTGCAGTGGGTAAGTATGAATTAATTCAGATGTCTTATGTACCTATCCTTGTGAAACTTCTCCTGTATGATACAACTAGTTATTTTTTGTGTGGCTGTGATTGATTCAGAGCTGATGTTACTTGGAGGGGATTACTGCAGCTCCCAGCTCTGTTTTATTTTTGTAATAAATCTTCAGTGTTAATTGCTGACTTTTGACTATTTTAGTATTAAGGCATAACAGTGAAGCTACTCTGAAAGAATTTGTAATAATAATGTAAGGCCTAGAGCTGAATTTAAAAGTTGGCCAAAAGTGTAGGCTTCACAGAGTTTCCAGAACTAAAGAATGAACAAAATAATTTTTAATATATTGCAGCACCTCTTTGTTTCTAAGTGCTCACATTCGTGTAGATTGTGGGTCATATCTTGAAAAGTCATTTGCAGTTCCTTCGATCATTTTACATCCCAGTATCAGCTTCTTGTAGGTCTTGGTACCTACTAACTAAAGGGACTTTTTTTAGGAGTTATGGATTGACAGGTTTATTTTTACATGTGGATTTTAAAAATATCCTGGGCTGTCTCATGTTTGTGGTTAGAATGCAAGAAAAAAAAGTGTCTGTGTAGGACACTGGCTTAATTCTTTCTGCCCTGACACTGGCATAAATTAGGATCAGCACCGCTGATGAATGGAGCCTTACTGGTGTAAAACTGATCAGAAGAGGATTGTCCCCATTACCATCTAATTATAAATTTCTGGTATGCTCACTCTCAGCAGATCTCGCATTAAATATAAATTCCCTCTCTACAGCCTGCACTCTGCTGCAGTATGGGAGATGCTGAGTCTTGGCATTTTAAGGTTTTTCTAATATTCCCGTGTCAGCTGGTTGGTGATATTTAAATACTTGCAGTTGGATTACAGTTCTGCTGAACTGTGTGACTCGCAAGCTTTTACTAATTTTGTTTTTCAGGAAAGATAAATTCTTCTAGCTTTTTTTCTTTCAGAACTGATTATAAATTGTTAGACAGACATTAAATTGACCTTAAATTTAACAGAATTGTATTGATTGTGACCAAAACCAGTAATGATAATACAGGAGATGATCCTGCCTATTTCAGGTGGTTTTATACAACAATGTTCTTTTTTTTTTTGTTTTTGGTTTGTTGGTTTTTTTTTAAGTTTTCATCTTATACTCAGTTAAAATAATTTTTTCTTTGCACTGACCTTTGTGAAGATCCTACCAGTTCTTTTTGCAGTTCTTACATGTACAATACTGGTGAGACCACCTGCTGGTATCTCTGATATGATAAATCTAGTATAGAATAATGAAATTGAGTCTTAAAAATCTAGTATAGAACAGACTAAAGGAATTGCAAGTTTTGCAAAGAAATTGATTCTTATAATGCCTCTGTGGAATGAAAAGTGATTTTCTTCCTTAATAATGAATTGTAAAAAGAGAGACGTTTTAGTAAGAAAAATAATGTTTGTATTTGTACACCAAACAGATCCTTGTCTTTTGAAACATTACAGATTATTTTTAAGAAAAAATTTCACTATGGGAAGACCACATATATATTTTTAAGAAACCAAAGGTTTTATTTGATAATGTGCTGAGAGACTTTAAAATTGTGTAATAATGGTCATGTGAAGAATTTCTGTGTTCTTTCCAAGAAAGCATTAGTAACCAGGCTAAGGTTTTCATGGGTCAGGCAAGAGTTGAAGATCCAGGCTTTAGTGCTCTGTCTGGCCCTCCACTGGAGAATAAAATCTGACAAGCTGCTGTTACTGACATAAAGCTTGATTTCTGAAAATAGAATATAAATTGCCTTGTGTAAGTATTGAATCTCTGTCTGGGCATCCTGCAGTCAGACTGACTGAAAAAAGTCTTTTATATGAGAGGTGATGATCTCAGCACTCAAAATAAATTTTGATCTTATTTTTTGCAGATTGGATTTCATAGTCCCCAGTTAGGGATCAGTCAGTCTTGTTGAAGGCAGCCAATAGGTGGTCTCAGGTTTTTTTTCCCCTCACTTATTTATCCACCAGGCTTCTTCTGCAGCTCCTGTTTTTCCCCAGCTGTTTAGACCATCCTCTATTCCAGTTTTTAACCTCCATGGATTTTGTGTGTGGCATTAATAGTCTCACCCTTTACATAAAGTAGACCAAATGTTCCAGCTCTGAACTGCAGAGGCTGTAGTGAGTTCATGGGTTTGTTCCTTAGCGAGGTTGGTAAGGGGTTATTCACCTTGAAAATACAATATCATGGATTTATTTATTTATTGTGATAACTAACTCATTGGGAATGGATTGTTGGAATACTGGATCTCTGAATTCCCACTTATATTTTAACCTCACTAATGGGTTGTGGGAAAGTATTAAATATTTAGCAAAAGACTTATTGACTTGCTTGCTGTTTGATGCTGTTCTTTTTTGGTTTCTCTGGGCTGTTTCTCCTTTAATCAGAAGAGATGAGATTCTTTGTTGTCAGAGGAGTACTATGAGATTTCTTTCACATCTGATAAGGTTGAGAGTAGTTACCTCCGTTTTAGGTCTAATATCTGGGAAGGCTGACAAATTTGTGTTTCTGTTCCATTTGTTAGGACTGGCCCTAACAAGTTGCTCTTGGCTTCAAATTTCAGTTGTCATAAACAATTCCAATTCCCTTGTTGACTTCCCCAACCTCTTAGTAGAATTTTCCTATGCGTGTCTCTCTGGTATGATCGCTTACAACAGGGATCACATAAAGAGTTATTATTTTTACTACAAGCTAAGTTTCTCTCCTTGGATCCAAATAACCTTCCCTTTCCATATATGATTTGGGAAGGGCAAGGCTAATAGACTTATTAGGATATCTTCCCACTACAGCATGGCTGTTGTTTTTATTTTTCCTTCATCTACCCACCCCAGTGCCCTCCAAGGGAACTCTGTGGGGAAAGGTGTAGTACAGAATCACCCAGTGGCACATAAAATACATTTTTTGGGGGCTGGAATTTGCCTCATGTGTTATGATTGAGAAATCCATGATTGTTTTCAGCTGGTTGATCCAAGACATAGAAGGCAAGTTGTTGGGTAGGAAACTGCTCCCCTCAGTAAAGCATTCACTAACAAGAGGCTAAAAGAGGTTGTCACATGGGAAGAGTGATGGACACGTAGCATAGTTGGTTCACCCCCTTGGGATTGTGTTCTCATTTCTTTATGTTATTTGATGAGTAATTCCTCCAAATGTCCCATGTCTAGCACATCACAGAAGGTGGGAATCTAGAAATACAGACTCATAGAATAGTTTGGGAAGGGACCTTTAAAGGTCAACCCCACCATGCACTGCTCTCTGCAAGGAATCCTTGAGGGGTGCTGAAGTGAGAACAGTATCAGATTTACTTTGGGTTGGTCATCTGGGTTTCCCCTTAAAGTTATTTTTATTATTTTTTTTCTAACCACTTTCTAAATGTCTTGTGTCCTTCTAGTTGTGGTTCTCCAATTCAAGTATCAGAGGTGAAACTGCTCTCTTTTTCATCAGGCCGGTTAACTGTGTTCCTGCCAGCAGAGGTGAAATCTATAGGGACAGAAACAGATCATGTGCTGCCTTTGCAAGAACTGGCCATGAGGACCCTCTATAACACCTACTACAGGTTTTTGAAAGGTATGAAATTTCTGCTTCCTTCAGATTACAGAAAGAGTGAGAGCGTTCTCTGGCAGTGAGAGGAACATTTCTAATAGTTCTTCAAAGGCTTGGGCAAGGATTTATATTTTAAAAGATTTATTTAATCAAATTATGTTTGAAATGCTGCATTAGAACAAAAATGTCCAATATCAAAAACCAGAGTTCCAAAGACTATTTCTGAGGTCAAGTGGTGCTTGTAAATGGTTTCTTACTTGAAGCCTGTATGAAGAAGGACGCTTTTTTTTCAGGAGAAACTCTTTAATGGAAGTAGGAGATGAGAAATACAGTTCCTGAGGCAAGATCAGATGCATCAGCCAACAATGCAGCTCCTTGCCAGGCTGCACACTCCTAAACTGGCAGACTTGTTATACATAAGGCAGAAGAAACGCGAGCAGCCCTCGGCCATTTCAGCACAGCGTGACAGCTGAGCTGCTTTAGTTCTGCCCCAATTCAGGCTCTCTGCTCTAAAGTGGCCCTTGGCTCATCTGGTTCTGCATCATGCAATCACATGAGTTAGCAATATCTGATGATAACCTGCAGATCCTCTCAGATCTGGATGTGTTGTGACTCCCCACTGTTGATGCTATCTTGGGAATTCTCAGCTTTAAAGGTCAGAGGAGAAAGCGGAAGAGTGGAGAGTTCCAGTGGGAAGATTAGAGGGGTTATGGAAAGGGTCTCTTGTGCCTTGGCCACTGGAGTAAATCCTCACTGCTTTGCCAGGGAAAGTGTACAAGGAGATCTGTCTTTTCTCACCCACTTGTGACTTGCACAATCATTTCTGGAATCCAGCTGTGTGGATGTGGTTCCTGAAGATGCCAGTGAAGTTTGGTTTGGGAATGGGAAGGTGATACTGCACAGTCAGTTTAAGGACTGGTTTGCAAACAGTTTTGTGTAAGGCTGTGAGGATTACACCTATTTTCAGCCAAGATGCAGAACCTGAAAAAGATGGGTTTATATATCCATATACACACACCCACAGATATATCCTATTCTGAGTGACCTTATTAAAGACTGTGGCCATTACCACTGCAACACTCGAGTTTCGGTGAGCAGGAGCAGTGCCTGTATCAGACAGGTGTACGATAATGCTGTGCTGGGGAAGCAGGTGGCACATCTGATTAAAGTAGCAGATTTCATCTGTCACTGCCTAAATTTGCAGTTTCAAGAGTGCTGTTAAATACTTGGCAGCTTCTGGGGAAGTGACAGGAGTGACTGGACTACTTTTCCTCAGTCTTTGCTTGGCTGCAAAGTGTGACCTTTCCTTTCTGACGCAAGTGTCCTGTTTGTCCCCTCCTTGGGGCTGTTGTGGTACATTGTGTCTGGGCTTCAACCTTGCAGTGTTTGAAAGCTGAGACTAGTGTGATACCGTAAAACTGATTTATCAGGTACTGCATCTTGTCTTGATTACTCAGCACCTAAACTCACTCACCTGTCTTGGCTGTCTCTCAGTTTCTAGATGGAGATTAGCATGTGGGGTTTTATTTATAAAACACCGTGTGGCTTGGGCCAGGCCTGGGAAAGTGATGGCTCTTTCCCAGGAAATGACCCTGGAGTCCCTTTTGGTGAAAATTATGGCATCTTGTAGGCTGTGGGGGAACACTTAACAGATGAGGAATGTATTGATATTTTTAGAGTGGTCTCTTTGGTTGGACCTGTGAGAATTATGCTGGGTTGGATTGAATTTCAAGTCATTCCAAATATTGCAAATCCCTTTTTGCTGATGGTGGAGTTTGGGCTTTGTAGTGAGGTTAGCTGTCCTGCTGGATTGGTTGCTGAAATATTTTACTAAAATACTACTGATGTCCTTTTCATAATGTTGTATTGTTACTAGTTACTAAACATCTGTCTAGGTCATCTCTGTGTCTAAAAATTCTTCATGATCTTTTAATCCTTTCTGATGTTTGCTCAAGCTATAGTATTTTCACCTGGGTATTTTAGTCCAGTTAAACTTATGCCCACAGATGCTAAACTTGTACATTTAACTTCAACTTCTTGAATTCAGACATGGAAAGCGCTATGTGCCTCACTGTAATTGTGGGAATTTGAATTACCTCATTGTTGTTTTGACAAAACCTTAAGAATGTGAGGCAGCTGTTTTCTGAATTGTTCATGGACCATGCTTGTGTTTGACTTTATCATGCAATTGTTTTATTATAAATATTTTTTGTTTCTTTTCTTTTCTAGATTTAAACTTTCTGACTCCAATCTCACTACCCAAAAGCCTCTTGGAATTGCTGCACTGTCCCTTGGGACACTGCCACCGCTGCAGCCAGCCTATGTTTACCATTGTCTACCCAAAGCTCTTTCCCTTGAGGGAAACTCCAATGGCAGGATTGCATCGAGGGTAATTATACAGGAAATTACACTGGGGTTTCATTTAGGAAGAAGAACACCTTATGAAACAAAGCATATTCTTAACGATTTTTTTTTTAAACTTAGCATTTCAGATCCAAAGTCCCTGGCCTGTGATTGCATGTATAAGTTGACAAATATTTTATTCATGAGTCAATCAAAATACTGCTGTTAGACTGTTAAAAGGGTCTTCAGATATGCTTGTCTCAGCCTGGTGTAAGACAGAAAGGGGTTTGGATAGGATGGGATTGAGCTGTTTGTGGTAGTGCAGCACATGCCTGGCACTTCTGTGCCCTGGGAAGGAAGTGGTACCTAACACCAGTAATTGCCATGATGGTCGCAACCCTGACTTCAGATTGCCACCACCAAATGAAAAGTGCTGCAGGATCAAAGATGGAAAAAAGCTCTAAAGCTGCAGCTTAATTAAAATGTTCTGCAGTAAAATACTCTTGTTTTAATTTCCACGCTAATTAACTTGAGATATGTTGTGGAAGCATTCTGCATAGGAGCATACATTTTGTAGCAATACATGTTTTTAATAATACTTCAGTTTTATGGTTGTAGCAGTTGTGAAAGTGTCTGCAGGATTCGCCAGTACACAAGCCCACACAGAATTGCTGACCTACTGGACAGTACAGTCATAAGGGACTCAAAATGGGGGTAAGGTTCAGGGAATGTTGCCTTCATGTAGGTAAAGCTATAAAATACCTTTAAGGTGAGCCCTGATTGCTTCACAGTGATTCTTTCCCTAATCCTTATTAGTCTGAGTGGATACTGTACCCTTCCAGGAGCCATAATATCCACTTTCTGCAATGGAAAAGTATCATCTGAGAAATTCCAGCTTGTACTGTTTGAAAAGTAATAAATGACATTTAAAGCTAAGTCACTTGGAGTTAAATATGAAAAGGTGATGTTAGGTTCTTGTTAGAGAATTCAAGTCAAGCCATTAATTACAAAGGATATACCTAAAGGTGGTGGGCAGAAAAGAAAGGTGCTCTAAAAAGGAATGTTTTTGAGATTCCTTGTTGGTGTCTATGTAATGCAGGAACACCACTTAGTTCCTGGCCTGCTGAAATCCATTGATTTGATAGTTATCTTCCATAAAAACAAGAAACTGCTTTTCAGCAGGAAGATTTTTAATAGAAGAGAGGAGATTAATGGGTGATTCAAGTTGATGGTACCTGGTTTACACCACTGTATCACAGCCTGTTTGCTGTGAGTTTGTAACATGAGAAGCATCTGATTTGTAAGCAATTCAGCCTTATGAAATGAAACAACTTAGGTATGCCAAATCTGGGAAGCAGCCAGAGGGCTGTATAAATGCTATTTTGGAAAAGCCATCTTTCTTAGAAAATCTGATAGCAGAGATTGCACACTTCAATTTGCCACTCTGTTTCACTTCAATCATATGTCGAAATTCAGTGGATTTCATGTTGAGTGAAATAATTTACTTCCATATTACAGTCATAATATTCTTAGTCATAAGATGTTATAATCATGCTATAAAGAATTTCTTTCAAACATTCAACAGTATCATTTTCTAAGAAATTGATGGAAAACTACTGGCTAGTCACTAAATCCATCTATTATCCTAAATAATTCAACAATGTGAGTAGTTTGGACTACTTTATAATTAATTGCTAAGCGTTGCTCATTGTGGAAGTTACAGTTACAAGATGATAGACATTATCAGTAGACACCTTTAAGAATTACTAAAGTAAGACTCCACAAAAACATACTTTAGAGCTGTTTTGGAAGAACACTGTGTTAACATTCTAAAATATAATAATTAAAATATTTATTTCTGCATGGTTTTCACTTGTTTCAAAAATAGTTATCATTCCTTCCCTTAGACAAGAATGTACTGTGTTCTGCAAAATGCCTTTAATGAATCCAGTCTTAAGTAGCTGACATTTGATGCAAATCCACAGAAAATGAGATCTAAACAGGGCAGCCTGTCATCCTTATCTCTATAGCTTGTGCACTTGACATGGTAAGATTATGTGGAATTGTGGAGGTGTGATAGCTGGTTTAGAAAGATGTGAAGGACGAGGTTTCTGTTCTAAAGAGCTTAAAGTGACCATGAAAACACACAGGGTAGGGATCCTGGGCATTTGAACAGCACTGATTAGCACATGCCACATCCATGCCAGTAACTCCTGCCTGGATTTCCATATCACATTCTGTATCCTCTTAGAGGGAAGGAGAGTTAAGTGTTGGACTGGATTTCTGAATCTGAAAAAGCACAGATGCCACGAGCACTGGGTAAAGTGTGATTTCTGGGTTAGTGAAAAACAGATCTGAACATTTTTAAGGCAGATATCTTGGTCCCTGCCAGGCTGGGGCAGGAGCAGGGTCACTGTGAGGCTCGGATCACACTTGCACAGTGCCATCCCTGCCACACTGTGTGACAGCACTGCCTGTCACTTATCCTTTCTGAAGATCTGCTTGTTCACTCTGCTAACCAGGGAGAACATGGTCTTCAGACATTTCATGCCTACAAGCAGTAATTTAAGAAACACACGAGCTGGGCCGAGGCTGACCAGCTATTTTCCTGTCAGCTGCTAAACCTGCTGGCTGTGACATTCAGCCACACCCTGCTCAGAGAGAAAAACCACACACTGCTGCTCTAAACGCCGAGCATAAGAAACCAGGGAGGTCTTGAGAACCCCTGCAGTGCTTCCCTGCTTTGGTGTCAGGCTCTCAGAGACAGCAAATGAACCTGTGCTTTTTCTGGGCTGTGGAGATGGGCTAATCCCGTATTTTACAAACCAGCACTGTGGAATGTGTCTGTGTGGAATGGAGCCAGGAGCTTTAATCTTTACTGACAACTGTTTCCCCCCTCCCCTTTTCTTCTTTTTTTTTTTTTTTTTTTCTCTCCTAGGAGGACAACTGTTAGTTTTGTGGCATACTGCTGCTCCACCCAGTGTCTGCAGACTTTTGACCTACTGAGTTGATAAACATTTCAACCTCCTGAGGAGTGCTGCCAGTGTAAAGCTGCATTCAATGCCGTGTCTCCTTGGTACTGGAATACCGTGTGTGTGTGTGCCAAAGCAGCAGAAGTGCCCAGTCAGGAACACTCTGAGGCACTTAAATCCTGCCCTATCAAATCTGGATGAACTGCAGGAACTTTTCAGAAGTATAAATACCGAGCTTTTAAAAGTATTAACTTCTCTCTCTCCTCTGAGGCAGCACACAAACCAAACACATTCATGAGCTCTGACTTCAGGATTTCCAGTATTTTTCGAATGTGCCTGATTTCAGGTTGACCCATTGCATCATTTGGGGCAGTTGCATTCCTCTAACAGGAAAAGAAAAAAAAAAAGTTCAGTTATGGCAAACAAATTTTCACTTACTCATCCCTATCCTCTTTCCCCTCTACAGCTGCAATCAGGTGTATTGCTATAAGCCTGCAGAAACCTTTGATGGATCCCAGTGACTTTTCCATAGAATTCAGCCTTATTTTCTCCCTCTCACCTTAATGTTTACCCAAGCAGAGTTATCCCAGTTGTATACCAAGTCTTTGACAGTTCTCTGTGGTATTTAAATCCACATTCTAAAAGCAGATCTTTTCTTTCTAGTATCATTAAATACCATAGTGATTTAATTGGAGTAACTAGGATATGTCTGGAGACTGAAGATCCTGTCTCAGTGAAGGCTGGTACTGATGCCTACACTAAGGGCTCTTGCTCCAGCATGTTTGAGGGTGGGTTTTCTTTATTTTCATTTCTTTATTTTTAGAAATAGTTCTCCTTTTGTTCCATCGAGTTCTTCAGGAAGAAGACAACTTTAAGTATCAATTTCCCTTGGAAAAAACCCAACTAGTAATATGATAGGAAATCTTTGTGTTTATTACATTTTTACAGTTGCAGGCTATAGATCTGCAAAGAGCTGGTCTTGATCTTTTTCTAGATTTAGCATTTGGCTGATTTGTCCAAGTGTGTCAGTGGACTGTGTGCCCTTGGAGAAGGCTGGAAATCCAGGAACAGGTGTGTATCTCCATCCACAGGTATATTTGCACACATGGATACCTGCACAGAAGGGCTGGGACATTTGTTTTCATACATTAATGGCAAATTTGGTGTAAATTGCCACTTACTATCCTATTTGTGGAAATAATTTTTTGTTAAATCTTGTTCATTTTAAATAAAAAACAAAGCATGGAAAAAAGGCCCAAAATGCTTACATGACAAAACATTTTGATTTTGTACTGAAACAGTTTATTGTTAAGTGGTATAAACCACTTGTTGATTTACTGCTCTGTGCAGTAGGTAGTTACAAGTTGAAATAGATATGAATGAAACAGTTTGTTATAAAAATGGCAAGATAAAGAGACTTATTTGGTAGTGTATTAGCATATGTTGTGGTGAGGTGTGCGTACTTTGAAGGCAGGAGGCATTAAAATGTTTTCCTGTTGCCAAAGAAGCATTTGTTCCCTCTGCAGGCTTCCTGGCATCTCTTCAATAAATAGAGTATCTTAAGAGCTTAAAAGAGTACCAAAAAGGCAGTTTTGAGGATGGAATTTTTAGGTTGTGCATGTTACTTGTAAAAATCTTTCCTGGTTTTATGGGGTTGGTTTTAGAGAGTTGAATTAGCATTAAGAAATGTAGAATTTAATCCTTCAGGAATGCAAGTATCATCTACTGCTTAAGAATTGTGAAACTTTCTAAAATAAATCCCATTTATTAAATCTGCTTTGCAGTAGGGGAAAGAGCCATGTCCAAGCAGCCTTGGTGCTTTTGGATTTCTGTCTGTGTCATTTCCCAGGTTTGTTTCTGTGTTGGAATCCCAGCAGGCCCAGCCACCCCACAGGGTTCATTGCTGAGGCAGCAAAATCCATCTTCAGCTTTATCCTTTTCCTTCAGTACCTCAGAGCTGAGATGTAAATTGCCCATGTACAATTATATCTGTATCAGAAATGTGCAAGTGTAGGACAGAATCCACTTTTTTAAAAAATAGATTATAAAAGCTATGGTAGTGTTACAGATATTAATTTTTATATGATACTCTGATCAAGAATTTTCAGTATTATTTTTACTGTGGCTTTCCCTGTCTTTGAAGGAGATGTTTTCTTGGAAGTTTTTGTCGTCTTTTTTATAGCAAGTTGAAATCACAGTTTATATCTGAATTCAGTCTGTAAATACTATTTTGGAGTTAAAACTTGTTGTGATCACCTAAAAGACATGAGCATTTGTTTCATTAGGAGTCAAGAAGAGTGAAGCTTGATTTTGTTATTATAATTATTTATTTATTATTTTCTTTCTTCTTCCCATAATCTAGTTATTTCTTATTGAGTCTGTATCAGTCTCTTTATTATTGTCTCCAAGTGCAGTTCAGAAGAAATTTAGCCTGTTCTATAAGCAGGATGAATCTTAACTAACACTTTAATAGATGATATTTCAAGAATGGAATGTTCAATAAATAAATGACTTAAACATGCAATTGAAGCTGAAATGTCATACCCTATTTTTATAAAACAAAGAAGGGGAAAGCCAATATATAGACTGAGAATGCAGCTTAAATTAATGTTTGATGTTTTGGGTTTTTTTTTAATATGAACAGTGTTTGTATTCATCTGTATCTTTGGGTGATATTCTTCTAGATAAAAATAACTCCATTCTCACTTGTCCAAGTTTTTCTAAAGTTGTTCTGCTGTAAGAGTATTTCATAACCAGCAAGTATGAGAGCCAGCTATGCAAATTGCAGAGGGGAGAGGGAGCTTGTTGGTGATCAAACTGTGCATCACTGGTTTTTCAAGGTGCCACAATGCTTGGACTTCTCTTTAATTGGTTTGGTTCTGGGTAATTTTTGATTTTTTCCTCTTTGTCAGGTTTGTCAGGTTAGTTCCCATTGAGGTAATGTTTTGTATGTACTACAAAAAAAATCATGTTCCAGATGCTGAAAAAAATTGACCATTTAAAAAGTTTTTTTGTTGTAACAGTAGATCTTAATTCTTCACTTAGGGTTGGAGCAGGAAAAGTTTTTTGTTTTTTTTCTCAAGGCATTACAAAGATAAAGGTGCAGAAGAAGAATGAGATAAAACCTTTAACCCATTGATACTGCTATCAAATTTTTCTAAGATTAACTCCCATTAAAATCAGGGATCACAGGCATAATTTTTGTTTAAGTTTTGATAGCAGGCACCATGTTAATAAAATTTGAACCCTATATAGAAGTAGCTTTTTGTTCTGTCACAAAGGAAACGGAGGAATCTCTGGCTTTGTTTAAAAATCCTTTTGAGTGGTTTTGTCATGGACACTGTTACGTTCGGAACACTGTTCTTGGAAACCTTCCTCATCATCCCTCAGAGGATCAGAAATGCCCTTTCCTGTGCAAAAAGCAAGGTCTAATATAAAGAAATGTGTATTTTTCTGTTTTGATGCTTCTCCTGGGCTCTCGCCACGGTTCATTACAAACCTTCTATTTACTTGGTTGTGGTGAGGTTGAGATGTTGCTCTGAGCAGAGCGGTGCTGTTTATTGCCAAGTTGGCTTCAATTCCTGCAGATTGAATTCTGCTGAATCCTTTTTTCTGGCATTGAAGGGAGCACAGGGCTGTTCTAACACCCATGTGGGAGCAGCATGTCAGGTTCTACTGACATCACAGCCCAGCTGAAGACTGGAGAGTGACAAACCTGTCACTAGAGAGGACAACTGGCTTTTGAAGGCCACTCCGGCCCCACCAGAATACCACTGAAAACAGAACTTTTGCCCTGATGGGTCAAAGTTTTAATTGATGAGAGGGAAGAATGTGTATTACCATTTGTCTTTCTTGCAAAATGTGGGATGACACCAGAATCCATGGCTGCTGCTCTGTCTGCAGCTGCTCTTCTGTAATTCCAAGATGTAACTATCTTTGCCTCTTACCTCCCTCTTAACACTGCTCATGTTGTTGCAAAATGTTATAGTTGACTTGTGATGGAAGAGGCTGAATAAATTGAATCCAGAGTTTTTATTACTCTTTTGTATTACAGACCTATTTTGTAAGAGACCAAAGGTCTGGTGGAAAGAAACGGCAATGTTCATGTGAAGTCTTCATTGCTTTTGCTTTTATGTGCCCTTTTTTGGATTATGATTTGAACTTGGTTTGCAACTGAGTTCATTCTGTGTCTGTGGAAAGCACATGTACACTGCTTTCTTGCTCTGTACTAACCAAATGTCACTTAGTGTGAAGGTGAGCTTGCTAGATGGTTTATTTAAAGTTAGTGGTGCAAATTATTGTATGTGCTTGTTAATAAATTATATTTTTGGATAGAATTACTGTTCATTAAAATTAACTAAATTCTTGCTCCTGGGACTATTAAGCTATGTTAGAATGTAGCACTTCATTTACATTTCAGTTCATTTGCATGGTAATTAGCTAATAAGTCTCTTGTCCCAAGGCTGAAGAGGTGGGGTGAAGACACTAAAAACACTCCCAAGCCCAAAACACCACTTCAATTAATTTAATCCCTTTGTCTCAGACAATGTAGTTCATCAGATCTTGCATAATAGGAACAAAACCCATATGGAAATGTTACTTCAGACCCTTCCACTAATTGATCAAAAGGAAAATAAGTTTCAGTAGGGCTGTACTGCCATCCTGATAGTCCATAGATGAGGCTGTGGTTCATGGATTCCTTACTAAGCAGCATTCAGCAGCCTTTTTTTCCTCATTTAAAAGATATCATAGGAACAAGGCTGCCAAAAATAAGTAGAAATTAAGCATCTGTTTTTCCAGTTGTTTCACTCCTTGCTATGCAGCATTTTGCTTCAGTCAAAGCTGCTGCTCTCCATGTTGTGATCAGTTCTTTGAGCTGGATGCTGTCTGGATTTCTGTGAGTGTTTTGGGTGAATACTCAGTATCCATTCTCCAGTGAGACTTATGGTGGCCAAGGTGACTCAGATCGCTTGTAAACCTTGCAGATTCAGGTGCTGTCCAGACTTCCCTGAAGCCTGTTGGGTAGTTAGTTTACAATGATTTGCCTTTTTTGTATTTTACAAGTGACAAGGTGACTTTTCCTACCCTTGCAGTGGAGGTAACCTCTGGCTGGCAGCAGCAGGAGGATGTGAGTCCCTTAATAAATGGGAGAACAACCCTTAACCTATAACTTTTACCAACCACTGATGTGTCCCTTATGAATTAGGAAGAAAGAAATGGGAGAGCTTAACATCCTTTTCCTTTTCAATTAAAAGTACTTGGCATAAATGCAAGCTAAGTGGAAACTTCAGTGACTGAATAATGCTATTGTATGCAGGAAATGAGAGGAGCTGAGATCTCACTTGGAAAAGCACTGGATGTTTTGTAACTTCTAAGCCAAGATTTAGGGCTTATGTTCTGTGCGGTGACATTTTGGGAACTTGAGAGACGAGTTGAACCCACTGCATCTGTGTCCCCCAGCTTCAGCAATAATTTAATATCACAGTAGAACCCTCTCTATCCTGCACTGAAGAGTTCCACCTGTATTACCTGTAGCTGGCTCAGGACTATCAGATTTCTGCCTGCTGCTTCAGCAAGAAAGAAAGCAGGAGCTGACCATACACTTTTTTTATCTTTTCACATTTTAAATAACAAGCCCCTCACGTCAGGCTCTTTCGGCACCCATTATGTCCTTCAGACATCTCCTGTTCCCAGGCAAAGACCTTGACACATCTGTGAGAGATCTCCAGTCTCAAGAATGAAAGCAGTTCTGTTGTTGGAGGTGCTGAAGTGATTTGACTTTCTGATGATGCCTTCCAAGTGGCAATCAAGGGCTAATTTCTCAAGTACCCTGATGCTCTTTTGTATGTTCATGAGGAATGTAAATATTGACTGGCACTTTCTGCCAGAGAAAGCTGCCACTCATGGAGCCCTATCCTGGTGCTAAATATGACTGTGGCCACGTGATGAGGACTGGCCATGAAATCACAGAATATGCTGAGCTGGGAGGGACCCATCAGGATCATCCAAATCCTGGCCCTGCCACAGGACACCCCAAGGTGTTCTGCTGTCATTTGCTGTGAACCTCACAAAGTTATTAGGAGTTGCTTTTTTTTCTCAAGATCAGTTGAGAAAGCTTTCTTGTAATGAAAAATGCAATACTGTGTTTGTTTATTGATCAGCACTATGAATGTTCTCTAAGTGCACTATTATAACAGCAAATCAAGATATTTTATTAAGAAAGCAAAAAAGAAAAAAGCATTGTTAAATCCCATTTTGGTGCATGTAGAGTCCACTGGGAACACTAACATTTTGTTTAGGAATGAGAAAGAGAGTTCATAATTCATCATAAAACGCAGGTATGGTCTAAAGATACTGAAAGCATTGCCTGGATCTCATAGAAAAATAAATTTAAGAAGATAACCAGTGTTTCTTCTAGGGGTAAATGTTAACTAATTGTATTAAATATGCCCAGTTTTGGTTTGTTGTGCTTTGAACTCGTAAGATTTTGCACTTGCAGCCATTATTTCAGTCTTACTAGGTTTCCTTTATACTACAGAGTTCTAACCATTGATTTTTATAGTTAAAACAATTAGAAGAATCAAGCTGAATATTTTTGGGTCAGTTTGTGATTGCTTTGCTGGCACTGAAGTTCCAAAGCAGCCTGAGCATGAACTTGAATTTGGCCACCTTTGATTTTACTGTGTCTCTGTTGGCTCTCCAGTTTCATTTTGCAAAAAGCTCAGTCAATGGAGATGATACATGAAGAGAAGAATTACCAAGAAAAACAGTTTTAACTTTCTTCAGAATGTGTAGCTTGGAATAGGGTTGGCAAGGACTCCGATATGAATTCCAGGTAAGTGCTCCTTTTAAAGCAGGATGAAAAACAGTGGGATGTCCAGGCAGTAGAGAGCCCCATGTCTAAAGGTACTGAGATTAATTATTCTCTATATTCACACTTTACTGTTCTATATCTTTGTTTCTATAAAAACTTAGTAACTGCCCAATAGGGAGTTTAGTTATATCTTACATCTTTGTAGAATTAAGATTGATTTTATACTTTTGACATGCTCATTACTCTTCACAGTGTAATGCCTCTTCTGTAAATAGCCCTTGTTTCCTCCCTGAGTCCTCACTCCTGACCAGAAAATGTTCTGCTCTCTGGTTGGAAAACAGACCCTTGCTATGGTCCTGTTATGACCAGTATTAAAGCAGTTTGTTACCTGCACAGTGACACAGGCTTGTGCTCCATCAGAGACACCGTCTAATCACAATTACCCGGATCACAAATACATGTTCTGTTCTGGCTGCAGATAAACTGAGGGATATCTAATTTGAATTAATGAATTAATGTATATTAAATCAGTACTTTGTATCGGGTTTTTAGATCTAGCAGTATCTAATCCTGGCTCTTAAGCCTCCATTATGAAACATGGGAGCTCAAATTTCTCCAGTAGCTCAGTAAACTGTAGCCAAACTTCTGTCTGATCCCTATGAAGATACTTGGGAGAAGGTTTGAATTGAAAACCTCTATTTAATTATCTCCTTTTTCCCTCCTCCCTCCAGGAGGCTCAGGTGGTGCAGGAACTGATACCTACTAGCTAGAAATGTCTTTCCAGGTCAGTGCTGTGCCAGCTGCCCTCCCCGCCGTGCCGGTGTCGCGCTGGCTGCCAGCCCTGCCCAGCTCCTGCTCGCTGGCCCCGAGCTGCCAAGATGAAAAATATTGATTCCAGTCCATCTCATTGAAGTATTATCATGAGGTGTTCGCAGACATGCTGGGACTGGTCTTTTACTTACAGGAACATTTATCCAGGGGGATCTGGTGTGTTATGTAGCAAGAAACTGCAAGAGGCAGAATGAATTTACTGTTTTCACTTACAGTCAGTAGCCTGAGACCTTACTGTGGCTTTAGCTATTCTTGATTAATTTCATATGTGGATGCTTCTATTCCAGAATAAAAGTGCCTTGTTACAAAAGAATTTAATTCCTTTAATTTCATTTGGGAATAAATATATCCACACACCTGGTATTTAAATTACAGAGGACTACTTCTTTATAAATTTACACCCAGTTCTGTTTTGGATCAGGTCTTGTGTGCAGCTAGATCCTTGTATTTAACAAGATCTGATTTATTACTCAAAATTCTTTCTTTTGGGAAGTACCTGGTTGGAAAATAAAAATTCTTGCAAGGATAAGACTGGGTGGAGAAGGGACAAATGAAAAATTGTGAAAATGACTGGTTTGGAAGCACTGCATTGGCAAACATTGTTACATGTCAGGTCTTATTCTGCTGTTTTATTCTGAAACATCTGGCTTTTGACACTTTAAAAAAAACTATTTTGATGTTTTTCAAATTGAGAAATACAGCTTTGAAACATGGCATGGAATATTTATGTTTCCTGCCATGAAAATGTCTTTTATGTCTCCATCATCCTATTTTCTGGTGCAAACACAGCTGGCAGAAATGGTTTGGAGTGACTTTGCTCTGCCTGGGTGTTAAGGTAAGAAGCTGCCCTCAGAAGTCACTGTCTGACACAGCTCTCCTTGCTGGATGTGGTTTGAGTTCCATGGGCACAACCCAAGGTCTCGGCAGCCACAGTTTGCTCCTTGTCCTGTGTGAAGCTGGTGAGGGAGGAGCTGCTAAGGGGACATTTTTCTCTCTGACAGTGTCCTCAGGCCTGCTGAGTGGCATAGTGGTGATGGGGACATGTTCCCCTTGTCGTCTGTGTCCCAGTGTGACATTCTGCTCTGGTGCAGGGCTTTAAAGCTTTCTGTGTTGTAGCTGCTCAGATCTGGCTCAGCTGCCAGAGGGGTCCTGCTGTCACGGGAAGGATGTGCCTGTCCACATTGCAGCATGTGCACTCTGGATGCATAAGCACAGGGGAGAGCTTTCCTAAAGATGTATTACTAAGCTCTTTAAGATTTAATGCTTTCTCGAAGTTCAAACCGGTGTAAGGGAAGGCTTAAGCAGCTTAATGGGTTAAAATGATCCCTGACTGTGTCCTTCAGACAGTTTAAAGACCCTGCAGCAACCCAAGCGGGCCACCTGTTCCTCTCCCAGACAAACAGGTTCCCCCCTTGACCTTTATTCTGCCACCCTTCAGTTTTGCCTGGCCTGGCTCCATATGTGGAGTGATTGTTCTGAAGTTTGTCATTGTTTAAAATGCCACTTGCCAGAGTTTAATGTGCACAGCTGCAACCTGAGCCATCGCCGTGTGTTAATAAGGCTAAAACCATTGGACCGACACCAAAAGATCTGCTTGCACTTGGCATGTCATAAATTAATATCATTCTTACCTGCCAGGGATGATTCACTGCTGGCTCAAAGCGTATTTAAACTTTGGAGGATGCCAACAAACTGGGCGGTGGTTTGACCTGCCACGTGGCCCGGGACTGCTGCTTTCCCTGCCTCCGCCTTGCCGCTGTTGCAGTGTGTCGGGAAACAGAAGCTCTTTATGCCCTTATGAGAGCTTGTGTTTGTGTGCCGCCCTGGCCCTCCTGCCCCCATCTGCCAAAGGGCTGGCCTGTTTGTGGGAACATCTCACTGCCTTTCAAATTCCTGGCTGGACTGCTGCTGCCGAGTTTGGGAGCGGTCCTGGGGGTTAATGCTTGACTGGACTGTGGCCTGTTTTTGCAGCAGCTCCAGAAGGCTCTCATCCCACTGACCCTGCCTATCCTAGGCAGGCAGGTTGTGTCAGCATCCCAGAAACTGCAGATAAATTCCATGTTAGAGGAGCACACTTGAGCAGCTAACAGCTCAGAGCAGGTGGGTTAAGCTGGTGCACAGGGTAGGGAGCCTTGGAGGCGGGAAGGGATGGCCCACACGGGAGATCGGATTGCAGGGTTATATGCCAGAGGTTGATCGTGCTCCCCGGAGCCCAGACTCTGGGGCTCCAGTGTCACAGCAAGTGCCCGGCAGGGAGGTGCTGCTCTGTCCCCAGGGATGTGCTGAGAGCCAGCAGTGCTGCTCTGTTTGTGCAAGTGCTTTCCAGCTGCATCCAGGAAACTGCAGTGCTGCCCTGGGCTGTTGCAGGACGGGGAGAAAGAGAAGATGGGAAGGGATGGGAGACAGTTAAAGACATTTTGTCCTTTCTCTTTAAAGTCCATGGATGGGGAGAAGGTGGGTATCTCTGGTGGTCTGGGAGCTGTTCAAGTATCTTTTATATAATGACTTGAGATTTATCTCCTCACACTTTTCCCTCAGGGCTAATGTGTTCCTCATAAAATACTGTGAAGGCATAACATGCTCCTTCAGCTAAAACTGCTCCTTTGTTTTCCATGGTGTCCCCATTGCCTATTTATTTTGGCTCTTCCAAATAATTTGTTAAATACCAGGTTTGCATAAGCAGTCCTGTGTGGACTTGGGACCCCTTAAGCCTCGCTGTGGACATTAGGAGGAATAGAAACAGCCCCGGTATCTGCCTGAGATGCGTTTCAGTCTGGAAATCCCAAGTGTTGCAGGGAACAGGGTGTACCCATAATCTGGTTAGGGGTAATTATGGTTGGCAGTGCCAGTAGCAGCCTGCAGCCCTCCTCATGTTCCCCACCACAACTGCACACAGCCTGGCAGCCTAACCCTGATGGAACTATTGCATTATCCTCACCACTGAATCCACTGGCTTTTGTTTCCTTTCCAGCAGGGAAAAAAATAAATTATAAATGGCCTACTATGTGTAGGTAAATAATGAGGAATCCTGGAAAGGGGTCATCCTATCCAGCAGGACAGACAGGAGACCCAGTTTACCTAATGACATGGTTGTGGTCACCCCCTGAAGCACGTTCAGAGCCGGAGCAGAGGTTAGACAGTGTCTAGGACAAGGATTGCTGCTCTCCTCTGCTCAGCTTGCAGACACGTGGTGACTGAGCTGCATAAAGGCTCATGCTGTCTATATTTTATTTTGTGGGTAGTGCGGGCTGTTGGTTTTATTATTTTCTCTTTATGCGAGGCTGACAGGGAGCGTAGAGCTGGTTGCTGGGCAGTGGGGATTGCAGTTGGTAATAAAGGTCTGTTTTCTCACTTCCTCTATTTTTGTCTCTGGGCAGGATGAGGCACATCAGGGGAAAATCTGACTTGAAACAGAAGCTCAATTTTTGAGTTGGAGTTAGACAGTCCTGCTGAGAGAGGTTTGCTCACACCACAGCTGTCCGTCACCTTGGGGCACAGCAGCCCCGGGGCTGCCACGTCTCTCCTGGACAGATCTGGAGGGACACTCTTACTCCAAACCCCTCATTAGTTTGCCGAGTGACATTTTGGTGCCTGGGGCAGGATGTCTGCTTGGTTATCCCCCAGGACTTGTGAGCATACTGAAAAAGTGACATACATCCTCCTGTAAGGAGGGAATGGTCTTTACCAGGCATGGAGTCAGGACTCCTGAGTCTTACACCTTTTCTTCCTCTTTCTGGCTCCCAGGGAAATTCTCTGTATCCTGTGAGCACAGAGATGTTTCTGTGCGTGAGACCCTGCTGGTGGTCTGTTATTTGCAGGAGGATTTTTTGCTTGCAAGGAGAATTTTGCAACCACCAAGTGCAAACTTCTCTGGAAGAGCTCTGGTTTTCATACAAATCTCTGAATCTCTCCAGGTGAGTCTGTTTTCAGCAAGGTCACCGGATATCCTCACATCTGCTCAGATGAAGAGATGAATGAATCCAGCTGAGCTGCATTTTGTGTGTGCCCTCTCTAAAATGAACTGCAGAGCTGATAAATTCTTCACCCCTTGCCCCTGCCAGCTCTGTGAATTGCAGCTTCTTTCAAAGCTGAAGTGAAAAGTGCCTGAGTGCTGCGCCACCACTGCAAGTGTCACTTGAGGGACAGGCAGCAACAAGCCTGAACATGTACTAGATCCTCTATCCAGCCTGGAAGGTGGGGTGCCAGTCCCTCTACTCCAGGGACTGTGCTGGGATATGATTTTTTCTTGTAACTTCAGTGGGAAGCAATAGAGAATGAGTGCTCAGCACTGCTGCAGGCAAGAGGGGAGGACTTGTCCCCCTTGGGATTGCTGCTCAGTAGATGTTGCAGCAAGAGCCTGTAGCTGATATTAGTGGATTTTGGGTTTTGTTGTATAAAGAAGATCAGAATCTGGCCTGGGGTGAGGGTGTTTGTGCTTTGGCAGTGGGTGTGAAAGGAGAAACTCCAGAGGGTTGGGCGGCAACACTGGTTCTGTTCTCTTCCGTAGATGGCCTTCCGGAGACACGCTGGGTGAGTGGAAAATGTAATGAAATTCCCAGAGCCTCCTGGTGCACTACCAAGGTATTCCTGCCAGCTTTCCAGCCCGAGATGTTGGTGCAGCTGTAGGGGCCCGGGCCACAGATAGAGGTGATTACAGATTAACCCCCACCAGAGCAGGATTACTGAGGGAGAGGTTTTCTTCACCTGGGCAGTAGCCTGCAGGAGAGCCACACTTACCTTTGGGGTGAAATGAGCTGAACCAAGAGCTCACAGTAGATCAAGCTCTTTCCAAACTGCCTTTTTTTGAAAAAAAGCTCACTTGTTTGTTCTGCTTCACAAACTGAGCAGTACAAGCAACAGTAAAAATGTGATGCATCCCAAATTCTCGCTGTGAGGATGGGTTTCGTGACCAGTCTGCACAAGGCCTTTAGATCCAAACCATCTGTGGGGCTCAGAGTATGCAAACTATTCATGTTGTCTTAAAGATTTACCAGGGAGCAAGGCCTCAGTGTGCCAGAATCTGTAGGAAAACAGAGACCTGCACCACTTATGGTCCTGGGGGTCTTGTTTGAAGCTTCTATTGAATAGATTGATCATTGTCCTGCAGCATTTAGTGTTGGAAAAAGAAGCAGGGAGGGGGTTTAACAAGTGTCTCATATGGTTTGTGTTGTCTCTGCTGTGCTGAACCTTTCTTTCTGCTCACACAGCAGGGTTTTGCTTTGCCTCTGTTTCCTTTGTGCAGATGGCAGCAATAGGTTTCGTTTCCCCCCCAGCCGTCATATTAACAGCCTTGGCAAGCTTTCCTTTGCTGGCTAGTTTTGGGTGGTGCTGGAGAATTGCTCCACTCAGTACATTTCCAAGTCTGGCTTTTTAAGCCAAGCTCTGTAAAAATAAACTTTTTTTTTTTGTTGTTTATTTGTTTGAGAGAAGGGACCTTGGGAAAGCAGATATGAAATTTGCTCCGACTGTATTTTGTCCGCTGAAGGAGTTGGCTTTGAGTTGCATTAGAATAGCAGATTGGCTTCTTGCACAAATCTCCCACAAGCAATGGGCTGAATTGGGAAAAGCTGGTGGGCAGAGGTACTGGAAACAATCTTCTGAGTTACAGCATCCACGGGAGAGATTAATGAAAACTCTGGCCTCTTATCTCCAAACTCCACAGCGAAGCTGTTCGACCCACCCAGTTGCACTGATCAGCTTCTGAATACCATGATATCCTGAGCTGGTGAATTTGCAGCTTGATTTTCCTCTTTCCTCCAGTCACAGTAAGCCAAATCAATCTCAAGGAGCAGTAGCAGAATGGCAGCCCTACACATGCAGTAATACCAACGTTTAGCTTACAGAGAAATGAGTGATCTGAACTGCTCCATCAATACCAATGCTGATGCAAGTGGATCTGAACCAGGAACAGGTGAAGGATTGACTTTTTCATTTTACAAATGTAACAACCCAACCTAGAGGAAGATGGGAGCAGAAGGTTTCCTAAACCTTTGCAGAAAGCCTGTGGGAGGGACATAAACTCAAACTGAGCCAAGTGCTCCTGAGCCCTTGTGCCTTTACTACATATAAATAAATTGTGTGTATATTTATAGTAGATATAGTTTACATGCTAAGGGAGCTTAGCACAAATCTGAAGTTCTCTCACTGCCTGCCTGTGTGCCTTTCTAACTCAAAAAGCTCTGCTCTTGGCACCTCTTTGTAGTACAGCAGCATGTGTGGGCACATCTAGGTTGGAAGCTTTGTGCATGCTTGGTGCATCTTCACCTTCTGAGTTTTAGTTCGCCGCAGAGACCTGTCCTGTGCCAGGGACTGCAGGACCCAGGCTTTTGGCTATCTCCTCTATCTTGAGGATGTAGCTTGAAATAGCCACTCATCAGGTGTTTCATTTAAACTTGGTCCTACTTGAAAAACACCCTGTGTGTCCAACGTAGTGCCATGCCAGGAACAACAAAAGCTCCAGAGCCCCTGCTCTGCCTCGCATTTGTTTCTCACATGTGTTCCAGGACTGCTCTCCTCAAACCTCCTCATTGGTTGTTTTCCTCTGTTGCTAGAACCGTATGTCTCCCAAGGAAGGCCCAGCTCTGCCATTTGAACAATCCTTCTCCATCTGCTGCTCCTGCTACAGGAGCTGTGTGTGGAGTGGCAGCGCGGTGACGCCAGGCCTGCAGACACTGCCTCTCTGTCACTCCTGTGTTTCCAGGGAGCCAGGCTGGGTGAGGTATGACCAACTTGCATTTTAGTGCTGGGCTTCAGTGGTTTCAGTTTGTCAGGAATAAAACCACTGCCATCAGCAATGAGAATAAAAATTTACTGGGCATTCAGACTTGCTGTTCCTGGGGAAACAGCAGATTGCTGCTGCTGCTGGGAATAGTTTCCAAATGTGGTCTTTACAAACCTGCCCTCACCACAAGGAACAAGACCATGGACAAAATCGAGTCAGATCTACTGCACAGTTTCTGTTCTCTGTAGGCTAAATCTATGCTCTGGACTTAATTCCTATCTCCTGCTCAGTTGGACTTTTATTTCAGTGGAAACCATAGTCTGCACAGCAGGCCTCAGATTTCAGGGGGTTATGCAAAGAGGACTCAGAGATGCATCAGAAGTTTTCTATCCTTATCAATGTGCAATATTAAGAGTAAAACCAGGCCCTTCTCAGAGCACTGGAGAGGCCAGAAGGTCTCCTTTGAGCTGTGTGGGGGTTTATGGACGTAGATGTGGACTTCACTGCCTGGAACACAAGTTGTTTGTTTTAATTTGCAAATTAAAAATAAAACTGTGTTTATTTGCATCACTTGAGGGGTCTTTTGCTCACAGCTGCTTAAAAAGTGAGCTCTGGCTGCCAAGTAAAATGAAGTTTAATGTTACAACAGGCACTGGGAAGGGCAGAACTGGAAATTACCCTGCCAGCAGCAGGACACTGTAGGTACAATATTTAGAAATTCTACAAAGTGCAGAACTTGGCTGTGGTTTGTGACAAATGTGGGGCTGAGGTGCAGGAAGGTGTTGCAAAATGTCAGGCACCTACAGTGAGAAACCCCATGGCTGTGAAGGTGAGGGAGCCGTGTCCTCAGGGAGGCCCTAAGGAGCAGCTCTCTCTTGCCACACACCAGCTGCCAGCCCTTGTCTGGCATTCCCATTATGGAAAACTGGTCAGGAGGTGGCTCGAATCCCTGGTTTCCTTTTAGTCCTGTCTTGTCCAGCTTTGTGCTCTGGTGAACACTGGAAAACATGCCTGTTATGTTGGGCAGTGGTTTGCTCCTAAAAATTGATGAGGAGAAAGCTCAGCTCCCCAGGGTTGCTTTGTCCTCTGGCCGTGTGGATGTGTCCAGTGCCCGTGGGGTCTGTGTGGGCTGGAGCTGGGCACAGCTCTCAGCCTGCAGACACCCCCAGGGCTGCAGGCAGGACACTTGTCAGCCAGGGATCTGGGGTTTTCATCTCTCTTCGAGGCCAGTGAAGTGGTTTGTGGGGCAGTGATGGCTGGTGTGGTCTCAGCTGTGTTTCATCTGACTCATCTGATGCAGTGGAATAAATGAGCAGGGTCTAAATGTTGTTTTACTGTGGCTGAATCTGAAAGCTCAGCTATCAGTACAAGTATTGTGGGGTGAGGTACTTTATTTATTTGCAGGCTTCCCCTGCCTTTAGGGGACAAATGCAAGAATAAAAGAGAGGAGTCAAGGCAGAGGAGGCTGGGGGAGGCTGTTCTGTTTGACAGCTGCATGCAGAAGTCCAAGTCAGATGTTTTGACACTCATCAGAAAGACTCTTTCCTCTTGTTAGTGACAAAGAAACCTGGAGGAGTCTGGCTGAGGTAGCCCAGATCGGGTGGAGACAGTGTCCTCCCGAGCACTGGGGGGCTCAGGCTGATGTGTTGCCTGCAAGGTGAGGAAGGTTTCCTGCAGAGCAGGTGCTGCCATTACCTGCCTCCTGTAGCGTGTGCCTGTTTTGTGTCGTGCAGCCTTTTGTTGCTGGCCCTCCTCAGCTCTGGATTGCTTTGTGACCATAATTTAACAAGGCAGTTTACAATGGCTCTGACACCATTTGGGTAGATGAAGTTGGCTCAAAAAGCATCCACCCACTTGCTAAACAATGCCTCAGGCTCCGAATGCATTAAACTTGCTCTGCTCTGCTGCCTACATGCAGCTTTCCAGGTGGAGTTTGTTTTTGATGTTATCCATCCCCCTTGATGGCTCGTGAGCTGGCCAACTCTCACTCCGCCTCCCATCTCTCCTGTCCATAATTTGTTGTCTAATTTTTGGGAGCCTGTTCATTGCAAAGTCTTACACAAGCAGGGAATGGTCTTTGCTTCAGGAAATGTCTCTGCCCGTTCAGCTGGGTGGAAAGTACAAGACCAGGATTAAGATTTTAATAAAAAACTAAAAGATGTTGTACATGTATTTGTTGGGAAACTCTGCCTCCAGTTATCTGGATTTATCTCACAGGGGTGTTAAGATGCCCTGGGTTAATGTAAATTCTATCCCTGTGTTTTTTTAAGAATTGGTGATTTGTTGCTGGATTTGACTTCCTGGAATTGCAGAGACATGAAATTGGAGAGAAACCTTGATTTAAGTTCAGTTTGATGTGACGGAGACTCCAGTTCTGAGTCGAGCTCTAAAAAAACCCAGCAATCATCCCACCAACAACTACTTTCTTTTTTTAACCAGAAGCATATAATCTTCCTTGGAACTTTTCTTAAGCACCAGAAGGGCGAAGAGGTGGATGTTGTGAGCTAGAACACTTTCAGTGGCAAGGATTCTGCTTTTTTGGACTTTGCTAATGCAGATCAACGTGTGTATATGTTGAAACTCACAGTGAGTAAAGAACAAACAGCTGTCTGCCATCCTGACAGAGTTGGCTGGGAAATGGCCCAAACACAGAGAAGTCTTTTAAAAAAAAAAAAAAAGGAAAAAAGGGAGAGAGGAAAGTGTCTGTCTTCAAGTATGTTTGAAATAATGAAAAGAACTGATGTGCAAAGCGATTAAGAGATCTTTGAGGATCAAAAGCCTTGATTCGATTTTGCCAATGGAACAAAACTTTTCATCTGTTCTTATGTGGACCTTAAAGTAGGGCAGAGGGTGTAGTTTTTAAATTATTTCATTTCAGGATTTACTTTGGGCAGGGGGAAAGGGTTCTTTCTGTTTGTTCTTGCTCTTGTTATTCAGTGTCCTTAACACAAAAGGCCAGCCTGGCTCTGAAATGAAGAGCAGGGTCGTTCTATGAACTGGTGGTTCATTAGTCTCCTTTTGATATGTCAGAACAGTAAGGGACCCTTTTATTTTTTTATTCCCTTTCTAGTAATGTCTGTGTTCTTAAATCAAGACATCTTCCCTCATCATGCTGCAGTGTCTGAATCTTTTTCAGAGGTTTCCTAAGTGGGTTGTACCAATAACGTTCATCTCGTGCACACAGAGCAGAGAGTCAAGAGTTTGATGCGTGAGGAAGCCAAGCCCAAAGGTTTTCAATGCTCTGTGCAGTAAATCCTACTCCCAGCTTTGTGTTCAATTGGAGCTGGATGCCCCCCACAAGGTTATCTCTGAGCCTGTTTTCCGTGGTAGCCTCATGTCAGCAGGACCACAGAGCAAGCCTTGGGAAGGTGGATCAGGGAGGCTCAGAAGTGCAAATCGCTGGATTCCAGCACCACCAGCTCCAAGGCAATGTGCCCTTTCTTGGGGAAGGGGTGGTGGAAGTAGCATCGAAAGAAGATGAAGGGAACTGGGGCTGTGAAGGTGAAGACAAAAGATTGGGAAGGAGAGGACAAAACTCAGGAATGTCCTTGTGTTTGGATTTCTGCAGGGGACAGTGGAAGAGCTCCCTCTTCCTGTCCCAGCTGGCTCTAACTATTGTGGGAAAAGCCTTCCTTGCAGGCTGGAGTATCTCTGCAGTCCCGGCATCCCTGAGGCAGGGTGTTTCTTTCAGCATGGATTTGCAGCCTGTAGGATCCACAGGAGAGCATGGATTTGCTCTGTAGGGTCACCAGAGCAGCTCTGTGGCACCACACAGCACCACCAATGGGGTGGGTTTCAGAGCCAAGGTGCAGGTCAGGTGGGTTTAATGACAGGGGTCACCTCAGTGGTGGAAGTTGTGTGCTGGCCCTGTCTTGTTGCAAAAGAGCTGCTGAGAGCAGAGATGTTCCCTATTCCTGTTGCCCCTGCAGATAGTCAGGAGCAGCATCTGGTGCCACAGGTGCTTCCTGTGACCTGGAGCTGATGCACTTCTGCTGTGTGGTTTCCTGCCCTGTCCTGACTGGGGTCAGGTGGTCGGTGTGCTCTAACCTCTACAGTGGGGCAGCTGTGATAAAAGCCTGTTCTCTGCTCCATAAACCTAATTAATACAAGTCATATTTTGTTACCACATGTGCAGCAGAGATGGCAACTCCCATTTCTGCTGCTGTGGGAACCACATCCGTGTGCTGCACAGACCCTGTCACGCTCTGGTGACAGCCCAGTAGCACTACTGGAAACCTGAAAACAACAGCAGCAGGAGCTGCAAACTGCATATGGCAGAGCAATATTGTGGGTTGCAGGGTGGAAAATTTCTGCTGGTAAAAATTTCTGGCAAGGTGTGGACTGCAGAACGAATTAATCTGCTTTCTTCTTTGAGCTGCTTCTAGATTAGCTCTTTCTGCCTGATCCAGCACTCCTATGTCCATATCCATGGCAGGAATGAAATGTCACCATTGATACAAGCCTGGTGTGTAAAAGTCTGTAATTACAAGCCATTTTGTGAGCAATATGATAGGTGAAAAAAATGACCTGCTATGGACTGGTAATCTCCACCCTCTTGGCCTTGAAAGCAGGCATACATTAATTTACTGCATACATTAATCTGCTGCATACATTAATTTACTGCATAATTTTTATACTGCTCTAACATCATCATAAGCATGTGTCATTTTGGCATATTATCAATTCTAATACAGCTGTGAGCAGCAAAATAGAGTGAAGAGAGTCTTCGTGCCTGCCTTCAGGGTTGAGGGTGGAGATGGGATTGTCCGTGTATTCTGTTTTGACAGTAGCTTCTCTCATGGTGTTCACGTAAATAGTTATTTTTAGGAGGAGCATATATTCCCCAGTAATTGTTTTAAATGCATCAAAGAGCTCACTGATATAAAGCCTGTGATTTATGGGTTCCCGCTACTTTTTAATAGCTGAACTTAAATCCTGGATTCACTGAAGCCATTTGGAAAATTGGGATTATTCCAAGCTGGAGCAAAGGGAGGGAGACTGGTATTTTGCCAAGATCAGCAGTGATTCATTCCTACATTCGTGCTCAGCATCCAGTGAAGGGCAGGAGTTGGGAATGCTGTAAGGAGAGCTAGCAGGAGATTATCATGTTGAAGGTGAATCTGCCCTCCTCGCTCCCTCTGCTGCTAGATAAGGGCTTTTGAATGAGAAGGACCAAATTCTGTCACGTTTTTCTTTCATCCCCTCTAAAAGCTGATTTATTCATACAAGCTCCAAGCCAACTAACTTGCCTCCTGACTCTGAGGCGTAGAGAGAACTGAATTTTGGCTGTTCCAAGAATGTCCCCATAGGGGTGAAGGACTGGAGAAGACCTCGTGATAAATATACTTTGGAAATCCCTTACAAAGAGATGTTTTGGTGACTGCTTGGAATGAAGAAATGTCTGTATCAGGTTAGGCCAGCAGGCTCTGGCAGCGTGAGTAGGGGCCCTCAGGGACCTGTAAGGGGACAGGGTGGACCCAGGACTCATTGCTGGCACATTCTGTCACGCTCCAGTGGTATTTGGCCTCTGGACCAAGTGAGAGGTGATCACAGAATAAATCATATTGGTGCTGGTATCATTCAGATTAGGTGATAAATGTTGAAGTCATAGAAAAAGTGGAAACTTGTTGTAGTCTAAGGGTTTTGTTTAGCCTGAGGACATTTATGCTTTTGGTGCCTGCACCAGGGTTCAGACTTCATCTCTAGGATGTACAGCCAGACAAATGGTCACTAACCCTGGCATGTGAGGAATGAAAGGGGCTGTCTGTCCATCCTTGTCCGTGCAGCTCACAGGGGCTGAGCTCCAGCTGCACGTCCAGTAGCCATGGCTGTAGTGACGGGGAGAGCAAAGCTTTTACAGCTGAAATACTTCTTAGTTGTGAGCCCCTGGGGAACTGCCTTTCCCCAGAGGGTTCTGTCCTTCTTGTCCTCGGGCCAGCTGACGTTGGAGTAAAGTTTCTCATAATTTTGCTCTCCCAGCCCTGGGAGAAAAGCTCAGGGAGTTGGTAAAGTAAATGGACCAAATTTCCCAGCATAGTTCAGTCCCCACAGAAAGGAAAGGACTTTGTCTTTCCTCTTTTGCAGAGCAGAGGCACAGCCAAAACTGTGTTTTCTTCTTTTCCTGACATATCTTTCCTGTTGCGTATTTTTGAAATATATTAGTACTGAGAGCACTGCTGTTGTGATCAGGAGGCAAAAATAGCCAAATTTATATTTGTGGATAAAAGGCAGTAATAAACCCCCAAATTTCCAAACACATAGAGGAGCATTGACATCTAAATACCAGAAATTCTAAGCCCTTACCTTGCTAATTCATGTGGCATTTGGAGGGGCTGTGGATTTTTATTTCATCCTGGTATTTGTGGTATTTCCTGCCATTAGTATAGGAAAACCCTTGTGTGGTAAATGCTGGCTTTTTCCTCTGTTGGTGGCAGCCACCGAGCCTTGAGTTCATGAAAGGCAAACCATCCTTTTCACTACTGAAGGATCTCTGAGGTACCTGGGAAGGAAAAATCTCATCGGGGTTGAATGAGGCTGTTGGCACCGTGACCGCTGCCAGCTGAACCGCTTCGAGCAGAGTCCCATCTTGTCTCCAGATCCAGGAGTCTGGGGCTCAGAATCCATTGGGTGGCTTCAAAAGCTGTAGCTTGGAAATAGCACTGATAGTAATTTTATCACAACCTCTTAAAAGTGAGCTGCGGATAAAGGTTTTGGGTACAAGTGTTGGCCTCAAGTCACTGACCCAGCTTTCAGAAATTGCTGTTTTTATTGCAGATTAAACTGTAGATTGGGTCGTTTAGATTTGTAATGGAAAAATATTAGCCAATGTACTTTCCTCCCCTCCACCCTCTATCATCAGGGCATATATCAAGTTGCACTATCTGGCAGGGAGTTCCAAATGTTATTTGAGAAGAGGGAGGAATGCAAGCGATGTCAGCAGAAAACAGCTGAGTAGCGGTTAAATTTCTTTGGCCTGAACCTGCTCCACAGGGAAAAAGAAACGCAACAACTGGACTTGTTTCATTTCACCCCAGCACAAGCCATCCTTTGGAAACAGATGATGTTTGTGAGCAGATTCTCCTCAGAAGCTGGGTTTTTGGGATGCTGCTGGGCGGGCAAATCCTGCCGCAAATGTGGCAGGGCCAGCTCTGGCTGGGATCCCTCGGTGAAAGCACCGAGGCATGGGCTATTGCTGCTCCCTCATCTGGAGCCTGCCACTTTAGAGGGGCAGCTTGAGGTTGCATCTCCGTGGCCTCCTGAACTTTTTATCTACGTTGGCTTTAAAGATAAAAGCCTTAAGAGCTGGCTCAAGTGAACTTGCACAGAGCTGCCAAAGAGCAGTGGAGGTGCGTGCAAGGATACTGTTAGCTGAGAAGCTGGGCTGAGTTAAATGGTACCCTTAATCCCCTTGATATGGGCAGAGTCAAGTTAAAAGGTCTTCCCCACTTGGAGGGAAGGCTTTGCACGTGTAGATGCTGGTTCACTTAAGGGCAGTGCTGCCTCTGCAGCAGGAACCCCTTCTCAGCTGGCATTTGCTTTGTTGCTGAGGCAAGAAGTTACTTCTGCAGGGGCTCCATCACAAATGTGGAATTTCTGGTCCTTGGGGGCTTTTAAAATAAACAACAATGGAGACAGCAAACAGAAACAGAATGGTTGAACAGGAGAAGAACACAAAAGCAAATATAGACCTTCATTCTGCAGTGGTTTCTTTGCCTTGCACTCCCCATTTTAGCAGGTTTTTGTCTGGGGTATTCACATAGCAGAGATCCATATTTTGCTTCTCATCCTTACAGCTGTTGCAGGCAACAGGAGGTTGCAGTCTCCTGCCATGGTCCTGCTTGGGTTCCTTCTTGTCTGACTGCTGTTTAGGGCCCCTTCCCTTGCTGTATTCTTTAGTTTGTCCCATGTCCTGCCTCTGGACTGCTCTGATGGGACAGCTTGATCTTCTCTATTATGAAAATCCAAGTAAGAAAGGGAACAGGAGATGACTTTTCTTGGATCCCTCCCCAGCTTTGCTACAGCTTCCAGAAGGAGACTTCCAGCAAGAGCTACCCAAGAGTCCTACTTAGATACTTGAGTCAGATTCTTTCCTAGCCCCTGATCCCTAGGGTTGTTTAGCCCAAGCCAGTGTCTGCGCTTCACAAATGTTTCATATTGAAATATTTTCCAGGTGTAGTGCCCAAAATGCATTGGGTACTTGTGCCTAATTCCCACTGACTTCAGTATGAGTTCTGCCACTCTCATTGCAGGAAGTGTGAACAAATGTCAAGGTCAGTTTTGGGAGCTTTTGCAATGGAATGCAAGAGGAGCAAAACAGACCTAAGGAAGACAAGGATTTTACAATCCTACTGCTGTTGCAGTCAAAGGACTCCCCATTAATTTCAGTAAAAGGAGAAATAAAGTATAAACCAGGAAATCAGATGAAACTGAGAGAACTTGCCCATGAGTTTATTTTTCTTAGCAATATAGAATAATTTCTTAAACTGAGGAAATGTTCCTGATAGCTGAGATCTTCATTCTAGAAATAGTGTGGCTAAGTATTTTTGTATGTGGATTTAAATTATTCAAAAAAATAAATTTTATGAATATTTTTCATTAGGGACTGCAGGAATTACACTGATGTATGAAATGAAACAGTATATTCAAGATCTTAAACCAAATCCTGCTCTGAAGCTTTTGTCTTTGAATGTACTTCCTCTGTTCCTCACTCCAGTTGTTGGAGCCTGGTTATATTGCCTAGAATGGCCTGTTAAAACAGATATATTTTTATTTACATGCAAATTGGTAGGAGGCAGCTTGGCTGTAAATACTGTGCTAATCATTCCAGGTTCATCAGAACCCTAATTGGCTGCGGGATTGCCTGTAACTCTCAGTACCCTGAGTCAGAGCAATGGGGATTGTTGAATCTACATAATAAAGTGAGTGTGGTGGAAGGTGAGCTCACACCTACTTGAGATGTGTGTTATCATTCCCATCAAGGTCAAAGACATTTTTTTTTCCTTCCAGATATACATATTCATAGAGCCTATGCACAACTAATGAGTCGGAAGATTAAATGGTTGTGGATTAAGACAAACCCTACTGTTCTCCTAATTTGATTGAAAGTTACTTGGTTCATCTGATTAGAATTTTGAATTCAAACCAGCTAACACAGGCTCCTCAGCTACCTGCAAAACTTGAGCCTGGCAGCCAGGAACAGGTTAAGGTTTCATCCAGTCCCCCCAAATCTCAGGGAGGCCGATGGATCTGAAGAACTGCTGGAATCCCTCCTGAACTTCCACAGGGAGGGACTGACCCAGGGTAGAAGGGCTGTGCTGCCAGGGTCAGCTACCACCCAGGCTCTCCAGCCAGGATTGATTTCATGTCAGATTTTTTAAATATTACAGCAGAGATATTACTTCTAGTCCCTGGTAAAAGGACATATTACCTAAGATACTGAGATGAGGCTTTGCTCTTGAACTGCCATGCATTAAAATATCTGTCTTTTCCACACATACTGAGTTACATAATTAGCAGCCATGATTCAAAGGAGTCCTTGCCCTAAGCCCCGAGTGTCACTGCTTTTCCCTGAGGCTGGAAGCAGTTGGGCTGGTCCCAGGGCTTGGAAAGGGCTGCAGCATCACAGGCTTGGAAAATCTTGGGATACAAATGGCCAGGTCTCACAATAGGTGTGAGTCAGTCTTTTTGCACTTAGGTGATTTGACTTCCTGTTGCTCTGCTGTCTGGGCTTCTTGTTTTGGGGAACAAATCCTTATGAATTCTGTATCTGTAACATCCTCACTTCCACCAAAGGCTCCCTGTGTGCATTGTTTTCCTGCCTTGTGCCGTGCAGCACTTCCTCTGCTCCCCAGCCGCAGCTGCTCCTGCTCCAGCTGCCTGCGCCAGGACTTTTGGCACAGCTCCTTAATGAATGCTGCTCCAAGATACTTGGCTTAACTTCATGGCACCCAGGAACATTTGTCCTTTCCCTCTAATCTCCTGAATTGCAGGAGTGTTCAGTATTTGGGCTTTAGATCCTGCCTGGCTTTATTGAGGTGTAGAAAAGGGGAGAGGAGAAGGTGCTGGAGGGTCTGTTTAAATATAAAGGAAAAAGATAATGGTTTGGGGCTGTGCTGTCCTAGTTCTTTTTTTTTTTTCTTTTTCTTTTTTTTTTTTCTTTTTTTTTTTGTGTGTATGTGCATGCATTTATTTTAACTTTTCTTTTGAAGGGGGAGAAGGGACCACAGGGTTTGACCTGTGTATTTAACAAAAAGAGAGCACTGAATGAGAGGATTTAAAGAAGTTTTCACAGGTGTATTAGAACAGCATAAGATTCCTTAATGAAAATGGGAGCAATGTGTATCCACAACAGATATGAAACAAAGAGAACTAAGAAATGTGTTGGCATTCGAAAGAACAGGAAAGTAACACTGTTCCTGTCACTGTTAGAAGGTTAAAATCCTCCTGGCAGCCTATAAACTATTTAAATGATCCTACAGAAATTCCACTGACTGAATCATTTTTGGGATTTATAGCTAAATCCTTCACCCCAATTGAAGACCCAATGTACTCACAGCCCTGCCGGAAAATACACCTTAATGAGGGGAAATTGTAAAACAGGACTGGAAAAAAAAATCCCCTCTTCAGCAGAGGTCCTTGCTGCACTCCTCACTTCACATGGCCATTGAGATGATGGCAGCTGTGCTGCTGTGATCATATGTGACCTAGATTTTCCTCACAGTAGTCCTGTGCTCTCCCTGATCTTGTGTAGGCCTGAATGAATTGAATAGGAACATTTCTGGATGCTTTCAGAGAGCAATGATATCTTTTTCTCTCTCTCTCTTGTTCTTCAAACTGCAGCATCTGTTCCCCTTGTGGTTTTCTCCTTTTGCTCTCACTCAGTGCTCGTGAAAGAGGACAGGGCTGGTGTAGCTTTAATTTGGGAAATGGTGGATGGGGAAATCAGGGCAGGTGTGATCCCTCCTTGGTGTCCTGTCACACAGCAGAGGGTAAAACTCGAGTTCATGGGTTTAGCACTGAGTGTGCACAAAGGAGGGGGGGAGGGCTCTAGGGAAGGTCGAAGGGTGAGACTTGCAGCATCAGGGAGCCTGAGATTCTGCACATGGCATCAAGAACACTTTTAGGCACTATTCACATAAAGCTCTTCTGCCTGGGCTCAGAAATGACCCTATGCAAGCTCCTAATCATCTGTGGGAGAAAAGTTGGAGAGGCTCAGCTCCTCAGTGCATGTCCAAGCTCTTGTTAATGCAGTTTGGCTGGATTAGTTGTGGGCAGGAATTAGTTTATTGCATTGCAGTGCCCAGCAGAATGTCTGAGACCATCCTCAGCTCTGGTGTGGAGCTCCTGGGGCTGCTCTCCTCTGGATATGGCTGCTGCCTTCTCAGTTCCCAGCTCTGACACCAACACTGCCTCTGCAGGTGGACAGAAATCCCTCCATTTGGAGGCTCTTGGTTAAGGTACACGGAGGAAACAAAAACAGATCTGGTTTGGTTTCCCTTGAGGGGACAGAAAGTCTTGCATCAAAAAAGGCTGAAGTCATCTGTAGGGCAGTCTGTTTCCTTCCTTCCTTCCTTCCTTCCTTCCTTCCTTCCTTCCTTCCTTCCTTCCTTCCTTCCTTCCTTCCTTCCTTCCTTCCTTCCTTCCTTCCTTCCTTCCTTCCTTCCTTCCTTCCTTCCTTCCTTCCTTCCTTCCTTCCTTCCTTCCTTCCTTCCTTCCTTCCTTCCTTCCTTCCTTCCTTCCTTCCTTCCTTCCCTCCTTCCCTCCTTCCCTCCTTCCCTCCTTCCCTCCTTCCCTCCTTCCCTCCTTCCCTCCTTCCCTCCTTCCCTCCTTCCCTCCTTCCCTCCCTCCCTCCTTCCCTCCCTCCCTCCTTCCCTTCCATCCCTCCCTCCTTCCTTCCCTTCCTTCCCTTCCACTAAAATCAAGCAAGTAGCACTTACAGTCAAAGTCCAGTGGAAACTTTTAGATACTTTTCTGGTGGGAATAAAAATAAACACTTATTCTCTTTCTCAGTTCATATGCAGAATAAATTGTAATGATCCCATCATCTGCTGTGCAGAAAGCCGTAAGGACAACTTCTCTTTGGTGCTGTCTTCAGTTACAGAACTGTTCTGACAGTGGCGAGTGAGTGTTACAGGTGGTGGGTGGGGGTTCCTTCCGAAATTTTATATAACTCCAATATTATCTGTTCCTGTGATTGACTTGACACATGAATTCAAAACAGTTGGAGCTTCTCTCCCACTCTGGTGTAGCAAACTGGATGTGAAAATGACACTTCCCCCTGGGAGCTGATAGTTTGCTGTTCCATGCATGGTGTTGGGTTCCTTTGTTCGCTGAATGTGGCACTTGGCAAGTGGTTTTTGCCACTTCAGGGTTGTCAGTTCTGTCTGCTAGAGGCCAAGATAAAGCTTCACAAAAAGCCTTTCACTCCAAACAAATCTTCTCTGTAATGCACTCACTCGATGACAAAGGAACCAGGAGCTTAGGGGTGGTTTGGATTTCTTTCCACCCCAACGTGTGCGCTCTTCCCTTGTCACGCTTTTATTTTAATGCGGTATTTCCTACCCTGCTCTAAACACCGGGGTGGTTTTTGTCTTGTGACTCGGCAGCGCTTTGCCGCGACATTCCTTTCATAACGCGGTGCTGATAGCGCTGGATGTGCTGCTTATCAGAGGGTTTGTACCAGGAGCACTTAGATAACCCCGCGAGGGGATGCATTAGCGGCAGGAGACCTGTGTGAAGCACTGTTGTGATACATTTGTGACCAAGAGCATAAAATACACGGGAACGAGCCCGTGGAACTCTGGAAAGTTGAGGTTTCAACAGAGAACGGTGAAGCGACATGTGAAGAGTGTCCTGGTCCACAATGGGATTGTCCCATCTGTGAAGTGACCCCGGTTACCCATGGACAGGACAGTGCCAGGGGTCCAGGGCTGGGCAGCAGCATCTGCCCCGAGCCCAGTGAGCCGTGGGCATTGGTCATTACAGATTCACATTGTCATTACAAGCACAAATGTGAGAAGTGTTCATGCCAGTGAAGATTGCTCAGCTTTGATTTTAACTTGGAGAAAACAGATTAAATTTGTCATAGGGTTCACAAAGGTGCCTGAATGCTGAAATCCTCAGCAGCCATGACTTGATCCATCTTCATGGAATTAGCTTTGCCTGTTGATGTGAAGCTTCATTTTTCTTTGGACTTCATCCTGTTGTATTATTCCTTGTGCATCAGCAACATAAGGATTCAGACATGGATTGAAAATTACTGTGGTTTCAAATTGTATGCAAGTGGTCTGACTGAAGTAACAAGTTGATATTTTGGCTTGTTTTTACTGCCTTCATAACAAAGAATGCAGATCACAAACCACCCAGAGGTACTGGATCCTCTTTCTGTGCACCAGGATTTTTCCATGCAGTTTGGCAGCTGACTGAGTCCTCAGCTCCTAATGGGGGAGAGGGGGTGATACATATATAGGGACAAGGCAAAAACCATAATTCCTGGTCAGACAGGACTGAAAAATGACTTTTAAACTGAAAGACTGTGTATTGTGTCAGGACTGTCACAACCTCCAGCTGCCAGAACAACCTCTAGGGCAGTGGGATAACTATCTAAATGTAGGGAGACAGCAGTAGTAGGCAATGAATCTGCAAAATTGGAGATAAAGTACATGCAGTCCAACTGCAGAGCCAATTATAATCAATGTAGGTTGTTTTAGGGACTTTGCAGGAACCAGGATTTGACTTCACAAGATGAAATGAGAAATTTAACAGGGATGAAGAAAGGCGTTACCACGCTATTCATAACACTCCTTGTTAGAGCTGCCAGCTTCTTCCTGCATAAACCGAAGGGAGCTACAGGTGATGGAAAAATAAATTGGTCCCTGTGGGCACAGTGATTTTGACTGTACATGTGTATTAGAGATGAGGTCGATGTGCTATGAACTGCAGGTGAAATGGCACCAGTGGTACCTGGAAACCTGGTGTTTGTCAGAGATGCTGGAGAGCTGCTCAGAGATGGTCAGGGAATAATTTTATTCAGGCTGAGTTTAAAATAAACCTTTCCAAGAACACAGAAACTGCTTGTTGGAAGAGTAAATGGCAGATTGTGTGAATCTTTATGAATTTCCTGTCCTCTTCTCACAGTTGTACCGTGCAATGGGGGGCTTGTCAAAGCTGCAGGAGAACTTTGTGGTACAATGAAAAATTGAATGTCGTTTCCTACAGGTCAAGCCAGCTCCTCATTGCTGGCTCATCTCCTTGTGTGCACTTTTGAAGTACTGGGTTGTATATGGTCCTGAAAAACATCTGCAGCTTTTATCCCCCCTCCCCGTGCAGCTTTGGCTTCAGTCTGAGGCAGTTATGTGAGCAGGGAGAAAATGTTCTCTAAATGAATCCATCATAAACATAGTGCCTGTCCTGTAATGGTTGGGATTGGAGAGTAACAAACTAATAAACCAAAGTCTTTTATTTCTTTCCTTTTTATAGATCACGTGCAGAAGGCTTCTGAGAAGTGCCTTTGTCTCCCAGCCCTGAGCTCAAAGCAGAGATCACCTCACAGCTTGCTTTAGTCAGGGCTGATGAAGGAGAAATGCTGCTGAGTTTGCCTGGACACTCAAAGCCAGGGTAGGTTTTGATTCTCAATTGGTCCGGTCCAAAGTTTTCTGTAGCTTTTCTTGTTTAGAATAGGAATATCTAGACCAGGATGCTTCTGACCACCCTTCCAAGGCTCTCTGGTTTCATTAATTGGGCTCTACACCCCCAAAATTAATGATTGTGCAATGTGTTGCTGTTTCATTCATGAGATCCATAGTTTTGGTAGGTTTTGGCAGTACCACTCTCCTTCCACTGCCTTTGAAGTCCTGCCTGGCTTTCCCCAGTCCTTACAGAGCCATCCACTTATCCTGCTGGCCAACAGCTTCTCTGATCCCTAAGGAGCTGATACATTCCCTTCAAGCTGCACAGCTCTCCCATCTGTCTTAACTCTCCTCTTTTCCTCCTCACCATCTTTGCTTTGAACAAATTGCTCCCAGAATGGTGCAGTTGATGCAGCAGAAATTGCATAGGACAAATCTACCAAGCTGTTGCTTTTCCCTCAGGTCGCTTTTTTCGCCATCACTTTTCTCCCCAGGCTCTGTAGCCCAAATTTCCCCTGGCCTCCATAGACTGAGGACAGAGACAGCAGGAAAATGTTGCCTCTGATTAATTCTTGTCTCCAGCCCCTTTCTCACATCTCCACATTTTCTCTGTCTGGATTATTGCCTTTGGGGTCAAAGGGTTTTGATTTTTTTTTTTATACTGTGCAGATAATATGATGGTGGAATGCAACATTTGGTATGTAGATCACCTGTAATCTTGTTTTCACAGCTCTTTTTCTTGTGCTTACATCTTGAATGTGAAGTTTGAATTTGTACAGTTTCCTTCCTCTGCAGCACAGCCACCCTGGTACAAAGCATTGGCTTTATTGTGTGTAACAGGTCCTAGAAAGTTGCTTAGATCTTTATTTCTTGGCACAAATAATGTGGCAGGAGCATTTTCAATTCTGCCCTCATAATGAAGAGAGAACTTTTCACTGGAACTCTACAATCATTTTTAGAAAAGAATTTGGAGCAATAAGAGTGAGTGACAGTTCTCCCCTCAAACCTTTTCTATTAACTGACAGAAAGGATGCCATTTGCTTCCTTTGCAAATAAAATGAACAAAATAGTGCGAGTGATACCTGAAAATACCACATAAGAAGTGCTAGGAAAAGCCTGCCCTGGTATCTGTTGAGAAAGGACATAATTGTTCTTATTCAGTCTCAGCCATGATGAGAATCTCACCTTCCAGACCTGACTACACAACAGGCTATTTTGAGGAGAGAATCTCTTTACATTGGCTGACTGTACAAGGCTTTAATATATATATATATATTAAATGTAGACAAAAGAATTACATTCAAAAAAATCAGGCATGTAAATGAAAGCTCCTCAAATCTTTGAAAAATCTTCCTTAATATTATATAATAAGAAATACATAACTGTGCCTATTTTTACAGTAATTTTCTTTCATTTGATGACATTCAATAGTAAGATTTATTATTACCCACATGGAAAATATCCTGCCTGGGGGTGGTTGAAATAGATCTTGCAGACAAGTCATCAATCAGCTCATGTTTATCTCTTCAGAGATCAGCGATATCAGTGGCAGGAACAATTCCAACCAATTCAAGAGTATTTACCGATAATAAAAGGAAATGTTCATGTGGCTTTATACTGCTTCTCTCGCCAGAGGTCACACAGCATTTTTGCAGGAGGGCTGATTTATTGAGGCTCGTTTGAAGATGAGGCAGGGAGAGCTCTGAGGTGTCCAGAGCCCTTGCCCTGACACCTCTGTGGCCATTGCTCCCTCTCTCAAAGTCTAACTTCCCTTACAGAGGGCTTTAAGATAACACTGGTCCTCCCTGTCCCAACTGCTAATGAGTTCAGCTAAAAGGATTTAAGAGTGATGCAGACAAAAAGATCTTTTACATCAGCTGAATTGCATGCAAAATGATTCTTACACTTCTACGGAGTGAATTGTAGCTTCTAACTGAACTCTGCTATAATTCTAAAGCAGAAGGTCTTATATTTGTGTCGCTGATAGAGAGGTTTTTCAAAATTTTATGACAACACTCAGAATATTTATAGGTATTGACTGCAGGGTTCAGGACAAAGATCTATTGTCCTTGAGGCAAAATAACAACCCTGACTTTACCTAGTACTTGCCTCTTGGTGTAATCAGTCTGGAACTAACACTGCAATTGTTACCTAACCCGTGTATGACACAAGGGTTTTGTTCCTCTCACTTTTGCTTTTTTTCCTTTGCAAAATTCAGTATTTATACTTACTGAAACAAAGAGCACTTTGAATCACAACATGAAGTGTATGGTTTTTAAGAAGTTATAAAGGGGTCTTTTTTTTTGTTTCATTTCTATGTTTTTGTCTAAGGAAATATACTGGAACATTCATTTCTGTTTGGGAGGAAACTTGCTCTATGTGGACAATAAAGATGTTAGGATCAGGATGAATGTCTATGGGAGATAATAATAATGAATGAAAAAATGCATCAGTCCAGCACTCATATTTTCCAGGAACTGCAAGAACTCAGTTCTGGGTTGTGTTTTAAATCTGAGCCCCATTGTTCCTGACTGGGTTCCGAGTCTGTTGGAAAGACTTCTCTTTGTTCCTCTGAGCTGCTTCAATCTGAAGCATTTGGACCAGTTCCATATTTTAAGCGAGATTTTTAAGCTGAACATGTATTTTCACTCTTCCAGCTTTAGAATGTAGAGCAAAGCATCTTTCCCTGGTTTCCTGCTGGTCGTGAGCAGAGCACATTGACACTGGCAAAAGTAATTTGACCTGGGATGAGGCGGTAGGGGACAGGCAGCAGTTATCAGTGGTACGTGAGAGGTGCCAGGAGCACATTGCTCTCCTGGGGCAGGAACATGCCTTGTGAGGCAGCACAGCCCAGGCTTCACCCCGGGCACGTGTGAGCTCTGTGCTCCAGGCTGACGTGATTTGTTCTCCCCACAGATACAAGATGGGTGAGAACATGTTTTTCCCCTTGATGCTGTGTCATTTGGTGGCATTAATCAAATGCTTGTGGTGCCAGGGCCAGGGTTTAGTTGTGTCCTTTCGCAGGTGAATGCCCCAGCCTGGTAGCACAGAGGTGTTTTTCTTGCTCTCTTTTCTTTCTCGGTCTTTATGGAATTTCTGCACAAATGGTGCTTCAGCTGAAGCTCTGAGGGTGACCTGGCCTCGGACACTCTGGCATTTGCCCTGGTTGTGTGCAGCAGCAGCCTGGGAAGCTCTTCCCGCTCACAGGCAGGATTTGTTACTGGCTAAAGTTACTCTCCTTGTAAGAGAAGTTATTTGGAAACGCTGCCTCTCACCCTTTTAGTGCCCACCAGTTAAACTTCTTCCCTTTCAAAATGCCCACATAAGGTTTCCTGGCCCAGCCCAGCACCCACCTTGTGTCCCTGTGGCTGTGCCTGCTCTCCAGTGTCACATCATGTGTGAAACACTTTCATACCAAGAACTCTGAGAGCTCTGCATTCCTGTGTCACACAGCATTTGTAAGCCCGACCCCGCTATTGACAGACTGAAGGTCTGTGTGACAATACAACCTGGCAAATATTAGCCTGGAAAATACTCAGGAGCTCGTTGCCATCAGCAAACCTGGGGTCCCCAAGAGGTCGATGTCAGCGTGCGGGTGAAGCCGTCCAGCAGGATCGTGTTAGAGCTCGCACAGAGCATGAACTCCTGAGAGGGGACTTGGCACTGGCTCCCGCTCAAGGGCAATTGTTGGAGCAGCTTGTGAGCAGGCAGCTCGCCAGCGAGACAGGGCATGGCTGTGGACAGCTCACAGAGCGTGTGTGTGCGCAGGGCAGGCAGGATGCACAGCTGGGAAACGGGAAAGGGATTTCTGTAAACTTCTGCTCCGAGGGGGAAGAGCACATTCAGGCGATGCCAATCCGTGGAGGAGTAAAGAAATGATTTCTGGCAGCTAAGACAGGTTTTGGGTCTGGCTAAATCTGACAGAATGCTGTGGGGGAGAACTGGAGATGTCATGGTTAATGAGTATGGAAATTATATCAGTAGCTTGGCCATCTAGGTTTTAAATGTTGTCAATCTATAACATGCAATACTTCAGTGTAACATTTTCTGGCTGCCTAGTTTAAGGCATAAAGACAGGCAGCCTCTCAGTAATGAGTCAGTATCTATAGAGAGCAAGCTGTTGATAGCAAAGCAGAAATCTTGGCTTCTCATCTCAGCAAGTTTAAATTAATCAAAAAAGATGGTGGGCAGGAGAAGAAGAGGGGTTGTTTTCTTTTGTTTTCACATTTTTGACACACCTGACAAACTGAATTCCCCATGATTTTTCTGCCTCCCTGCTCGGCCCACGGGAGCATTAATTCCTCTCTCCTCTCGGTGCACTCCAGCCCATGAACTGTGCAGTGACCCTCTTGCCCAGCTCATCTTGGCATCCTGGAGTGCACTTAGACTCTGCACCACAAATGCTGGGAGAAGACAAAACCTGTTTACTGTAAACACATTCTCCCCAGCACTTCAGTCCAGCAAGGGATAATTACCGAAACTCCAAGACAAAGGTGTTGTGGATCTTTTTACTGGTGGATAGAAAGGATCCTCGTCAAGTCTAATGAGTCTGTGGCTCTTACAGACATCCAAGTGGGCCTTGCTGTCTCCAGAAGAGACAGAAAGTAACTCTGGGAAGGCAGAGTGTGGAATCTGACACTACTGTGTAATTGAGGAAAAAGAGCTATATGCATTATTTATGAGCAGAAGGCTGGGCTTAATGTTAACAAGTGAGAAGAAAGTGGCTTCAAAACACTGGCTTTCTGCTCTTCCCTGTAAGAAAGGCTTCTGATTTAAATTGCTTGCATTTGAGAGCAAGAAGGGAGACAGAGCTGTTATTTATACTGAGCCTTATTCCGTGTGTGTGGAGCTGTACAAGATTGAGGGAGAGGCAGGGATTGCCCCGAGGAGAGCAGCCTCTGCTCACTCAGGCTGTGGCCAGGATGTGTCATACATGCTGCCCTGTAACGAGCTAATCCCGATCTGCTCCAGGCAAAAGATTTCACTGCAAGACAGAAGCAAGCAGAATTGCTACTCTTTTGGCATTTCCATTGGGCAGGGATGGTTTTAAAAAGCTGAGGAATTTTCTCTGAATCACTCTGTCCACCCCATGACCTCTCTTTGCAACCACTGCCCAGTTTTGGGGTTGCATGAGTTGATCTTGTGGCTTTTGTCCTCTTATGGGTCCCCCAGCAGGGTCTGCCCTGTTGGGTGTTGTGGTAGGAGCTGGAAATGGCATGAGCCATCCAGCTCAGGCTGTCACAAAATCTCCCTGTAAAGTCACACAAATGTGCTGGGGCTTTTGGGTTTTAGCTGTTTTCTTACTATTTTCTAAAGAAAACAGGCCTGGTTGGCTAATGAAGTTTTGCCCTTCATGATGACAACGTGTGATTATTATCAGCAAAAGATATTATGTTCCAAAGAGTACAGGATGCTGAGCTGCCTTTTTTCCTAAGAAAACACAGCGTGGGCTGAGGCAGGGCAAGTCCCTCCCTGTGGAGAGATCACCTTCATAGCTGAGCAAATTATCACCTTCATCACTGTCTGCATGGCAGTCACACCTGGAGGCAGGAGCAGGAGCTTGAACTCTCCCTGGACCTTTTTGCAGCTCAGCACATCCATTAAGGACCCCACCACAAAGAGGTAAAGGCTCTTCTTCCCACTCCACCCAGCAGATGTACATGACATGTGCTGCAAAAGATTTCACTGCTGCTACTGCAGCCCTGCTTGGGTTGGAGTCCATGCTTGGGATGTTTGTGCTGCAAATCTGGCACCCAGCACTACTCCATGAGCTTGTATTTGCAGAAGTTCCATGCTTTTATTTTCTGCAGGTCCCAAAAGGTAAGAGAACCTTCCATTTTCTTCCCTTTTTAAAGGTCACCAGATTCTCCCATCCTCATTTCTGCATTACAGCCAATGTCCTTTCCATGGTATAAAATCCTGACTCCTTCCTGCTCTGATCCCGAGCAGCCAGGATTTTGTTTCTGGGAGGAAAATTAGCTCAGTGGGATAAGATGAGAATAACTAGGCCTCTGTAAAAGTCAGGAAGCAAGAAGTGAGCAGCATTGCACTGGAACTGATGGGGGAAAAGCACTCTGTTCCTTGATTTCTAACACTGGCTCATTGATTCTCCTCTTGGTTCAATCAGCAGTTACTGCTTCTTCTTAATCCAGGCTCATAACTTCTTAGTGGAGCGGGTTCTTTAACAGAAATACCCCTGAGAAATCATAACAACAGGCTGGAGGGGAAGCTGAAGAACACTGGGATCTTGCCTGCATCCCAGAAGGATGTATTGAGCAGGGAATTGCTGTTTCTAATGGGGTTCCCTGGAAAGTCCTTTGCAGCCAGGTTTGTGGCTGCACAGTTTTGTGTGGGTGTCCAGGTCGAGCAGAACTCGAGCCAAGTGCTGAAAACGAGTAGCCCCTTTTTCTGAGGAGTTCTGCTAAGTTTTCCCTGTCCCCGGGCTTCTCATAGCAAAGAAGGTAACGGCAGGAAGGACTAATGAATAAAGATGATTTTTGTAAAGGTGGGATTGGAACAGGAGAGGCTGGAGGTGAGGCACAGCGATGGGGGAGGAGGGAGGCAGCCCGTGTGGGGACTAGTGAGTCATGCATCCTCCAGCAAGCACTGACTCACTGGGAAGATGATCGCTCTGCTGTTCCCTTTCTGCTAAGGCTGAGGAATAGTCAGTCGACACAACTTTATTCTGCAAGCTCCCGGGTTGGAGAGTGAGGTGTAGAAGGGAGGGAGCTGGAGACCATGAAGTACTGAAGTGGGAGGCAGGGGTGAGCCCTGGAGCACAGCCTGCAGCTGCTGAGGCTCCCTGCAGCAGCTGGAAGGGAGAATTCCCTGTGCTGGATGTGGAACAGAGGCTCAGCTCCTACAGCCAGGCTGAGCACTGGGGTCTGCAATACCCGTTTGTGTTCTCTTTGCTGCAGGGTCCAGGCTCAGGTGCTGCCAGCACTGCTGCTCCCAACGAGGCACACAAAATCCTTGGAGCCAGACTTGGAGTGTGCCAGCTGGGACAGGTGTCACCTGGCAGAGATGTCACATGGGAGAAGTGTCACCTGGCAGAAATGTCACTTGGGAGAGTTGTCACCCTGCTCCCTTGTGGACAGTTAGGTACAACCAGTGGGGATGCAGTTCTGATGTTTGTTATCTCCTGCCCAGCTCGTTATGCTTAACAGGTGAGGAGAGCCATCACTGAATTTGTGCTACCTGCAGATTTCTAAAAGGGAATACATCTTTTTACCCATTATGTACACAGGAGAGTGATTCTGCAGGGCTGAGGAGAGGGACCAGAGGGCCATGTGGTTTCTTCCTCTCAGAGAAAAAGAGGAAAGAAAATGTATAAGAAGAATCCAAAATGACCCCAAAAGATTCTCACTCAGATTGTTCCAGCTTTCATATGAGTGAAGTGCAGAGAGCCCTGATCCACAAAGTGGTGCTGTCAGGATTTCTGGAGCAGTGAAAGGCTCCAAGTGTGTCTGTGCAGTCAGCATTGAGGGCAGGGGCTGGAACTGCCCAGCACAGCCAGTGCCCAGACCTGGGATCACAAACTGGGAGAGCAGTTGCAAGTCAGAGCTGCAATTTTCATTTGCTTTACAAGTTTTATGTTGGTAATGTGGAGTAATAAATGAACCAGAGCAGTGCTGCAGAGGGGGAATAATTTTAATGCTCCTTTTAAAGAGGCTACTAAATCAATGGGGCAGTTTAAAAAGGAATGATAGCCTGGAGATTAGGAGACTTAATGTGAGAAATTAGGCAGGGTTTAGAGAGTGATCGAATCTCAAGTAGGCAGGTCCTTCATGAGCTGCTGTGTGGGCATTTGCATGTTCAACACACACTGCCAAAGGCAGGACTCACTGAGTTTTAGGCTTGACTGGTCAGACTGGGCCACTGTGTTCAGACATGAAGGTCCCCAGCACTTGGAAAAGACACTGAGAGATTGTAAAGCACAAGCTACAGTCCTGCTTCCCACTGTGCAGGAGCAGTATTTTTCCACTCCTGTCACAGGTCTTCTGACTACCATGCTCATAAGGGATGTCTACATGGGCTTTTGTAGGCAGATACGAGCTTACTCTGGCTGCAGGCCAAGGGAACCAGAAGCCATGGAGCTGCAGCTAATGTGCTACATGCCCAAATTACTGTGGCCTGCTGAGAGGCAGGATATTAGCTTGAGCTCAGGGCTCTGGCCAGCTCAGACCATGAGTGAAATAAGTTTTCCTCTGTGTGCAGAAAAGCATGGAGACAAGGATAGGCAACCTGTATAGGATTCGGAAAGCTGCTTTTATACCGGCTCGGGCAGGTTAGCTGAGCCCAGGAAAATCAGGCAGACACAACTCCCTGAGCACCCTGCCCCGAGCACAAAGAGCAGCACCACATGGTTGGCCTTGGAGCCAGCCAGCTCCTCCTGGCCAAGGAAAACTGCTTTGGGAGCTGCATCCAAATTCTGTGGGCCTCCAGTTGGCTCTCCCTGTCGTAGGCATACCCAGCGTTTCTCTCCTGTTTTGGATGGCAGGGACTCGCTGTGGACAGGGAGGGTTTGAATTCCATCCTCACTGCCTCTGTGAGTTTCTGCAGGAAAATGTTGTACAATGTGACACCTGATGGACCATACTGAATTCTGAGCTCTGAAGGTGGACTGGCACCTACATGTGTCCAATTTGAACTAAGATGAAAGGCTGTCTCCATTTTAAATGCATATATTAGCTAGATGGATTAGCAGATTTTTTTTTTATTCCTAAATTTTTTTACTGTCTCAATTTTGAAGACTGCTTTGCATGAGAAATTTCACCATGTATTATTGTTAAATGTTAATGGAGGAGGAACTCTGTGTGTGTGTGTCCACATGTATGTGTATATGTACACATGCAGAGTACAAGAAAACAAAGATGTTTATATGTAAGTACACACCCAAAATTCAGTCTTGGTTATCTTAGAATGATACATAAAGATATTAAGGATGCACAGCAAAAAACTGTGTGCTAGGCAGTCTTGTGGTGCAGTGAAGCATTTTAAAAGCAGGGATTTGAGTAACTGTCTAAGTTGCTGAGGATAGAACCATAATTTGAGCAGGAAGAAGCTTTAATTAAAATAGACCCATGAGGTGAAATCCTGGCCCTATCATGGTCAACAGCACAACTTCAACTGATCCTTCATGGAATCAGGATTTTGCTCGGATCTTGTGACATTTGCCTTTTCTGAATCTGAGGCATTAGTCCTCGAACAGAATATATAAGCTAAAAATGGAAAACTGCCTGACCTAAAATAGTTTGACATCCATATCATAGTGCTTATTGTCTGAGAGTACATCTAAATGACATGTTGATTAATCCTGAAGTGAGGAAAATGCGATTCGTTGGAAAGAACTGGGATTGTACCAATAATTCAGTACCAGAAGCTACACAGCCATCAAGTCAGTGTGCAACGTTTCCAGGAAAACTTTATTTGCAAGCTGTCAGATTCATCTGCCATTTTCCCAGAGACTTTGGTTCCCTTCAGAGTGGCCTGGACGAAATGCTCCAATCCAGTTCATGTGGGCTATCAGCTACTTTGCTAAAGCAACTTTCCCCCTGCCTTTCACTGAAAACAAAACAGTCATATCAAGTCAGGTTGCTGTGAGTGGCTCTTAAGAGAGATGTCGGCTGCACTTAGTGCACAGCTGGGGCCAAAGTGAAGCTGTGTAAGTGCCTGAGCTGTTCAGCTGGAAATTACATCTTGTGCAGGAACCTAAATGTCAAGTTCTCCAGTCCCCCTCACAGCCAGAACTCCAGCAACTCCCCTTTTCCCATGACTCTTCTTCCCTTTCCTACAGATGTAGCTGTGTTTTCCTTCAGACACAATAAATCTTATGTGGGAATGCCACAATGTAAAGCAAAGCGAGCTGTCACCCAGGACTTCAGATGACACTTAGCCACATTAACGAGTAAACAGAGCCCACAGGAAAGATGCCTTTTGAAATGCACTGTTTGTGTCAGCAGTGCTAAAACTAACGAACCAAAACAATGAGGGGAAAAAGGGGAATCATCAGATGCACCTAAAGCTATAGGCTATAAAGTCAGATCGGCTGAGAGCAGCTCAAGTACAAGCAAATCATTGGGACAGTACATAAATTATGATTTCCATAAGCAGTAAGACAGCGAATACTCCCAGCCTTGTGATGGGAGGAAAGCACTAAAAGAAAGGCTAAATGTAACCATGTGGAAAGAAGGGAGCAGGAATGAATGTGCTTCTTATTTTGGAACCTTCTCATGGCAAACAAGCAAGGCTGGAGCCAAAATCTCCAGGACACAGAAGGAAGTTGGAACTGTTACCCCAGCGCATGGCTCACGAGAGAGCTGGCACAGAGAGAGGGATCAGCTCTGCATTGTTCAGAAGGAGCCTCACAGAGCATGCAGGATAACATGCATCCCCAGGGCCTTTGGAGGCAACCACTATCAACAGACAGTGGAATCAGTCCAAAGTCAGAGAAATGTTACTGAATGATAATTTCACTCTTGATGATGGAGGAGCAAAAGTGTGCACTGGAAGAAAAGAAATAAACTGATGGTAGGGTATAGAAATGGTGCTGTGGAAATGGCTTTGCTTTGCTTGCTGTAGGGATTTACTCTTCCACTGAACCAGTTCTTAAACAATAATCCTCCGAAGGAAGCTTTCAGATCACTGACATGGTGAGAGGAAACCAGTATTAGCTACAGTTCTTATATTCGTGGTTGCTTCATGTTGATACAAACAAAAGTGCCTGGTCCTGAATTAACAATAGCTGTGGTTTAGGTTTTCTTCTTTCAGTGATCCCCAAATTATGCTTGACTGAATAATTTGGTACTAGGGGCAGAATAAACATCAACTCTTAATAGCTGAATTTTTAAGGTTAAAACTGAGGCTAAGTACATAACATTTATCTTCTTCTGAAGAACGCATGTGTACCCTGGTTAAGGGGGAAGATGGAAACCATGTCTGTGAGAGCAATGGCTGATGGCTTAGTTCTGCATGATAAAATAAATAACTTCGATTAACTTCAAGCTCCAGTACCTCAGATGTTTGTTGTCACAGAGGAGCAGCTTGGCTGATTGGCAGCTCTGGTTTAGTCGACATGTGTTAACAAAAATTGCTCAATTTACATGGAGTACTTCAATCTGCTGTTTTAGGAGTTTTTGTCTTACATAGACTGGCATTTCAGCTTTTGAATAGATGGAGGACTTGTAAGGGTCATTAAAGAAATTGCTAAAGCTTCTGCAAATGCTTGGGCCAGATTGCTGACTGAGATGCAGAGCATGCACGTGTCACTGCAGATACTTCCCAGATAATGGTGCTGATTGAGATTTTAATCTGGACAGAGTGCTGGAGGCAACTTTCTTTCCAACACTCAATTATCCTGATAATAATATGCTTATTTCTTTCCTGTGTTCAAAATGTGTGGTCTGCTGCAACTGTGCAGTGTGAGTACAGTGCTGTACAGAGGGGGAAAAATCAGGGAGCAAAACTGACTCCACAGCAAAGGGCACTGACAGCACAGTCCCACAGTGTTCAAGGCAATGTATTTTTACCTTGAATGAGCTGAGTAACCACTATGAGAAAGGGCTGCATTCCTTCCCACAGGCTGCAGGACGACTCCTTGGTTCTCAACAGCCACAGAGGAATAAATCTGGAGCACAGCCTGCAGCCAGGACTATGTAGCGTGTTGTAGGGGCAAGACTATCATTTTACTGTGCATTTGCATTTTGTATCCTCCCTGGTGGGATGCTGATCCATAACAGAGTCTTCTAAAATCTCACACAACACAAAGAATCCAGGCTAGTTTCCCACGGACACTCTCCATGAAAGAATTTCTTAGAAGAGATAACTCAGCCAGGAAATGAGAACTAGGGGGCCAAATTCCTTCATTCAAATCCATCTCCCTTTGGTAAAGGATTTAAAAAATTGTTCCTATATGACTAATCCCAGCTATATTTCCCTAATTTCTGGGGAAGCAACAGTTTCTAGAGATGAAGGGTAAAGCCATTTGAGGAAATCAAGCTTTATTTGCTTTTTATTAATTAGAGAATTTTCTGCTAGATCAAATTACTAATAACACTTCGGTTATTAAAATTTATGAAACCTAGATTTACTTTTCAGCCTCTGTATCATCTTCTGATCCTCAATACTTTTCATCACACTCAAGGAATGAAAACAAACTCAGCTGTTTCGTGTTTGTTCACTATTGACTTTTACCAGGGCTGTGTTAGGGTTGTTACATACTTGTTATTAAGTGATGGCAGAGCACACATTTCTGAGACAACACAGAATATTCACCCTCGCTTTTGGCAGGTTACAACCCAAAACGAGCATCACAAACCTTCCAGGAGAGCCAGGGAAGGTTCTGCTACTTCCATAGCTCCCTCTGTTCCTCTCTGATTGTTTTCTGCAGGGATAGCTGTGAATTTCACTCATTTGCTTTATGTGTCCAGTTGTATTTGTTGTTTAAAGTGAATGCACGTGCCCTAAAGCAAGGAACTTATGATTTTTGGCTTTTTATGATTAGTTGAAAGTCTTTGCATCTATGTTAGATTCAGCTGTATTGAATTTAGTTAAGCTAGTGCTGCATAGCCACTTTTATTCTGGACTGGGAGTGATTTGGGCCAATTTCCTTTAAATCCATCCCTAACTGACTTGCACTGAGCTGAGCTAACACCTGATTTATGCTCTCATTTATCCCATTTTGAGCAAGAGCTCGGGGATGCTGTTGGGTGCCAGCACCATAAGGAGTCACCACACGAGCGGCAGCCTGGGCAGCGCAGCATTGCCGTCCTCAGCCTGCAGCAAACGTGAGCTCCGTGTGGCACAGTGACCTCAGGCCAAGAAAATGAGAATTCTGAACGGGTTTCTTCCATCGCCGATCGCCACGGGCTAAGAGCAAACACACACGGTCAATTAGCGAGGCTCAGCTGATGCGCGGTGAGTTGTCAGGCACGTCAGGACCTGAATGAGATCGCTCATTCATGGGTTGAGCCCCTGAAAGTATCCTTTTAAACTGCTGGTATATAAACAAGTGTAACTATGGCTGTGGACACCGGACAAATTAGTGTGGGGATAAGGAGCCTTTATGTGTCAGCTGTTCCCATATGCATACCTGCCTGAAAAGGGTGAGCTGAGGTAGCCTCTCCTCCTCTCCCCAGGGGGAAGGTATAGCTCAGGCAAATTCAGAGCCTGCCTTCTTCAGCAGTGATGGGTTTAACCTAGTTTAGAACAGTTCAGCTTGGCTAAAGTGTAGGAAAACAGATTTAAGCCACTTTTGCACCAGTTAGATTGTGCTTATTGTGTATTTTACTCATTTGCTCAAGTGGTGCAGTTGTGCAGGTCAGATGTTTGAATCAATAAGAGACTTTCCATTGACTTTTTAGAGCAGTGTTTTATGGGGAAATTTGAAGGCCTTTCATTTTGGAGTCCAAAGATGGGCTTGCATCTTAACAAACAAACCACAAGACAACAAAGAGAAACCCCACAATCCCTTCAGCTTTCCTCCCGAATAACACTCTCTTTCTTACTCTGCCCTGTGGGAAGGGGTCATGCTTTCTAAGAAGAAATTTGCTTCTTTCCAGCAAGGAACACAACAGGATTTGCTAAATTGAAACTAATGTTTCAAAAGCTCCAAACACAGTATGTGCTTGGACCCTTTGAAACTGTGACTGAGACCAATGAAACATGGGATCAAACATCAAAACTTTGGGTTACTTTTCTTTTTAACTCAAAAACTTGAATTCAATCTGAGTTCATCTTTACTCTCACATAACAAAAGGGAGGACATTTGATTAGGTTATGTGAGATCACGTGGATGGATTCAACACATGGCTGCAGGACCAGGCATTATTATCTTGGACACATTTTGAACACTGCTTCTCACTCTGCTATCAGCCACCGCCACCTCTGCAGTAATGTGACAGCAAGAGAAAAAGGATGGGAAGGCGATAAAGTTTGCCCACGCAAGGAGAAAAGAACTTTCTGTCCAAAGCCAGCTGGCTTGGCTTGGGAATGAAATGGCATTTTAGTGAGAGGTGACCTGTTTACATGAGCCTTGTCTCAGAACACTTGTCCTTGGTGCCACAATGGGGTCTGAGACGCAGTTTATCATCGAGTACCCAAAGAAAACAGGTGAGCTGTCTCCGTGCCAGTTTGTCTTCTAAACTGTTTGACAGATAAGAAACCATCCTCAGAGATTGCAACAAATGTGCTGCCGCATTTCATGGTAAGAACCGAGCATATTTTTAGTAAGGGGTTGAGAAAGTATGCAATAATCCTAAATCACAGCCAAGAAAACCACAAACCCCGTAACAAATGCCTGTTCGGTTTCAGAGCTCAGAAACGTGCACCAGTTGATCCATGTTAACGCTCCGGGGAAATTTTTAAGCTTATTTTTCCAGACTCCAAGAGAGAATCCATAACTTTTTTTGCCTTTACCTGGAGGGGCCAGGGGGAGCAGGGAAACTGCTGGGTGCTCTTTATCCTGTGGGACACAGGCCAGCCATCCTACACGTGCTCCCAAAGAAATCAATGGGATGTGCACCAGTGACATATTTGTTCTGAGAAGTCTGTTCACCATTATAAAACCCCAAAATGTACCTTGTAAACTGCCCAAGTTTAAGAATTAAACTTTATTCCATAAGTTAACTGCTTCAGAAGTTTCTTTGTTGTGCCTTGTACACTCTAATAGATCCTGCAGAGCCACTGTGGGCTCTGGATATGAAGCCTACCGGGTCAGGATAAAAAATGTGCCTTTTCCTACTGCAGTTTGGTCAATGAGTTTAAAGTGAAGCAGACAAAATTCAGGAAAAATAACACTTAAACTTGCATTTTAAGAGCAGCTTTAGCTGATTGCAGAGGGAGCTGAGGGTGCTCTGCACAAGTCAGGAGAAACTTATCTGGCTTTTAAGAGTTCCACAAGTCTTTTGTCACTTGAAGAGGCCCCATCAACTTCAAATCTACTTTACAAAAGTAGTTCAAAAACGTTTCAGATATTATGGCCTCCTATATCTATTTCTGTCCCTTTTGTTTCCTAACAGCATGAGATACTGACCACACATACTGCTGTCAAATATAGAAATTAAACTCACAGAAAAAAGGAGCCATTTTTTCTTTAATCTCTTGGAATTTTTTCCAGACTAAAGCATAGTTCTTAAATTGATAATATCCCTTTAAGAATTTATTTGCCAGGTAATGTTAGAAGAAAAAAGACTTTAAGGTCAGTTTGAACATTAAAAAGACCCCCTTTAAAATAAATTTCAAGTCTATATTGGAGATAATGGCAGGCAGTATTTGAACAGCTCTCCAAATTATAAAATATATTCTACACTTTAAAAATGCAAAAAGCTTCAAAATCCTTTTAAGTGATTTTCAGTTCATTGGAAAAAGGTCAAGATTTATCCTAAGAAATACTTTGTTGCATAAAAATAATGCATGTAGTTTAGTGTTGCAATATATTCCAGTCATAATATATGTATAAAGCTACAAAATTATTAACAGATGAGGGCCTGTAAATTTTGAATAATGCAGTAAATATGACTATTTTTGAGGGGTGAAATAACACAATGCCGTCAGAAGAGAAAATTACACTTTAATAATGAAAATATTGAACATAACTATTTTTCTTTAGATCTGCTAAGCAATCTGTGTGTTCCCTATGAGATGTCAAACTATAGAGTGCATATGAAGACTTTGCTCCCTCTATAAATATACATGTGCACGACACATTGCTAACAGCAGCAAGCGAGTGCTGGGGAAATACAGCAACAATGAAGTTCCTGAGAGAGGCTTATTTTTTCAAGTTATTAAAAGAAGGTGGCAAGCGTTCATGAGGATATGAAAATTTAAAGCCGTCTGCAGGAAACTCTGAAAACCTCTGGTTAAGGCTGCTGCCAAAAAATCTCAGCTATGTTATGTCAGAATGTTTAATTGCAAACTGCAACTTTAATGAATGGAAAGATATGGCAAAAGCAGGAAGTTTCTGAAGCAACATGGAGCAACCATGAAAATAAAATACCAAAGGCTGTAATCTTGAGTGCTGTTGGAAGCAGGAATTTCCATCCACACTCTGCCTCCTTTCCCCGCTGTGCAGGGGTTGCCAGCTGAGGGGAGAGGTAAAAGGCTCTGGATATCATCTGCTGGGCTCAAGGCAGCACTTGTTATGTCGATGTGAACAAGTCAACTTCTTTGCATTTGTCATTACGGGTGTTTACAGAAGTGCAGCTTAGGAATGAGGGGAGGAAAGGCAAATGTCAGAGTGCATTAAATAACGTATTTTCTTTACTTTCCAAGAAGCTTGCTCGCAGCATGATGTTGCTATTTATATCACATCTCCTAAACCCAGCTGTTGGTTCATGTTAACATGTAGAATGGTGAGAAAATCCCGGCAGAAGAGCGTGAATCCCAGAGAGACTTGTGGGGACCTATAAAATATCACAAATTTTGCTGAGGTACGGGACGGGTGTGCCCCCGGTGAGGCAATATCAGTATTTCCCCTGCTGATCCTCCAGTGCTAGAACACCAAGAGCAAAGCAGAATGTTAAGTTCCAGAACTTTACATTTTTCTGCAGCAGAAAATTTCAGGGAACTGAGCCTGCACCTCTGGCTGGAAAAGTTTGAAAGAGTACTTTTACCTGTAACTCAAAACTAGCAAATACACTGTACACCCACATAACAGCATTCTTAGACAAGCTGTGTCTGATCTAATCTTATGTACCTTGGCCACAAGTTTTGGAAAAACAAATATTCCCAAGGCAATCAGATTAGTGAATATACCATATAATGATGTGGAAATACTAGTGGTTTACAGAGAGCAGTTTATGGGATGGATTGAGTGAATTTAATTCACGCATTGTCAGACAATTTGGACTTCAGTAAAATAAGGAAATCTTGATTTTATTTGTGTGTAGTGGAGTGTCAGAGCAGCACTCCTGAGCACAGGGAGCTCAGGGGAGTTTGTTCCCAGCCAGCTCCCCAAGAGGACAGGCAGTGTTTGTGCTGAGGTGACCACGGGGTTAACAGGGTTACCCAAAGCCTTAATGGCCAGGAACCATTATCTGCTCCTCTCTGATTTCCTGCTCCCTAGGTGGGAGTCCCCCCTGCCCCTCTCCTTTGTTTCTAATGTGAGTTCCCATCCTGAAATGCTGTGAGTACAATTCGGTTTTGTTGCAATCAGTAGTCCTTTACAAAATCTTCATTCACAGAGTGTTTCCCCCATTGTAAGTGGAACAATGTTAGGAATTAATCTGGCCTGCGATTTGTAGGAACCTTGTTCTGAAAACCTCGTTCTTAGACCCCCCCTCTTCCCTTTGAAGGGTAACTTAATTGTTTGGCAACCATGCAAAAGCTACATAACATCCCCTACTCCTCTTAGCTATGATTTTAAAAGTTCTGGATTTTTGTTTTATATAACATTCACCTCTAGAAGTATGAGGCTCAGATTCTCTTCTCCAGAACACAAGATGAAAAAGCTGATTTCTGGAATATAAGGAGCATTTGAAAGGAGGAAAAACCATGGTACATCTCTGGAGTGGATTGTAAGAAGGTCCTAAATGTAAGTTGAAAGTTAGAAGAGATATGATTTTGGTGGTAGTACCTCCAAACTACCTTGAATGGGTGGGTGGCAATGCACTGGAATAGAGATGCAAGGGAAAGCTTTATTGCCATAACAACTGCTGGATGATGACTCTATTCAACTCTGAGGCTATTTAGTTAAAATTAAGAACACTGCTATCTTTTTTCCATATCTTTCATTATATCTGCTATTGCTCAGAGTTTATTACTCTTTGGATATCATGGAAATTGCAGTGCCTGCCATTTGGCCAAGGGAAGAGATTTCACGGGGCTCTTTTTAGTCTCTGAGTTGTACATAAGATGGGCAGAAATGCAGTCAGTGGTTGTTCCCTTTTCTCTCAGGAGGGATCCTGGCAGATGCTTGTGGTAATTTTTCCCTTGTCATATTGACACTCCAGTGTGATGTTCTCTGGGGCTTTCTTATGTTGCTGCTTCTACAGTCTTATAAAGACTGCATTTTTTTCTCTGCAGTGTACATTTTTCTTTATTATCTACAGTCTTGCACTCTTTGTATTATCCAGGTGAATTTGGCCTTTGCAGTCGTCCTGGAAGTTAAACCCAATGCAGCACCATCAGGTCAGGTAGTGATTTCAGTGATTTTAATGCACTAATTCTTCTGAATTAGAAGACATTAGAAATGTCACAGCCTGAGGGGTGACATTTTCCACTCACTGTGACACGTCAGGACACCTGTGCCCTCCCCACCACCCAACCGTGTTCCCCACCAGTCCCACGAGGGCTCTGCAGGAGCAGATGTGGCAGCACATCATCACACATGGAAAACAACATCTGGAGTTTCAACTGCAACCTGCATTTTGCACTTCCTTTTCTCAATTGTTACACAGGGCAGTGTTTCCATCAGGGCAGGAAAGCATTTCAGTGGGAAGGAGGCTGCTCTGTGCCCCTGAAGTATTGTTTGCAAGGCTCATAGAGAAATCCCTCGAGCAACACATGCTCTGCTTATTCTTGTGGTGCTACTGAAAAGGACAGATTAGAACCAATTATTTATCTCTTTGGCTTCCTGCTCTATTTTTTGCCAGCTTAGAATAATATGTACTGAAAATAATTCATGAGTATATCCAGAAGTCCTTGCTCAGGCCTTGCTTCGGTGTCTTACTCAGATTCCCGCTGACTTTTATAACTTAAATATTCAGTATTTTATCTTAACATCTTCTCAGTATATTGCTGTCATGAGAAGATTTTGTGGTATTAATCATTAGATTCTAGTAATAGACCTTACAGGTTTTATGGATGATAAGTATAGTGAGGAAGAAGAAGTGAATAAACCATATTAATATGAAAATCAATGACATTTGGACTGTTCATGTTGAAATTGAAAGAAAATTCTGTGTATTTAATTGTCTTCCTGATAATTACAGATCAGCAATATGGAAATATGATTGTAGATGGCAAATATTAATATTTTGTTGTCTCACTTCTTGTCATCTTTTTTCTTAGATCCACAAGAAGTGTCTATTCTTGCAGTTCTGCTTTGAACAAAAGGTGGATGTTTCAGAAACTGTTCAACTTATTTACTGGCTGCACTTTTAAATCCAAACTAATCTGTACATTACAAACCCTGAACTCCAGCATTTCTGAGAGCTGTGAATTACAGTTTCCATTTGAGCGAAACTTCTGGAAACAGAGAACACAAATTTACATTAACTTTTCGGGAATGATCATGGAAGATCTACCTTTTCCCATCCCATGCTGTGGTCACCACACTGCCAGAGGGGAGTTTCTGTTATCATTTCTTGCATCCTATTTCCTAACCTTTTGTGGAGCTACCTTTTTTGTGTTCAGTTAATGACACCATTTTAAAATACAAAGGACACCCTCTGATCTCTGTTTTTGAGAGACAGCACCTTTGGTTCTGGCGTCCTGATTAGAGATGTGCCCTTTTCAGCGATTTAGAGCTGTGAAATGGCTCCTGTTGTTCCACTCCGAGGCTGTGGGTATCTCACAGGATAAATCTGGAAGAGCTGTAGAGCGCAGATGATTTTTGGCAAGTATCATTTTATCATCAAAATTTTATTTTTGGGTCGCTCTTCAGCTGCCGCCTTCTGTGAAGGAAAACGACGCCCATTTTATGTCTTTTATTATGTATTCCCGAGTAGTCTTTTCTACTTAGAGCAAAATTAATGGGAGCTCTGGCAGAGATAATGTGAGGTGGGGATGGATGGATGGAGGTGGAACTGAGGTGGACTGTCACCTTTGTCTGAATGTAGAGACATAGCTCATGTCCTCAGAGCTGGGAGTTTCACAGAAAGCCAGTCAGAAAAATAATATTTTTTTATCTTTATCTATATAGTAGATAGTCACTACACATACAATTAGATATATTGTATATAAGTAATATTTTGGGTCAAAATAATAGAGTGTATATGTATACTGTAGATGTATTTATAGTGCATATATATATACTATGTAAAATACATAATATCTATTATAATGTATACTCTATTATATATTATTTATAGTGTAAGGACTTTATATTCATAATTTTGATTTTACAAACTTGTCCTTGTTCAATTTTATCAGTGGCTATTTCTCACAATTATATACTAGTGTTTCTATACATAATAAATATATTTTATATATTATATATATATTCTATATACTAGATACACTGTGTTTATAGATACACTATATATAAAGATGTATCTACATAGTATAGAGTGTATATTTATAAATATACACACATTGTATGTGGTGTGGAGGCGGCGGTGGTTTCTGAGGGTGACACGCACGGGCAGTTGAGCTGTTTGTGGGGTAACTGCTGCAGTCCCGAGCTGCGCGCTCAGGACGGGGACACGGGACCGCTCACCGGGAGTTGTTTTAATTACCCCGAAGCCCCGCTCTGGCCCCAAAGGCCCCGCGTTGGCGCAGGCGCCGCTCGGGGCGGGCCGGGCTCGGTGCGTCACCGCCGGCACACCCGGCCCAGCGCTCTGCGCATGCGCGCCCCGCTGAGCTCGGGGAGGCGGGGCGCTCCCGTCCCACCGGCCCCGCCCTTGCTCGGCTCTGATTGGCTGGCGCTTCCATCCCCGCCTTTCTGATTGAGCGCTTCGCTGTCACTCAAGGAGTCCACGTTTCGCTGCGCCCCGCCTACCAACTGCGCTCTGATTGGCGGGCTGTCCCGTGCGGGTGCTGCGATTGGTTGTTCGCGCCGTCACTCCGGGGCGGGTCGGCGGGCAGGAATGTAGGCCCGGCCGCTCCCCGGCCCAACAAAGTAATCCGGCCATGCCTCGAGTGCGGAGCGCGGCCGTGCCCGCCCCACCGCCCGCCGCGGGGGCACCGCGCCCCTCCCCTCCACCCCCGTTCCGTCCCGCCCCTGCCCGGCGCCGCTGAGCGCCTTCGGCCCCGCCGGAGCTGCGCGGAGAAAAGTGCGGAAGGATACTGAAGGAGAGTGTGACAGACGCTGTAGTTCCGGCCGCGGTCGGGCCTTGTTTCCCAAAAATAGCGCGGCGCGGTATCCGTGCGCCGGTGTCAGTGTCTCCTGAGGAGCCGCGGCGGGAGCGGAGCGAGCGGGGGAGCGGCGGTGAGCGAGGGGTCCCGGGGTCCCGGCTCGGCGCGGCCCGCGGGGCGTGTTCCCTCACCCGAGGGTCGGGAAGGGTTGGGGGCAGCGGCCGAGGGGGTGGCGGGAGGGGGAAGGGGGAAAGGAAGGAGGGTCCCCCCCCCGCCGGCCCCATCCCGCTCTGAGGGAGCGGAGCGGGGGGAGCCGACAGGGTCCCGGGGTGGGCGAGTTCCCGGGGCCTCCCCAGAACTTCCTGCGGGAGGAGATGGACATTTATGGGCCAGGCCGGCGGATCTGCCCGGGGACCGGGCTGGAGGGAGCGAAGGAGGGTGGGGTACGCGGCCCTGGAGCTCCCGGGGTGCGGGGAAAGGACCCTTTGTGCTGGGTGTCGCTGGGGAAGGCGACATCGCAGCGAGCAGGGAACCAACAGGAAAAGCCTCCCCGGGAACCCGTCCGTGGAATGCGCCGGCGGGAGCGGCCGGGGGTCGGGCAGGGGGAGGTGGGAATGGTTCAAGGAGTTGTGCGCCGCAGGAAGGTGTGCTGGGAATGGCAGGGGGAGAACCGCTCCTGATGTGTGAACCAGAGGGTGTTTTGTCCAGAGGGAGAAGGATGAAGGTACGGCGGGGTTGTGCTGCCAGCAGGATTTTGTGCTCAGCGGCAGAAGTCGTGAGGAAAAAGGACCGGTCCGCTTCTGACTGGAAAGACAAATTTTTTTAAGTTTATGGAGCTATATTTTGCAATAAATTTTTACGTGCTTTTGAGATGCTAAGCGGCGAGGAGAGTGGAATTGCTCAGAAATACTGACCATAGTGCCTTGTTTGACAGGTTATTAATTTCAGAGTTGAGAAACTGGAGTTCTGTAGGGGCGAAAAAAGATAATTTAGAAGAGGGTTTTTTTTTTATTTTTAGTGTAAAAACATTGTGTCCCATAGCCATACAGCGACTAAAATTATTATGAGCAGTGGGGGAAAGGGGTTCTGGGAAGTACAAAGGAGGAAGGAAAAGCAATAATTTGTAAACAGTAGTAAGAAAAATAAAGTGGTTTGATATGGAATTGGTAATACAGATGTGTTTATTTTAAACCTTTTTCACAGCCTGGAAAATTTTTCTGTAGCATGAGGAAGGCTATGAGTTTCCCAGCTTAATTATGTGAACTGTCTACACACAATTATTCCTTGTGCAAGTTTTTTTTATTCTTATTTTTAGGAACTAGCCAGCTATATTTTGTTAGATAATTCTGGTGTCTTCTTATTGCTATCTGGTATTTAAATGAGTGGTGCAAAAAATATCGGGGCAATATTCCTGTCATCTATTCTGTCAGTAGTTAAAATTATTTAAAATGCCTTTTACATGTAAGAATGTAATATTTAGGGGTTTTTTTTCCTCCTATCTCACAGGTGATTTGCATTTGGGGGAGAAGTGTGAAGTTCCTCATTTCAACTATTTTTTTTCCCCATTGAGGTGCTAGAATATGTGCAAAGTGACATGTTACTCAATTACATAATTTAGAAGGATTATAATAAATTATAATAAAGGATGTAATGTTGGTGCTTTTGTTCTCTGAAGGGTATCATTATTAAATAATATTTTAAAATTCTATACTTGTTAAGCCAGCTAATCAAAAATAAGAGAATGAAACAAATTGTCAAGATATTAAGGGATTATGATGGTGCTGTGCAGCTGGAGATGAACCTTTTTTGACTGAAAGCATTCAGTTCGGAATTTCATAAAGAAAATAACCCAGTGCCCTGGTCAGTTATTTTTCTCCTCCATAATTCTTTCCTACATCTGTAGTTGACGTGGTCCACGTGTAGTAGCACAGGAGGATCGTCTGTAAATGGGAAGAATCCCTCAATGTCAGGGACAGGCTCTACCTCAGGACAGCTTTGGTGTACATGAAACTCTTTCTGTCCCTGGAGCTGATCTAAACCAGTTTGAACATTCCAGTGTTTCTGTGATTTATTTGTGAGCAGGCATTTAGAGATGATGGTGGAAATACATTAGCTTCAGCTTGCCGTTTGCTTGTCCTGCTCCATTTATTCAGTGTGTGTTTAAACCGATGTGGTCACTGCTCACCTCTGAGTGAGCGGGGCCATGGAATGCTTTGCATATGTGCAGATCCCTGGATTTAGATCCCTATAATACAAGTTTCTTTCTCTGTGAAACCGCAGATGGAGAAGAAAGCGAACACTGAATTTTATGAACTTAGAGAAATTGAGTCATGTTGGACTAGCACAATGAGGAGGACATGGCTGCATTCAAACTTGAAATAATTCTGCAGAATAAAACGGCTTATTATGGCAGAAGACTCATCTTATTTAGAAACCTTTGAGCTGAAGTGTGTGTGGTTCACCTTAAACTGGTTAATGCGGGCAGCAGAGATTTTATGGGTTTATTTTAGAATGTTGGCCACGTTTCTCAGATAACTTGTTGATGTCATTCTGTATATTCTGGGCCCGAGCACCGCTTCGGAGAGCCTGGAGGCACCACTCTGCTCTATGAACAATGCCGTGCTACCTTGCCTGCTCTCAGCCAGGCCCTCCTAACAAAACACAGCTGATTAATTCACCAGCAGTACTGAAAGAAGTGTAGTCTAATGCTGTGTAATGAGCAAATCTGAATTAGTTTGGCAACTTTTTTTTTCGTAAGTAAGGAATATCTTGAATTAGGTAGAACTGTGGTTTGTTGTGCCTTGCTTGAGAGAGGTCTGTGGGCTTTAGTTGAATTTAAAGTATATGTTTTCTAAAAATTACCATTAGAACATTTTACTTGCCTCACCAAATTCTTAATTTTTTATGTTTAAAATATTAAATATTCTGTGTAAACCTTGGGCTTTAGGCTTACTCAGTCCTGACAGTAGCCTGGTAATGTGTGCATAGCACTGGGATCTGCTTTTCCTTCTCATTGCAGCAGATCTTCCTTTGAATTAATTGGAGCATCATGTGGCAATGTATGTGCTTTTTAATGCACAAATCGCTTTAAGTTTTCGCATTTATTGTATTGGAAAGACATTACTTCACGTGTGTAATAATGTGTTCTTCAATGGATCAAATGGAACAAAAGTCAAAATCTCTGTCTGGGATAATATGAGTGAATTTGGTGCTTTGTGTTCAGATTTGATTCCTTCAGCTCTGGTGAAGTAACCAGGGAATATAAACACAGCATTCCCTTTTTTCTTGTGTGCCTTCCTGTGCACTGCAAGACCCGTGCTGTGATTACCTAAATGGACTTGTCACTGTTACAGAGGTGGTGCTGATGTAGGGGTGGTTTAACTCTTGCTCCTGCCAGTGAAATGAATAAAAAATTTTAAGGTATGTAATGGTATGAGGTTTTTATTTAGGTGTCTTAAATTTATACTCAGAATCCCCTTGGTTTAAGTGTAGTCAGATGTGAAATAACTAAAGGTAGCTGGTGTTTCCCCTGGATATTTGCAAGGTGGTTTGGGTGTCTTAGGAAGTTTGGGAAATGGCACAAGACATTCTTTCACTTCTCCCCCGAGTTAGCTTTGTGGACCTTCCAGTAAAAAACTTGAGCATTTTTTTCGGACAGCTGATAAAAATGCATTTTAGGTCATTGATGCAGTATCTAGTGTAACAGAACAAAATAGTATTACTGAGAGTTCAAACCAGCCTTCAGCTGTGTAACATGACAGTTACCCTCCCCCCCAGCATGTGTTCTGTGGTAGAGCACCAGCTAATAAATAATGAGCTCGTAGTCTGCAATAATATATTTAGCTTCGTTTATTTGAAAGTAAGCATCTGATCTAGATTTTTACCTCTGACCACTCCCCTCATATGGTGCATTCTTATTTTAACGCTTGATCTTTCAAGTTATTCCTTAGGGAATTGAAAAGAAGAAATTGTTTTCCTCCATATTAAGGCACCAATTTTTTTTTTTAATCAACATTGTTTTGGCTTCTGTTTAATGGTTCTACAAGAGTGTTTCTAGATTTCTTTATATTTAATATATAACTTTCTTTAGGAACATAAACCCCTGTACTGTGTACTCTCATTTCCGTTTGACACTAAAGAGGAATTAGTATCTTGCAAGACTCCTCTGTTCCTGAGATTTCACCCCCACCTGTCCAAGACAATCACCCAGTTGGAATATTTTAAATTATACCTATATTTTATATCTATCTATATCTTTCTCCTTTTATTCTTAATCTGAGTCTACTGTGAAGAATTAGGAAGGAACTTTATTAGAATAAGGCAGACTAAATTTTGTGACCAGTCTTTTTCAAAATTTTGGTGCAGGGTAATACAGAACCTTTTCTGCAGGATCACTCTGCTTTTTGCTCTGTGTGCTGCAGTGGTACAAGTGTGCCTCTATGATCAGAAGAAAATACATCCCTCTTAATAAGAGTGTGATTAATTGAATTATTTTTCAGGGAATTAACTACTTTATATTCAAAATGTTAGTGATGCTTAATTAGGTAGGTCTCCCAGTTATATTCGCCTCTGTCCCTGGAGAGCTTTTGAATTCTAGCAAAGTCCTTATGGGCCAACCTGGAAACTTGAAAACGCGTTCTGCATTGCTTTGTGATTTCACTAGGAGTTACTGAGAATTGTTGCATGCCTATTTTAAGTATAGTAAGATAAAAAGTAGGTGCTAGGAATTACCAGCCAAGCAGTAAGGTGGAAAGGTGCTTGCTGTAAGTGTCTGTCTACAGGGCTCTGATGACAAAGCATCTTTTACTTTTTTTTCTAATCAGGAGCTAATTGACTCAGAGAAAAATGTGTCATGGTCAGAGATCACCTAGGAGTGGGTGTGTAGAATGGATGGGTTTGTGCTCGTGATACTTTTATGATGATAACAGAGGTGAAGAAGGATTTTTTCCCCCATTTATTTCAAATCCTTTTGAGTGTTTGTGTAACTCAGTTTCATTTGAAAACCAGAATGCTTCTGACACTGTAATTTAGGATTTCATGGACTGGACTGGTGTTATTTTTATTGTTTGAAGGCTGACCATAGACCTGTGAAAATATGTAAAGCAGATGTGTCATCTGTTACCTGCAGTGACTCTTGCAGGCTGTGGTCAGGACCAGAGTTGAGGTTTTGTACCAATATACCCAGGCCTGATTTTTTCATTTTCTGTGACCACTTTGTGTTTGGAAGATCACGGGGGTTAAATTATTAAACTTTTAGCTATATAATTGTTTAAGCATGTCTGTAAATGAGCTGTGCTGGGGCTATGCTGTTACACATTTCGTTCATGAAGATTGTGGCATAGAGAGTTGAGAAACAGAATTCAGAGATTATTTTAGTGTCCCTTATGATATGGAAGAATTACAAACTGTAGTAAGAGAAGAGAGTAAGCAGGAGGTTGAACCTTCAGGGACTCAGATATACACACAGGTCCTAAGGGTGAGGTGCCATGAAGGGCACAACAGACTAACCTTGGCAGTGTCCATTAGAGAAACTTTTGGAAAGTATCAGGACAATGTGACTTTACACACTGTATCACACAAAATCTGTAATAATTGAATTCAAGAGCTGAGAAAAAAAGCTGTAATATTTTTTCGCCCTCAGATATAAAAAAAAGTACGGTTTTTAAGTGGTTATCTTTCTCCAGATGTTCTGAATTGTATTTTATTGACTATCATGTGGAAAACTTGTATGGTATAGCTCAGAAGCACTGTGTAAGGTTATCAGCGTTAGGGACATCTTGTTTTTAGTATCATTCTATCACAAGCAGCTGCCTCTTCCTGATATGACTGCATGCATCCTGTTGTAAAATCTGTAAGCTGACAAGAATGACTGCTAATAATTTGGTGTATAGAACAATTTAAAAATGTTGCTTCCAGTGTGAGCTTTCAAAGCAATTAGCCTTTTGAGAATGTTTGAGAAAAGGGGATATTCCATCATTATTGTTCTTTTATTATCTTGTCAGTCACTAAGGGTAATAAACTGAAATTTTCAGAATTTTTATTTTTCCTTGAAGCTATTGAAATTATTGTCTAATGATATGAGGTTTTAATTAAGTCAGGTGTCTTAAATGTATGTTCAGAATCCCCTTGGTTTCAGGGTAAAAGAGGTGAAGTCAAAGGTTTGGCACAAGATAATTTGTTTCACTTGATGCCTACAAAAAAGGAAAAATACTTTCTGCTAAAATTTTTGAGCCTATAGGCTGTCAAATGATGTTTGTTAGTCTGAGTTTAATAATACACATATTTACTTGAATAGTTGGCTTCAGGGATTTGAAGCTTTTGAGTGCAGAAGAGGGATTTCATCCGAGAGACTTTGTTAATATCCTCCTGTGTTTCTTTTGAGCATTGGGGTTTTTGTGGTTTGTGTGTTGTTGGGGTTTTTATGTTTTATTTTCTTGTTGTTCTCCTTATGTTTGTTCATAACATTCCAAATGGTGGTGTCTTAACTTTTTGTCACTGAAACGTATGTGAAGATCTTTGCTTTGAGAGATGCTGGGCTATGAAAAAAAGTGCCAGCAGTAAAAGTATTAATGGTTTCCATTAGGAAGCACTAAATTAGAATTCCTCCTTCAGGAGAAGGAGTCAAAATCGTGCATGGCTGAAGAGAGATGTGGTCAGTTGATGGAAGCAAGAATTTGCCAAATATTTAAGATACGGAATATGAGGGATTTTCAGAAGTTATAATTATTAACACAAATGCCCTGAAAATTCCTGAGGAGTATGTGGAACATGTAATGGCTTTGGATGTCATAGAATAATAATGAGTTTTAAATGCTTGTTGTTTTTTGTCACAAATATGAAAACTGCTAACCTGAATAGCTGTCAATTGAAACAACTGAAATTTAAAAACTATTTTATCAAATCAGTATTACAAAATCCTGTAGAAATCACTTGTTCTCAGTGAAGGACAGAAATTTAAGAAGACTCTCCAGGCTTTGTATTGGGTTTAATAGGAGATGAAATTTGAAGAGGGCAGAAACAAGGATTATTGTAATTGTTAAATGATTTTTTTTCCCTAAAAAAAGGAAAAAGCTGATGGTCAATATTTCTATTTATCACTGCTAATTCAGTATGTTCCAGAAACTAGTAAAATGCGTTGAAAGGATTAGAAATTCTGTGTTTTAAAACGTAATGTGCCTGTATATTGGAGTCATTTAGATGCCCTATGCAAAATAAGAGGAAAGTACCTTAAAAGACTGGTGGTTTGTTCGGGAGGTGAAACAGGGTAATGGGAGAGTTGCACATTTCAACCACTGTTCCTGTCAAGGCATTCTGATGCTCCTGGTGCCTCCTGGTTGAATTTTTTCCTAGGCTTATCTCCAAAGGAGACTTGGATTCCCGGTGGGATGCAATGTAACCTGATAGCCCGCAGTTATCCCCCAAGCTGCTTGGCAGTAAATCTTCCCGCAGATCCCCCCAGCCTGCCCTCGCTGGAGGCGCCTCTGCTGCACTGGGTCGCTGTCTCTTGTGCCTCTATTTGTAGTTTTCCCTTTGTGCTTTTGCTGAGGAGTTGGACTCCTGTCCTGTCAAGTTAAGCCTAGTGGTGACATCCTTGATTTTACAGTTCTCTCCTGAGGATGCCCTGGAACAAGTCTGTGCACCCCGTTGTTGCCGCACGCATATTTACAGCGAGTCGTGTGTTAGCACAATGCGCTTATGTAAAATTTGCACCAGATTCCACCAGGAAGTGACAGAATCATTCCTTTGAGAAGCTGCGATGGGAGAGGGGATCGGAAGGTTCCCACTACGAAGAGACTCAAGTAAAAACTGCTCTTTCTTAAAAGCTGAGGGAAGGACCTGCCCCGGGTGAGGAGGCTGTGATCCGAGCCCGGATCCCCCGCTCGGAGCCCCCGCAGCTCCCTCTGGTGATCCCGGCGTGCCCGTGCAGCACCGGGACCTTGGCTGAGCCTCCGAATGAGCGAAACCATCAGCTCCTGCCACAGGACTGAAGAAACACTTCAGAGCAAGCCGAGGCTGCAGCCAACCTGGTGTTACTCTTGGGTGCTATTGAGTTTTGCTGCCTTTTTGTTTTATTCTTTTCACCATCTAATTTTTGTCTCTGGGGAGAATGAAGTCATTAAAGGATCTGTAGACTGTCCTGTTAACACTGGCTCTAGGCAAGCATAACCAGTGTGATTGCATGAGATAAAAGGGTTCCAGTTCTATGGCTGGGTTGCTGAGGAGCAAGTGAAACATGGTATGGGGAAGAGGGAAGAACAAAGACAGTGTGTATATGAAAATTTTATTCTGTATTCTGTAGCCTGTTCTATTTATGTTATTAAAATATGGAGAAGTGGTGGAAGTAAACTTAAAAATAGCCTGAACAGTAATAATAAAAGGTGGTTTTGCAAGTAATAAAGCCTGGAGAATTTCCATCTCCCTTATTTTTCAACTCTTCTGTTAGTCTGTGATCTTTTAGAATATCCCCTCTTTCCAGTGTGTTTCTCTTCAGTTCTCAGCTATCTTAAATGCTGTGCCAGCTGTGGCCAGGCTGAGCACAGGTGCCTGCTGACTGCCCAAGCATCCCCCAGGACCTGCTGCCTCTGGTCACTGCAGGGTGCTGCTCTTCCCAGGGCTTCTCTGCAAATGCCACGTCAACAATTCTGCAGCACTTTTAGGGAATCTCAAAAATAACTGATGCATTTGCTATGGCACTTGGTTGAAACTGGCCAATATGATCAGAAGCTGTTAATGAGGGAGAATAGACTTGTGGTCAAGTAAACCTCATTTTATTAAAAAAGTTATAAAGCTGTAGAAATACTTCTGTCTTCAAGATTTTAATCATTGATAATGATCTAATCTATTATCAGTAAACTCTTATTTTCTTAAATGTTTTTATTTAATTTTATTAAAATAAAACTTAAAGTTAAGGTGATTTAAAACTGCATTCAGTTTCTTAATTTGCTTTGCTTTCAATGTATTTGGGTTGATCTAAATATCATGTTAGGCTGGAATTAATTCGTTCACCAAAATAAATATATCTTCATTTTGATGAAGTTTGCTTGTAAGCGTATGGGAAGACAGTTAGAATTCCTTCCTTGTGTCTTCCTATCTTCTTAAGATGTATTAGTATAAATTTATATAAAGCCTCCACTTCACCTCTTCCCCCATTTGATGCTCGTATCTGTGCTTTATGGATCCAATTTTTTTAACAAAATTTTCTTTAAGGGCTGAATTGTTCTGTAATAAAACCTACCACAATATTGCTGGGTGTTGGCTGAGTAGTTCTCCAGAGTTTTTACCTGCTTTTCAGTCATTCAGTACTTGAATGAAATGTTAATGAGAAGATGATCTGATAAACTTCTTGAAAACTTTCTCTGCAACAAACTCCTAACTGAGGATTTTCCTTCAGAGCTGTTTAAGGCACCTAAGTTTGTTTCTGTAGGCTGTCTTGCATGCATGTAGATAATGCCGACAATCGAGCCACTGAGGTTTTGGTGTGTTTTTCTAAGGCTTGAATGACTAATTTTTTGAAGGTGTAGAGAACAACAGCCTTTCATGTGAGTTCCTTTTGTGCTTCTTACGACTGTTAGAAGCAGGAGAAAGTAAGCACAGACTAAAATTCAGAGTTGCAGTCTGACAAAGAATCCTCCACGCTTCTTATCTGGAAGAGCTGAGATCACAATTCTTGCTTTGGTCTTACCTGTGCTTTTCTGCTTTTAATTCTTCGTGGTCTCCTCTGCTTAGTCTTAGTGGCTTATAGGCATAATTAGCTTATCTTAAAATAGTCTGATCTGGTGGCAGTATTGGGACAGTGGCGGGACAGCCAGCCCAGTCCCCGTCACATGCAGTGAACCACAGCGATGTGTCATTGTTGGGCCCACTGAGCAGGAAGGGAGGAGTAGGTGAAAATCTTTTGAGCATATAAGTGGACCTTGAACATGAATGATTCAGCTCACCTGTGCTTGGATTTAAATGTTTTCCTTCAGGAATTTGACAACAGCCTGATAAAGTAACTAGAAAGCAGCTTCTCCTTGGTTTCAACCAAGATATGAGTGGAATGGAAACAAAAAAATTCAGTTCCTTTCCTTGGGTTGTTTTTTATATTTTTAGTGTTAGTATCTATCAACCCTTACAGGTCAGAAGGAGTGAGCCTCATCTTACCTCAAATGCCTTGTTTCAAACTTGCCAGTGTTTCAGGTCTGAGACCTTTAAAGTTTGAAATGTCTGACCATTAATGTTTGTACTTCCTTGAGACTGTATCTCTGGGTTTCATACTTTATAATTGCCTTGACTTCTTTCTTCATTTCTATCTCTTTAGACAAATACAAATTTGTACGAGGGCACGATTGCATGTGTTAATGAAGATTGTTGTAGGTACACCAGTTCTGAGGGGTAAACTCTACATTTAAAATACCTTTCTTGGAAAAGCTTCTGCTGCAGTTGCTATTGTGGTTGCTACAATCTTGAACAAGGGATTAGAGTACTTTTTGTTTCTTGTTACTATGCAGGGAAAGGAACTTGATCTGCAATACATTCAGGCTATTTCTTGTGATGTGATTTATTCTGTATTTTCTGAAAGATGTCCCTTTGTTTGGATTTCAGTAGAAGAGTGCAATTTCTGAAATTCATAAACCCCTAAAGTTATGTGCTGTTACCATGCTTTTTTTTGGTTGATTAAAAATGGATTTCAGCATTCAGTTTACAAGTCACTATTTGGTGAAATAGTGGCTCATGCTAGAGCACTCCAATACTGGCTGCTCTTGACTTCGAGGAGAAAATGTAGTTCTGTTATTTCAATGTGTAAAATGCTTTTTAGGGATGTTTGTTCTATTTTTGAATTGTTAACTCTTCATTCAGGACAGAATGAACTTTTATGCTTTTACGTTCTGTATTTTCATCTCTAAAACCCTGCAAAACAATCTTGTCAGAGATGCTTTTGTTACATTTGAGTTTGCAGACCTTCATTGAAAAACTAATTTGGACTCTGCAAAACATAGTTAAAAAAATATTCTCCTTGTGATTTGAGTTCTTCTTCCAGGTGGATTTGATGTGCTGCCTCCATGCAGGAAGTGAGAAAAGGAGTTTTAACTATACGTTAATGTCTTGCATATGCTGCAATGTTCCTTGAGCTTTTCCTGTAAATTGCTGTAGCCAGGCAAGTCCTATATGTAGTTTAATGTTTAACTCTGGTTTTATTTTGCTGTTGTCGCTGGTGCTCTTATGCAGGCAGATAGAGTTGTTCTATAATGGAGGCTGGGATGTGGAACTTGCCTCTCTTCCTGTTTAAGCTGTCGATCCCAAAAGCTTGGTCTAGGCATGATTTTAGCATGGTGTAGTTTGTTGTTAAATTTTTGTAACAAACTACTTTACAAGGTCCACTTATTCCCGTGAAACTTCCTAACTACTTTAGATGAAGTCAGCTTCCAGTGGGATTTGGGACATTTCTTGTAATGCTTGGTTCTTTGTGTTGTGTGTGTGGAGTTGATTTTTTTTCTTTCTTTTTTCCTGGTTTCTCCCACATTCATTAACTGTGCTTACAATGAGTTTTCAGTGAATTAGTGTCAATGTTCCAGCGAAACCCTTGGCTGTACTGATGACGTAAGTGGTGGAGATCTTATTCTGGAATTCTTTCTACTGTCTCCTTGTGTCTGTTAGACCTATTTAGATGAAAATGCTGTAGGCCAATGGCATTGCCTGTGTGCTTGTTCCCTGCTATAATATTAATGTTTATATCTTAGAAGTATTGGGAGAGAGATTATTAGGCGGGGAAGTCAAGCACAGAAAAGCTTCCTGTGGATGACTTGCAGTAGTGGTGAATTCTGACAGGGTTCCCATGGTAGTGAATGTGTTTTCTTTAATACACATTACTCAGATCTTGCTATTGTCTTCTTTATAATACAGTGTGGTGGCTGTATTATTGTCAATACACAAGTTGCCTTAGCGAAACCTTTTGAAGCACTGTAAAAAATACGTGAAACCATGTTTGGCAAAAAATGCTGAAGGGTTTTAATGGTTCCTGAGTGTGCAGGGAACAGTCTTTTTCTCCTTTTGGCAATCACATAAACTTTTGAATCCAAGTCTTTGTCTCCTTCTCTGCTGTATTCCCATACGAAATTAAATTATTTAATTTTTATTTTAGCAATAGGAGACAATTTGAGCATAATTAAAGCAATGTATCTGTCTAAATGAGTGATACTTAGTTGGATTAGCATTGTTTAGAGAACATGTGTGCAGTCATTCTTTGTGAATCTGTACATTTCTCTTTTAGATCTATAATAAATATTGAAGTCTTACTGTTCAATCTAATGAACACAGCTTTATTTCTGCACTTTGATTGCTGCTCCAGTGTGTTGAGATACTGTTCTACAGCCTTCTTCCTTCCTGGGGTTCACACTCTGCCTGTGGGGGGATGCACTGGATCTGGAGATGCTCAGAGTCAGATAATGAGGAATGATAATATCCATATTTGAAGCATTTTTTTTAAAAAATTAGTTCTGAATTCTAGTGCTCTTTTGCTAGTCTCAAGCAGTTTATGTATGAAATCTCCTAAACCAGAAGATCCTTCACCCAGATCTGAGGTTTTGTGTATCCCATAAACAGGCCTTGTCTATTTTTCCTTTACAGTTATCTTCCTGGGCTTATCTTAATAACACTGTCATTTGGAAGACTTGGCAGGGCACTATACTGAAGAGCAATACAATAGGAAAAATATTACTCACTAGATTTGTCTCCTGGATTAGTCCAGATTCGGGAAATTGTCTGTTCAGCTGGAATTCCTCAGATCCCCTCTTAGACTGGCAGTAAAGCTGTTTCGATAAATGTATATAGCTAGAAAGATGTATACAGGACACCTTTAAACTCATTTAATGTAGCTGTGCCAGTCAGTGGCATGTTAGGATAGCACACAGAAAGCATTTAGTTCATTATCCCTACTGCTTGAAAATCCATCATTTCCCAAAATGCTCGTTAGTTGTAGCACCTAAATGGGGCAAAGCTGTTTCTTAGTGAAAAACATGTTTTCAGTGTCATATTTGTCATCATTAAGGCTTTGGGAAACTGGGTTAATATGTTCAGTTGTGATTATGCACTAGCAAGATGAGGATGGCAGTACCACCTGCGTTTTGAGGTGGATACATCTTCTCACGTGGTCTCGTGTGGTTTGTAGCTGTGAATTCCTGTCTCAGCTCTTCTTTACATCTTTGGTGGAACAGTGCTGAAATTATTTAATGTGTTCCAGTAAAGCAAATGACAGCACCCACCAACTTTTGTTTTTCCCATTTGTTTCTTTGTTAGATGTTTTAGTCATTTTTTTGTGTGTTGTGAGAACATACTAATGGTTTTTGATTCAGCAAGTGTTGCTGCGTGAAATGCCTTCAAAAGTAGACTAATGTGGCAAATTTGAATCAGTCGTCCTTAAAAAACCTGAAATCTTGTTTATGTATTTAATTTAGGTGATTAAACTACAATGAAGCTTGGCTTTCAGTTAAACTTGCAGTTCCAAAACTTGTCTGTGGTCTAGATTGATGTCTCTGTTCTAAGAGAGATTTGGCTCAGATGGCCTTTAACAAATTGGGAAAACCAGGGGACATAGTAGTTTTATTTAATTTTGGTATCTGTGTGTGACTGAGGCTTCTGAAGTGTCCATCACACAGGTCTTGGGGTGTGATAATAGTTGGATGATAATGGTAGTTTCTACCTGTTGTAATTTGACCTGACCAAGTGGATGCCTGACTGTGAGAGCTTCAGCTGAGTACTGTATTCTGCCAAGTATTATTTCCATTAGCTTTTGCTATTTATAAATATGCAGGATAAAAAATTAGAAATCATTTTCTAGTGCAAGTGCTGTGTTTCTGAATTTGTTTTCAGTTCTCTAGTTGATATCTGTAGGTTAAATTAAAAGTGCACATTGTAACCTGGAGGACTTTAGTGCCTCAAACTTGTCTGCTGATCCATTAGATTAGCAGCGCATTACTTCATTGGCAGACCTTGCCCTGTTTTGAGTATTTTTGCCATTGAGAAAATTTAAAATTGGTGCTTTGCCTTTGAAATTGTGGATTTCTTGCTGACCCTGTGCAAATGCCTTAATCTGCATCTCCCTGCCTGGGTGCAGTTTAACAATCTCGTGTTCTGTCCTCTGTCAGTGTGACAGGGCAGGAGGGTGCTGTGTAGGGGAGGTGTGGTGTGATGTGTGACTTGGCTAAAAGCAAGTGCTGTAAGCAGCTGAAGCTGTGTTGCCTGTGACTTTTGGTGTGATGATCTGGATGAGTGAATATGTCAGATTTCAGCTGTTTATTCTCTATAATTTTTTTTTTTTTAGATAGTTGCAAGTAAACAAGAAGTATTTTCACCACACCCCCTTCTGTCTTTCTCTGCTATATTTTTGAGCTTTCTTTCATTTCACTTCCTGGTGGGTAGATGGCGAGTTCTCTGGCAGATTTATCTAATAAAGTGCTGATGTATTTTCTCCTGAGAAAGCAAGTGTTGTGGCTTCTACTCTTGGCAAGTATATTTTCTTTTAATTATTATCTTCCATTTTTGGTATGTCTTCTAGTGTTTTCATGAATGCAGTTCTATATCTGTCAGCTGGGTATGTTGCATTAACAGATTTTTGTTTCTTCTTTTCACCTGGGGTCTTGAAAAGCAGATGCTCCAAAACGGACTGATTAGCTACCAACACTTTTGGAGAAATCAAACAGTTATTATCTGATCTAAAAGTCAGGGCATTTGCATAGTTTTACATGGTGCAAGGCCTCCTTTGGTTGATGATCATGTTGGATAGGTTTTGATTTCTGCCTGTTGTTGATCGGTTTTGTTTGCTTCTGAAGTAAGAATAACCTGTAGCACTTCACAGCTGCAGATAATTAAATAATAAGTCCTTCACAAAGCTATTTATTCAATAAATAAGTCATTTATCTAGGTCAGTGGAATTTCTTTGTGCTTTGTATAATATTGAGCATTTATTACTCTTAGTCAAAACTTGTTTCGTGTGATATGTAAGACTAACTTTTCTCTGTAGCACCTTAGTATTATTTGCTTACAGAAGAAATGCTCTTTATTTAGTTTTTACTGTATTGATAAAACTTTGAAGCTGCTTTTTAATTGTACAGTCAGAAATGTGTTCTTTAAAGAGATGAAAAACGTATTTTCTGTAGACAAGTTGTATTTGTAGATTCCACTTCCTAGTTTTGTCTTCATATGGAACTTTACTGGTTCAGTTATTTCATGACTCTTCTGTGGGGTTTCTTTATCAGTACAGCTCTTGGTTTTAGTTCTGTGTGTCCTTTCTGCCAAAGGAATCCAATGTATGTGCGAGTTATTGAATACTCCTGGTGTGCTGGGACTTGTGTTGTGCTGTTCTTCAGTGCTGGGACTTCGCTAATAGCAGGTCAGAGTGGTTTGCACCTCATAAGTCATCAATGTGGAAAAATATAAAAAAAAATGTAAGGAAAAAATTCAGCTCTGATGCAGATAGGAAAGCGATGGCTTAAATATTCAAGCAGTAACAAGTCAAATGCCAAGTTTGGAACATGATAATTCAGCCGGGCTCACCTTTGTGGCAGCTCTGCCGAGGTGAAGAATGGTTCTTGAGGAGGATTTTTTTCCTTTTCGCAGCGACAGCTTCTGTGCTCCCCTGGGTCAGGGGGTGGGGAAATCTTCCCAGCAGCTGCACAGAAACCTTAAGTGCTAGGATGGCCCAGATTCGATGCTGGAGCTTCAGGCAGAGTTCTGCTGTGTGTTAGCACTTGGTCCATGTGACACTGTTTGACCGGATAAAGGCTCTCAATCATGTGCTAATGTGTGATACTAAATGAATACACATTCTGTGTGTAGCTAATAGAAGTGTTTCTCCTCCTAAAAAATGAATCTCTCCTATATTAGAGATGATTTTGTGCCTCCAACATGGTCCCTTAGAGCAGAAGTTCTAATGTCAAAAAATGAAACCTGGTCAATATATCAGGACCATAGTGTAGACATTTTAGTTTGGTGCTTAACCTTTGGATGACTAAAATGAAAAGTGTTATAATAATTTCCTTCTGTAAAAATACAGTATTCTGTATCTTTCTGTTAGTGTATTATTTGATAAATGCTGGTGTGCTCTGCAGAGTAATTAAGGGAGGACTCTGAATAATGAGCTAGTTTAGAGTATCATCTGCTCAAAATCCAGGCGTATCTCTACCTTTGCCTCTCCCTTTTCTCTTGGTGTGCCCATAGCACATCTTTGTTGTGGGTAAGCTGGTTACCTGCTGGTAGTTCTGTCTGGTTTCCAGCTTTTCCCAACTGGAAAGGGAAGACCAATGAAGTATGAACCATCTCACAAAAATTCTATTTAAGAGGAGCAGTGTCAGGATGTGCTTCTGGGTTGCAGCAAACACGCAATTGCAGCTGAAGTAGGTCTCTGAGAACTTTCACCTACCCCCTGTGGATATGGTTGCACTAGAGTAGCAACAGTCTGGGATTTTTATGTGGGCTAGCTGCCTAAATATTTACCAAAGGTCTCTATGATTCCTTCTGCCTCCAGCGTCGGTGCTGAAGCTTGTTGTGATTACAGCCTTACTGATAAGTGTTTGAGTTAGGCTTTCCTTTGTGCTTAGGGAAAGAAAAGGATTAATGCATATTCCTCCAGCAGAATGCAGATAACCTCTCTTGACCCTGGTGATCAAGTCTATTCCCCCTTTATCTTCGCACTCCCCAAGGCACCAATCTGAAGCCATGAAACACATGATCTGAAATATCCCCCTGTTGGTCTAGAGGCTGATTTTGGAAGAGTTTACCTTCCTTTCCCCATTAGGTAGGCATTCTCTGCAGTGATGTCTTCTTGTAGTATTACATAGGAAAGCATTGTAACAGAGGATGATGAAATATTTTCAGGATGTTCTCCATTAATTTTGACAACTCAGATTTGTTTGTGCTTTTTATATGCCAGTGTGTGTATTTCTAGACATGTCAATATATATGTAGAGACAATATGTGGGATTTTTTTAATATGTCACTGTCTTTTATGGAGAACATCTGCTCTGAAATTGTTACAACAATATGCAATGATGCTTATTTAAAATGTGTTCTAGTAGTTACTGTGTACCCAGACAGTTTAATAAACCAGTAAAAGATTTCAAATGTAGTTGAATACCCTACCTAGTTAATGACACTTAGTGTTTGGAATTTCATCAATCTTGACATGTCACATATTATAGACTATAATTGAGTGACCTTTTCCTTAAATTTTCATAGCAAAAGACTATGACAAAGCCATTAGCTTTGGAGTTTTGAATCTGAAAAATTCATAATATAGATAACATAAATGCAAGGCTTCCATGTGTGTGTTAAAATAGTAAATGGGTTAAAGTAGCATAGGCATACTTCGTACTGTGTTGGCATAGTTTTCCCCTTCAGATGGTAGTTTGGAATGTGAAGCCTCTTCCTATATGTGCTGGAGCAGAGCTAAACTCTAATGTCACTTACAGGAGAAATTTAATACAAGCAGCTTGTGCAGAACTGACCTGCTGCCATGGTAGCATGTAATATATTTAGCATGCATGTGTCTAGTAACCATGTGATCTTATACAAGTGAATAAAACAGAGAAGCTCTCAAAAGTTAACATTTCTCTGTATGTTTCCAGAGTTCTGTTAGTTAAATAAAATGTTATCAAATTATTTAAAGAGACACAGTTTGTAACTGGGATGTAACAAACTTGGATTTTTGAATGCTGTAGCAACGTCTCTGCATATAAGTGTAAGAGAGACAGAATTCAAAGGAAGTTAGATTTTTTTAACCCACCATAATTTTTGAAGTGTTTTATTTTGGTTTTTTTTGGCTCTTACAGTTCAGTTTTCTGCTACCATTATGAACAAAGATTAAATTTTAAATGAAATCTGAAAATAGCAATCTGATCCTCAGGTACTTAATCTTTAAGAAAACCCACAAATGTAAATTTTGGCAGTGCTGTGTTATTGTCAGAATGTCTTGGTATCATCTGTGCTTAAAAGCTAAAGTGTCACTTACATGCCTCCTGCAGATTTAACAGGACACCATTTGGGAGATGATAAGCAGGGAAGAGTGGCACACATAAGTCCTCTATCAAGACACTGTTAAAAAGTGGATAATCTCTTTAATGGAATATAATCTCGCTTATGCAAAATCCTAATAAATTTTAGTACTTTCCCTGCTGATTTGTTGCAGAAAGTGTGATGTTGATTTTGGTTTACAGTTTAGGGGTTTTTGATGTCCTGTGCTGAGCAGAGAGTGAGGTGATTTGCTCATCATTCCTGTTTTGTGGCACAATCCCATTTTCCCTGTGGCAGCAGCGTGGTTCTTGCACAGCAGCTGTGGGCTTGAGTGAGTAGAAATGTCCTGGGGTGGATCTAAGCAGCAAAGTGGAGCTATAATACTGAATGTGGGACATGGTGTTTCTACCAACACATTGCTGAAGGTTTTCCTTAGGCTCAGGCTTGCATGATTATGTTCCTTAAGCTGGAAGATTCAGATGGATTCCTGAATGCTTTGGGAGTTCTTTTCTTTCCTAGGTCGGGTGCTCCCACATCCTGCCAGTGAGGCTTGGCTGAAAGCAGAGGAATGAAGGGTTCCACCTTCCCCCAGCTGTGATTTTAACATACCTTTTCCAGCTATCAGCTTTTTCTATCTCTTCCTGTTGAGAAGTCCATGTAGGCACTTTCTTCTGAATAATTTGTTCTTGGATTTTGGGTTTTAATTATGTTCTAGATGCACTGTCATTATGGACCAGTGAACTCCTTCAGAGATGGAAGATACTTTCTCTTGGTTTCTGCAGTTTTGATAGATACTGCACTTGCAGAAAAATAGCAAGGAAGCACAGTAGATTTTGTGTACTTCAAGGATGCACATAGTAAAGTAGCATTAAAATGTCTTAAACATTATAGAGAACTGAAATTTATTCCATAAAGCATCTGTTACGTACCTTAGTATAGGTCCTGTTTCTAGCCCTGCAGGGTGTAGTTGTGTTGGAAGCTATGGTTGATCTTTTTAAGTGGTTCAAAATATCAATAATCTTTCTGCAGAAGTTCCTGAGTTAATGCCATATGAAATCAACAAGGTCTCTTGACTTCCAATGTTAGTTTTTCAGTAGCAGCCTGGATCTGAGACACTGCAGAACAACTGGTGGAAACTCAGACCTCTAGCAAAAGCTGCAGTTTGTAGTGGGTTAGTCAGTGTTATTGACAAACATTTCTTCAGTTTCATGATTTACTGTTCCTTTCCTCATGGCTATTCTAAATAACTTTTTTACAAGAACTGAGTCTTGTGCTTAATTGATTTAATTTTCAGAAGGCCAAAGAATATCATGTGCATCCTTGAAAGACCTTCCCTTAAGGTGAAATCCTCAGAAGTGAATGAAAATCAGTGTCTTTTCAATGCCTATTTGCATCTACTAAATTTAAAACGCCAGGTCTGTGTCTTTGTTCTGTGCTAGGTGGCATCGAATTAGATAAAATGTCACAGACAAAATTACTGTTAACTGTTTCTGCTGCTGTCCTCTGTAATACTTCTGCTTTTGAGGACCTGCTCTTCCCTTTAGTGCCTTTCTTCCAGCTGTGCACAGTGAGAATTTTCCCTGAAGGAACTGGAGTCATTCAAAAAAGAACAAAGCACTGAGACTTGAGAGCATCACTCTTCCCATCATGAAATGGGAATTTTATGGGGTGTTACCATCCTGTTCAGGAATATTGTGGGTTCTGTTTCACCTAGGCAAGGGCACCCATTTGACTGAAATGAGATTTTTTAATCAGAGAGTTCTCTAAATGCACTAAATAATTCTTCCTTTCCATGCCCAGGCTGACATCTTGCAGCTAATGCAGATGGAACAATTTGGCAGCAGTAGGGTGTGAGAGCAGAAGTCTTGGTTTACTCTGTTTAAACCAAAGCTCAGTGCTGCTTTAAATGTTGTAATTCCTGTGCAATGGATCTGGTTCATGCATGCAGATCTCTTCCCAAACTGTGCTGTGATGGTGGCCTTAAGATTTTATGTGGTGCTGTTTCTGTTGTGGAATACTAAAGGGTTTGAGTTATTTTGGGTAAGTGAAGCTTACAAAGGCGAGTGCCTGCCACCTCTAAAGGCTTGCTGAGGTTGTTAATCAGATATTACCATCAAAATGAAGTACATTCAGTGGTAGACAAAGAGGAAGGAAACCTACCAGAAGCTAGAAGGAAGAATCTCCACAAGTGTTGGTTGATGTAACATGTTAAGAGTGGTGTCTACTAGAAGTACAGGGTAAGCTTGTTTTGATTCCTATCTTCCTTTGAAAGCAGGCAAATGTTTATAGCGTGGAGGATGTCTCCACCCCTCCCTCAGTGAAGCTGTGTGCTGGAGAAAATGATGACACTGGATGTTGGTGAATTCTTACAAATCTAAACATAGCCCATAATGATAGGTGTGTCTGTGCAGGGGTAAAGTGTATGAGTTCCAGGTGAAATCATAAGATCAAGTTTTGAGAACTAGGTCCAGCTCAGAGCTCAACCTTCTGGGTTATACTAAGAAGTCTTTGTTTCAAATCTCAGTTTAAAAATCTGTTAACTTGGCAGCAGGATGGAGTCTGCTAAAAAACCAACTAACAATCTGTAGTTCGTCTGAATGCAGGGAGTGAATTGCTGGAAGGATCCATTTCTCCCAGTGGGAAGACAGAATTTTGTAGTCACAGTGTTTTGTTTTCAATTTTCTTCAAGCAAGTCTGAAAGCATTTCCTTACAGCTTCTGTGATCCTACCTCAAAATAGAGGATATGAGGTGAGAATTGAGGGAGAAGCAGAATTCAGTCATCAATACAGTTTCCTAATTAAAATCCACTAATTCCAGTTCTCATGAGCTGTCAGGAGTATCTTGTATTTTGGCATATTGCTGTTCCAGTGTTTGCTCTGAGCTGGCTGTTTAGTTTTTATTAAGCAATGTGTGGCCTCATGTGCAAGACTTGCAAAGCATCGTGAAAGAGCACAACAGGATGGACCTGGATGCTGGAAGTTTCTTGCAGGATGATTTGTAGCCATTTAGAGCTTTGTTGCTGTGTATCTGTTGCAGTGAGGTGGTTCAAGTTGTCAGGGTGGTATAGAAAAGCAGGTACGTTCAAAGGTACACCAGTCCTGGAGGGGAAAACACATTTTCAATACAGGCCAGAGCAGCAATAATAGAGCTGAAGAGGCCCTGGGTGTGCTGTCCCTTCCAGGCTGGGTCTTTGCTGAGGCAGGTGAAATTGGAGAGCAGAGCACTGCTATCTGCTGTTTGCCAGCTTGCTGTCAATATTTATTGCTTCAGCTGCTGCAAGGCTTCCAGTCAGCATGTGAGAGAGAAATGCTTTAATGTTCTGAAGGCCCAGAGTACTCAACAATGAAGTTTTTTTAAAGAGGAGTTAAGATTTCTTGCAGGTGCAAGAATGCTTCTCAGCAGGTTCTTGAAAGCTGTGTATAAACTGTGTCAATTTGCTGTGGTTTACTTTTTGTTCATATAACTCCATATAATCGTATTCACAGGTTATTTATGTAGAATGAGTAAAATGAAATAATGTAAAATAATTCACTTAGCATCTGATTCTAGTATACAGAATTCACTTTAATAAATGTATTTAATATCTGAGTGTTTTTGTCCCCAGATAAAGAAGTACATACAGTTTTTCAGAAAGACAAAATTCCTTATTGTATGAGAAGGGAACAGAAAAGATTGCAGATGCTTTCCTGTGTTCTAATGATACTGGTAGATAAATGAAAATAATTTCTGTGTCTAAATAAGTTTGTCACTTCACATGAAGAGTTCAACACCAGCTTGATCTCACTTCTCCCAGCTCATGGGTTGACTGAGGTATGTGAACTTACACATCACACACTTTCAGCTAGCAGGGCTACAGGCAGCATTCAGGTTTTATGGTGGAATGCAACTGCTCTTAACCACAATACACCTTGAAGAAGTGATTCACAACTAACTGCTTTGCATTTGCTTTGCAACTCAAATAAGGTTCCTGAGGGCTCTTAGCTAGGATTCTGTCAGGGATGAAGACAGCATGGATGGAAGGGATCCAGCAGTGTGTGTGAAATACGCACTGTTTTGTGGATGTTCCAAGCAGGTTTAAATTGTTGATGCATTATACCATAATTAAATGCTGAGATGTCCACTCTGTCTAATAGTGCAAGAGATCATGCAGTCTTCTCTTCTGACGTGGTTTCATGGCTGCTTCTTGGTGTTTCTGGCAGTTTCTGTTTTTTTCATTTTTAATGCATAGTTGTGGGTCTGGAGGGCCAGCTATAGTTATAGTCTGATTCCTGATGGACCCTGGTTATTGTTAGGTCCAGGCAGTCATTGCATCAGATACTACTTGACCAACTAAGTGGTGAGGGGAGGATGTCTCTCCTACACTTCCAAACAGCTCACATTTGCATCTGATGTTTCATGTCAAAGGTAAATGAATATACTTGTTTAAACATACGAGGTTTTCAGTAAGGGAAGTCTACGATAATCTGGAGCTTCTGCTTGAGATTCCTAGCTACTTAATGCAGCCCAGAAAATAACCCAGCTGCCTTTCAAATACATTGAGCCACCTTCTGTGGTACCTTTCTTTTCTCAGTATTTCTTGCTCTTATTGGGCTCCTCAGTGATGTAATGCATTACTTGTGTAATAATTTATCAGAAGGCCTTTATATGTTTGTGTGGACCATTTAACTGGTTCTTGCTTGGTACCTTGATTAAAGTTTTTCTGGCCCTTCACTTCTGTCAGCTGAATCTTCTAATTCACCTTTTTAGTGGCCCTCTTCATGTAAGATGTTTGTCAGGGTTTGTTGACAGGAAGAGAAATTGAAATATTTTTTAAGTTTTGAGGATTCTGTTTTTAATACAATAATGGGAACAAATGGATGAGAATTCTCACTTCTTTTTATAGTAATGGAATATTTCACTCCAGAAGTTGTTGAATCAGATATTTGAATACATGTTGCTATCTACCACTTGAATCACATAGCTTTGCTGTGAAGCAGTAATGTTACTTAGAGTCAAACAACTTAATTTTTCCATTTGCAGCAATTGGCAAGAAAGAGCAAATGGTAAAATCTAATTATTTCACCTATCTTGCAGGTAATAACAAGTCACAGAGTTACTGTAGTATCCTGAATTTCAACTTACCAACTAAACCATATTAACTGACTGCGTGCGCTAGTTTCTTGCTAAGGACACAATAGTTGGAAGTTAGTTTTAGAATTAGGTTTCTATTCAGAGAACACCTTATATTCAGAGACTAAGTCTTATCTAAAGAGTTAAAGTTCTATTATCAGTGTAGTTAAGTTGACGTTTTTGCAAGAGAATCCAAGTGGCTGGGTTAATGTTAATGACATAAGAGTACCCAGACTACCAGACATCACCTGCCAAAAACGAAAAATGTTCATATGCAGAAGCAGAATATATTTTGAATAATATTCTTGATAAAAATGAAGTTTACCACAGTAAGTTTAGGTGTTGGGGTATGGATCCTAATGTACAAAACTTCTAGTTTTAATGGCTTGCCCTGTACTTGATTAGGACAGTCTTAGCTTGTGATTGATCTTAAGAATATGGACATCCAAATGGAGAGCAGTAACACCGTTAAGATGAAGTGCACTTGTACTTGGATCAATAAAATGTTTTGGACTGTAAGGAATTTCATTCTAGGATGCTTTTAAAAGTGGCTGCTGATGTTGGAGAGGTCATGAAAGTCAGACAGTTTCTTGCCTGTGGTGCCCAGCACCATTTTCCTCAGTTCCTTGATGCTGCCTAAGTTCTGCCTGTATGCAATCCTTTTGCAGATTATCACAGCTGAGGTGTAGCTGAGTGGATTCATCTCACTTGTATGTTATTTTATTATTTGCTACCTGTCTGCCTTGGATTCTCAAATGTTTAAATTACAAAGAAACTGTCTCCATTCATGTCTGGAGAGGACCTGCTCTGTGATCTGCTGCAGCTCCTCCACCAGCAGCAATTGTGGTTTATTTTATTTAAATGTGATGGGCCTGTTTGCTTAAAACAGTGCAGAGATGGGAATAATCCTTTGAAATGTGGTTTTAATATCTGAGAAATACTAAGTATATAGTATATACTTAGTATAGCTTTAAAAAAATTCTTATTTAGAAGTTTGAACTGGTGGTGTATCTGAATTTTAAAAGCAGAAATTGATTTTTGAACAAAGGCTGTGGCAGCCACAGTGTAAGAAACTTGCCACTAATCTTTGTTAGAAACACGTAGGCGTCTTTATGGTTTGCTGAGTGTCTTTCTGAGGCATGCAGGCTGCTTGAAGCATTATGTTGTCGTGTCTGTCTGGTTTATAATTGTTGCACTTCAACAATATGACTGCATGCTGTCATTTAATCAGACATCGAATAAATTATCAAGAAAGCTTTCTGGATAATTGTTCAGTGATTTAAAGCTTCTTATAGATCATTGATGTGTGTTCTCTGTCATATTTCTTCTTGGGTTTCTTGTCCTGTTTCCTTTAAAAGTGGGGTGTGTGTCACATGGAATCCTCAGGAAGACTGGAAGTCTGTAGTTGATAAGAAGGAGAAATGGTGCGGAGACTGCCTGTCACAGCAGGTAAAAAAAAACCCTAACAAAAAGCCAACACAGATGGGAGTTGTGCAAGAAGCTTGGAGCCTGTGGCTTGTGCAGAGCATGAAGAAAAGCTGATCTATAACATCAGGAAGAGGCAGATAACTGAGGATGAGCCAAACCTTGGGAAGATGTTTCCCAAGTACAGAACAGGAGCATAAAGTGCTCTGCGTCACAAAGCCACTGTTGACTGAAGCCAAACTTGGAAGCCAGAACCCATCTTGCAAGGGCACAATGTGCAAGGAAGAATCTTGTTTATAATCCTTCTATTTTCCATTTCCTCATCTACTCACATTTGTCCCTTGCTGAGAACTTCAATAAAATGTGGCATTGTTAGGGTTGAAGCCTGGCTTGAGGAAGCTTTCTGTAGGGTATAAGGTATAAGCAAAGCCACAGAAGGCTGTGGCTGCCTTTGTATCCCATTACATTCCTGAAGTCAGCTGTAAATATTTTTGATTGCTGTAACGTTTGTTCAGGAACATGTGTTGAAGTTGTTGGTCCTGTGGCTGTTTGTTGTATTACTTCAATAGTTTGTACTTTGCAGGCACAGGGGACAGTTTCCCTCTTTGTAAATAGTAACAAAGAATTACTAGAAGTTTACTCACTAGTTAGTGTTCAGACGTCACCGAGTTTTAGAACTCTTGCTGCAAATCCAAAGAATCAGTTGGCTGAAGTTCCAAATTGTTAAAATTTTCTACAATAAGGAAACTGTGTTAAATAAGATTACCTCATAATTTATGTTCTGGTGTTTTTTTCCAGTAGAAGACAATAAAAGACACAAATGCCTTTTATTTACATCCTTCTTAGGGAGAAATTTGCTGTGTTTTTTTCTCTTGCCCTGGGAAAACTGTACCAGTTATACACCAGTCAGTTTGAATATACTGAGCACAGACACTGCTTTACCTGACTGCAGAATTGCTGCTTTGGCATTTGCTACAAGGAAAGTGAAGTGCAGCCTGCAGAATTTGAATGCAATTTTAAAGAGAATATTTGAAGGATAAGAGTAATAGATCTCATAATATTGTCCTACAGTATATGCTGTGTTCCAAGTATTTTTTTCTGCCTGTCTTAATTTCTATACGTTTCGAATCTTATGTCACGATGTTGCTTGATTTAGCTCAGTTGGCACCTTGTTTAATTTTGAACTGTGTGTAAAAGTAGTGCACTGTATTTATGCTTTTCTGATGCTGCTTTTGTGTGTTTATTTTTTCTGCAAAATAATCTAGTGTGAGATGTGGTTATGGTAAATCAGAACTTGTATAGATGGATATTTTTGTCTTGTTTTGGTTTATGAATGTTCTTTTCTTTACATGTCGGTTATTGGCTGAGATTCTAAATGGCTGTAAAATAGTGTTCCCCCTCCAAAACACGCACACAAAAAGCTTCAGTGCTCCTCAGGAAGGATAATCTACTTAAATCGTGTTCTCAGAGACAAAAGGAAGAACAGTGCTCTGTGTGGGTAAGGATTTCCATATAGAAATGCCAGAAACCTGAATTTAAGTTTACTTCGATATATTGTTGCTTATGTTTAAAATGCTCCCCTCACTGAATTCACCCTGGCATGACCATGTTAAAAAAAAGGAACAGAGCAAACATTTAAACTTAATTATCTACAAGGGGATGAAAACGATTAGTGACCACATACACAAAAAAAAAAAAAGTGATGCTGCTTGTCTAGAATTTCACAGAAATCTGACCAGGTGAATTTAGGACTTTGCAGCTGAATTTTGTTCCAAGAACTGTGAAACATCTCTTGTCTCTGTAGAGGAGTAGGTCTGGGGGATGGCAGTGCTCTGTGTGCTCTGCTGATTGCAGTAGAGATAAACAGAGATGTGACAAGTGGGGTAGAGCCATTGTGAGAACGCCGAGATAATGAGCTACACCTTTGCCAGATGCATGTTGCTGTGCAAAATAAGATTATCTGTATTCTCTGATCTATTGATAAAGTTAAATTGAGATGGGAGAAGTAATGAGCCAAGGTAACAGTAATTAAAGTTTGAGTGTCACTGCTGTAACTGATGAAATATGAAGACTTCTGGAAAGAGATTTTGCAATGATAATATTTTTTCTTAAAGCCATGACTTAACGGTATGTTAAGTGTTATCTAAAGATGCATCAGTGAGCCTGAAGAAGATTAATGAAGTATTAACATGTTGCAAAACCAGAAAGTTCCATTCTGGTTGGTAAATACATTAATAGGAAACTGAACTGTACTATATATGTATTTTATTCTCTCTTATTGTAAGATGAAGAAAAATATGAAAAATTAATATTTCAATTGATCACACTATGAGTTGTTGTTTTGTTAATCACCAGTGCAATGTGAAGGTGTCTTATTCAGCTGACTCTTACCCAATCAGTATTAAGCTGCCTTTAAAGAAAGGAATTTATTTTCCCTGCTGAGAACAGCAGCAAGGTTTTGGCGATCCCCATCCCAAGATGAATATAAAAAATACATTTCACAAGGTTTTGTCTGCTGTACAAAGGATTGCTGTTTCATGGCAGCTTTTTCTTGTGGGTCCAGTGGTGTATAATTTAAAGCCATCTCTGGCAGACATGTTCGTATCAGCATTTTGGAAGGTTCATCTGGTGGCTCCCTTCGTTTGAGCCCAGGAGGAGTTGTAATAACATAAATGTGGCTCTGTGCCATTTTTTGGCCACATGGTAGTTAAGTTCCACAGCCATTACAAATTCCTGATAAGAATGAGGCAAATGCTTTTGATCTGGAAAAACATTTAATGTGTTTTGTATGTATATTTTCTTTCAAGAAAGAAACCTTTCTTCTGTGACTTATAATGTACAGATGCCTATGGGGTTAAAAGCTCGGTTTAAATGCTTTGAGTTGCACTTTGAGCTTGTCATTGTGAAAGCTGTCAAACGTCAATTTTACGCTAATTAAATACCTGCAAATGCTCATTTGTTGTGGAGCAATCATATCCAAACTTAAGTTTAGATTTCTGCATCTAGTTCATAGATTTCCCAACAGCTCTAAATGGAAAAAAAAGGGAGAGTTTATCTGATGGAAAGTTCTAAAATTGTGATCAAATTGACATAGTTGTAAAAGCTCTGGTTCATTCACTAGGAAATCAGTCCTTTTGGCCTGAGCTTTTACATATTGGGGTTTGTTTTGTTAACAGTGTCCCGAATCATCTTTGTTTGTGGCTATTTTTGTATACCATGGAAAAGTCACTTCTTTCAACAAATTACATGATAAATTAGGAGCAAGTTTCTTGAGAAACTCTCTGGAGCATGTTTTCCAGACAGCTATTCAGTCATGCAGTTATTTTCTTAATCTGTTTGTAGAAGTCTGGCAGCAGAATTCTTGTGATTACTTAATATTTTATATTCTGCTTGTATCTAAAATTGGATTTTAGTCCAGTATTGAAAGTTTAGTTCTTTTTCTATGGTCTTTCTCCACTGTTAGCTCAGCAGATTCCAGATCTTACTTTCTAACTGTGTTCTAATGTATTTTTGAGAATGGAAGGATAAATTAGTTTAGAAAATACCAAAGTTATGGATGGGAGTAATAAAACAGATTTTAGTGTTACTTGAGAAGATGTAGTAAATACGTATGCTTAAACAGTTTGATAATGGTTGCTTTGGTTCTAGGGAGTATAAATTATAAATGCTCAGAATAGGATGATAGAGGTTTTTTTAGACTGAAGAATAAGCCAAGAGAAAGTGTTTAGGCAGAGTATTGAGTATTATTAAAAACTTGAACCATTTAATTGAAAGTAACTAGTCAGAGCAGAAATCCTGGCTGTCCCTGATCCTGGATAAGACCACATTTGTCACAGTGTCTAGGAGTGCTTGTGCTGTCATAGGTCATGCTGGTAGTTCTGGAAAACCAGTCCATCCGGTCAGGAAAATCTAACTTGGAAAAGTGCATTCTAGGAGTAATAAAACTTGTTTTTAAAACATGCATTTGAATCTTAGTTCATTTTTGATACTGTTCAGATTTCTGTAGTTCTGTGTGCAAGAAAATGGAGTTCTTCCATTTCATTTTAGGCAGTACTGAGTGCATGGAGGAGAATGGCAGAAAGGGCCTTTTTGAGCAACAGGAGATTTAAGTAGCACTTGAAAGGTGAAGTTCTGCAGTAAGGATATTTTTTGAGAATACATTATGATCTTTCCTAATATGCCTTCAAAACATAATTTGAAAAGCTCTCTCACTTACAAAGTAGGAGCTTAAAAATAGATTTGATGTTAGTGTGGAAGCTGAGGACCATGTTTGGTTGCAAAACTCCACAAATCTTAGAAGTACAGTTTATTTAAATTGTCTTGTACTAGAGATGTCCGTTGTTCTTCCCAGCTGAAAGAAACAAGTGTTTTATGATGCATAAAACCAGAATATCAATAAAGAATTGTTTATGGCTTCCTGTTTTTTTACGTTGTCCCACTTAAAAAAAAAAGAAGTAATTTTGGCTAAGAGTTGTATTATTGTTTTATAACAATGCCTTGTGTATCACTTGGTAGCTAAGGACCTTGAAGTTGTGAGGCCACTCTCATTTACTGTGAAGCTCTGCTTGGATAGAGAAGAATGGCTTCTAAACTGAGGATGGAAAAAAGATTTATTTCCTAAGATTGTGGTGCAGCAAGTAGGGAGAGATAAATGACAGCATGTACCCTTGTTTTGGAAGGGGAGCCATGTGATTGTTTAACAATTATATCTGACATTACTTACAGCAGTGTATGGTGACAGGGCTATGGAAATGTGGCTGGAGGAAACTGCTTTGGTGCTGGTTTTGCACCCCTCTGCAAAAACCCCAGCAAGGATCTGAGCGTGTTCTCTGTTAAGTGCAGACATAAAGGTATGTAAAATCCTTTTGCTGGGGATTTTAATTTTCAAATTTAGCTTCCAGGTGGTAGCAGTGAGCTTTGGAGCAGGGCTGGTGGAATGTCTAGAACACAGAGATGACATCCCATGGTCCTAAACATGTGTCAGTGCAGTCATATCTGAGTGAATATATTTTGTATAATTAGTATGGGATTTAGGAAAAAAGGTGTTCGGAGTTGTATACTTTATATGGCTTGCATCTCTTTGAGGTTCTGAAGAAGAGAATGTTCTCTCTCACTTCGGGACCGTGAAATGGAGTCTGAGAATTATGTTTGACCTTGCTCCACACAGCCCTTTAACCTTTAGATAAATTACTTCGGTGAAGACATTCTTTGAATCCATTTTTTTTCCCCCCCTTGCCACTTCTACTGAGCACTGTGGGACAGGGAGAGAGGACACTGACATTTGTCCATTATTAGTACTGTGGAAAAATGAGATAACTGTGTTATCTGCCTTGTTGGTGTGCAACAGTCAACACGTGGTGGGGCTCATCTCCGTGGTGCTGTGAACGGAAATTTTTATGTTCTGCTGATGTGAGTGTGTAAAGTGTCAGAATAACCAGCAGCTGTGCATTTCAGCCGTGATCAGTCTGTGCTCATCAGTTCTTGCTGAGGGGCCAAATCTACAAAAATATCTGCACAGGCTCCTTTAAGACTAGCAAAAGACCTATTAATCTTGGTTTAGTAAAAGTTACTCTCTGCTATTTAGTAAGCCATACCCAAGGCTTGTGTAAGATGCATCTCTGCAGATCTGTGTTTTCATGCAAATGATCTGACGTCAGGGTACTCATTCTTTTGTGTGCTTGCAGTAGATGAGCCGTGAGGAGACGGGGACTGTCAGATGTAACCTGTAACCATGGTGGTGAAATGGAAGTTTCAAGAAAACAGAGTCAGAGGGAAATAAAAGGAAATTAAATGGAAGGAGTATGAGTCTGACACAGTTTTTCCTAACCTGTTCTGCCAGGAGGCTTCCAGACCTTGTGCAGTTTTGCACAGATATAATGTGTTTCCACTGAACTCTTGAAAGAATCTTTCTAAATAGGTCAAATACAGTTTCCTTATTTTAAAGTTACATCTCAATAATCTGTGAAACTGAGAGCAATCTTGACACCAAACTCAGATGAGCTCCTGAAGATGTGCAGTTGCAAGGGTATGTTTCTACATGTGCTTCTGTTGTTTGTCAGTAATTAGTGTGCTGTTCTCACATGTTTTGGGGAAGGGAATAAATCCAGAAAATTTGGAATTGCTTACTTTTAAACAATAAAGGAGGCTATCACCTGGACAACTACAAATACATTTTTTCTTGCCTTTATTGCAGGCTGACATTATTTTCTGTTTAAAGCTCATCATGAAGCATGTGGCATTTTTTCCTTCTTTTTCTGTTTTTATTCTAATTATTTTGTTTAACAGATGCCTGAAAGCCTTCTTTAAGACAAACTAATTTTTGCTTCGGTGTGCCCATGCAAATAATGTGAAGCAGTTTTGGTGGCTGTGATTGGATTCCGTCACTTAAGGAAGTAGAACTTTACCTTCATCAAGGTTACTTCGTGTTAGTTTCATGTTTACTCTCAGATGTAAATGTGGGTTGATCTTCATGTGTATATCAGGAGGTTTTCCTTTATTTGGGAAAAAGTGTGTTGATAATCTAGATGAAATGTCTTTGTGAATTAAGAACTTCACCTCATGTATGTTTGTAATGCAATTATGATTTAGCAAAATGAAAACTTTGCTAGTTAGGTTTCTGATGGAACCCTATGTTGTACCTGGTGTTATATCTTACCTTACATAGTTTTGTTGCTAGTCAACATAGAAAATGAAACCACAACTGCGACATGATCAAGGATGAGTAAAAGGAGAAGTCATTCTTCTCATTAGAAATATAACATGCCTTTGTCAGTGGCAGTAGCTTCCTATTGGGATGTTCTGAGCATACATGAGAAGTGTCATTTTACTGCACAGTTTCCTCTGATTTTGCAGCTGTGTCAAGATCCTTTCTGCTCTGAGCTCAAGCCAAACCTGTTTCAATTCTGAGCTTTGAAAATCACCTTGTGTGGGACTTCAGAATGCCAGGGATGCTGCATCCCAGAGCTGCCTTTGGAAAATGCGATTCCAAGCCAGGTTCTGGTGTCCATAGCAACCTGTGAGAGAGGGAGGAGAGCCTGGACCCGGGCTGGACACACATGCAAATAGGAATTGGGAATTTTTAAGTGATATAAGTATTGAATATTGAAGAAAGTCAGACCTGAGAGGAAGCAGTGACCTGTCATAAATGGGAAATAGATTGAGGCTTTTATGCCTAATAGAGCATAAGCATTGTAAAAGACCTGAAATAACACCCCAAAGCTGTAACAAAATGTTGGTGAAAATTACTGTTTCCCATTTCCCTATGTGTGACAGTACACAGAGCAGATAACAGTGTTTCCCTGCTACTGTGCCTTCCATTAGCTCGTACAAAACATTTTGTGCATTCTCTTACTTTGTGTTCTTTAATATATATATATTGCATCATCTCACATCATATTTATCTTCCTCTCTCCCTCTTCTCTGGAGTTCCTTATTTTATTCACTGCATAGAGTTGCTTTTGAGTACATGTCACAGGAGGCAGAACAACTCCAGAAGTTCATGATTCAAAAATCTCTTAATATATGGTTTATATTTTCATTATTCTGTTTTTATTATTTATATTTTATTATTCTATTTGATTTTTATTATTCCTGTGTTCTTTCTTGATGATGCTAGTGGTATCTGCTAGTAACCACAGATAAAGTGCTGCACCAGATCTTTGGCCTGGCCATTTCTGTGTACTGGTGATGATGGGGGGGGCTTTTAAAGGCACAGGAAAGACTCTGGTAATTCTACATTCTGAGAACTGTTTCAATAATACATGGTAGGTTTAAAAAATAAAGCCACACATGAAGGAGAAGACAAATTTTAAGAGCTGGTTAGAGATCCTTTGATTAGGTATGTTCAAAGGATGCAGCCAGATTTTTCCAGAACTAAATTTAATGTGCGATCATAGCATGAGCTGAGAATTTTTTTTAAACAAAAGTGGGATAAATCGATATGCCAGCTGTTGTTTCCCTGGAAGATATTCCCTGTGTGCTGTTGGTTTATAGAGGCTGGTTCATCTGGTCTTCACTGGCTGTTAATTACCTTCTTAGAAGCACCTTGGAAGAAATCCTTTTTCATTAAGAAAACAAAAGCAGTACAGTGTTGATGGTTGTTTTCAAATGTTTTGCTTTATAGACAGTGTTTAGTGCATATCCTTTAGACCATCGTTCTGGACATAGTGGACATCATACTGTGAAAGTGTTGATTTGATTTTAAATTTCATGAAATAGTATTTCTAAATACTTTTTGGCATTTTGTGATGTTTTTCTAAAGCAGTCCTTTGTTGCTGTCAGGTAGATAGAAAATGACATCCCTTCATTTTGTGATGTTCTTCCACCTCTGTTTTTTTTCTCCCAAGAACATCATGTCTGTTTCCTCGGTGTAAATTGAATGTATTGTGAAGTGTAGCCTGTGACTAATCGCCTCTTGCTGTCTCTGCTCATTAACTGTCTGATGGTGATGTGGTTGCACCACTTTCTACACATGGCCTCAAGGATATGGCATGGTGACACCCAGATTAAAATATGCAAGGCTTGACTTCAGAAGATGTTTTGGGTTGGGAAGTTAGAGAGGTTATCAGCTAATATTTGGGCTGGTTTTACCCTTTTGAATGAATGTTAGGTATAAGATAAATAGGTATTAGGTGTAAGATAAATAAGGTGTATCTATTTCATGTTTATGCATTCTAGTATACTCTTTATGTTCTAGAAGCCATTTAATTTAAATTGTTCTCCAGTTTTCTTCAACTAGTGTTATCCTACAATTCAAGCAGCATGTCTGGAATATGGCTTAGCAATTTCTGAAGTGCAAATACATTTGAAGTTCGTTTAATATCATGTAGTTCAGTGCAGATTTAAATGCAGTGGTACACTGGCTTTTCAAGTTTCCTGCACATTATCTTGGTGAACAGTATAACAATGAAACAGGCACTGGGCTGTGAATGGGTATTGGCAGATGTGGCACTTACAGGTTATTAGAGGGAGAGGAATTGTGTCAGGTCTCAGGTCTTTGTTGGTGTCTTGGTAATCATGAAGTAGTTTTGTTGCAAAACTGTTTGCTATGGTCGCTTTTAAGTAGAGAGATTCCCTCTTTCCTTTTCCCTCTTGTTTCCCAATGGAATCCCAAGAAGTGGCTGACAAAAGGAGATGCAGTTGGGCTTAGGAACAGAAACTTGTTATTCTCAAGGCTTTGTTTTGGTTTTTTTGTGATAATTTTACAAGAGGAAACAAGCAACATAAAATGTTTCTTTGTAAGGTTTCCTAAAATACTGAATGGAGTTTACCAAAACTTGTAAATGTGTGAAACCTCAGATAACTGAAGACCTAAAGCTTAGAGTGATGAGCACTATCCCTTTGACAATTGAATTTTAAAGCCATTCAGTTGGAAGTATGTGAAATTATTGCCCATTTTAAGTCTGTAGTTGGTCGGTAGAATGCAGCAAACCAGTTGGAGTTTAATTGGAAGAGAGTGTGTAGTATAATACTTTACTAGTCAAAACACTAGATTTCTCTCTGAAATTTCATGATGTGAGTGGTTTTTTAGCTCTATGGGTTTTTAATGATACTTCCTTTTTAGTAATTTGTACATTAATATTTTCAATTTCTTTTTAGGTGCTTTTAAGAAGAAGTAGGAGCTGTTTCTCAAGCTGAAGACAAAGTAAAAGAAAACTGTATCATGTGTTAGAACACTGAAGAGGGACATTTCTTGGATTAGTTTTTTTCTGGATTGCTAAGCAAAAGAAAGAAGAGGCAAAAATGGGGAGAAAGAAAATACAGATCACAAGAATAATGGATGAACGGAATAGGCAGGTGAGAAACAAGAAGTCTGCATGAACAGGTCCATCAGTAATCTTAAAAATTCATGGAAAGTTTGAATGCATTCATCCTAATTCACTGTTCTAAAGCTGAGATTTGTCTTTATATATCCACAGATGCCCTTGCCAGAATCTGAATAAGAAATCTCAATGATTTTATGACTGTTTGAGGGAAAAATGTTATTTATAAGTAATTTCTCTTACTACTTAAAGTTTAAAATTGCTGTTCCTATTTAAATGATACCCTGCTTTTAAATGGACACATGACTTGGTCTGATAACTACTAGGAACACTTACTACAGGAGACAGAGAAAGGATGAGAAATTCAGGAAGGATTTAGTAAAGGTATTTTCTGTCTGTAGCACTTTGACAGAGGAGTTTGAGGTAGCTGTGGGCAGTTATCGACAGTGCTTTGGATACAGCAACAAATTCTGTTAACATTCTATTTAAAAGCATCGATTTATATTTCTTGTAAGAGCTGTTTGTCACAACAGTCTTCAAAAATTGTCAGAACGGAAGAGGGCTCAAAATTAATGCTTTGGGGAAAGCTGCTCACTTGGCTGCTTGTGCCCGAACACAGGGGTGAACTTGAAAACTACCAAAAGTTGTTGACTTTTGCAGTAATGGTTCCTCTTAATTTCTAAATTGCTACATGAAATGCAAAATTAAATTTTAATTGGATACTGAAATGTATAGTGGGATAACTGGAAGTTACCATTTTTAAGGGAAATTATTACAGGAAGGACTTAAGGTCTTTAAGAACAGTGCTGGTGGCTGAGTCCAAAGGTGCCACTGAGCCAACATCTTTTGTCCAGTGATGGTCATGAGCAAATACGTGTGGGCTGGAGATGCACATGTTACACGACCCTGTAATCCTCTTCCAGCTTTTAACTATTCTTAGCTCAGGGATTTCCTGAGCTGGATGTGGTTTCCGTATATTTAGCAACCATTAATGGATTTTTTTGTTTGTTTTCCCCACCCCCCACCAGTGAAGTTGTTCAGTTATCCTTTGAGCCCTTATAACGTTGCAGCATTTACATCTTTTGTCTAGAATTTCCTATAGGTCTGTTGCCTGTTGTTTCAAGAAACACCATTTTATTTACCCTTTGTCATGGTTCTGCCAGTTATTTAGCTCTGTATGGAAGAGGCAGCAGTGACTCCCAATCTTGAGTCTGTCCACATTTGCTTATTTTCTCTTAAAGTAAGTTTTTTCAGGTTATAGCTGCCTTGCTTGCTTAGTTGCTTTAATACAGAATTTGTTCCACACGTGTTGCTCCTTTTCCCTGAACCTTCTGGAGTATTGCTCCATTACTTTTGATGGCCAGGGGACTCAGAATTCAGGATGCAGGCAAAATTCCGACTTACATAGTGGCATACTGTGTTTTGTTCTGTTCCCTTCCTGCTGTTTGATTTCCTTTTTCAGCTTCTGAACAGCAGCTTGACGTTAGAGTAGTGTCAGAATTCCATGGAACTCTCTTGCTGCTGACACATCAGCTCAGAGCCCATTGTTTTGTTGGTGAAATCAAGATTGTTTTTCTCCTTGTATCACTTTAAAGCAATGTAAACTCTGAGAAGTCTATATATAGCAAGAAAAGTATTATTGGAGTTTGGGAGAAAGCCAAGTATTGTGTTTGAACAGCTTTAATCACCCAGTGACTTTATGTTTGATGTAGATAAATGTCTTAAGTACACGTAGTAAAAGCAGATGAATTAATGACTTCAGTTCTTTTCGAATCTTGCTCTACAATTTAAAGCACATGAAAGAGGTGGAAATTGATCCCACTTAGTCCTTTTTTTTTAATGAATCTGGATTAAATTGGGCAACCTTGGTTTTGTCCTGCTTGAGAAACAAATAGCGTTGCACTTCTACCCTGACTTTGGTGAGGTGTTTTCTTTTTTGCAGGAGGAATTGTTTTTTCTTTTGTATCCCCATCCCATTGTTCAGATTGAAACAATGGAGAGGAAGAGAATCAGTGCATTTGTATAAAATTTTAGACCACTTACACCCTTGCTGTAACTTAAGCAAAATAGGGAGATTTTATTCTAGTTTTGTTTCTGGCTGGTTCTTGGCTAGCACCTTTTTGAGCTATTTAGTGACAAGGAAGAGGATTTAAGCTCTGTCTTGAAAGTAGAATTAGGCTTGCCTTCTCCTTTTTCTGTGGAAACTCAGATGAAAACACACTGCATCTTGTTTTAAACAGGTTTTAGAGAGATGACGTAGTTTTTGTTAGTGGAATCTTACTTTTTATATGTAGAGGGATTGATGACCACTGTTGTCCTGTGGTTTTGATAGCCAGGATATAGAATTTTAACATATTAGAATGCCCTGATGCACTGGACATTTATAAGGTATTTGCTTTGAGATTTTTTTCATTGATCCAGTGCCCTGATGCACTGGACATTTATAAGGTATTTACTTTGAGATTTTTTTCATTGACCCAGATAAGGAGTGCATTCAGTGTTTGTTTTGAACAAAAGTTGTAGTTCAGTTGAGTCCTGTCAGTTTTTCTCTGGCATGTATAGCTAGTGAGTAGATCACTCATGGACATGCCTATGATGTCCTGATTGGATGTTTAGTTTGAGGTTTAGATTTTTTTTTGTTTGAAAATATAAGTAGACTGGGACAGAGCTTTGCCTGCAAAGCAAGTTCATATAACTTACGTGGGAAGAAAAACTACTGTTTTTCAGAAGCATCTTATTTCTGATGGGATTGTATGTGAGCTCAAAACAGAATATATAGACCATTCCTCGGGGGGATTATGATTGTCATGAGACTGTCATTGTATTATTAATTAAGCAGCTTTATCTGCTTGAATGAGCTGTAGGACATTTATCTTCATTAAGCTGAAGAGAATCCAGTGCAGTAAATTAGATATCAAAGGAGCTCAATCTTGCTGCCTTTGCTGTCTCCTCCTCACCCATTTTCTTGTTAAGAAATATTAAAATAGTGCTGGGGATATGATTTACCTGCAGTAAAGACACATCTTTTTTGGGTTTGATGTCCTAAATGGAAGGAGAAAAAAAGAGAGAAATTTACAGAACTAAGCCTGCTTTTGGCTCCTGAAATGAAAACTGAGTTTCAAATAATATATGTGCGTTGAAGTAATGTGGTAGAGAGGTTTGTGCTAAGCACTGTCCAAGCACCATGTGAGAAGTTGATGCCAGCTGAGAATCTCACAAGTGAAGCTGCCTTACAAGAGGTGAGAAAGATAAAATTCCTGTAATGAAATGAAGAGCTCTTGTCCAGGATCCTACTGGTTCTCAGTGGCAGGAAACCTTCATTCTTCAGTCTGAGGACTTCTCCAGGTGACACAGCACACACACATCTTGTTTATGATGCCTTTTTCCTGACAAATACTAAACAGTAGTACCTCTCTATACCTGCTCATACTCAGATAATAACCTTTTAAGTGTCACAACAACAACGGCTGCATCTGTGTATCCTTTGAGACTGTTATTGTGGTTGGGAAGAATAGGATATATCTTCTATTATTAATGGTATTAAAAAAGTAATATGTGTGAGATAATGAGGAGAAAAAAAGCCTTCAGGTGTGTATATACAGAAGTTTCCCATCCATTTTCCCAAAAACTTGATGTACAGCTTGGTAATTAAACTGTAGAAACCCAGAAAACAGGTTTGATTGTTTCTGGTGTCTTCATTCCTCTGTTGCAAAAGCTCATTGACTGTTGTCTGTGGGGCATGTGGATCACTCACCTGTCACAGCTCATGCTTGGAGTTGTAATAGGGGGGATGTCAAATGCATTGACACTTTTATATCCTTAGCTGCTGTCTTGTGAAAGGAATAATTTTTTAAATTTTTTTTTTTGTCATAACTGATGATAACTTTCATAACTGTTTCCTTCTTCCCTGATGGGCAAATGCTCCTGTGTGCTGGTCTGTAATGGATTTGTTTCCCCTCAGCAGTTCTAACTGGACAAAATAGTTGTTTCCTGATGTTTCCAAGTCTCAGAAAACAAGTAAAATTACAAGATGAGAAGATTATTAGATGATTTAATAGCAACAAAATAGCAATATTTCTTATCTTTGTGTAATTAGAAATCATAGTGCATAATAGCAGTGTTGCTTCCATTGATTGTTCTGTTTTCTTTGATTTTATTATAATTAAGGTTGTAAGTACCACAGAAGAAGTTGTGATACCTGGAATGTCAGTCTGTTGAATAGAGGAAATAAAGCTAAATTATCCTATTCTAACTAAAACTCTAACTAAAATTTAACTCTCCTTAGTAGTTATTTACCAGTGGAAGTGTTGGGTGTGTGTAATTTTTTAACTTAGTCTAACAGGGAACATTGGGCCCTAAAATTGGCACCAGGTATTACAGGCAGTTCTTGTGTTAAGCTGCATATGACAGTAGGAGTAAATGGTGGCTCAGTCGGTGAGCCTTGATTATTTTCCTTGAAACCCTTGTCATGTGTTTTAAAAAAATAAATTAATCATTATTCTTTCTTCTCTAGGTCACCTTTACAAAGAGGAAGTTTGGATTAATGAAGAAGGCCTATGAGTTGAGTGTGCTCTGTGACTGTGAAATAGCACTCATCATTTTTAACAGCTCTAACAAACTCTTTCAGTATGCCAGCACTGACATGGACAAAGTTCTACTAAAATACACAGAATACAACGAGCCCCACGAAAGCAGAACCAACTCAGATATTGTTGAGGTAACAATTTGAAAAGATACGTCAGTCTTCTTATCTCCTTAAAAATTAAAATATAGAGCAATGTAAAGTATTTTTAAATATTTTAACCAAAAGTTTTAAAGTTATTTAATACCGTTTTTATGAGATGTAAACTACTGCTTTTAGTCTGGTTTCTCTAAGGGAATAACTTATCTTTACAGCCATGTTGTTTTCCCATCTGCCCTCCACCCCCTGCCAGTTCCTGGGAAACATGTTTGATTTCAGTCACATTTGGCAATGGAAATAGAGGTGTGAAAAATGGTTGTTTTTCTGGGGAAGGAGGGGGAGAAATGTTCAAGGTTTTAATGGGGAGAAAAAATTGACTGAGTGGGAGAGGAAGGTCAGAAGAGTACCCTCAGCCTAACAGACAATTATAGTTGGCCCTTTTTCTCCTCTGAGATATTTTACCAGTCATATCTTGAACATGGATCAAATCAGCCACCACCTCTGCTGCCCCTTGTTCAGCCCAAACAAAAAAACCCCAAAAAACAAAAGAAAAAAAAGAGAAACTGTGGATTAAACAAACTTAAATTTGTTGTCCAGTGACTGTCAATTAAAATAGCAGCAGAATGTCTGCAGTTTCTGCAGTAATAGAATAATATGAATATATTTACTCCAAGGTATTGGTTTCATCTACTTTTATAATGCTTGAGCTTTAAATAGAAACTCTTTTCAGTACATAATTTCTAAATTAGGTGCAGTAGAATTCAAGGATTTTCTTGGCAATTGGAGCCTTGATGTACTGTAACTGCATTTCAGAGCATGTCTCCAGTAGTCCTGTAAATAGACCAAAACAGGTGGCTGACTTAAGGGTTTAATTTAAATTCTGAAGTTGTCTTCTGAACAAATGCCTTGCTTTTTAGGAATGATTTCAGAATAATGATTAGCCTTGAATAGCTGAAGAGCCTATTGCCAAGGGGATCTGAGTACAGGGATGGTACTAGCTGATCTTGTACATGAGTGTGCAAGCAAAAAATCAGATTGACAAAACTGAGATACAGACAAATGCTTTATATTTCTTTCTGAGAAAATTCTCTGCTAATTTGTCAACTGTCTTTTATGAACAGAAAAAAACCCTCCTCAACTTCTGTCTTCAGCATTGAGTTCTAAAGAGAGGGATAATACAAGCCATGAGGAGTTGAAGGCTTAGTCACTGGATTAGCATAAATAAGGGATAGCCACTGGAGAGGAAGGGAAAACCTAATTCCTGCAGAATGAGCTTTTGATTGTGACAGACATGAGTTTGAGACAGGGATACAAGCTCAGCTGGGTTTTGTTCTGCATGCAGGGCCTCTTTGTGTTGTGACTCATGGTAATGGTACTTTTTCAAATCACGAGGACTAAGGACCTCTTCCAGAATAATTCTGTGCAAGGCCATTTTTTTGGGTTCTTCTTCTTGGTGGGTTTTTTAACCAGGGTCAAGTGTTTGACCCCTGATAAGTACATTAAAAGTGCACTTAGCACCCGAGGGCAAATGTGCTCTAAGGGAACATGCAAGGACTCATCTGCAGATTCTTTCTAGTTTTCTTCTCTAGATTTAATGTTTTATACTAGTGTGGAATTTGGGACTTTATTCCCATTTTTCAAATATAGTGTAATTTAGGAATGTATCCTCCTATTTCTTCAGATAGCCCTGTGTCCTCTTTAGCCTGGTTGTGAAATATTTTCCGGTTTTTTCTTTCTGGATTGATGGGTGCTTGGAGAGTGATAGATGTTTAGTAACACCACCAGCATTTTGGAAACATGCTGAAAGAACAATGTAAAATGGCTTCTCTTCATTTTAATGACACTGAAATTGTATTTTAACAAATGAAAATTACTGCAGAAAAGCGCCTGAAACCTGTCAAATTCATACTAAACTGAATTATATTAAGTAATTCCATTTTATGGAGTTATAGGTGATGTATATATAGATCTTAATTTAGTAATTCACTTACCTCCTTGAATGTGACAAATGGCATTTATGGTGACATAGGCTCACTGTGGAGCTATTCTGTACCCACTGTGGTCCTGATGTGCATGACAGGAGGGTGGGTTTTCCTGGGCTAGAAGGAAAGGTCATTCCACACAGCTCAGAAGCTGGGTAAGGGATGAAACAAATCTGCTGCTACTCATTTCCAATACTGGGTAGATGGCAATGTTGTAAATGATTAAGTGAAGTCGATGAGACATCTTCCCCTTGTAGTTGTCTCCTGCTCAGTTTTGGCATAGGAATTGCTTTCATATGCCCAGAGCTTGGTGTCTTCTGTTGCTGCTGGAATGTTTGTGAAAACATAGTGGGAGGGAGAGCACTGGCATCTTCAATGAATATTAGAAATTTTTTTTGATGCATGCACTTAGGTCTTTCGCTGAACATGTTACTGTATATAGGAATGACCTGTTGCTGTCCTATACCTGCTCCTCTATGAGATTGCTGGAGTGTAAGGTAGTGCTCTTGCACAGCATAGAGGGACCATATAGATGTATTGAAAAGAGTGAGATTTTCATTCATTGTGTGCTTTGAATTCTTGAAATACTGGGATTGTGTATTTGGTTTTACAAACCCATAATGGCACAGTTGCAGATTGTTACGTTGAAGTGCTGTCTGTGATTTGAAGGACTTGCTGTAGGTGTTAAAGCATTTGATGCTTTAATGTTCGTGGACTTTCTTTCTGTAACAGATTATTCTTGACAAGTAATTATTTTTTTCCTGAAGAAAGAAGTATTTCTGCAGAGTAAAATGGGAAGGATTTCAGGTTTTGTCAGGATTTTGTATCCATATGGTCAACAAAATGTTTTAATGTATAAAAGACAATATGAGACCTTGAGCATTCATTGTTTTTAAATCCAAAGGAAAAGAGGGAGATGAGCAGGCACTTGTATATTTTTTTAGTGCAGGATGTTAAGATTATTGCAGGTTATTTACAGTAAGATACCACTTCCATTTTGGGTCCTTCTGCCCCTCAAGAAGGCCTCAGAAATCATCATTTGTGCCATTGTTCCCTCTCACCCAGCCTCACTTGTCCTGGGAGTCAAGGGCCGAAGATGCCTCTTCCTGCCTGTTTAGCTCAGTTTTTTATCTTTTTCCCATGTTTTAATTTTCCTTGACTGATACAGTAAACCAGGGTTTATTTCACCTACACTTGGCCATGGTGGGTTTTTCTTGTTCCTCATCTCACCTCATCAGACTGAGGTGATTTGATTTTTAGGAGCCTGTGTAAAATGTGACCTACTTTCCCAGTTGGCATCTGTGCCCAGGAGAATTCCGGGTGGGTGTCAGTTAATGAGCCTCTCCTGTGCTCTGCAGTTTAATGCTGTTTTCAGTGTAGTGTAATGTGCTGAATAAGGCTTAGGTTATACCCCAGATATTGACAGCTGTCCTTGAAATAGGTAATGATCTGTAATAAAAATTGTAACTAGAAAGTACAAAAAAAACCAACTCTCTTAAACTATGGCACATAATTATTGCAGTCATACTCATACTTGTGGAAGGACTGCTCTGGTGTAAATTCCAGCAAGTGATTTGGATGTTTGTATTAAATATCTTATCATGGGAATTGGTGACTGTAATGGGGAGTAGCATTTGTGATGGCTTGGTGTGAGAGTGGTTTTGTCATGGTTCAGACAAAGCAGGTAAATGACCCTGCTGCTGCTTTCAGCAGGGTCGACAAGCCAGTTTAATCTTCTGCTGTAATCAGCTGTTTTCTTGCATTAAAATACATTTCCTCTCTGCCTTTTCACAAAATTCTAATAGAGCTGTTACAGGAGCAGTGCACGTTCTGTAGTCAGGAACATCTCTGGGATCAGAGATGGGATTGTTGGCTTCTGGCTCCGAGTGAGCACGGAGAGCTCAGCTGCACGTGGAGAGCCTGCAGCAGGAAGAAGCAGATGCATCTCCCCAGCCAGATGGAGCATATGCCAAGAGACAAGTGTAACAGTGTGGGGAGCATAAACAGAAAAGTTGGTGTTGAAACACTGTGTTTATAAACCAAAAGCTCTCTGGTTTTGTTTTTCATCCAGCTTTCTCCACCTCCCAGCATTGCTTCTTTTCCAGGCTGGGAATAACCAATGTGTATTTTGTTGTTGGTGTGTAGTAGTTTGTTTTGGTAGCACTTGAATTGGTTCATTGCTTCCTTTTTTTTTAAATTTGGGTTGACTTCGTATAAAAATGAAGATCTGGGAATTGTATCTAAATATATTCTTGGATGCACACATACAAAATTAGATGAGAATGACCTTCAGTTAATTGATCTTATTTCCTTCCTTGGTGGATACCTGGTGTATCCGATCTAGATAAGGATTTGCAAAGCAATTTGGGCTTCCATATTTTGCTATTCAAAGCTCAGAAAAAGTAAGATGGTGGAAACTGGGTCAAATTCTTAAAAAATAGTTATTTCTTTGAAATGTTTTATACCACAAGCTACACCGTAAGTTTTAAAATCTAGTTTTAAGAAGAAAATGCCCTGCAACCAAGAAAATGAAAACTGATGCTGAATGTAGGTGACTAAAATCTTCAAATTTTCATGAAATATCAGCACAGCTTTACAGGACTATGAGGCAGCACCAGGAATGCTGATGAGTAAATACACAGTGGAGTTTGGAGGGAGGCTGACACTGATGTGTTAACATTGTTTTGCATTCCTGCGTATTTGATTGATGGAGAACTGCCAGAAGTGAGCAAGACCTGGGGGGAATAAAGAAAGAGGAAAAAAAAAGCTTTGGGCTGATAGAACATGTAATGGTTGTAGTATTATGTATTTTTGTAGTTCAAACCACTTGATTTGGTCTCTAAACACTGTGGGAATAAGTGGTGCATGTTTAAAAGAAGGAAGAAGCTTAAAAATTATTTCAGTGAAGGAGGAAAAAGACTTGGTAATCTGCCCATGATGCTGAGAAAATGTAGGCATTATTGGGCTTGATTTGCTAAATGATTATGTAAATGTAATTATACTGCATATAACATTTCAAATAATTTGAGATGGCACACAAATACCTTTGAGACATTTTAAGGAGGTGATTGAGGAGGATTTATGTATGGTTAAGGACTAAAATTTTCTTTTAGCTTACCTTAAAAAGAGGGAAAGTGCTTTAAAACTGAAGTGGTCTGGAATGAGTCATCAAAAGCTTTTATATATATATATATATATATATACACACACACACATGTATATTTTTATGTGTTTGTGTATAGTGGTTTGAATCTTATTTTTTTCCTGTTAGAAGCATTTGCTATAAACCTGACTTACAAGCAGGTTACACCTAGGGGTTTTAGTTGCCACTCTTGGTTTAGGAAAAAACAATTGCCTTGAAAAATTTAAAATGTGGTCAAGATAGCAAATATTTATTTTCAGTATTGTGACAGAGGACAACTGTGTGTTTTGTGCTGAACAGAACAGTTGCCACTCCTGATGGTATCTTTGTCTATTATTTCTCTCCCCTCCACTTTTCCTTTTTAGTTTGGGAGATTAAATTCTACACTTAATTCCCACAGTATTATTTTTTTTTTTTTTTTGAGCTGTTTACTGTTATCATTAATTTTTCTGTATCTTGCATTTGGTAATACTATTTTACTCAACAGTATTTTAGCTCTTTAGCTGAAATTGCTTTGGACATATAGATGACTAATGTGCCTCTTTATTTATTTATTTCAAAATGTCAGATTATTGGTGACTTTAAGCAAGCTGACAGTACTGGCAAAAGGTTTTTGTTCCGAGTTAATGTTGTTTTGCATTCCTTCATTGGTGATATATAAAGAATTTTCAGAAGTAGGATAGACTTAGGTTTGTGGGGGTTTTTTTAAGCAGCTTTGGTTTGCCTGCAAATAATCTAAAGCTGTACTACCCTTGTATCTAAAGCAGTGAATAAATTTAGTGTTTTAGGGTTACGAATACATTATTTCTTCTACCTCTTTAAAACAGTGCTGGTGCTTTAAATTTACCATGCTCTGCTGGTATTCTGAATTTTGATGAATTCCAGATTTAGTCACTACTTAAAGCATATAGATATCTGAAGTTTGTCTAGAATCCATCTTTTTATAGAAGTTTCTGAAGTCTTGCTAATAATGACTGTGCTTGGCTGCTGTATTGCCAGCAGTGATTTTATGGAGCTGCAGTTCAGGGTGCTCTCTGTCCTATGCCAGCCCTGTCACAGTTACACCAGTGACATGACTTTAAAGCTGTGAACTGAAATTCGCTGTGATGTTCTCATTTTTTAATAAACTACCAGAAAAAGCTGATCAGTGAGTGATGAGTGGCAGCTGACTTGACTGTGCATCATTACAATCTCAGATTGGATTGGTCCTCTGGAGGCTGTGCTGCTGGGAGGGCCAGAATCCTAAATCCATGTCAAATACTGGTACATAGCTCTGTCTACCAAAAATCTGTGCAGAATCAACCCTGCAATAGGCAGGGATTGGATTCTCCTCTGTCTGAAACATGTTTTTATTTCCCAGCTGTGCACGTGATGTTTTTCCAGCTGATTCTGCTCTGTTGTTGTGAGAATGTTTTTATTTTTGAAGTTTATACAGCAGATGCACAACGTCCAGTTGTCACACTCCACTGCTCAGGGAACACTTGTCAAAGATTCAGGTCTGGGTTTAGCTGTTCTGGAGCCATTAAGTAGGATTGAAAATTGACTCCAAGAAAATTCGCAACAGCTCATTGCTTGTTAGTGCTGGAGTTCATGCAGGCAGTCACACAAAGACATAATTACTGTATGAACAAGTTCTTCAAGCTGTGCTGGTCTCGTGTATTCTGCAGCCCTTGTGTTGCTGCAGAATTTGGTGCTTTTGAAATTCTGTAGTGACAGAAAAGTATATTTTTACTTTGCAATTTCAAAGTGAGGACCATGGCATCTGTTAATCAAGAGAGAGTGACTTTACACAAGCTGTGCATGGAAAGAATAGACCCAGAACAAAGCATCTCCTGCAACTACAGCAAGATAAAGGACTGTTCTTCCTGTGGTGGGCTTGATTTCGGTGGAGACTTAATGTAATCCCAGTTTTTGACTTCTAGACTCATGGGTTTGGTTTTGTCTTTTGCCAGGGATTAAGCACCTTGCAGGAGGGAAACAGCAGTGCTGCTTCTTCAGCGCTGTTCCTCAGCCACTGTTCTGTCATGAACTGCCCAAAGCAGGGGAGGGGCATCTCCAGTGCTTCACTGCTCCCTGCCTTTTGGACCTCACCATGTCTGCAGCTTTTAATATGTTGCTCTTGAATAATGCTAATGTTTGGGCCATGAGCTGATGGTGCTTGTGCAGCAGAAGGCTCAGGGAGTCTGTGGTTTGTTCACTAGCAGGATTTTAGTGCAGGTGCTGTGGCCCATGGGGGCTGTAACACTCAGCACTCACCTGAACAAAACACTTTTGTTGGTAATCGCTCCTGCTCTGGGCTGGGGAGTAACTGCACCTGAAGAAACAAAATATTGGTGGTGGCAGTTCTGTGGTAAAGACCTCTGAATACCCTAGCAGCCTGTGACATATGTCCCACATGTGACACACAACATGTGACACATCATTCTTCACAATACTTGTAAATAAGTACACATCCAGTTCATTTAGTGACTTAGTAGGGTTTTTTGGTACATCTTACATCATATCAGTGATGTGATATTTCATATGGCAGCCCTGTAATTCGTAGTGTAGACTATGGAATTCTAGGCAAGTTAGTTAAATTGGCAGCAGGGCGAATTTTAACTTAAATTCTATGTTTAAGGGAAATACTAGGTAATTTCAACAGGAAGTGAATAATACATTTTTTATTAAAAACTCTCAAATATTTTGAGAATGCTGTAAAGATGTTTTTGGATTAAAGATATTACACATTGTCCTACTGTAAGCTCTTCTGTAACTGTAACAAACTGGTACCATTTAAAGCCCTGCTCTTTCCTGCAAATAAGTTAAAGTTCAGTACTTGCTGATTACAATGACTTTCTAAAAAGAAAAAAAAAACCCAAGTATTCCAGAGCCAGTCTTTATCCAATGTTGACATGAATTACATTTTAAGGCTTACTCAAATTTCACTATCCCTGATTCCTCTACAGCCATTTCTCTCTACCTCTCAAGGTCTCACCTTTGATTTCCCACCCCTTTTCACATTAAGTCAAAACAGTCTTCAAAGAGCTGCTTTGGCTTTTGAATCATCTGCACTAAATGGAGGCTGTGCAGGAAAAAACATGTTAAATGTATTGTGTTGACACACAACTGAGAAGTTCTGTATTTGAAACATAAATGGTGACATTATTAGAGCTGTGTCTGGAAGTCCCATATTTTCGTTATTTTAGTTCAGTAAAAATAGAGATGTAATTGCTTCTACTTTATTTCCTTATTTTTGGGGGAGGCTCTCTGCTCTTGTACACACTGATCTCAGCTGGTGTTTTCAAATACCTGCTTTCAGTTGTCTTATTCAGCTTGCTTATTTTTGGGGTTTATTTTTTGGTAAAACAGGGTGGTGGTTCCATACAAATACTAAAGGTATTAGAGCTTGTTCTGGGAGATGTAGCCAGTGCCCATGATCTTGCATGTGAACAGTATTTTAACAATAGCATAAATCCTTGGAATCTACTAAACATTTTCTTTGGGAATGGTTGCCATTTGTGTTGTAATTACTGTTTTGATAGCAGTAAGTTATCTTGAGTACAAAGACGCTGAAATAGTTCTGTTATCCTTTCCAGTTTTAAAGCTGTAAAGAACTATTCAGGACAAGAAGTATTTGTAATTGCAGTACTTTATGGGCAGGTAGACCTAAAGAACCCCATTCTTTTTATTAAATGAATTCTAATCAGACTTAAGCCATTTTTTTTCTTGGCAAACTATGAGTAGGAGATAATATTTTTCCTAAAGAACTTCTAAAAGATTATGAAGGATATTATGCAGATGGATTGCTGCACTTGGAAACTTTTCATGTTCCATATGGCTTATCTGCAGTGCACTGTTGCTGAAAGGAGGCCTTCAGTCAGCTACTGCTGCTGCTGATTTATAATTTAACCATTGCAAGTACGTGAAGATCTGTGTTTGGGAGGCTGTGTTTGTACATCTATGTGTTGTTGTTTGGGTAAGGACTGAAATAAAGCCTTTATGTACCATGAAATATCTCTCTGAATGTTCTGACATAGAACTGTGTTTTGCTCTATTTTACCATTAATTTTAATTGTTTGCAAATGTGTAGTCCCTGAAAGGACTATAAAATGTATTTAATTTATATGCTAAGGAGTATTTTTTTTTTTTTACTTCTTGAAGATTAATATCAGTCTATTTTGGTTTTGTTTTTTAATAAAAAGATCAAGTTAAACTGGCACTTTATAGTCTTTAATGGGAAAACCTAGTTGATGGTTCTTTCTGTAAAAGAGGGAAAACACAAACCTGCTCAGTGGTATAAAATTCAGTAATCTACTGAGTTGGATAGAAAGTGAAACAAAGACAAATGCATCAAAAATTGGACTTTGACAGCTTGACTAAGCTGTCACTGTGGAAACAGCATTATCAGTGCTAATGGATTACTAATCATTTTAAGTCTCGAGTTCATTTAGGACCAAGCAATCCAGCTTGTTTGTAGGTCAGCAACTGCTTTATAAAGTCCAGGGTTTCATAGGTAGTGTTTCCCTAAAATCACAAATACAGACACACACTTGCCTTTCCCATACCTTCTAGTCCAGAGCTGGGTAATATTCTGGGGGTGAAGAGTGGATTTTATAGCCCATAAAGTTCTAATTCTTTAGTAATTGCTTGTGGTTATCTACTTAAAATAATGTTTCACAGTAAAGATGCTTCAGGCTAGAATTTAAACTTCATGCCATATCAAGTCTAAAAACCTTTTGTATGTGTTATTTTATATAAATGAGAGTTTGAATCCTGAGTGCCATCTTTATCATATCTAGGAGGAATTTGACAGCTAGCTTTCATGTTTGGCAAGCCAGGGATACATGTTAAAATTTGCCAGATACTGGAAGTGGTCCAACATTTGAAACAAGACGGTGTCTTTTCTTAAAATGGTTTATAGCAGGGACACTGATAAAATTTCAAATCATGAACATTTTTCATCTGTAAATGCTGAATACCTTTGTCTAAAACTGAACCTAGGGTATTGCTAAAAGGGCTCTTTTTCTTCATATTTTATGGATAATGCAGGTTTAGAATTTTTTATTTGTAAAACCCTAGAATAAGTAATTAATCCTAAACCACCTTTTTTTTTTTTTTGTCATAGCAAACTATAATATTTGGCCAAGAAATACAATAGCTGTAGCAGACTTCTAAGTACTGCACTCAGAATTTTTCATGTTCATATATTTTTGCATAATGTCCATTATTTATTTTTAAAAATATCACTACTAATTGAGCACAAGTATGGAAAATATTATTTAAGTAAGCTGAAAGTAGAGTATGTCAATAGTTCAGATTTTCTTTAGCATGCAGTATTGTGGCTGGGGAGCCTGCCAGAAAGATTGGTTGTTCTTTAAGAAGTTAAGCTCTCCAAGTTGCTTAGCTCATGGAAATGTCTGTCATAATCTAATTTGGCCTCCTGTGCATTTCAGGGAAGTTTTGAAAGCTGGGCACCACTCCTTCCCTGAGCTGGTTTGGGATGGATGTGTTTGTGGCTATAATTAGAACGTGAAATTTGAACTGATAGCGTGGCAAAATGTAATTGAAAATGTGTCAGGGATACTGAAAGGAATAGTATAGAGCTAAATGTAAGTAGCCTCCCAACTCAAAGGACAAGAAAACAGCTTCATAAGGAAATTCGCAGATGCTTCACTGGTTGAAGTTGAGAATATTAATAGAGCCTGAGGAAAAGATATCAAGTTTGTAAATATCACATAAAACAATACGCTACATCTGTCTTTGAAAAAAGAAATTTCAGCCTACAGAAATAATGTTGATGAGCTTAAATAGACAAAACACTGTTACCGAGTTGCATTATCTGGTTTTTCTTTGTCTGTTCTCTTTTGATGATTGTGTTCACTGGGGATTCATTCCTGCTTGGATTTTAGACAGTGGTAAATTTGTGTACCCGGCACTGTGGGGTCAAGGTCTGACTCTGCAGAGCTGTGTTGTTAATTTAGAGAAAAGAAACAGCTATGATGATGCTTCTGTAGCCAAACTGACCCGCAGGAAGTTTAAAGACTAAAAATAGCTTTTGGTGACTAAGAATACTCCTCGGGTACTTGAATATATTTTATACATAATAGGAGAGACATAATGATATCCAAAGGATGAGACACCTTACTATTGTTCAGGCTGATGAAAGTGGAATATTTTGTGTTATAAAAGAAAAGAAAAACAGCCAGGTTTTAGGCTCAACTTCTTGGCAATGGTATATATCAGGAAGCAAATAATAAAACAATTGTCTTGCTTTCAGCAGGACGTTCTGCTGCATGTAAAGCCTGTGGTGATACATGTGGTCCATGCCTGCTGTGGGAAGGGAGCTGAGCTGCAGTAAGGGAATATGCCCTGTTTTGTCTCTCTGATCTTTCATGTATTAAGAATGAAAACTGGGTGGGAATCTGGTGCTGTGACTGCTTTATTTATCCTTCGCTCTGTGACTATCACAGAAAGAAAAAAAGGTGTGGCTTTTCATGTAGGATGTGATTATCGGTGGTGGCTGAGGTTTGCTGCTGCCAGCAAGGCTGGGCCAGTCCTTCTGCCTCTTCTGTATCTGTGGTACTCAGCCCACACGTTGGCAGCCCACCTATTCCTGCTACAGCTGAGTATAAACCAGCAAAAATAAGTTAAATAAAGAATGGACAAGGAGAAATTGTTGTTAATTTAGAAAGAAAAAAATACTCTCCATTATTGCATGGTATCTCCAGAGCTTCAGGAAACTTTAATCATTTATCCTTTTGATATCCATGGTGGAGGGACCTACCAGAGCAGCAGTAATACTTAGCAGTACTAGTAGGGCTTTTCCATTACTTCAGGCCTGAGGAATATTTACACTTTAAAAAGTTACAATATTTAAAACATATTTACTCCAAATTTGTGTTGCTTCGCAGCTTTTCCATGCTCTGATTGCAAGAGCAGTAGCAGAACTAGCTACAGGATTTAAGTGAAAGGTTTGCCTTTTCCAAGGGAAATCACTTTTCATTTCAGTCATAGTCAAATTTTGGACATGGTTTTCCCAGTGATTTGGGATGAAATACCAACAAAAATCCTCTCTGGCCAGCTCCAATAGTAAGTGCAAAAATAGAGCTGTTAACATGATACATGGTAGCTTTGACAGCAACTACCATTTCCTTTTTGTGTAATATTACAAGAAACCAAACACTGAGTGTTTTGAATGACCTGACACTTCTTTTACACTTTATAACACTTTTTACACATGAGGTCATCCTACATTCTTGCTTTAAGGCAGAAAAATATCATTTCCTGACGTGACAATGAACATAATCAAGTTCTTTACAGTTCTGCCAGGGCTGGTAAGGAGCCCAGATCACAGTATCAGAACTCTTGGCTTTTTAACCAAACTCGCTGATCAGAGCACAAAACACGCTGATTATGCTCTTTAATCATTAGCAACATCTCCTTTTGGAGTGGGATATAAATCCCGGGGTCTGGATGGGAGGGAACCAGTTGGGGGTTGTGACTTCATCTTTGGGAGCAGTGACCCATCTGTGTTTATTGGTTCAGAGTTCCTGGTTCGCAGAGCTGCCCCTGAGCAGTGCCTGGAGCCCCTGGGAGCAGCTCTGTGGCGGGGCTGGAACAAGCCTGGGGAAAGGGGTGGCCTCATCTCCTGCCATGGGGGCTCAGCAGCTTCAGGCTCCTGCCTTCCATGTGCATCTCTTGGATTTTGTGGAAGGAAGCTTGTGCTAGGATAATTACACTGAGATGGTTGAATATCAGCTCTGCTTCCTCAAGGATCAATCAATAAATGACTTTATTCTGCTTTTATACTCTTTGCTATTTGTGTTATTGGTTTCAGTAAAATTTATATTGAATCGTAGAGAGAAGCCAATTATTCCTTTCTGTTGTTGTTTTGCAAGAAGCCCTTCTTCTGTTCCTTAGATGCTTCTTGCCAAGGCATGAATCTCTTCTTAAATTAGCAAAATGCTAATTTTAATTGCAAAGTGCAATTAAAAATTACTTTGCATATGTGTGGGGAAGTTCAGGAAAATATTGGGGCTCTTGTACCATGTGCTTGACTGCAATATTTAAACCCATCATAGCTGGTCCAGCCGTTCTCATGCATTGTTTTTTAAGCTCTGCCATTCAAATAAAAATAAATCAATACTAGACTTAATAGTGGAACAGCAGCAGTTTGCAGCTCCTGGGTCATTCTGCAATGTCTACATGACCAGAGCTGTCTGGAACACTTGTGTAGGGACTTTGTGTGTCACAGAAAAGTATTGTTGTGTTTCCTTCATTCTTTTAAAAAAAGATTTCAAATTTGCATTGGTTCCTTGTAAATATTTAGCATTATTTTCTGAGTAAAACCAGTATTTTTCTCTGATCAGTTAGTGCAGTCTTAGATCAAAGCTGCACAATCTCAGTTACTGGGGCACAATAAAGCGCATTGGCAAACATGTTGGAACAATTTCCAGTAATTTTGGCTAAGTCTTAGAGGAAGTGGAAAGTAACACAGATTTACTGAAAGGGCTACACATTCCCTTACATGATCTGGAAAACAAGACTTCACACCAGAAGGTAATTGCAGTGAGCATCCAATAACAAAACCTGAAATTTAATGTTCTTTTCCCCTCTTGCTCTAGTAAGAAAAAATTATGCCTTATATTTATTAGTCTCCACTGCAAATACTATGATTTTGTTCTCAACTAGCTTGTGTATCACAGCAGAGAAATAAAACTCTTGTCGTGTTATACAAATTACTTGGTCTCACCAAATGGCATTTTTTCCTCTGAACAATCTCAAAATTAATAAAATTTTGATCTCTATGATAATATATTGGCAATCTCTCAGCCGAGTTATTTACATTATTTGGAGAAACAACAAATTTTAGCGCTGGAGCATCTGGAGGGCGGAGTCAGTCGTTGTTTATGGAGTTTGGCTTTCGTGTGTCCCCACGGAGCGATTCCCCAATTCCCGGTGACCGTGGCCCTCCTCGTGTGCCCTGGAGCGGCGCCTGTGTCGGGCTGTGGCTCGGCTCGGCTGCGCCTGCCCGTGCGAACAGCTCGCAGCATTCCGTGGGCAGGAATGTTTTACTATTGTGTTACTGGGCACTGATAAAAGTTCGCAGGCTTTTTATGGTCAGGTCCTCAAAGTGGCACTTGGTGTTTTGGTGATAAGGAGGCAGAGCTCTGGCTGTCGGACCCAGCCGTATTATCTGTGACAGGGAGCTGTGGCTTAAATCCCTCCACAATGACAGGAACCCCATCTGGAGTGACGGCTTCCAGAGCCTGAAACGGGAGATACGGAGGCATTTTCCTTCCTCATGAGTCAAAGCAGAGTTAACCCCATTGTTAGCAAAAATGACACGCAGTCACCGAGAGGAAGGAGGCATTTTTATATTTAAATCTCTTCCTTTTTGTTTAAGTTGGAGGATGATTTGCAGACCGTTCCGGGGAGATGGACTGGCAGCATTACGCTTAAAAGCTTTCGCTGGATTGTTTTAGACTATTGAAAGGAGCTCTACTGAAACTCCCTTGCTGCAGGACTTCAGTTGCCTCAGCGTGTTTATCACAGGAGCTGCACTCTGTGCATGTCTTGCAAGCTCTGTAATCGCGTCCCGGGCACCGCGCGCTGACGCCGACATTTGGGTTCTATTTGCAGAGCGCCGTGGGCTGCAGGGGTTAAGTGTAATCCAGATTAGCCAGCGTTAACATTTTCCCTGCTGATATCAAAGTGTAGCAGACTGGCAGGCTGACTTGTTAGGAAGGGCTGCGAGAGGGATAACAGGCTCCGACCTTGAGAGGCCGAGCAGCCGGGCCTTGTATGGCCAAGTGCATTTACGTGTGCAGCTGATTGGCTGGAGCAGCAGCATCAGAGCCGTGACAGGTGCTGGAGGAGCCTACACCTGTTTTCCCCATATGCTGATTTAGTGATTACATTTTTGTGGGAGTTCCAGATACTGTGTGGGATACACGGAGCAAGCCAGGAAACTTGAGAAGGAATTGCAGCTTATGGTGAACTGTGATACTAAAGAATTTCAGGCTGCGAGTTGGATTTTCAATTCCTGCTTTAAAACTAAGGCAGAAATAAGCAGCATTTTGCATATATATGAATACTGAGGAAGTTGTGTGTACTTTTTATTGTACTAAAAATCAGTTGACAGTAAAAAAATGCTGGTGAATACTATGAGCTAAAATATTTTGTTTTTTAAGTCACAATTTCAGTGCGTTATGGAAATTGCTTCTGTAGGAAAACATGGGGTTTTTTTTATGGTGCTGGAAACGTCAGCTTGCAGATTTCTGATCTTTAGAGGTTTTAATGTAAAATTCATGGAATATAGATAATTTCTGACAAAAAGGAAGTACACAACTCCCTTATGCCTGTATAGTCCTTCTGCTACCTTGTGTACAGATAACATAAATCTGTTTAAAATTTGTATTGTTTTCTTCTTGAAACTTTTTTTCTGAAACATTAAAGATTTTTCCACAGGTAATGTTTTAAATATTGTTTTGTTATAAATTAGAACTTGCAGAGAAAAGGTTCTGATTGTGTAATAGGGTGAAAAACAAGAGATATAAATATATCTTGTAATTTGGTCACGAGACCTATAGTTTCACATCCTTTCTTTAATGGTTGGATTGTAGACAAGCTTGCTTTTTTTTTCCAGGGGATGTTGATGTGAGTTCTCCAGCAGAAAACAGGAAGTAGCTCCATAAAGTTAGTCTGAAGGACTCTGAAAAAGCTTATATTTAGCAAACCAAGTCATTTTAGAGAGGGATTATGTAATTTCTTTTTGCCGTTCTTGTTATCGTGCAGGATGACAGAAGTGCAGGAAGATCCTGCCTTTATCAACTACTGAGACCGAGTGTTACAGATATTAATGTCCTGCAGTTGTTTATTGGATCAAAAATCTTTGCCACTATGTTTGTCAGAGTATAACTGTATGCTCTTTAAAATGTGAATATTAAAATTGGGATGCTAAAATCAATTCATTAAAGATCCAGTAAACTGACTTTTAATTTAATAAGACTTTTAATTACCAGTGAATACATTAACTCCTTTGCCACAGGCTTGAATGTGCCTTGTCAGACAACTTCACTCCATCAGCCAGTGTCTAAAAATGATTTTGCATGCAATGCTGGGGAGATGAAGTGGTTGTAGGGGGAGGTTACCTGTGAGATGGCACCTGGGTGAACCTTTTCTCTTTGTTTACTTTGCCACTATCTTGAAAGACTGATTCTGTCTGTTGCACAGTGACTTTTGTCTGTGAAAGTTTAATGTAGTTTCAGGGGCTCTGAATGATTCAGTAGTGTACAAAACTTCTTGGCAAGTTAGTATGATTTGTATGTGAATTTTCCAATTGTATTTCAGACCTTAAGAAAGAAAGGCCTTAATGGTTGTGAGAGCCCTGATGCTGACGATTACTTTGAGCACAGTCCGCTATCGGAGGACAGATTCAGCAAACTAAATGAAGATAGTGATTTTATTTTCAAGCGAGGCCCTGTAAGTACTTTTATTTTATCTCTACTTTTTATTTGTTGATCCTTTTTATTAACTTCATTATTTAGGCTCTGAACAAGAAGGAACACAGAGGGTGCGACAGCCCGGACCCTGACACTTCATATGTGCTCACGCCACATACAGAAGAAAAATATAAAAAAATTAATGAAGAGTTTGATAATATGATGCGGAATCATAAAATCGCAGTGAGTACTAAAGTATGGTTTGTGCTTCTCTTACATGCATGAGAATTTTCATGGTGTTTGCTTACCACTGAAAATCACTTCAAAGCAAGAGGATGTAATGGCTTGAGAAGGGAAAAATACTTCTGAGGAACAATGAAATTGTGATACCTGGTCTTGTTAAAATACATTTTATTGTAAAGAATAAGAAGAATCATCTCTAGCTTTGGTTTTGCACTCCCAGTTTTTCATACCTTTGGGACACAAGACATTTCAAAATTTCAGGAGCCTACTCAATTACCTAATCCTACCTAAAAATATTTAGCAAGATAGGCTTTTGTTGTGGGATGTAGGACCATTTATTTACATTTTGTGGGCCTTCATATATCTGGTGATCAGGATTTTACAGTATGTGACAAGCAGGCAGATAGAATTGGATGAATTCTGTCATCTAACCAGTAGAATTAATTTTGCTCAAGTCTGGATATTGAAAGTTATTTAGGTATTTAAAATCAAGACTGCTGCACAATGAGAGCCACAAAAGATTGCTCCTTCTGAAATTCCAAGAGATACTTCCTTGGACACTGAAAGATAATTGAAAATTTTCTCCCATGTGCCAACCCAGTGTGCAGCCATAAGTCACTTGGCTCCAGAACTTCAGTTTGGGGATAAAAGGAGTGGAAATGTTGCATGATTTTTGTGGAGGTGTTCATGGTGACATTTAATTTCCACCTACAAAAACCAGCTAGTGTTGAGTATTACTAAGTATTTTCTAAGAAAACTAATACCAGGACTCTGGCACAGCCTTTGAATATTTTAAGAATGCAAATCTTGCAGCAGTTAAAGGAGATGGACTGGGTGGGTTAATCTGCACAGACCCTGGGGCATTTGAGTAGTGTCTCCAAATGACTGCAGATATTGGAAACCATTTAATCGTTCAGAGCATAAGAGATCTCTGGGGACTGAGCAGCAAACTGACAGTCATTGACACCCAGCATCACTTCTGTTAGCACTTCATGCTTGAATCAAGCCAATATATTTTGGGTTTTCTTTGTTTTGAAGGTTTTGCTATCTGACATTTCTGTGTTGAGACATCTTCAGGCCTCATCTCTCAGTGATAACAACACTGCCACACCAAGCTAAATGGGTTTTTGGTGAACAGCCTAAATGTGTGAACATCAGTGTAAATTAAAAGGGCAACATTATTTTTCAGTTCTACAGCTCTGTATTTGTAACTCAAATTTGACCAATTATGTTTCTGTTTTCAATACTTCTGGGGCTGTATAAGAACACAGTTTCTCTTGTTCTTGAGCACTCCTTGCTGTCAAAGGATAGGAATGAGGCAAAGCGTGAAGAATTCAGTCCTAACCAAATGAGCACCATAGATGGGCAGAGACAGCCTTTATTGTAAGGTGTGGGGGGAGGCTGTCACTTATTGGTTCTGTATTGAGAAGCCTACAGAAAAAATGTCCTAGCTGTCACCTCCTAGCCGTGTGTTCAGCGTACTTCAGGTATTTCCAGTTTACTTTGAGCTGCTTGACAGCGTGCGGTGTGAAAACACCCTGGTTTTGGTAGATAGTGAGCAGTTTCAAGTAGTTTCCCCTGAAAACAAGCACTAGTAGGGCTTGTCATTGGTTAGATACTGTGAATGATTTGCTAGCTTTGTGTTGTTCTGCTTCATTACTTTTTCCTTCCATCTGTGCCAAAAATTGATGATTATTCTTAGAATGCTTCAGTAGGGACATTGTTGTTGGCTCTCACTAGTAGGAGATTTTGTTTCTTGTAGAGAATATATTCTGCTCTTTTAATTAGTATAGTTATTGTTACATTTCTTGTATTATCTGATTTTTCATGCAGAAGTATCATTGTAATGATTTTTAAGCTGCACATGATGAAATTGCATTCTTTAAAGTGTACTTCCTAGGTCATTTGTGTTGGTCATCTGCCTTTAACTTCCTAATCACAACTACCACCTCTTTATCCTGTCAGTAAATACTCTACTGGGTTTTTGCCCTTAAATTGTACCTGTCATGGTTTTGTTTCCAGTAATTATGGGAGTTGTGAAAAAAAAATAAAAAAAGTAGTCCCTTTTGTTTCAGAAACCCATCACTGTCAAAGGATAGGAATGAGACAAAGGCCAAAGAAGTTAGTCATGACCAAATGAGTACCATAGATGGGCAGGCAGCTCAGCTTTTGATTCAATAGCTGTTGAATAACAAACATATATACTGCAGAAAAACAGTTGCCTTTTAAATAATGTTGTAAAAACTAGAATTAAAAAAATTAGATTTGCAAAAAAAATGAAGTGGTTATTCAAGCAGGGGTTTGGGGAACCTGAAATGTTTAAATTCAAATTATTGAACTTTGTGATTTCCTAAAGATTTGTTTATTTTTCTAGTCTATTGAAAAACAAAGTCTTCGAGATTAGTAGCAATATATTGACAAAGTTATTATTAGAAAATGTTTTTACTAACTTGTTCTTTTTTGTGTGATAACTGTTTGTAACGTGCATGTTTATGCTACATTTTGAAGGTACAACAGTTCATTGATTTGTAGACATGTTTAGCTTGTCATTGCTTTGTAATAATCCAAATTAACTGTTAAATCTGTTGTATTTATGAGCTTGTGAATTCATATGAATACTTTCAGTTTTCTCTGTTTGAATTTTACATATGTGCGAAGCTTGAGTAAATTCTTTGGATTTGTAATTATGTGATGTGTAAGAATTTAACACAATACTTTACAACAAATGGATATTTTAAAACTGTATGCTTAATAGAGTTTAAAAACTAACAGAATTAACTTTAATAAAAACCAACAAACTGCTATAACTGAGACATTTTCTAATGTGCTGTTTCTGCAAACACAGTTAATGCTAACGGTGTTGTCTTGTTGTCCCTCGTTTTCTGTCCCGCAGCCCGGCTTGCCCGCCCAGAACTTCTCCATGTCGGTGACGGTTCCAGTGTCCAATCCCAACACTTTAACCTACAGCAACCCAGGGAGCTCCCTGGTGTCCCCATCCCTGGCTGCCAGCTCCTCGCTCACGGACACGACCATGCTGTCCCCACCCCAGAGCACCCTGCACCGCAACGTGTCCCCCGGGGCGCCGCAGAGACCGCCCAGCGCCGGCAACGCAGGTGAGCTCTGCTGCTGCTGCCCCTTTCCCCCACACTCCCTGGCATCTTCTGTCAGAACCCACAAAAACCCTCCCAAGTTACAAGTTCTCGGTGGTTTCAGTGCATTTGCACAGTTGAAGTTTTGATGTACAGAATTACACGGTACCCTAACGGGGCAAGTCAGTTTAATGCTCTGGCTTATTTTGGTTAGGTGGAATGCTGGGGACAACTGATCTCTCAGTGCCAAATGGAGCTGGTACCAGTCCAGTGGGTAAGTGTAGTATTGTGCCTTTGTTATAAAAAATAGTCTTGTGGTTTCAGTTTCTCAGTTATTCAAAAGCAATTTTTTATTTTGACTCTTTGGAAAAAGTGGCCGTGGAAGAACAAAGGTTGTAATTATTTTAGCTGCACTGTTATTGTCAAGTTTTATAAATTATTATCAGGCATTTAACTTTCTATTGCTGTGCCCTTTCCACTTCAGTAATATTTGCCTTTTTTATTTTAGTGGCTTTCAGTAGTAGTGTGCTGCTGCTGCTTTTGTGTTTCTCTACAGGTATAATTACAGCATTCTAAAAACATCTTATGTTTGCCAAATCTGAATTACTGCACTAAAGGCAACTCAGCTCAGTTCTCAACTTCAGTATTTGCAGGATCTGGATGTTTGATGCTGGCTGTGGTGCCAATCAGAATGAAGCAAATACAGACCGTATTGTTTGTATTGCCATGTGTATCTTGCTAATCATTTTCTAGCAATGATATGAAGAAAGCAATAAATCTTGGAAACTGATAGCTAAAGATATGTCTTAGTTTTGGATGATGATCAGAATTTCTTTTGAAAACAAAATAGATATCTTGCCAAAAATCAAATCCACAGTATTTTTTGGCCTTCAGTAAAAATATATGATAGCACTTTTTCATTTCAATAGTATTTTGTCTCCTGAACAAAATTTAGCACTCTGATAGAGGGGCAGGCAGCCACTGAAATGTGTCGTGCCACAGACAGACAAAATAAATGACAGCTCACCCACTTTGGTCACGTTCCTCCTTGCCACTGGAAGTCGTGCTGGCTGAAGGTCAGATTTGCAAACACACCTAACCCCCCTTGGGAAGTGTTCATAGCATGGAATTAGAGAAGCAACTGTTGACCTTTCAGTGTTTGCCCACTGGCTACTTAGTGTGGCAGCTGGGAAAAAGTTCTTTGAACATCGAGTCAGGCAATTGAATTGATGAATAAAAAATGTTGCAACTCTCCAAGGCTGAAAGCACAGGATTGACTTTCCACTCTTTATCCATTCCTTGGCTATGTGCAGCAAAGATATGAAATATTAAAGAGTGGTTTCCATCAGGTAGGCAAAATTTTAAATGGAGGAAACATCCTCAGTTGAAAAAAGATGACTGTTTTTAGAAACTGTAGAGGTCAGATGTTGATTTCCATAGAATTTTTAAAGTCAGACTAAATAAGTTTATTATCAGGCTGTTTCAGGCCTCTTTTCCCAAATCAGGCTTTATTAAGAGCAGCTTCAGATTGAAGACTCCTTGCTTCAATAAGCAAATAAAACAGTGGTTACAGTGCTTGCCATAGGGTATCAAACTCTAGAAATGCCCAGTTACAGTAGCCTTGGGAACATATTTAATGCAGTAAAATGTTTGCCTCCTTGCATTTATTAATAGTTTATGTAAAAAGTCAAAATGCATCACTTATCTCTTACTTTGCAGAACATCACACCCAAGATGTTATACATATACCCACTCACTTCTAGAAAGGTTTGTCATGCAAGTGAGAGTTGTGACTGTACAAGAACAGAGGAACATCTTTAAGTACCTCTAGTGAAACTCAAATACCTGGTTAACACCAGAATGCTAAATCAGAGGAGTTGTCAGAGCTCCACTTGCTGTAAGTCATGGCATAAAAACTTTTAACTACTGACAGGTGCACAGGAACCTTCTCAGTTACAGCCACAATCAAGAAATCATACGTAACCAGATTGACTAAATCTGCTGTCAACTTGAGCTTGACAGCTGCTGTTGAAATGTATCTCTTGTTAATTATGTCTGCAGACAATAATGGTTTTAGTTTCTTGCTACATTTATTGTAGAATTCACTTTTAAAAAATCGATTTTCTTCTTTTAGCTTCCAGGTTATTTTTTAACTTCTTAGGAATGGGGAATTTTCCTATGGATGTAGTGAAAGGTCACGTGCCAAATTTGCAGCTCACAATTTATAGGAGTGATGTCAGAGGTAAAGATGGAGTACTGACATATCCTTATTCCCAGATATTATCTTACAAATAAATAAATCAAGGAAAAACTAATCTTCTTCAATATTATGAAGTTCTTGTGCATCTGAGATTTTGTTCTCATTTCCTTGAAAGACACTTAAATGCCTTTATCTCTTAGTAACAAACAAGTAAAGGTTATATTGCTTATTTGGGACCCAGTTCAAACAAAGATGTTGCATAAAATGGCTCATATTGAGTTCACATGAGTCTTTTTCTCAAGTCCTGGGTAACTTGATTGGAATGGAAATGATTTGCTTTAGCAGTCAATCTGCCAACTTAACAGTTTTTCTGTGGAAAATAACTTTGAGTAAAAATATCTGCATGTTGTAGCAAAGATTGGTAGGTGGTTTTTTATATCCAGAACAGAAAATTTTGTGATCACTTTATAATACTGAGAGCTTACTTCACATGCAGCTGTCATAACTCTGAAAAAGCATTTTCATTTTGTAATATTTTTAAAATTCTACCCACCACATAAAAAACATTTGCTGAAAATTTTTACTTGGCAAATATACCAGTTTTGAGAGGGGAAAAAATGTCCAGCATTATAATGGAGTTTGCTCTAGAGCTCATTTATTTTTTCTGTTAATTAGATGAAATTTTTCTGGGCTAGAACATTGACGATCTTGTTGCTCCTGGTCAATGTTAAACCTTGTTCAATTTGTGATGGGCATCAGAGGTGCTCTAGGAGTCTCATATCACCAGGATGTGGAGAACACTTGGCAAAGTAGAGCCTCACAAGCCCAGAAACAGGGGAGAGTTTCTTTGGCTTAGGACTGGATGGATGATGGATGGATGGATGGATGGATGGATGGATGGATGGATGGATGGATGGATGGGTGGATGGATGGATGGATGGATGATGGATGGATGGGTGGATGGATGGATGGATGGATGGATGGATATATATTCCAGTTTGCCATGAGTTCTGCTTTGCTATGTTCCAACAGATTGGTATCATTGCATGAATCATCCACAGGTTGCCAGTGAAATGCACTTGCAGTGTCCTTGTGCCATCCTTGAGGACTCTGAGAATCAGGAAAGCTCAGAAATGCCACCACAGTTACTCTGTCTCTGCTTTTTCTTCCAAGCCTTGCACTTGTGGTATTGAGCCAGAGCCATGCCAAGGACCTGAGCTGGTTTTCATTGCCAAGGCTGCATGAAAACCGTAAACCTTGAGACCTAAGCTCTTCCCAGTCCCAGAGGATTCTTAAGGAATTTTTGCAAGTGGAGGCTGTTTTTGATTTCACAAAGACACAGTAATTTCTGTGTGCACATTTCTGTGTCAGTGAAATAGCCCTTCTGGTCAATAATGCAATCATGGAAACAGTTAATTTTTTTGAAAAAATAAATGGAAATTGTCTTTCCTCTTACATTTTTACCATCAGGAGAATGGATAAAAGGACCTGGTCTGCTTGGGTACTGAATTTCTGCTCTTTGTTCCAGAGCTGTACCTTCTCTAATGTCCTCACTAATCTTCAGGTTCTGAGAATGTGAAATAACCTCAGGAATACTGATTTTCTTTGGAGCAGAACTGAAGGCTGTATCTGTTGGAAAAGCTGTGTCTTGTGAGTTGTTGGATCTCTACTTCAGTCTAGATCCTGTGTGGTCTTCAATCCTGGCCCGAGGAGGGATTTTGCAGAGGTGCCACTGACAGCTTGCACACACCTGTAAAACTGCTTGGAGTTGCCAGAAAGGGATCAAGACAGAACTGGGAATAGCCACACCTGCAAAGGTGTAAATGGTGTTCCCTTTGTCTTGAGGGCTTGGCTGATGGGGGGAGCTTTTTGTGTGTGAGGATGAAAGAATCTCTGAGCTTGGTTTTGCACAAGTCTGAATCTGCTGCAGTCTGGAGTGTACCAGAGGCTTCAATAACAGAAAGGCTCCCTGTGCACACCTTTCTAGTCTTGTTTGGTTTGTGAAATGAGACACCCCAGTAGGAGTATCCAACTGACTCCTGAAAAACACCTCTTGCAGTTTCAGGCAAATGTTCTGCATTGATGCTATCAGCCTCTTCCTTAAGAAAGCAGCTTTCTTCTGCCTCCACCCCACTCTGACGTTTACATAATGTCCCCGTGCCAGCCTCTTAACCTGCATCAGGTACAGGCCTTGGCCCTGTGGGAGGGGACCACCTTAAAAAAGCAGCTGTAAATAAACCCTGAGCATGTTCCTACTTCGGGCTGTGCACTCCTGCTGCTATTTCAGGTCTGTGCTTCCTCTTCAGTGTGACAGGGAGGATCAGTCCCAGGTAGGCTTTCCCTAGTCACATCTCCTTACTTCCCAGCTGTATGGAAAGGGATCTGGCTCCAGAATATCTGTTCACCTGCTGCTAAATGCAGCACACAAAGGTTCCTGCTGTGCTGTCAGTAGTGTTGAGGCATCGTGGCTTGCCTTGCTCTGATCTTGGAGAGGACACAGGTCAGTACCCAGGGGAGGGGCTGAGGGATCCCTGAGGAACATGAGATCAGCCTGTTGACTGCTGCAGCTTCCAGGCTCTCCTGAAGAAAAAGGAGTTGTAGGAGTGGGCTGCAGGGCCACAGAGTGTGAGCTGAACACTTCTCCTTTGCTGGACATTGTCAGCACACAACAAAGGCTGATCCATCCATCGATCTCTGATTAAATCAGCTCACAAGAAATGACTGGCTGAAATCAGCATAAAAAACATGCTGGTAAGAAGAAAGAAGGTATTTGATTTTTTTTTTTTTTTAACTGTAGCTCTTATTCCTTGGAAACCATCCATCTGCATGACATGAGGTCAATTCAGCCCCTGAACTACCCTTAGGTTTCAGTTGAAATTTCATATCTTGCTATGTGTGTTTGTTATCTTACCAAAATTTCTGCCATTTACATGACAATTCTGGTTAGAATTTTCCTTACACAGAACAAATTATTAATCTCCCAGCTGTTAAAGTAAGTCTCAACATTTACATAATGTCCCCTTGCTCAGGATACACTGCCACATCCCAGGCTGTGGTAAACATTGCATTTCTCTCCTCCTTTCTCTGCCTCTCTATATTTTGGCTTTGTATAGACACACAGAAATCAGCAAGCTTAGGAAGTAAACTGATGTAATTAACTGTAATCTGTTTAATTGACAGAAGACCTAAAAGACATCCAGTTGCTGTTGGTGATGTTTCACTCAGATACAAGAGCAATATGTCTTTATTTATGTTTGCTGTTGCATTCTGAATAATAACTACCCCTTTAAATGCTAAATATCCTTGAAAATTCTTTCTCCTTTTATGTAGCTGTAGGCAAAAGAAAATTTCCAACAACCTGGGAAATGAGCTCTTTTTAAAGTTCTGTAACATGACTAAGCATTCCCTTGACATTTAGTCATGTGTATTTCTTTTTTGCTGCCTTTTAATACCTAAAGTACTGCCTTAGAAGCATAAATCTTACATGTTACACATGTTTCAAGACTTTATGTTACTGTCAAAGGTGTATTTTAATTCTGATTATAGTATTATCTGAAACATTGATTTGTAAAGATCAGTGGAAATACAATTATTTCAGATTCCTTGAGATATTACAGTAAATTCTTTCCAAAGCTAATACAGAACTGGAGCTTTCTGAAGTGATGGTAGAATCAGCAGTGATTGCTGTGCAGAGCTGAAAATGGTAGGAACGGCATATGCTGTTTTTAATTTCCACTTGAATCTGTCATACTAAACCCCAAAAGTAAACAAATTGAGCAACTAATGCACACAGAAATGCTATTGTTGGTTTTACTTGCAATATGTCCTCCTGCCCAAGGTTCTTCATGTAAATGTTTTCCTTCAGTAGATCTTATCTGGCCTTGTGAATCAATGATGTGTTGCAAACACATTTTTCAGTTTGCTTCTAAATATGTGACGTCTGTTGGGTTCTATGATGTCACTGGAGGCATAAATATTTATTTACTACAATCCTTATTTTTGCTTAATCTTACATGGTTTAGCTGCTTGCCCACAATTATTCCAAAGCTGTGTATAATTGTGTTCAGTTTTTGTCCAAAATGAACCACCAGAAAAAAAAATAAAAAAAAAATTAGTGGCATCAATGCCTATAATTTATTTCTTGAGTAGTAATAAGTACATGGAGTACTTTCCAGCCACGTGTGTTCATTGTTTCAGCTGATGTGATTTATGTAGTGAAATATGAGTCTGGCTCATGTAATTGAATGCTGTGTCTTGGGCTGCAGGACAGTAAATGAGATTAAGCTGTGTTGTGTCTCTGAAGGCAGAATATCCAGTTGGTATCATGGGTGGGTTGTAACATTTCACTTCAGAAAAAAAGTTGTTTCAAAAGTAAACACTTTCTGACTAAACAAGAAGTAGGCTAATGTATGTTGGCAGGGTTTGTTATCATCAAATCTAATTAAATTATGATTCATATAATTGAGATCTTATATTTGCATTGGTGTCTGTTTTCCAAAGGACTGTTTTGAACATGCTTTCGTGTCTGTTTTAAGGAATTGGAGTTAAATAAAACTCTTCCTTCTTAAGTAAAAACGGTTGTATTTTTACACACATGTAGGATTTTATATTCTGTTTCCATATGCAGTTTGAAAATGTTTTTAAACATAAAGTATTGTCTTTGGGGAAGATCTATAGTGGGTAGGGCAGAAACAATTTCTGTATTATATGAAATAGTAAGTAGAATTTATGGGGTTATTAAGGCCTCGGTTTGGCAAAGGGCTGTGTAGTTGCATCATCCTGTAATCATTATCTTTTTCTGGCTCCTGACCTTGCTCTAAGAAATACCACACGTTCAGTTATCCTTTCACTCTTAACTGGTAATTTGATTCTCTTATTAGATTATTACAAGGAAAAAGGCTTGAAGTTTCATACTAAAAATGAATATTCTGCACTCTTATTGCAGCCCTAGCCTGTGATCCTTCAGATGATCGATACAGACACTCCAGTGTTTGCTCAGTGTTCAGTGCCTGCTCTTTATCACAAAGGGCTGCAATGGGATTCATACCCATGGTATTATTGCACACTTAGGATATTTTTTGTTACTGTTTCTCCCATTTTTAATATGTTCTAAACACTCCTTTTGAGAAGTGCTCAGCCTTTTGTCAGAAGAAATGCTTTGACTCTGCCCTGCTGCTGCCTGATACTGCGGAGAGCAGGCAGTGGCAGGGAGTTTGTTGTTTTTGACAGCACCACTAAAAGCAAGAAATGTTTCTGAAGGATTGGCAGAGCCTTGGAGTAAGGGCTCAGGAAATGACTGGATTGGGTGTGGAAGAGAGACACTGTCCAGATTTAACACACAGGCTACTGAAATACTTGAACCAGAGGACAGGAAATGGTATCATAGGATGGCCCAAAGTGCTGTACAGAACCCCATTGTTTGTACAGAGTGGGATTGTTGTGCAGCTTAAACTGCTCAGAACTCACAGCCCTGCCATGGAAAGGTGACACAGCCCCAGTGAGTAATAAAATGCTGCTGATGATTGTATTAAAGCCCAGACTTTGCTTCCATTATAACATTAAGTTCTTTAAATGCTCTGGCATTTTTGCTGAAAATGGGGGATGCCATAACAAAGTTTCAGGTATAATTTAGTGAAAATTATGCCATTTTCTGGTGTTTTTCCTCCCTAGCATGTTTTCAAATCCGTGTAATTTTTACCCTGTCCATTGTGTAGGATGTCTCTCAGTCTCTGCAGGCTGGCTGTAGCTCATGCTGCCCTCATTTATAATGGATAGGAATTGATGCATAACTGTGTTAACAAAATCATGATTCTACGAAAACCATCTCCGTTTCAGGAACCTTATGGGTAGCACGGAACTAAATTTCTCCTTTTGGCTTGTTGGTTTTTCCATGTGACCCAGCTGTGGAGAGTTTTCTCCTACCAGTCAAGAGTATATTTAGCTCTAGTGTGTATTCTCAGCTCCAGCCGAGCTTTTCAACCCCTCCACCTAAATTTTATCACTACCCTAAAAGCATCTGAATAAATTCTGCTGTTTTCTGCTGAGGAATGTAGATCCTTTAATCACAAAATGAGGGTTTGCTGTGGTTTTTAATACAGAAGGAAGAATGCTGACATTAAAAACTTTACTTTCTGCTGTGTTCCTTCTTTCCCCCATAAGTTCTGAGTTAAAAGTCATATTCCCATACCTCCTATGCAAATGCTTCAGGAAAGTACTAAATTAGAATGACTCCTCCTTGCTTTGTTAACCTTCTGTTAACCTTGAAAAACTCAAGGGACATATCAGATCATCCATGTATGGTCAGGCTTTTGGCACAGTGGGAAATCCACACAGTGAGTAAATCCAGAGGAGGCGGCCTCGCAGCATCCTGGTGAATTCCCATCGAGGTTCTCATGTGCCCTGGCTGAGTATCTTGGTTATACCAGGCACCTCCATGAGGTTTTGTGCCCTTGCTGTGACATGTTGCTGTTCTTCCTTCTTGCTGTGCTTTTAAAGGCATTTAAAATGCTGCTAAAGATGGTAGAATGTGACACTGACAACTTTCTTATTTTAATTGCTTTTAGATTAATATGTATTTAATGCAATAAAATTGGATTGGGCATAAGGGCCTATTCAAATTAGAATAATAATGCAAAATTCATGCCAGCGTGGTGCTATGGGCGATTAGGAGAGAATTTCCCACACAGTGAACTTTGTCTCATAGACTTTTCCCCAATTGTGCCTATAAAAGCTGCTTTCAGAGCTGCAGTATTAGTGCAAACAGAATCTTACTATGAATTGTGTTTATTTATACACACACACACAGGTTCTGTAGGGTGAACTATGGGGTTCCCTGTTGCAAAATTCTCCCTAACAACTTTTTTTCTGTTTGCAGCTGAATAAGGTTTGTGTATTTTGGGAATTGTTGCTATAAATATTCTGTGATTGGAATGTGGCTTTAATTTTTTTTCTGAGAAATATATTTTGGTTAACATGATTGGTGCTTCTGTCAGGATGGGAAAATAGAATACTGGGCACTTCACTGATTTACTGCCATGGTGCTGTTTTCTGGTCAGTTCTAAGTGTGAGCTGAGGACTCTATCCTGACCGTATTCAGCTTTTGGAGATTTCAGTGCTGAATCCTGGATCTGTAGGCTTTGGCTTGTCCAATTCTACTTAAAACAAGTACCAGGAGTAAGATAGAGAAAGACTTTGTTAAATAAACCTATGGGCATGAGTGATGTGTATATCTGGAATGAATTTGAAGGGAAAGAATTTGTTCCCCTTGTTAAATATAGCAATCAGACAGTAAATATTGATGCTGAAATTAGTCCTACAGATCTTGGAGGTATATGAAGAATAAATTTTAGAAACAGAGACTTTAAGAGCTGATCTTTTGTTCTCACAGGCAACAATTCAGTGTAGTCCATGCTCTCTTTTGTGGGGGTGGGGACCAAGTGGACTTGTGCAAAACCCTCACTTTTCTGCAGCCTCAGCCTGGAGGAGTTTCAAAGGGCAAACTAAACACAACGGATGTTATTAGAAATAGTTCTTCGGCAATTTGCTCTTCTCAGCGTTTAAGCTGCCACAGTGTGCCCTTGAAGTGATATTCCCTTTCCATATTGATCCTCTGGTCAGAGTGGTTCGTGTTTGTTCGATTGTTCAATACTCAGCCCCTTGTGGGAAGTTTGTTATCGGAACTTTTAGGAAATAAATATTTCATAACTGGTACGTGAGCACCAAAATTTTGTATTGTCCTTCTCCTCAGTCTTACGGTCCATTCGTTTCTCCTCTTTCAGGAAATGGGTTTGTGAATTCCAGAGCTTCACCAAGTCTACTTGGTACCAGTGGTGGTGGGAATGGCCTAGGCAAAGTCATGCCTACAAAGTCCCCACCTCCACCAGGAGGAGGAAACCTTGGCATGAACAACCGCAAACCCGACCTCCGTGTCGTCATCCCACCCTCCAGCAAGGGCATGATGCCGCCACTGGTGAGTTAAAACATTTGTTCTGGGTCTGGCTTTGTGGAAATGGACTCTTCTGCCCACATGCACAGGGAGAAACTGTCTCACCTGCTTACCATAGGGTACAGGAATAGAGGGGTGTTTGTATTCTGAAATGCCACTGATGAAAATCAAAAGTACAAATTGTGACATGGGGAGAAGTTCAGCTTGTAAGGAATTTTTACAGCTGTCAAACAGCAGTCTGACCTAAACATGGTAAGAGCACAATCGTAGAGATGGGGCTGGGGACTTCGGTGTTCTGATCTGACATCCCTCTGACTTGGTACTGAGAACTGCGGTGCTTTGGAGGATGTGGGTTTTAAAAAGGGCTGTCCATTATTCCGTGGAGGAATGGCTGATCTTATTGGTGATGTGAGCTCTATTAACGTGCCCTAAAGCACATTTTGTACCTGTTCTTCCTGGGTTGTAATGGCTGTGGGATGTGAAGTGCAGCTTCCGTGGTGAGGAAGGGCTGAGAGCAGCACTGGTCTGATGTGGCACCGTGGAACGTGACCTTGGCTGTCCTGCGGGGCCATCAAAGAGCGCTGAGATGCTCTGCAGGGCTGCTCTGCACTGAGCACTGATGTTTGTCCAGCCAGGCTGGGAATAGCACACGAGTTTCGTGTCAGCCATGAGGCAACCACGGCCTCGAGCCCAGAACAGGTCCTGCAGGAAGTGTTACTCTGTTTTTCCTTTAATTTACTTGGCCAAATCCTTTGGTCTTAGTCTTTTGCTGCCATGTAGAAATTTTCAATGTCTCTGTGGATGTTTTCTGTGTATGGAAGAATGGGCCATAACCAGGAGGAGCAGGATATAAACAACACAAGTACTCTCTGTATAATTCCTGTTTGTCTTTAAGCCACCACAAGTGCTTACATTTGTTGCTGGTACTCATGATGAATAATACCAAATTAATCCAAGTAACAAAAGCTATAATTAGCCTCAGAGTAATGAATCTTGAAAAAAAAAGGTTTTTCTAGGAATACTGAAGTGTAGGAGAGATAGGAGGTACCCTGGCTGATCATTACAGTGACAATTGCACTTCAAATTAGAAATGGCAACAATAATGCAGTTCTGATGTTACTGGTACACAGCACCTATTTAATGTTGTGTTGTGAAGAACATCATATTCAGCTTTGGGTTTGTTTGTGGTTTTGGGGAAATTGGGAGATTTCAGAGTAGATGCTGGCATGGAATGATGGCTGTATGTGAAAAGTGTTTTGTTGCTGAGCTGGTTTATTGGACCAGGACAGCCAGAGACTGCCGTGCTGCACATCCACGTGTGCAGCCGTGTCCTTGGGGTCACCAAGCTCTTGCTGCACCAATTTCCCCAAAGCCAGTGTTCTCAGTACAAATTTTATGTGACACGAATTTCACGAAGTATTACATTTCTAGCAGTATTATCTACAGAATCAGGTGGCAAATCCACATTATTAATTAAAATGAATCAAAATCCTGATGCACAAACGTGACTTTTTCTTTCATTTGAAAGCAATGCTATTTTTAGTAACTGTGTTATCCCTCTTGTTTGCTGAGTACAGTCGGAGGAGGATGAATTGGAGTTGGTGAGTTTGGGCTGCTGTTTGCTGAGAGACAGCAAGATGCTGGAAATGTCTTTCACTACAGCTTTTTAACTGTAGTTTCATTACATATTTTAAATAATTCCAGTGTTCCCTTGGTAGCAGACAAAAATACATTTGTTTTATCAAACTCAAAACCCGACCAATTCAAGTTGAAAACACATCCAAAGTCAGCGCTTGCCATTTGTAAACTTCTATTTTTTTTTCCTGAAAATGTTTCTGTTTTTCTTGGAGGGAACATTGGAAAAGAGCCTTACAAAGTAACTGTCCATGTCTATAGGATTTGTATTGCCTTCTATATGAAATACAAATAATCACTTCCCATCCCCTAAATTACTGGAATATTTTTAGAAAGTGGCTTCACTTGTGAAGTTCTTCAGATTTGTAACACCAGCCCTGTGTTACTTCTCTTCCTTTCAAGGGGATGACATCATTGCTGGTGAGGTCACCTTTTTGGAGGTTAGAATTATTTCATCCTGCGTGAGATTATCAAACCACAGGGGTGTTCCCTGTTTACCAAAAGGAACAGAGAATTGCAAATGAATAATTCTACCTTTTTTTTTCCAGTGGAAAGATATTCTGCTTTTAAAAGGAAGCTCTTGGGATTTGTGTGTTTTCTATTTTTTTTTCCCCCAAAAGGTTTTAACATTTGGCGTTCTGTCTGGAAAATTAACATAAGGCTAAAATAATTTGTAACTTATTTTTAGAGCAAATTTCAAATTGTTTGGCTGCTGTGGCACAAACCAGGCAGAAGATGCTGTGTCAGAATCAGAGAAATAAGTCAACCTATTACAGACCTTGACTTGTTGAACATGGACCTGTTGCTGATTTGAGGCTCTAATTGCATGAAAGCATGGAAAATGTAGTGATTTAGATAAATTTCTTGATGAATGCATGCTGCTGGTTGATTTTTAACTTAAACATGAGAAACAGATTTAAAAAGTAAGGGAAAATAGTTTTTGATATTCAATATTGAAGTTTTTAAGCATTATTGGGATGTTTTGCTCATTGAGCACTTAAAGAGCTCTCCCACTTTCCTCTCGCCTTCAGAGAGGAGTGTCTGGTTTTCAGTGCAAGAACAAAACCTCAGTGTAAAAGCACTTTTATCAGATGGCACTGGAATGAAAACCCTTGGCCTGGGGGATTCCCTGCGGATGGAGCCGCCGTGGGTCCCGCGTGCGGCGTGGGCCATCTAGTGGCTCCAGAAACTGGGACCGGCTCTGCCAGCAGCACTCACACAAAGGAAAGGTGCAGAGTCTGCCTCAAACGTGGCAAGGAAACACAAGCTGCACCTGCAGGGTTCTGTCTGCTGCTAATTCCTCCAAATCCATCTGTGAACACTCGCTCTGCGTGTTGGAGCTGAGCACTGAACATGAAAAGCAGCTACCGACGGTAGCGGAGCGTGACAGAGATGCTGAATTCTTCCTGCTACATTTGTACCACTTAAAAAGATTTAAAAAAAGAGATCCTGAAATTTGTCCTGAATCTCCAAGGACAACAAATATTGGGCTCATCTAAATATTGCTTAGTATCTTTGTGTGGCTGAGTGTTCCAAGAACTATATTCAGAAAGAATTTACCTCAGAAAACCACCTTTATTAGCCACTCAAAAAAAAAAAAAAGTCCCGTAAGGAAATCCTTTGGTCTGGATTGTTTCCCAGTATATTCCTCTTTACTTTTCCATTATGCAGTAATCCCAACTTTATAGGCAGCCATCCAAGAAAGCTTTGGAGAAAGGTCAATTCCTGACAGACATGAAAATCTGTTCTAATAACATCTCTTTATGCCAGATAAACTTGGTCTAGGGGAGATTTTCAGAAGTACATAAGTGATTTAAAGGGATCAATTACAGAAAATCAGAGGGACTTTCTCTGGGAATTGGAGCTTTGAAACCTGGGAGCTCTGAAGGAGGGAGGGCACATCTGCCAATGTGTGTGTTTGGCAACAAATGTCAGAGAGCCCCCAAATCCTTGAGAGGCTCAAAGGTGGGAATTCCAGAGCAGCCAGACACGAGAGAGATCAGAAGCTGGCAGCCAGTGACAGCTGTGGCTAATTTTAAGATGGGAGCTGTGATACATATTTCTTTCTTTAAATGGGAAAGATACAAGATTGATAACCCTCAATTCATCTTCATAAATTTAAGTTTAAAATTGAATACAGCCCCATTTCTGTACCTCCTCATTCTGATATTTTTAAGGGAATGATGCATTTTTAATGCTGCTCATTCTCTCAAGATTAGAGTGGAGAAAAAAGTTAAGTGCTGCAGATCCTGAAATACCTGTGTCTGAAATAAGGGAAAGGAGTAGTAACTTCAGTTTTGTAAAGTTATGAAATGGATCCCTACCAAAGCGATGAGAAACTGCTCCTTTTGTAGCAAATATTTTTTCAGAGATAGAGAGAAGTTTGCTTTAAAAAATGACATTTCCAGCAGATAGAAACCCAGCTCCTTGTAGAAATACCGGGTGTAGAGAATTCTACGAGTTCTGCAGATAAAAGTAAATATCTCTTCTTGAAAAATAAAACCCTAGCATTTTTGGTTCTTGACAGTATTTGTCATAGCCAAATGTTGAACCTCATATTTTTCAGGAAGATTTGCAGTTGCCACCACGGAGATCAGAACGTTCTGTGGCAGCAGCTTTGCTGTCTGGTGCTATTCACCACAGTGTTTAATTAATTTTCTAACCAGCAAATTTGGTTAGGGGTTATTTTGAGTGATGTGTTTGCTGCAGATGTTCATTCCAGTATATGGGAAAGAAAGACTGTTATTAAAAAGCCGAATTGTGCCCACAGTTAAATTTCCTGAGACAATCTAGTTTAGCTATTTTCTCTGTCAGAAAAGCACCATTGCTCTTTGTGAAGTCAAGTGTCATTTGCTTGGAAACATATCTGCATTATAACAAGTATTCTCTCAGTTTCTCAGGAACCATGGGAACAGCAAGATTATTTTATCACTGAAGTCTTATCAACACAAATTTAGAAGATCTCTGTGTTCCTTTCAGGACAGGTGTAGTCAGCACAGTGTCAAAACTGGTAGCTGAAATTTGGAAAATTGGATAAACAACTGTGAAGTGGGAGAATCTCTTCTGGTGGAACTGCACCTCACCATCTGCACTAAAACCTCTTCAAAAATAAGAATCAAAACTCTTAAATCACTTAAGAACTTCTGAGAATTGTTTTGTGTGTCTCTAAGAAATTGCATTTATTTTTGTGTGCCCTACATTGCTAACACTGTTGAAATCTGCATGCTTGGGAAGTGGCCCGGTGAGCCTTCAATTAATTTTTCATTTCGATTTGCCAAGATCATTTTGGTTGTCTTGAAATATTTTAGTTTTTTTAGAAAACCAATCCTGACAAAAAGGTTGCGTTCCTAACTCAGAGATGCAGCAGAGCAGCACGCTGGAATGCAATGCTCTGTTACACTGGCACTGCATTTCCCGTTGCTGTCCCCGGTCTCACAAGGTTTGTTATTTCCATCCCTTGCAGAATACCCAAAGGATAAGCAGCTCTCAGTCCACGCAGCCCCTGGCCACCCCCGTGGTGTCGGTGACGACTCCGAGCCTGCCCCCGCAGGGTCTCGTGTACTCGGCCATGCCCACTGCCTACAACACTGGTAAGCCCTGCTGGGGTCAGGGCTGCGACTGCGCCCACGCCAGTCAGAAGCCCAGGAAATTCACATTTCTGTGACACCTGACTTTGTTTTCCTGTTCAGTTCAATTGAAGGCTCTTACTCATCAAAACTGAGTCTGTGGCAATCCTGCCAGGAACTGGAGTGCCTCACGTTTAGGCAATAGCTGTTCCTTCAGTACTTCTGTTCTTCAGATACTTTTATTGTCTGCAGGACCTTAAAGCTACTTTTTATCCAAGCTGGGTGTGATGTATGGAATTGGGTAATGTAAAAGTGATGAGTGGTTTGCTGGTTGGGAAAGTAGTTCATGAAAATCAAGTAATAAGTGATGGAACATGAGGAAATGGCAGCCTCAAGTTGCACAAGGGGACTTTTAGGTTGGATATTGGGGAAAATTTCTTCACCAAAAAGGTTGTCCAACATCCACCAGAGCATTGGTGGAATTCCACCCCTCCAAAGATGGGATTTTATACATTTTCTCCACTCTTAGCTTTGAAAGTCTTCAGTGCAGTTTTTAGTTTAGCCAGCCAAACACCTCACATCCTCTTGTATCTCTTAGTGTTAATGAGCTCGTTAGCTGGCAGTGCCCTGGGCGCTGCTGCAGCCAGGAAGGTGCACCCACAGCCAGGGGCTGTCCTGGGCCAGGGGCTGTGCTCTCCTCACACCCCTCAGCCAGGGGCTGTGTTTGCCCTGCAGCAGGGAGTGCAGAAGTTGGGCTGCAGGAGCAGTGCCACGGGCAGCAGGGAACGGCTCTGGCTGATCAGTTAAGTGTGGGTAGCTGGACATGCAGACCTTGCTTTGACTCTTGCCCCGGAGCTGGTTCAGCTCTTGTGCTCAGTGGCTGTTCAGAGCAAACCCTTCTGGTCCCTGCTCACAGGAGCCTCACTGAGTTTCACCTGACACATCCCTTCTGTCCAGCTGGATGCTGTTTGAGGAGCAGCGCTGGCTGCATCCCTCACTCAGAATAACCTGTGAGCTGGTGGCTGAAATATCCAAAAGCTGAGAGGGGCTTGAATCTCAGGGAGCAGCAAAGGCAGTGGGAACTGATGTCCTGCGTAATGGACAAGTGCTGGTACCACTGGGGTGTGATTTTAAACTCCAGCCCATTTCCTTTGATAATGCAAATAATTTGTGCAAAGCTTTTAGCCTTTAGTGGTTTTCACACACTTTAGAATCGTTTCTATTAGATTGAACCTTTCAGGGGATTTGCAGAAAGAAATTTGATGTTGAAACCAAATTGTTGCCTGGGGATTCTCAGGGTAGTCACCACTTACAGCACGATTTCAGTTTTGCAGTTCAAGGACTAAGATAAAATTTAAATACCTTAATTGTTTTTCTGGATTGATAGGGTTGTTCTTTTCAGGACTGGAAGGGATAGCTTCAGCTCTTGAATCCTTAATTAAAATGTTGGATATCAGTTTTCCACAAATACCCTGTTTTATATAATCTGTTTTGGTATTCTGTAGATTGTTGGAGGAAGGGCCAGAATCAACTGAGTTACTGGTTCTACTGGCACTAAAAGAAGAATAATTTCAAGCCCCCTGCAATTAGTTAATTAGTAATTGACACCTGAGCAGAGCACACCAAGCCATAAATAAATTCCTGGCTTCAGGGCAGTTGTTTTGCAGAGGTACAAACTTGGGGTTGCTGCTTGTGGGGGTCACCAGAGTTACAGTTTCTGTGGTGCAGAAGATGCTCTTGTGTGTACATCTCATGTCAGGTCACTCCTGCAGCAGGGGTGTCCTGTCACTGCCAGCAGATATGTGATTATATAGGGAATTAATAATGCAGCTAATTGTGTAGTGACTTATGTGCTCTTTGGAAAAATAACCTCCTCAAAGCCCTGTCACCAGACACGTTCTGTCTGAAGTGTCAGAAGTTAATTGTCCATGGTCATAAAAGCTGTAATTGCAATGGAAAGAAATTACATGGGAACTGAATTCCTGTCAGTGTCTCCTTAGGTCTGCTCTGACAGATCCCATCAGCCCAGCACATCCATCTCCAGGGCGAACCTGGGCTGCACTGGGCAGGTGTCCGAGGCCTGGCTGCTTTGAAGGCTCAGTGCATGTCTGGGTCACTGCAAGGGCTGCACAGTTTTTATTTTTCCTTTATTTTTCAAATTCAGTTTTAGTCTTGCAAGTGGGACTTTTTGGGTGAATCATTTTGGGACAAACCTTTCTGAAGCTGTGCAGAAATACCTGTGAGGGTTTCCAGAGTTTCAGCAGAAGTGACAAATGAGTGAGAAGAAATGAAACAAAAAGGGAGCCTAAGAAGCTTCACCTGCTGGGAGCAGCTGGGACTCCTGAGGCCTTCAGGAAGGTTCTTGCAGGAATGTGTGTGGGTCTCTGACAGCACAGGCCCCTGCTGGCCCTGGATTCTCCTCCCAAGCTGAGCTGTTTTAGGGAAATCAAGACTTTATCCACTTCAGGCAGGTCAGTGGATGAGAGTTGTTCAAGAAGGCTCATCTCAGGAGAATGAGAGGGAGATTGTACTGCTGGAGACATTTTAGGACAATATTATAAAAAAACCCCAAGCCCCCCAAACACAAATTAAAGCCAAGCTGAACTTAAGTGGAACATTTGGTTCCTCTGGTGGCAGTGCAGCTTGAGTTTGGCTGCTCACATTTTGTCCCATTCTCAAGAGACTAAAAATTATTTTAAGGAAGCTTTATTACAAAATAATTTAAAGCAGAGTTTGACTTTGTTTTCAAACCTGAACGAAAACATGAGTGATAATGATCAAGTGCAAACAACTTCAGTTCTGTGAATGAAGTGAGAAGTGAGGCAGCCCTGCAGGCAGCCAGAGCCACCGGCTGGCTGGGGTTGGAAGGGACCGAGCCCTCTGAGGTCCTCTGAAGTTGGATTTCTAAAGAATGGTGTTTTCTTGCTCCACACAAAGAGGTTTCTTTTGTTCCTGCGATGCAGAGATGACAGTTTAATCAGACATTGAGTAGTGATATTGTCGGGAGGGAGAGGATGGGATGTGCTACAGTAGGACTGCACTGAGGGGTCCCTGTCCTGCCTGGGCAGCCGGTGCTGCTCAGGGCTTGGTTCTGGATGGAGGTTGTTGGACCAGGAGCTCGGTGGCATTGTGAGCCCCCCAAATGGTACCTGTGTCTTGGCTGAGGAGCTGCCACCTCCCACCTGGGACCTGAACCACAGCCCAGGTGTCTGCAGTGAATTCGGGGCAAGATTCACCATCCCTGTCCAGTGCCTCACATGGACTCTTTCCTTTTTATTTCATTTTGAAATGTCTTCAAAAATGCCAGGTCTTACTGTAAGGTGCACACCTCTGTATATACACTGCGTTAATGTGTTGTACCTGTGGGTTTGGAACAAGGTCCCTGACAGCAACATGAAGGAACTGAAAGAAGAACACAAAAAAAATTTCTCATTTGGAGGCCTCTGCTCCCCCTGAGCTTGGCAGGGTTGCTCCCAGACTTCAGAGTTTTCACATTTGGATTCCTTTGCATCAGCTGCCTTTATTTGCTTTGGGCAGAAAGCCTTTGTGTTTATTTATATATGTATGTTATATCTATAAACCCCCCAATACATTACTTGATTGTTTTTTTGTTTTTCCCTCCTAGATTACTCCTTGACTAGCGCAGACCTGTCTGCCCTGCAGGGATTTAACTCCCCAGGAATGCTGTCCCTGGGGCAGGTGTCTGCCTGGCAGCAGCACCACCTCGGTCCCGCGGCCCTCAGCTCTCTTGTGTAAGTACCCAGGGTACCAGGGCAGCACTGGGGGGGCTTCAGCTCTTCTGGAGCAGCTGCACCAAGGGAATGTTCAGCACATTTTAATCTCTTGTCTGTGCTGCAAAACATCCTTGTGTCCCTTCAGTCACCTCCAGCCTCCAGCTAATGAGCCATGTCCCAGGCTCAGCTTCTCACCAAGGAGGCACCTGTGTAGTGACTGAAAGGTTTGGCAAGAGAGAATATTTGTTTGTTCTGAACTTCTATAAATGCAGCTCAGACCTTTAATTAATGCCTTTTTCACCTTTGCTCCTCCCAGTAAGGTGCATTTATTTCTGTGCTGAGCCCCAAGGCCTCACCATCACAGACACGTGGATTGTCACTCGGTTTTCACTTTCTGCATTCCCTCATTTGCGCCTTTCGGTTTTCTTTCCCCAGCACTGGCAGCCAGCTATCTCAGGGTTCCAATCTCTCCATTAACACCAACCAAAACATCAACATCAAATCTGAACCGATCTCCCCGCCCCGGGACCGCGTCACCCCCTCCGGGTTCCCGCCACAGCAGCCGCAGCAGCCGCCGCCGCCGCCGCCGTCGCGCCAGGAGCTGGGGCGCTCCCCGGTCGACAGCCTGAGCAGCTCCAGCAGCTCCTACGACGGCAGCGACCGCGAGGATCCGCGCAGCGACTTCCACTCGCCCGTCGTGCTGGGGCGACCGCCCAACGCAGAGGATCGGGAGAGCCCCTCGGTAAAACGAATGAGGATGGACACGTGGGTGACATAAACCCGCGGTGCCGCCCTTTCAGTTTTGTGTTCTCAAAATGAACTGTCCTGACATATCTAAATTTATAAATAAGGACATGAATAAGTATATTTATATGTATATACATACGTGCATATATATATCTTCACATGCATATATATGTGCTAGTGTGTGTAGCATACACCAATCATCAGGCACTTACGACAAACTCTTGTATAGCTGCAGATGTCCCTTGGTAAAAGTAACAGAACAATCCCGTAGGTTTGATCTCTAGTCTGGCACTTACCTGGACTCGTGTGTAACCCCAGCCCGGCCCCGCGCACAGCGGTGTCCCCGCAGTGTCTCCTCCTCCTCCACACCCACCCGAGCGAGGGCTCGCCTGTAGTACCGTCCCTGTGTGTAGTCAGCTCTATGGTTACTCGTAGTTAAGAAATAATTGCTTTGTAGCAGCAGAGCAGTAGAAAAGCAGGAAGAAGAAAGCAATACTGTACATAAACTGACCTTTCTATTACCCAACCTGGCATGGGTCTCTATTGCAGAGGGTGCATGGAGAAGGGCTGATGCTATAAGAAATAAAATAAAAAAAAAAACCCAACAAAAACCCTGTTTTGCACGTGCAAAAAAAAAAATAAAAAAAATAGTGTATTGGGTCAAAGAAGTGATTTTTTTAATGAGTGAAAGAGAGACATAGAGAACTCGCATGAAATATTCAGAAAATATTAGCCTAGAAAATAGAACATTAACAAAATAAAATTAATATATTAAGTTATAATTGGAATATGTTTGACAAATTTGTTTTTACGTTCATACCTTTGAAAAATATAGAAACGGATTTTAGCTCATGTATATTTTATATTAAAGAAAACAATACCCTAATGAATTGAAGACTATATATAAAGTTATATACAGTACTTTTGAACACATTCTGCTATGAATTATTTATATAAGCCAAAGCTGTATGTTGTAGCTTTTTTGTAGAGTATAGTTTTATCTTATTTTGACTTTCTAGTTTTTGCTTTCAAAGATGAAAAGGAAAAACTTGCAGGCGGAACCTTGGGGGAAAAATAAGCCATGAACACTTATATGTAAATTTAAATTTGAGCCAAACTCTTTGTGTATATAGCATCCTAAATATATTATCACCTTTGGTGTAAGTACCTATGTATTGTACGGTCACCAGATTAAAAAGTATATTTTTGTGGATTGACGCCAACTTGAAACAAGGCGAGGTCCTTATTAAGTAGAGTATTCACTGTTTAATATTTACTATTTTGTTAAATATACTGTACTTTCTTTGGATTTTAATTATTATTAATATTATTATCCAGATTTTTCAGAGGGTGTATAAAGGGGTTGGCCCCCTCACTGGTGGTGAATGTGTGCCGTTCAATTGTAATCTCTGTGCTGTATGGTTAAGCTTCATTATACATTTTATATATATGTATATAAATAGCAAAGTGGCAAAAAAAAAAAAATCCGGTGTTAAGTTCATCCTGCATAAATATAAAAAATCTGTTACAACACATTTTAAGGCATCATTTTAAAGCTGCCTCTTCTGAGGAGGAAAAAAAAAACCAGTGGAAAAACTTGACCTAATTTCTCATGATAGGGAAATGACACATATCAGAGGAGCACAAAAGGTTTTGTGAGTTGGCAAGTGGTTTGGGAAAAATTTGCTGCTTCCCAGAAAGAGAGGGAGGAATGCAGAGCCCCCTTGTGCCGCTAGACTGGGCTGGGAGCAGGTTTGGTGTTGGGTGAGGGGCCGTGATCCCGCCGGTGCTCCCGGTCACCTCCGGGCTGGCAGTGCTGGTTCTGGCTGGAAGCTGCAGAGCTGTGGGATTGCCCAAACTCTTTGGAGTTAGCCCTGATATTTATTACATTTTCTGCTTGGGCTTTTTTTTTTTTTTTTTTCCAGTTAAGAAATTCCCTTGATGCTGTAAGGGGGGGGTGAGGAGGGCGGTGTCCCTGTGGTAGCTGTGGCCTCCAGCCCTGTCTCCTTGTCCTGGCAACGTTAAAACCCGCAGGGCCTCCGGTCCCTTCCAGCCCTGCCTCGGAACTGTTCCCATTTCCGTGGGTTCATCCCGGCGGGCAGGAGCTGCGGGCAGAAGGGACACGATCCCGGGGACCGAATTCACTTGCTGCTCCCTGGAACCTTTTGCTGCTCTGACCAGTGATGTGAGTTCCATGATTTATGCACCTGTATGAACTTTGCTGTACATCCGAGTGGGAGTTCTGCATTCACATTTACTGTCTATTTTCTTGTGTGCCTTATCAGATGGCTTTGCTGACTGTATCTCAATAGTCTTTATTTCTATGCAGGTTTTTAAACAGTACTTAACTACTGTTTTCTTAAAGACAAAGCTACACAAGGGTTAGAGTTTGTATTGAAATTGCACCAATGAATTAAAAAAAAAACTAATAAAAAGAATCAATTCTAAAGAGCTGGGCCAGGGAGCGGCTCTGTGCTGCCCCAACCCCGGCAGAAACGTCCTTCCACAGCCCTCCGGTCTCGGGGAGCACCTCCTGCCACCGAGGACATGAGAATCCTGGTTTTTAATAACAAGTAACTCACTTTGAAACATACTTTTTTAGAAATTGTAAAAATGTTTTATAAAAAAAAAAAAAGATGACATAGCACAGATATTTCAACAGGTTAAAAAAAAAAAAACTTTTTAAAATTATCTCTGCTGACTGAAGTGCAAGTGGATCCAATCCTGGGCTGAACCCAGTCAGGTCTGAATGATTTAGGATTTTTATCTCTGTTGTGACAAATCACCTCCATCCTCGAGCTCTCACGATAGTTTTGAGAACGCCACGTTGTCAGGGACTCGTCAGAGAGAACTGCTTTAGCCTTGCCTTCCCTCCAAGGACACTAATGCATCAGAAACTTGCGAGTTACTGTGCGCACAAGAAATACATAGTAAATAAGGAACAAAACAACTCCTAACAATTGATCCTGGGCAGAAGTTAAATCCGAATGTGAAAGAAAGACTTAACCAATGTAAACATTTAAATCTTAGTAGAACCTTTCTTCACTTTGCTGTGCAAGAGAACACTGCTTTGCTATATTTAAAATGGCTTTTTTAAAAGAGATTTATGTATTTGGTAAATGTTTGTAGTCAACAGTTCACAAGAAGCTGTTCACGGTTTAATGCTGATAAGCCGTTTGGCGGCACAAGCTGGACTTTGTTGCCATCCTTGAGACGAATCTTTTAAGAAAAAAAATAAGTTAATCTCAATTTTTTTCCCTGAATGTGTTGTTTTTTCTTCAATATACAATAAATATTCTAGTGAACTTTTTATCAAATGGTTAAGAAAATGCTAGAGGTTGTTGTAAAATATTTGTATCCTGCATTCACTAAAGTAAAGATACTGGCTTTTACTGTGTACTCCAGCCTCTCTCGTGTTTGCAGAGCTCTGGTCCCATCTGGCGCGTCCTTGCCCCCTCCAGGTGTCAGTCCAGGTGCGAGGTGTTGGTTTTTAACTGCAGCCACGAGGATTTTCATCAGCAGGGATCCACACACACTTGTTACTGCACTCAAGGACTGATGCCTGCTAAGAACCGTTCAACAAAACACTTGGAGAAACGGGCAGGTGAACCAGGGTCCATTCAGAGTGGAGAGCCCAAGGCCAGTCCTGCCTCTCCAGCCCCGGTTCCTCCTGCTGCTCCCACTCCTGCTCAGCTGTGTGGCAGCAAATAAAGCACAAGCTGTGCCCCTTGTGCTTTTATTTCATGTGGCTTTATTTAAAAATGTAAGAACCCCTTCCCACCCCCTCCCCAGAACAAAGAGATACAGCTCTTCACAGAAGAAAAATACAAGTTTTTGTTCAGTATAAGATACTTTGGAGTGCTTGTTTACAAAACTAGGTTCCCGCTTTTGAGAGCTGCAGGGAACACAGGTTCTCATTGTAATGGCACACAGTTGTGTTTGTGTGAGGTCCTCACCTTGCTGGAGAAGTTTCAATCCTCCTGTCCAGGCAGAGGCCACACCTGGACAACAGGTGTCTGTACTGGTTCTGCACCACAGCTCCTCTCCAGCCCCTGCTCTGCCCCAGCAGCCTTGGGCTGCCATGGGGAGCTGGAAAAGCCCTGTGGTCCTGCTGGCAGCTGGGAAGCTGCAAATGGGACTGGGACAAGGTGGGGAAGACAAAGAGTGGCTTCCTGCACCTGCCCACCAGCTGTGCCCTCACCCTCAGCACCAAAGGCACCTACCCACACAAAGTCCCGTAGTGTTTGGTTCCAGGAAAGCCTTTACCTCTGCCCACAGGCCTGGAATTTGCTGAATCAAATTGCTGAGGCAAATTCTTCTCTTCAGCAAAGCTCCCAAGGCCTCCTTTGCTGCTCCCTTGCAGCAGGCAGTGTTTGCTGAGTGGCCCTGAAGAACACAGCCTTGGACTGACCAACACCTCCACTGCCCTGTAAAGCTTCTCCATGCATGTGGTCAGTTCACAGAAACCTGTCCAACAGCAGCTTCACAGTCCACTCCTAGAAAGGCTTCACCCTTCTTTCTTCCTGGACTTCTGTCCTGGACCTTGGAACCTGCACCCAGCTCAGCAGTTCACTCCTGCTCAGACTGCACACACAGAAGTAATTCCATGACTGAGCCCAGGTCATGAGAAGCACCACTATAGACTATTATTAATCTTTTTAGCAGAATACTGACTGGACCTCCTGCCAGCAAACCAACCCCTGCAAAGTGCCTGTGACTCCTCTTGCCTGCTGTCCTGTCATCCTCCAACACCCCATGCCCACCTGGGGCCATGGAGGGCTGAGCAGCACCCTGGGACAGCACAGATCCTGCACTGTAACCTCTGATCTCAGGAGCCATCTCTGAAGGATCTCACTGAGGGGAAGAGGTCTGGGCTCACCCTTCCCAGGGTGGGCCTGATGCATCCTAATGAACACAGCTCAATGTGGGGTGCTGGCAGCATCCTCGTGCCCTGGCACACCCAGCTTAGAGCCCCAGAAAGCAGCATTAGGGTCAAGCAGGCCAAAACCACCATGGTCTGCAAGAGACAAAAATGACACTTCTGAAAAAAAGTGTCCCCCACTTCTATTCCAGCAAAAAGTGTTTCCTTAAAATGCAAACAACCCCCAACTTTCCAGCCACATTAATACTGCACTCTCTAGTTCAGCAGCAAAGAATTTGCTTCTAGACATGGCATTAAGAAATACCTGAAGCAACCACAATGAGTAAATTGCTACAAAATACTTTCCCTCAACAGAGTTCCCAACTCTGAAGCCACCTGGGTGATGAGCTCTGTAAGCAACAAAGCATCCCTGCTTTTCCATCAAAATCACACCACCTAATTTTTCAGTCAAATTCAGGATTACCATCAACTACTTATAAAAATAAAAATAATCTGTATTGTTGTATCCCCTTAGGTGCACTTGAGTCAGTCACGAGCATGTGGGCATCACTGCTGGAGAGGCTGGAGTGGGCTGCCCTTTCTCCTTAGGATTTTTTCCCTACGACTGAGCCTTGTGGCAATTTCCCTTCCAATCCAGCTGTTGAAACATTTGAGGTTGTTGTGTTAAAGGTGTGGGCCACCAGGCCTTGCGTTTTAAAGTAGATGATATAAAACACCGGCAGGACAATTCCTATCAGAAGCATAATGAACACGGCATTCCACCACTGGATTCCACAGTCTGCACCGTTACCAGTGTCCCGCTTCCCCGCCTCGGGCAGGGGCCTCTCCAGCCCCTCCCCGCCGTACTCCGCGTTCAGCTGCACCTCCACCTGCACGGCGTCCTGGATGCTCTGGTCGATGCCCCTGAAGTACTCACTGAGGCGCCGGCCGCCAGCGGAGCCGCCCGCGCCGGGCTCGGGCTCCGGCAGCTCCACGCGCGTCAGGCCGGGCTGGGCGGGCTCCGCCGGGGGCGGCCGCAGGGCCCCGGCGCTCTCGGTGAGCAGCCCGTGCGGCCGCACCGGGATCTTGATGGACTTCAGCGCATACAGGTCCTGCTCACGGATGAAATTGTTGACGCGTTTGATATCCGCAACCTACGGAATCCAGAAAGGACACAAACAGTGAGGGCAGGACAACCCAGGAGTGAGGCAGGAAACAGCTAAATCAAAACCACTGTGCAAGGAGTCATCAGGGAGCAAAAGCAGGCCCTGGATGCAAGCGGTTTGATGTTCTACAGAGATTCCCCAGCAGTTCAAGGGCAGCTCCAGGTCCTGCAGGACAGAGGCAGTCCCCTGTTAAAACCAGTACAAACTCCTCTAGTGCTCTTGTACCTGCTGTATATTGCTCAGGCAGCAGGCAAGCATCCTCTGCTCAAGCAGCACCTCTCTTCTGCAGGACAGCAGCTCATCCAGCCCATTCCTCCTGAGCTGCTCAGTGCTCCTGCTGAACAACAATCACCTCTGTGCTCCTGTCACCACCTCTGGTGGTTCCTGTGTAGGGATCCTGTCTGTGAGCTGTACCCACAGCCAGCAGCAGGAAGAGCAAGGAAGAAGAAGCCACATGTGCAGCATCAGACAGGGACAGGTGGTACCAATGCAAAGACAAAGGCAAGGTTAACATTAACTAAGAGAAGATGCTGAATCCAGTGGCCACTCACAGCCACCCAGTAAACACCCAGTGCAACTTCTCAGTTGCACTAAACCCTCTGTCAAAGAAAAGGAACAGGACATCAGTGTGTGCCAGGAGCTCTCCACTGCAGCCGAGGAGACGTGAAAGAACCTTGAGGAAAAGGCTGGAGGGCACATAACAAAACAGCCAAACCAAAGAGAAAGGCAACACAAACAGGTAAAACACCTCCCATCCATCACAGCAAAGAGACACAGTACAGGGACTGCTTTGCTTTTTAGAAATTACAGCATGACCTGCATTCACTGCACACTCACAAGCTTGAGGCTGCCAAGGAAACTGGGGAGCTGAAACAAAAAAACCCCACTTTACTTCCTAAGCACTCTGCTCAGAGGGAGAGATGAGATGGAGGCCTGAATCTCATGTTTACTCTGCAAAGTTTGAGAACTCTGAAAATGGCACATTTAATCCAGGACCTAATCTGGGGACCCTGAAGCAAAAGGAATCCTCAGTTGCTGCTTCAGGCTCCTCAGAGCCGGCCCCAGCGTAAACTCTGGACTTAAACCCAGCAAAATTTCTTAGTTATGAAATAACAATCTCACCCAGAGCCTCCTAACTGAGGTGCTGCTTCAATTTCTGGATTTGTTCCAATGAAAACAAATTACTGGGACAGTAAATATCCCCTGTGGTGTCTGCAATCAAATACTGCAGTGTGGTGCTAAGACTCTAGAAACAGAAAGTGGAGCAGCACTCACACAGAAACAACAAACAAAGCTGATGGGAATCATGCAAGAGATGGGGCTGCACAAGCTTTTAGGCTTATTTTCTGTACCCATTTTTTTGGCTGCAGTGAGCTCCTCTTGTCCCAGCTAAGAACAATGCCAAAAGCAAGCCAGGACTATAAATGGTCAAGAGTAAAAATGAGCATTTTGAAGTGTTTTGCATCTCTGCCAAGTTATCTGTGGCACACACACAGAACCATTTGTTGCACTGTCTTAATATCCCCTCCCCAAGCAGATTCTGAAACCAATGTAAAATTCTCACTGATTTCAAGAAGTTCATCCTAGATTTTTACACACATTTGCCTATATATCTGTGGCTACAGTTATCACTGCTGTGCTGGTGATATTTCAGGAGGTGTTTAATTGTGCAAATAAAACAAAACACATGAAAACTGTCATGCCAGTCTTTAAAGAGACAAATAGACAAATCTCCTACAATAAGGATTTGTGTACATGTTCAATTTAACTGGAACAAGTCAGAAGTGCCCTTTCTGGAAGGGGGGAGGCAGCAGGACAGTTTTTTTCCTGTGGGAGCAGAACACTTGACTACGTGGTCCCATCCAGCTTGCTTCTCCCCTGGGCAGGCCCAGCAGCCTCCAGAGGGGCTGAAAGGCTCCGGAGTGGGGCAGCAGAGGAACAGCCACAGCAGGGACAGAACTGGGTCCTCTGAGTGACAGTGCAGAGGCACAGCAGGACTCTTCACACCATAAACCAGAGAACTGTTCAGAATGTCCCTCCTCTGAGTTCACCCAACTACTGTGAGTCTGCCCAGGCGCTGCTGAGAGCAGCACACAGCTCCAAACCCAACCACAGCTCAGCTCTGCCTTCTCAGGCTCTCCTGGGGCCAATCAAGGCCTATTCAAGTCCTACCAGACTTGCTTCTCCACACACATCGGGCTTGTCAGCAGAACCTACAAGGCTGCCTTTTTTGTTTAGTTTTTGTTTCTAAGGGCAAGGCAGGGAAGGAATTGCTGCAATCCCTCTAAGGCCTCTTGCCTCAGCTGCACTGTACAGCGGCTGTGTGGTTAAGCAAGACAGACTGCAATGGCCTGGCAGCACTGGAGCCAGAGCTGTATCATTATCCCTGCTGCGGTCACTGGCCAATTGTTTGCATCATGGAACTGGGAAATCACAGTGCAGCTTGCAGATAGAGAGGGCTCTAAAAATACAGCTCAAACTGCTAAACAACAGGGGGTTTCTAATGTTCAGAGCAGGTAATTAAACTTTCCAGCAGTTTTGCTCTTCTTTGGAACAAAGAAAACGTGTTGTGTAGTTGTTCCAACCCAGAAATCTCACTGTGCACACGCCTTCCCTCCTGCCCACAGGCACCTGAACTGTGCACACTTTGGGATGACAGCAAACAACCAAAACCCACACACAGACACCACCTGGACTTTGCGACTGAACTTTGGCACCTCTCCACATCCACCCCTGTTAGACTCAGGCCTTCCTTGCAAAATGTAAGCTGATACCTTTCAAAAAATAAAAAACCTCACCCATAACCGTAGTGTTTCTTTGCACTGCTCAATTTACTTCAAAAACTCCAGTGTTCTGTGAGAGCAGAGCCCTGGCCCTCATTTCTACACTCGGCTCCCTAATGTTTGCCCTCACTGAAATAACTTAGTACAACCTGCACTTAGTCACTGAAATTAAACAGGAAAGCAGGTCAGGCAGGGTATGAGGCTAACAACATCTTCCCAGGCCGTTGGCTGAACAACTCTTTTTTATGTTTGGGGTTTTTTTTGCCTTTCTCCGGTTTTACCCAGACAATGACCATTCTTACAATACACAGGGCAAACACTTTCTAATGTCAAACTACCAGACCCCAGGACACCCTCTGGAAACCGCTTCACATGAAACCCCTCTGAGGTGATTAACCCCACGCAGATTAACCTCACCTTACAGCCGTACTGCAGGGCCAGCTTGTTGAGGCTGTCCTCCTCGGTGAGCTCCCTCTCCAGAAGCACCACATCCCCCAGCCTGTCCCGGGTGCTGCCCCGCTGCTGCTCCTTGCCCCTGGGCCGCAATTCCATCACGTTCAGCTCCTCCTCTGAGGACTCGTCCGAGTCTGACCGGCCATTGGGGAACACGTACACCTGCCTGCCCGGGAAGGTGCGGACAGTGGCAGGAGCCTGGAAGGGTCTTGTCCGGCTCTCATTCAGCCTCATCTTTTACACCAGCAGCACCTGGAACAAAACCCAGACACTTTTCGTTTCCTCAAGACCTTTTGTTTAGTTCTTAGCAGGAAAGATTCAGAGAATGCACTGAAAGTTGGCAGGTCTGAGCACTCATGCACACAAAGGTTTCTTGTACCTAGGGGCAAATCCAGAAGTGTCATTCTAACAGCAGTATCAGAAAAGTTACGTACTCAAACTGCAGCAACCAATAATTCTTTTCCAATTTTTTTTTGTCTACCTGTGAACAAACCACCTTATAACTATGTTGCTCAACATTTTAAATGCTACATTCTATAATTTTATTTAAAAAGTGACACAGTCACTTGAGTGAACTGTCTTTAATTATGATCTAAACATACATCAGGTCTACCAACAGACATTAAAAACTGAGCAAAGTTATCCTTTTCATAAGTCCTTAGTTCTCTACACTTTAGGAATCCACATTTAAAGTTCTTGGAAGTGCACTTTTTTTTTTTTTTCCTTTAATAAGGACAGCTCATGCTACACTTAACTTCAACCCGAATAACAAGGCTTCATTTTGCTGCATGAAGACTAGAACCTGCCTGAGCACTTTAATTATTGCTCAGCCTACAGCTGCAAGTTCGGGTTTTTTTTTTTCTTCAATCCTCAGCTCCACAAACAATTTGTTACCAGGGTCAGGTATAGGTAGAAAAATCCCACATTGTTATGGAACCTTGATCTTAACATTCTCCATCTACACCTAAGGGATTCTTCCGGTGAAACCACTACGATTTAATGGCATTTCCTTGGCCCCGGGCACGGCACCCACAGCTGCGGGCTGGGCTCAGCTCTGCCGAGTTCAATGTGCGGGAGCGGGCGGGACGCTGCTGTGGGACACCCCGGCCTCCCCCGACAGAGCTCCCTCCTCAGGGGCTGCCCAACCCTTCCCCAAGCTCCTCCGGGGATCCCGATGCCCTCGAGGGACCCCGAGTCCCTCAGCATTTCGGTAGAGTCTTTCTCCCCTCAGGGTGCCCCGCTGCCCTCGGCACCTCAAGGGGGTCCCGCTCCCATAGGGGTCCCCGCTTCCCTCAGCGGGTCTCGCTGCCCTCAGCGCTTCAGGTGACCCCAGCGCCCTCAGCACCTGAGGAGGGTCCCGGCCCGCTCAGAGTGTCCCGCTCCTCCCCAGGGGTCCCGCTCCCCTCGGGGTGTCCGGCTCCTCCCCAGGGGTCCCGTTCCCCTCGGGGTGTCCCGCGCTCCCCTCGGGGTGTGCCGCTCTCCCCCAGGGGCCCCGCTCCCCTCAGGACGTCCCGGTTCCCACCCCGTGCCCCCGTCACGGACCCGCCGCCATCGGCCCCGCACCGACCTGGCCACAATCTCGCCCAGCGCTCCTCCCATTGGCTGGCGGCGCCGGGGGGCGGGACCTCAGAGCCGCCCGGCCAATGGGAGGCGGCGGGGCGGGAGGGGATGAGCGAGCGGGGCTGGGAGGGGCAGGGGGCGGGGCCTCCCTTAAAGGGCCCGCGCCCCCGTCCCGGCGGAGGGGACCGAGGCCGGAGCGCTCGGGGGGACCAGGTCACACTCCTGGACACGGGTCAGGTCACACTCCTGGACACGGGTCAGGTCACACTCCTGGACACGGGTCAGGTCACACACCTCAACAGCGGGACACATCACACACCTGTAGAAAGGGACACACCACACACCTGAACAGCCCTGGGTGAGCTGCCACTGCCCTGGGACACGTCACACACCGGTACAATGGTCACACACCTGAATGACAGATCATATCACACACCTGCACAGCCCCGTGTTACAGTAACATCTCAGTTTTCACATTGTCAATATGTAATAACAGATTACAATATGTCAATATTACATTGTGTCAATATTTCTGCCCGGTGCCTGCGGAGCAGCAGGCAGAGCTGACCAGCTGTGCTCCACACTGCTGTGTTTGCCTTGGCCCACCCTGACTCTTGGCTTATGTTTAAAAAAAAAGCTCAGGACACACTGTTAGCAAGTTTCACATTCAAAGCTTTTCTGGGGTGCAGGGACAGGAGAAATAATGCCCTCCTTGCCAGCTGTCAGAATGAAGCAGGCACTCTTTCAGGGCCCAAGGGATGAGGATCACCTACAGGGACAGCTCGGGGCTTGGCTCAGCCTGGGGTCTGGCTGCTCAGTGCCATAAAGGTTGTGAATAAACCTGCTTTTAAGTTAAATTGAAGCTGAGCACAGTTGTTGGCCATCCCTTTGCCTTCCCCTGTGCAACCCCAGTGCTGGGGGCAAGAGAAGGCATCTCCTCTCCAGCTCTGGCTACCACTGGATTAGATACAACATTGGCTGATAAATGTGACACAGTGAGAGGAAACAAAGCTCCACAAGCATCAACAATTTCTTTAAGCAGTTGTTCTTCACAGCTCTCACCTGCCCACACACCTTTGTGTGACTGGGAGATTTTGGCAGAGCTGGAAGGGCGGTGGGAGAGTGGCCAGGCAGGACTGTGGCTGAGCCAGCAGCACATCTCCCAGCAGGTCACAGGATTTCCTTCCCTCCATCCCTCCTATCCCAGGAGCAGATGACTTTGCTGCTCAGGCAGCTTTCTGACCCAACAGACGATGGACTTAGTGTGCTGGAAAGGGCTCCACAGGCCTGGGGAGTAGATGAAAGGTGCCAAAATGCATTTCCTGAGCCACTTGGAGCTTCTCTGTGACTACTGAAGTTCAAAAGTTACAAGCAATAATCACATTTTGTCAAACAGATGCAGGTTACTCAGGGTAACCTGCTTGAACCTGGAAAATAAACTGCTGAGGAAATGCTGGAAATGTGGGGGAATCAACCAGGCTTTGCTGACAGGGCTCAGTTTGGGCTGGATTACTTGTCCTCAATAGTGCTTAACAAGAAATAACTGTTCTGTAGGGGTGCTGATGTTGGATCTGGGTCAATTGCATGGGTGATGTCATCATTACAAATAATTGGAATATTTTTGTAGTTTGCAGACAGATTGTGAGAGCTGCACAGCCCCAAACAAGCAAAGTCTGTCTGAGAGCAAAATGGTTCAGTCATTATCTACACTCAACCAACACAAGGGTCATTCATGCCCTGAATTTCAGGAAGAATCCTCCTGCCCTGACTTAGATCAATGCAGAGGGTGACAGAGCTGAGAGTCTGCTCATTTTCACTCATTCCAAAGAGCAGTGTGTCCACGGTGCTGGGCACCAGCTGGAATTCACACCCATGCCAGCTGCTTCCCAGAGTTAATCCCTGTGATAAAGAATCAAAACTTCCATGAAAGTCTTGGCTGGGGCTCTCCAAATACTCTAGAACAGGGCTCCTCTCTTGTGTCCCTGTGATTCCTGGGAGCTCTTGCTCAGACCCAGAATTGCAGCTTTCCTCATCACTTGGGATTTGTCCCTGTTTCTTCAGGCTCACTTCAGAGGTGTGAGAAGCGTCAGACACACATTCCCTGTCTCGTTCTTTGCTTCTCTTTCAGCTGCATTCTAAGTTGTGCAATAAAACCTCTCATTTGGATTTTGGATCACTCAGTGACAGGCTGCCTCTCTACCCTTGGGAAAAGAGTGACTTCAAGAAAAACTTCCTGGGCATCTCCTTAACATCAACCAATCACTCCTGTTTAGTTTAGCAGATATATGGGAAAGGCTCCTATATAGCACTATGAAACAATAGGAATCTGCAGGTATTTCTGAGTTATACACCCAAAAAAGAGAAAAAGAAGAATGTTCCTTTTTACCTTGATTTCATTGTTCCCTAGTGGGAGACTGGGAAGGCAGCTGGAGCAAACCCCACCCCTATTCTGGACATGGCATTATAGAAATCATGATGCCTCTCTTGCAAATAACGAATAAAAGCTGGGCTCTGCTCTGGCTTTGGACTAATGCAGCACAACCAATTTTAGTGGAGTTACCCCTGTGTTAGTCAGAAGCACGAGCCAAATACAACAAAATAAACCTCTCCCTGGCACCTGGAGTGACTCAGCTTATGTGGGTACTGCATGGACATTTAACTGAATTACACACAGAGCCATAATTTTAAGAGGTTGATACAGTAAGCACCCAACACAGGGGAGAAAACCTCAAGTAAATTAAATTAATTATAGGTATATACTTAATAGAGTTAATTGAGCTATGGAGGTTACTCAGAGTGCATGTTTGGTAGCATCAGGTTACACCTTGTCTCTTTTAAGGCTTTCTCCCCTTGGAGCTTGTGCAGCTCAGCAGGGTTTGCCATGGAGCACAAATCCTATTGTTGACTGCCCTGGAAGGGTCTCAGGATGCAGGGAGGAACATCTGGAAAGGAGCAGAGAGCTCATATGACAGCAGCCCTGAGAGGCAGTTGCACACCTTCCCTGCTCAGGGCCTGGGTGCAGCCTTCCCCCACCCACTGCAGTGACCCAGCCCAGCCTGCCAGGTGACAGACACCGTGGCTGTGTCCCACCATGAGAAGAGGGATTTGTCACCCTGGAGTCGGGCTGTGAGCAGCTGGGTACCCTGCACCTCTGGCTTCTCCCAGGGCAGAAACACAGCTCCTGTCTTCACCCTCTCACGCTTCCTCTCCTGTCTGTAACAGAGCAGGTGTGACAATAAAGACCCAGCTTCATCATTCATCACAGACATCAAATTACTCCCACCTACGGTGACTACATTTGCAACTCTCTCACGTATGCCGTGACTCAGGAGTGGGACTTTTATCTGGGGAAGCAGAATGCAGATCTGAACAGCACTGCTGTCTCCTGGAGGAGATAACGTGTCTCTGCGCAGAGCCCTCGTTCTGGGCTTGCCTTCTATCACACAGCTCCATTTGGCAGGGGCTGCCTGGTGTGTGTGATAGCAGGCACTGAATCACTTCAGAAAAAGACTTACTCTTTCTATAAAAACAAATGACTAATTAAAAGTGGTTTTAATTTTGTAGTTCATATTTCCTTGGGATTGTCCCAGACTCTGGAGCCCATGCTCCACACCCTGTCCTTCTGGAGAAATTTGGCAAGGGAAAGCATCGTGAGATTTGTTCCCTTTCCTCTCCCTTACTCCTAAAATCCTCCCTCCCCCTTCTCCCTTCCTGCAACTGGTAAATTGTGAAGAACAGGAATGTTCCTGGGAAGAAACCCAGGCAGAATTGCATTCAGAACAAGTCAAAGATTTCTTGCATAGCTGAAGCATGTGTTTGCAATCCCCAATTGCCGGAGCACGTAAGCCCTGCCAGCGAGTGCTGTTCCCTTCAGATGTTCTCAGAGAGCTCTAGGCAGTGTCCAGGGCAGCCTGTGGACAATCTGAGCTGAAGAATTGCTCCATGGCCCATCTGTTCATGGTGCCATGCCAAAAAGGTTCTCGGTGAAAGGATGGCAAAGAGCCAGCCCTACCATTCCAGGGAGCTGTTTTAGGGACTGCTCTGGGACCTCCCCCAAACACAAACTGGTTCCATGAGAGAGCTTGGCTGCTACTACCAACCTGTCAGCCCAGGCTTCAGGCAGCTTTTGGGATTGATGCTCTCCAGAATAGTCAGCATGTGCTACCCCAACAAAGGACAAAACCACAAGATCACTAATTGTAACTGCTGGGAAGCAGCAGAGAGTCAGCAACTGCAGCCTGCTCCCCACTTCAGCTTGAGAGGTGCCACCGATCCAGAGAGAAAATTACTCTTCCAAGGGGTGCTGTTCATTGGTTCAAAACTGGAACCTGACAGGGCCAGGAAGGATGAGAGCTGGGGGCTGGGACACTGGTTGGAAAAAGCAGCTTCAACATATTTGTGAGGAAGCTTTTGTCCTTGGCACTACATGGAGCACAGGATATTACAGGAGCACAGAGTGAGCCCTTGCTCGAGCTGGTGCTGATTTTGGGGAGAGGGAGGTTGATGAAAGCATCACTTGTCCTTCCAATGACCTTATCATGTGAGCTGAGCCTGCCAAGAGCTGTCTCTTGCTCTGTGCTCCTCGTGGCCTGAGCCAAGGCTCCTGGATGCTCTGTGCCACATCCGATATTGCTCAGCATCGCTCCCAGGGCTCACACACATCCTGGGTGGGACCAGGACATCTCTGTGCTTTGCTGCCTCCAGATCATCTCACTTCCAAACAGGTCCAATCTTATTTTGCAATTTTTTGAGTGTAAGGAACACCCTCAGCTTAAGGGAGAAACAGAAGGAACAGAAGAGTCTTCCAAAGCAAGATCCTTGACCTCCATAGCTGTGTGGCTGTGCTGGCTCAACTTCGTGCTTCCCAATAGGGTTCCCAGGTCTTTACTGATGTGTGGCAACAATAATGAGCAAGTAACACGTGGGGGCAGCAGGCGGCTTTGCTTCCTTGTCTGGGAGTCTGTGGTTGGAGCATCCTTGCGAGGGTGCTGAAGAACCGAGGTGCTCCCAGGTTTGAGGGTTACTGTGGTGGGCACAAGCTGCAGCTGCTCAGACTCTGGGAGAAGGATGTCGTAGGACAGAGGGGCTTTGTGGCTTCCTGGGACAGGAAATCCTGGATTTTGTCAGTGCATCTGGTCTTGCCCCAGTTCCTGCAGGCCCAGCCCAAGCACTGCCATGCTCATGTTCAAAGCATGTTCAGCCAGAAGACAATCCCAGTGTTGTCCACAATGGAAAATTGGCTGGAGTGAAAAACCCAGAGTCAGATCCCACTGCATCCCACAGGACAAGCCTTGCTGGGCTTGTTGCACCACAGGCAGGATGGGGCCCAGCACACCCCTTTCAGTGAGGTGAAGTGAAAAAAAGGAAACTCTTCACCTTACCTGAAACCTGAAGGTTTCAACTGCTACCATTTATTCTCTTGGAGACTTGGAATTTTCAGGAAAAGCCTTGATCTTGGCTGTGAAGTTCTTGAAAGCCAAGTTTTCAGAATAGGACTGTTTCAGACAGGGAAGTGGCTACAATTTACACAGCATGGCTCTAAGATTTTCTGGCAAGGGCTATCTCCAGAATAGATGTAATTTTCCTGCTCTGAGTGAGCAGAAATTCAGAAATTGCTTGTCCACTTGATATTTTCCTGATTGCTCACATCAGTCTCCCTATCATCAGTAACATGGAGCCTGAGTGGTATTGGCACAAGCTGATGGAAATGGCAAGAAATAAAAAATCCATCAAAAGCCAACCTTCTCACCAGCAATGATGATGGATTAATTATAATAAGGGGTGGGGAACAAAAAGCCCCTGTGCTCCATGAATAACTTAAAAAGATTTTAAAAAAATTAAAAAGAGTAAAATCAGATAAATTCCCAGATAGGAAAAGCATTTTCTGTAACTGAGGCTGCTACTTTAATTGGAAAATGCTGTTAACACAACTCTGACCGAGGCGAGGGCAAGAGCACAGCAGGGCTGGTGGAGATCTGCAAGTAAACAGCTGAATTGCTTCTCTCAGCCTCAATCTGCAAATTTCTGAAGCCAAAAGAACAGCTTTAAATGTAAAACTTCTGTTGGAGCTCATGCTTCAATTGGGCTGTGTGCCAGGACATGCAAAGACTTAGGGCATTAAAAGTCTCATGGAGATGAAAAGACAGTGGGGAGTCATTTGAGTTGGCTTGTAATGCACTAAGCTATAGCAGGATCTGCCTTCATTCCCTTTAAACCAACTTGTGGGCAGGCAAATTGGGAAAACTGATATTTTATCACTTGTAATAGTTACAGCAAAAGCTAAGGCTAAGAATGGCCCTGATGGAATTCCTGCACACAGCCCTGCAGAGGGGTCCCAGCCCCAAGCTGGCTCAGCCTTTCCAGTACCTGGGAAGTGAAGCAGTCCCTGAAAATGCCCCAAACCATGAAGTGACGATCTCTAGGGATGTATGAGCTGCTCTGCTCTGCTGGCTGCTGTTTCCTCTTCACTTCAAACCACCATCTCAGACAACTACAGAGTAACAGAATAGGTTTGCACATACCCTGGTCCTTCCAAGGAGCTCAAAGTGCTTCAAAAATCCCCAGGCAAGCAGTGCTATTGTGGTTCCTGTTGCACAGTGGCTCCCTGAGATACAGGGCAATGAATTGCTTCACCCAAGGATGTACAACATGTTGGCATGTCAGGACAGCCCAGATCCTGGGAAGCTGGGATGAGCATCCATCAAGAAATGAAGGATGTGTCTGGCTGTCAATAAACATTGAAAAAAGCTGTGAACAGCAGCAAAGTGACAAAAATGCAGTGCAGTCACCAGGTACCACCAAAGCACAGCTGGCCAAATCCAGCTGTTGTAAGGAAAAGGAAGAGGAGCAGAGCCATGTGTTTCACTGGTTAATGCTGCACCTCCCTGCACAGGCTGGCTTCAGGTGGACAGGCTGAGCATCACAACCAGGGGTCTGGGAAATGCTTTGCTGGGACTTTTCACTGCCAGAAGCTGCTTTACAATATTCCCAGCCATTCCCCTAAGTATCAGCTTGGACAAAATTAAAGACAAATTAATTCCCTTGAGTTTCAAGGACCCTGGGAAGTCACTAATCGGGTTCCTGCTGAGCCAAAGGCAGAGCAGAACATTGTTAACAACAAACACAGAAAATCTTCTCTAATTGGAATCATTGAATGTGTATGTGCTTCTTTGTGCCTCTCAGGAGCACATTCACCACAAGGAGAGGAGCCCCAGTGGGCAGTGGGAGCTTTTACCATAGTGCCAGGGACCTCCTCAGACGACAGGAAGGAAAAAAAAAGACACCAAAATCTTCATTAGCCTTAAAACCTCACCCTCAGTCTTTGTTCTGGTCTGAAGGGGGAGGAAAGCATTTCCATTTGTTTTGAGGTCAGTGTGAGGAAACTCTCCTAAAAGCCAAGGGCCAAATGCTGCTCTTTCTCTTCAGGAAACAGTCAGACACCAATCACACAGGGAAAACTTTGTAGGTCCAAGCCTGGGTGCCAGAAGGGAGTTTCACCATGGTCTCCTCCATGAGAAGATGGCTCCAGGATCACACCCACAAAGACACCCTCAATGTGGGATGTGGGTGCATGGGAGCAATATTGGCCATGATGCTTGGCCTTTAAATCTGCCAGGATCCTGAGAAAGCCATCCCAGGACCCTGCTCTTGGAGTGCTAAAATCAGAGCCTGTATACAAAAGAAAAAAAGGGGAAGAGGAACCATTAGAAGAATTAAAGAGACACATGAACAGAGGAAACGTGCAAGTGCCCAATGTCCTCTTCTGTGTTCCCAGGTGGGACATCACCAGCAGCAGAGGGAATACCAAGAGAATCAGTGGGAAATGGATCAAGTAACCCCCACCTCCCCCCAACTCCTTAACTGCAAAACACCCAAATGAAGAGCTTTTGCTCAAGGCAAAGCACAATCCTCTCCTCTCATTGTTACCTGTAACCCAGAGCCTGTGGAAGTGAATTAACATGAGAGAAAGGAGCTGGAATGGATTTGCTAAGGGAAACAAAAACCCCTACAGGCATGTTGTTAAGAAAGAATGAGCACTAATTCTGTTTGTTCTGATTCATTTTGTTTGATTGTGCTTGATTGTGCTTGCCCTAGGAAACATGAGAGCTGGTGGGGATCATATCAGCAAAGAAAATCGGAGAGCAACAAGTTGATGGTTTAGAGTTCATACAAACATCGTGCCAGCCACTGAACCAGAAGAAAAGAGTTGGCTCAGAAGCAGCCACTTATCTACTGATAAGATCCTCTTGGAGAAGAATCTCAGAATGATGTGGAAGAGAGAAGGAAATTGTGCTGCAGAGCTAAGCCAAACAGTCAGCAGAGAACATGGTATTCTTTGGGTTTTTTCTTTGCTTCTCTCTCTGTTCTTCCCCATTCATTATTAGAACAAAGAGTATTTTTGCCTGTAAAAATCTTTGTGCCTGAAGAGGTAACACTGGGGTGCGCTCCTGCACCAGAGCTGAACTTCTGGGTAGCTTTGACTCAACTTTCTGGAGAAAATCATAGTAAAACTCTTAGCTGTGGATCTCTGTATGATCATTACCTCAGCTTTAAACACCTACAACTCTTTGTCTGTGGGGATAAAATACATCACCATGATTTTAACTCACCAGAAAGTGTCTCCCACCAGCTGCTCTCTGTGGAAGTGTCAGAGGAAGGAGATCAGGTCCCATGTGGCCAGAGAACACAAGCTATGGCTGCCCAGGAGCAGAAGCTGTCAAACACGAGGCATCTGGAGAGGTGAGGAAATTCAGGACAACTTCTTGGTCCAGCAGATAAACCTTCCTGCCTTTTTTTACAGATGTGATGCGCTTACAGATGTTCCCTGAAAGGGGCAGCAGAGACCAATCTCACACGATGAACAGAAAGCACCGTCCTGATCAGGGGGAAATAAAAATGAAGAGCAAGAATTATTTGCAATCTTTCTTTTCCTTGGCATACGAAGACCCCACCATGTGTCCACTCATAAAAACAGCTTGGACCTATACAGGCTGAACTGGGGCTGCTTGGTGGAATCTTGATCGACTCTGTGATCACTTCCTTCAGTTGCTTTTGAGAGGAGGGCACCAACCTTGCCCAGATATGGGTGCTGGGTGTGCAAATATTGTGGAGCTCTATATAATACACTGATTAACACCTATGTCACTACAGCAGCACAGCAGCCTTTGAGCTGGCAGGGGAAATAGTGTAATTTGGGAAAGGTTCACAAACAAGCTCATGAGTATCTGCACCACAGCTCATCAACACAATCTGGCTCTCACCTAACCCTGAAAGAGGGAGGTGATGAAAAGGGCTGCTTAGACTGTCAAGGTTCCCAACAGTCCACGTTGGTGTGAAGGAGTGAAGCAGGGAAGCCCATCTTGGACCATCTTTACAATCTCTCCAGGTTCTCTTGAACCACTCAGAGTTAATTCTAGAGCTGATTCAAGGCGCTGCCTGGAGAAGGTACAGTTATTTACCTACAGCAAATCCCGTATGTGTTACTTCATCTAAGTCTCTTACCCCAGCCTGTCCTGTTGCTTTAATTGCCTTATGCCCCTCTCTAGCACTGTCCACAATCCCCAGTGGGGAGGATGACAAGAGCTCCAACCCTGGGACAATACCACAGGCACGAACCATGCACCAGTCTCTTCATCAGGATTTGAAAGGGGCCTAAGATTTGACAGCAAGGAGGGGCCAGTGTGAGGTGAGAACCCAGCAAGAAGTCAAGGCAGCAAGAGCTTTATCTAGAAACCAAGAACCCTCTCTGCTCCTGCTCTCAGGACAGAACAGCACACCAGCAAATCTGGCTGCAGACTGAAATCTTGGCTTCCCCTGAAGCCAATGGCAAACATCCCACTGGCTTCAATGGGAGCAGGACTCCATGCCAGATCTCGTGCTTCCCATTCCTTTGCCGTAGCCATGAGAGCAAGCTTCCCTTCCAAGGCTGTGTCTGCAGCTAGAGCCTCCAGGAGCAGGAGAATGGCTCTCCTTGCAGCCTGAGAAGTATCAATGGGAAATGAAAGACTTATTTTTAACAGAAATGGTGACTGTCCTACAGAATAACTTGCTTTGAGTTATGGGGTTCTCTGAAGCCATTTCTTTCTCTCTTAAAAATTCCCCTTAGGGAATTAGGCTTTAGATGCCCACAGGGTGCCCAGCAACTCAAGCACAGCTTTTGGCTGTGATGAAATCGCAGTGGGGGAAGTGGTTTGAGCTGGGTTTTGCAACTGTTAACACTCATCCCTCCCTGCCAGTCTTAACATCCCTCATTCCACACCTGCTCACACAGCAGCACCTGGGCACAGTGGAACTTACAGCAACACAGCAAACAGGCAAGAGAAGACTAAGTTTGCCCATTTCTGTTTTTACCACAACAGTTGATGAAGGAAGGGATGCTGGAAGAACTGTGCACTGACCACACAGAGCTCTACGTTTGCTCTGGCATGAGCATCCCTCTGCTGAGATGAGTATCTTGAGACCCCCAAGCTCTTTGTGAGGTGGCAAGGTCACGTCTCTCATTTCCTGAAAATCTTTGCTTTCTTTGGCAGAAATGAAGGACTTTGTTAGGGAAATCTTGGTGGGTGTTTTGTGATCAGTCAAGCACAGCAGATTACTCGAGGGTGTATACAGGACCTCCTGTCTTCTTGACGTAGGAAAATGATTCTGCTTGCTCCAGAACTTCAGGAGTCACCAGCATGGTGCTGACCACCTGTATTATTCCTTAGGTCACGTGGCATGTCTACTGGACAGATTGATGTCTGTACAGCTGACTGTTTGCATATCAATTCTAGAGGCAAAGGAAATTCTTCAAATCCCAGAGCACAAATGTGCACTGCTACAGAAAAGCAGGTGGAGATGTGCCAAGTTACAGCTCCTTAGCTGCTGCCCCTGTAAGGAATGCCCTGCGAGAAAAACTGGAAAATATTTCATGAAAGAGCAAAGATAACACAAGACAATCTGGCAAAGGGTAGAATTTAATATTAATGGCTTTCCTTTAGTCACTGTATTTCCTGTTCCTAAGTTAACTCTTTAAAATCAGCCATGGTCAGAGAATGGCTATAAACTTTTGCACATCTAAAAGGTCTTTCACTGAAAGATCTCAGAGCACTTTGCAAATGTCAGGGACTGCTGATGGATGGCTTTTCCCTGAGGAGACTGTCCATGTAGCCAACGGGCAGATGCTCCTTTGGCTGCTGAGGCCAAACACTGAAAAATTTGGCTACTCTGTAAGAACATCTTCCCAGGTTCCTGTCATCACAGAAACCCAACAATGAGAGGAGCTGGGCTTCCCTTGAGCTCAGTGTGAAAAACACCTTCCTCATGGACAGGTGGGTTACAGACACACAGCAGGGATGTACTGGTGTCATTTCAGCCCAGCAGCCACTTTAGGATCTTGTCCCTGCAGATCTCAGGGTTACATGGACACAGCTCATGGCTGTGCCTGGCTCAGCTGCTGGTGTATCTGAACATCACCATTAAAGCACACTGAAACTCGCCTTGAAAGGGAGCTGGACCAGCCCCACCTCCCCTCTTCCCTGCCAACTGGTGCTTGCCTGGAGGAGTCCAAAATTAGTCCAAGCAGATAAGAGATGGACAACGTGGCTCATCTGAGTCCCGGGGTCCTTTGCTCAGAGGAGATCTTTCTATGCCCACCCACATCTTCCTCTAACCTGGCAAAGTACCTGAATTACTGAGCTGATTTGCCAAGAGAGATTTAGGTTGGAAACCTCTGTAGAAAGATGTCTCTCATTAGGAGCAGGGAGCTGGCTGGGGCACAGAGCTGGGAGAGGAGTGTTACTCATTCCTGCCTCACACTGGGCCCTTCAGACACTCTCCCCTCTGCAAGATGCACTGTTCTGTGACTGCTGGCAGAAATTAATGAGCAGAGCTGGTTGAAAAACTTTCCATCAAAACAGTGCTTCTGCTTTGCCAGAAGATAGTTGAAAAATTAAGTGGAAAAATTAGAGAAGAGAGCCTGGGTTTTGGCTGACATAGTTGGTCCAAAAATCCCAAACTTGGGATTTTTTAGCCAAAAATGGAAGCATTTGGGGAAGGCAGGGGAGGAAAGGGAGGTGCCTGGCAAGACTTAGTGATACCCTGAAAAACACCTAGAAAAATTTTAACAAATATGAGGGTGTTTTTGTCAATTTTATCTTTTTTTATCCTTCATAGTGAAGGATACTTCTGCTTTTAGAACCATTCTATGGGGAGGCTGAAAACAAGTAAATAAGCTTTTTCTTTCTTACACATGTGGCTATAGATCCCCCACATCTTGTGGCATAAGCACAGGCAGCAACTCCTCTGGAGAGAAACACCAGAAAAACCAGATCTTTGCTAGGAGCTGCCCAAGAGCTGATTACCCCCAAAGTGTAACTCTCAGAAAGGGACACACACAGAGCTGGTGCTGCTGTGAGTTTGTACAGCTGATGGGAAGCCTCGATAACCTCTCAGTTGCCTTGCACACAAATAAACTGAGCCACGGGGACAGCCAGGGAACAGGGCTTGTGATGGAAGGTACTGTGCACACAGCTGCTGCAAAAACACCCGTGCTGAACACTCAGCCAGCCACAGGCTGAGAGTTGTTGTTGCAGGGAGAATGGCACATGAATACCTGGGAACCCACAGAAAGCTCTTTTCCATTTTGCTTACACAATAATGTGGTTTTTCTTCTTCCCCTTTAAAATTGCTTCTTCAGCAAAACATGGTTAAGAAAAAAAGAAAGCAAACAAAACCAAGAAAGAGATGGAATCTTCCTTACCCTCTGGGAAATGTGGCTGACAGCATTTCCTGGGCTCAGTGTCACCATCCCCTCCTCAAGGCACTGCAGTGATGTGATGGGGGAAGCCACGAGCCAGAGCAGCCAGCAGCTCCACGGTAATGATACCTGAAGAGAGCAGAATTCCAGTATTCCAGCAGGGCCCTTCTTCCTCAACACAAACCTGGGCATGGAACAGAGCTGACAGTGCTGAAGTCAGGGCAGCACAGGTGGCATCAGCTCTGTGAGAAAACCAAATGTTGTTAGTGAGCAGTGGAGGTTCTATTTATAGTGATTTCCTATGGAATCAGATCATGATTCTGGACAGGATTTATATTTTAAATAACACCTAATCTTTAAATTCAATCTAGATGTGGATTTCATACCTTTTCCTTAATGAGAGCAGCACTGGAAGAAGGCAGCTCAGGAGTTCTGATGTGTCCTGGCAGGGAACTGCTGCAGGTCCCCTTGCTGACAGCCTGAGCTTGACTCTCATCCCACCACAGCCTGGGGTTACAGCCCCAGCCACTTCCACCACAAGCAGCTCTGGCTCAGAGCCCCCAGAGTGATAAAAGACTTCTTGTGTGATCATCTCAGGAGGGAAGTTTGGTGCCAAACAAAGCTGCAGTCTGGTTGGGTCCTTTTGTCATCAGAGACAAAATCAAAGGAAAAGTACAGAGCTGGGGAAAGAAATGGAAGCTGAAAAACGTTCAAATGTCCTTTCTAAGAAAATGAATAAAGTCCAACCCAAGAATGGCTTGTCTGGTTTTGCTGGTCAGGCTGCACTGATCTTGGTGCAACATGAAAGACCCTGTTAGAGGATTCCCCTTCTTTGCCGACCCCTCAGCAGGCTGAGTACTTTCACTCCCTGTCTCCAGAAAGGCTCCAGTGATGCTGTAGTGTGCAGTGACCTTACAGAAAACTGTCAGTGATCCTTGTGCAGCTGGTGGTTTGTGGGGTGGTGGAGCCAGCCCTGCAGACTGGTGAGCTACCAATGCTCTCCTGGTGAAAAATGAGTGTTTTCCTCCATTCCAGGCCACATGAAGAGCAGCATCCCATCCCATTCTTCCTGACACCATCAGAAGTGTGAGTGCATGGAATGGGAGCACATCTGGCACAGACCGTCTCTGCTGGAACTCCATAGCACACCAGTGTTTGCACTGACACTGTCCAGCAGGAAGAAAACATCCCTTTCCCCATGGAAACGCTCCACGTGGTGTTGGGGAAAGCACAAAGGAACATTCAGTTTTCACTCTACCAGACAGCAGAGTCCTCAGCAGTGGTGCTTGGTGAGCATGGGGCTGATGTGGGGTTAAAGTGTTCCACATTTTGGAAGGTAAACTCCTTCCAGAGGAAGCAGGGTGCTGCCAGCTTGCTGCAAGAGACAGCTGAGGCTGCTGTGGACACCAGCAGAGGGAAGGGAGCAGGTGGAGTTGGTGGAGGCAAAAGTGACCTCCAAGGAGCGGAGGAGGGATTTTACTTTCCTTCTGATCCTTCTGTGCCAGAGCACCAGAGCCATGTGACCCCACCTGCCTTTAGTGACCTTGGCTGAGGTGTCTTAAAAATCAACTGAGCTCACAGGGAAGGGCAATGGCTTGGGTAGAAATGGGGATTAGGAATAAGAGAAAAACAGCAAACGGCTACATGCAAAATAGGCAAAGTAAGTATATAATCCTACTGGATTTATAGGAGAGATATTGGCACATACCAGGAACATTTCAAGCCAAATGTATGACAGCATTCCTTACACCCCTCCCACCCACTGCCATACCCCAGCTTAATGCAAAGCCCTTTGGCTTCCCCAGGCTTAGAGCTACGTTTTATTGTTCAAACAGGTCAACAATTGCAATCAGATGTTGACTGCAGGCAAGGCACAAACACGATGAAGTGTTAATGCACAGCACTGCTCGGATGGAGTTTCTGCAGTGCTGCTGCTGTGAATGGTCCTGTGCAGGGTGGCAGCTGGGTTGGTATCTCCCAGGGCTGCCTCAGAAAACTGGGAAGCCCATCAGTGCTATGCCATGAATCCAGTGTGAGATCAGTAAATGAGCTCTGTTATTAAAGTATAAACTCCATTTCTGGAAATCATTGTGGGAGGAGAGCTCTCTCACCAACTCTGCTTCGGTTTGTTATACAAGCATAGAATCGTTTGGGTTGGAAAAGACCTTTAAGATCATCAAGTCCAACCCAGCACTGCCAAGTCCACCACTCCACCATATTCCTGCATTTTTAAGGCTGCTTTAGAAAGATGCTGCTCCCACATCTAAGTGCCCTTTTAACAAGAATTGAGCTGGAGTGGGATACAGATGATGGCATCTTTGAAAGGATCCTACAGGTGTATCTGTGTGCAGCTGTCTGCAAAAATAACCTTCACCATGCTGAGGGGGAGCCAAACAGTACAAAGATTCTGGCTAGTGCCTACAACAAAGACATCCAGAACACGTGGCACTGAAGTAATTCTGTTTATTTCACACCAGGGGAGAGTGCAGCTAGGTTATGCAGATACTTTCCCAATGGATGGGACCGTTTTGCTCCAATATAAATTTCCACATGCTCAGCACCGTTCATTGTCAGGGGGTGCCTGTGGAGCTGCTGCTCCCTCCCAGCTCCAGCACAGCAAGAACAACCTTCCCCCAAAGCACTCTCAGAACATCCCTCTCCCCAAGCAGAAGCTCCCCCCTGCCCAGGCACACACAGAGATCCCAAACAGAGCCAGGCACGCTCTTCCCAGACAGGAATTTTCTACTGTTGTGTCACTGACCACAGACCTGGCAAGGCATTATTCAGGTGTAACATCCCCCTGCTTTGTTCTGCACCCTGACCAGGACAAGACCCATCATTTCTTGGTTTGTTGGCACACTGAGAACTCTGAGGTGCCAGAATTTTACAGCCAAATGACCTTTTATACTGACCACAGCAATTAAACAGTTGGCGTGGATTTAACCAAATCCCAGTCTCAGTCCAGGATTACACAGATGCATAATGTACCATTTACAGCTTCACTCCTTTCTCTTAATTTTCATGCTGTTTGGTTTGCTTTGTTTTTTTGTTTTAAGTTCAGAAACCTTATTTAAGTTGTTATGGAAAAAATAAATTTATTATTCAACATATTCAATTTGTTCAAAATGGAATAATCCTTTTTTTTTTTTTTTTTGGCTTTCATTTACAACTGGTTCCATTCAGTTTGACTGTTTTTTATCTTTTTCTATTTATAACCAGCACCAAGAAGAAAATTACCATGGATACAGTACATATGCAAATTAGCTAATGGAAAAATATATACATTTCACTCTGTAATGAGAAAACTTAAATGATATTATTGCCATGGAGAATATATCCCTGTATTATAATAAAATATCAAGCAATAATCGACTGCTAAGATTCTTTTCCACCGACAAAAAATAGCACCATACATGAGATAGTGAGAATCTACACTCAATAACACAATTGTGCAACTAGAAATGTACAGTACTTTAGTAACAGTACAGAGTATTGTTTACAATATGGAAATACCACCACTGTAATCAAAAGAGCATCAATCTCTTATGAACAACTAAGAAAAGTATTGTCATAGATACACTGAAACAAACAGCTTTTCTTTTCACCAGAATGTGGGAACTGAGGGCAGAGCATAGCTGTGACTTCACTGTAAAACTCCTATAAAGTGATAAAAACCAGAAGTGCAGGAATATTGAATAGAATTTTTTTTTTTTTGTTGCTATTGTTTTTCTGCCTGTTATGTGAAGGGATGGTTGTCACCATGTGAAGTAAGAGAACTGAATAAAGTGGAGCTGTGTTGTGCCATCAGTTCTTAATGAGTGTTGGGGGGGATTGATTATAAAAAGTAAAAGGTTGGTGCATGCTAATCTGTGAGAGCAAGTGAGGTGTTTTTTTCTCAGTGCTCATACAGTTGAAAAAAATCCTTGTAAATTCCTGTGTCCTTAGGTAGGACCCAGAACTTAGACTCAAGTGTTCTTTGGGTCCAAAACCCAGCAGATTGGGTGAGGCCACAGGTCTAACCAGCCTAGCACCTGTTCTGGACAGTGGCCAGTAGTGAACCATTACTGAAAAACACAAAAACTAAAATCCTTCCTCTCCTATGTCCTACCTTTTGCCTAGAGAGGGTCACAGAGCAGCACCAGAAGGAAAACGTTCCCTGCTGTGGAGAAGCACCTTTGATTCCCAGCAATGATAATTCACACAATTCTGCCAAGGTAACAGAGAAAATGTTGCCCATGAGAAGAAAACCAGCAAATTCCAAACTGAGTGAGGGGTGCCAGGGGACTCAGGGGTGGCTCTGGGGACAGGGAGGCAGCAAGGACAGTCCCAGTGTCACTGCAGGCTAAGGGGGAAACACCACTGTGAATTACAAACATAAACCAGGTCCTCTGGGCTCTGTGGGATCTCTTGGAACTTTCTCATTAGCAGTTCTTCTATCTGCTAATTTGATTAATTGAGTATCACCTGGTATTGTCTAAATCTCCCCTGTCACTCTTGCCAGCAATTTTCCCTTGATTACTTGCTAAGTACTTACACAACCTCTGGGCTGGGCAAAAGGGTGGGAATAACAGAAAAAGGAGGTCTAATCCTGATTATAAATTGTCAAAAAAAAAAAAATCCAGTACAACAAAAACCAAGCTGGAATCATTTCCCTGATAGAGAAAATCATCTGAGGCATTGGAAAGCAGATCTGTTTGAGACAGGCATTTGAGGAAAAAAGGTGTGCAAATGTGCCCTTGTGCATCAGGCCAGCCCTGGTGCACACACACTAATTTGCACTAACAAGCACAGATGTAAATGTGAAGCCCACACAGGGTTAGTCTGTTGATGAACATTATCTCCCTGTGCTTGAAAAATTTAGCCCTTAATAAAATGCTACTAGGTTATTCCAGTGAGGTCCTGGATGTGGAAAGAATTGTACTAAAACTAAAATTTGCTTTAAAGACATGTTAGGTACTAAGATTCTTTATCTTTCCTTGCATTGACAAAAAGAGACAACAGCAACAAAGACAATCTGGGGCCAGATGTGACCTGCAAGCCAGCTTGGCCCAGGGGCTGGGGGAGCAGCTGGGCTTGGTTCTGTGCCCAGCTCCAAGGAGTCAAACAGTCCCACACAGTTCTAGAGCGAGTACAAAGCTGCAATTACCCAAAGGGCTCTGTTCCTGCCATGAGGAGGGGGCTGAAGGGAAATGATGCTTGTTGGAGCAAGATGTGATAGGGATACACTGATGCATGTGACAATGGAGGGGACAAGCCCTGCCCTGGGCAGAGCTCCTGTTTCAAGTCTCACATCATGGAGAGGAGTCTGGTTTAAAGTGCAGAGACATGGCAGAGAGTATTGTGTGTGCAGCACCTGAAGGGTTCTGACAGCACCACAGAAGCGAGACAGGGAGCATCCAAAGACAGAGAGGAATTTCCCAAGCCCTGGAAGCAATGGAAGTCTGAGTCCTCTGGCTTCCCACAAGCTCCAGGTTACACTTTGAATGTCTTGGATCCCTGGCTACTTCTGGTTACTCCAAAAGCTACATAACCTCAGCTGTATAAAAGAGCCCAGAGATAGGAAACACCTGTTCTGCTCCCCACTACATCCTTTTCATAAAGATTGTTCCAAATTCAGTTTCTGTTCCAACCCTATGCAGTTTCACAGTCCTCTTATAAGAACCAACAGTCTCATCTGATTGACTTCTAGAAATTGGAGAGAGCTTAGGCCAAGCAATCCCTCAGTGAGCTCTACTGGATGAAATGATTTCTGGCTTCTCCCATCTTGTGTAAATGGTTCTTGTTTAAAAGTAACTATCTACGGCTGTTAATAAGCTTCCATTTCATTATGCTCAGAGAAAAATTAGGTTTCATAAAAGAAACTCAATTATTCTGGGGAAAAGATAGAGAGGATTGTTTTTTAGAATTAGAAGGAAAAGCACTCCCTATTAGTGGCTCTAAAAATATGACTTGGAATGTTGGATATAATTATACTGAGTTTTCTGTAGGAAATTCAGAGATGTCCATCCTCTGCTATCAGTTTTCACAAGCTTTTACAGAAAATCCTCTCTTTAAACTAAGCCCTTCATTTATGCATGTCCCTCCAAGCCCATTCTGCAGTGGGATAACTGCTGGGAATTGAAAACAACAGATAAAAGCCAAGATTAAAAGATTAAGTAATGTCTCTACCTTTGCTGAATTATTTTGCCAGAGGCTTTCCTCCATGGAGGTACCCATAACCTTATCCAATGTAATCACTTTGCAACGCTTGTCCTTTCCTTTAATGGTAGCAAGCCATCCAGTGGCTGGTGATTTAATATATTAAAAAAGCAATAATGAAAAATGTGAGGATGTCAAAATATTCAGAAATGATTGGCTCCTTGAGATGACCCTTTCTGTGTGTTTTTTTAAGGTGGATGAGCGGATGACTTTGGTATCCAGTCTGTAGGATTAGTTTCAAGTCTCATTAGGTGTGCTTTGGGATCCACCACGCTGTAGCAACTCATGAAGTTCCAGTACTCAGACCTACTAGTCTGTGATTTACATACAAACAGCTGGAAGACTCTAAGGAGTGGCACAGTTCATTAACTCTTCTGCTGCATCTTGTTTGCATAAAAGTCTCTGCATGTCTGGCAGCAGCGCTGGTACCACCGCATGTCCTGGCACAGGTTCTTCTCGCGGATCACCCTGCAGTACACTGTCCACTGGTCCCCCGTGCACTTGTAGGTGAGGGCAGCTTGGGAGGAGACAAGAAAGGAGAAACTGCCAGATTAGCCAGGGCACAGCACTGCAGGTGTGACCAAAAGCCCTGCACCTGAGGGGAGGGAGGGCCACACTCGCTGACGGCACTGGAGAGCAGGTGATGTTCTCGCTACCAAAATATCAGGCTCTTGGAAGTGCTTCCTTCCTTCCCTGGACATGAACAGGGAGTGCAAACATCCTCATGTTGCACCTATTTTGTCTCAGAGGCAAACAGGCCTGGATGAACAAAACATCCAAAGATTCAGCCCAGCTTTAAGGCCATGAACTCCACACTGCAGTCAGTGGGATGGAGATGAATAAATCACACACCTGGCAAGAACACCTGAGACAGACTTTATGAATGAGATGGGGGAGTTCACATAATAGAAAATAAGCCACAAATAAGGCCAGGATTAATATTTCAGAGGTCCAGTACCCCTCGTAGGTTGTGAAGGAAGACAGGAAAGAAGTGACAGAATAAATCACTCTGAATATGTCATCAACGAGAGACACTGGACACAGACATAAAAGACAGGTGAGGTGAATTCCACACTCAGATATTTTTGGAAATGTTATTCAAGACAAAAAACCATTCTGAAGCAGGGACAAGGCAGCAAGGGGTCTGTAGACTACTGGACTTTTTCTGTTTTCTTTTTTTTTTTCTGATGCTCCCATTGCAGAAAACAGAAAACTCTGTTTAAAGATAATCCAATTAGAATTGTTTATAAGCAAGAAGAGCAAAACACTCAATGATATGTCTTTCTACTAATATCAAATATCATTGTTTCTGGCCCTGGTGATTCCAAGCCTGGTTTAGAAACAAAAGCATCCCACATTGCTTGCAGATTACTTTCAGCAGGGACTTGAGCCTCCTCAGTCTTCTAAGCACATAAGCATTTTATTGCTTTGTCCTAAAATGTGAATTAGGATGGATTTCTTGTCTCATCAGTGCTTCAAGGGCTTACTTCTCAAATGAAATGTTTTCCTTTTGCTATGCTCTTAGTGCTAAAATATCTGGGAAGTACTCTCATACCAAAAGAGGTTAGAAGTCCCTCAGCATGAGTGCATTTGCAAGAATGAAAGTCCCCATTTTCTTTTAAAACATTTGGTAAACTTTCAGGCAACAAATTTCAGTTCAGAAGCTTCAAGTCCAGTCCTAGTTTAAGTGTTATTTAATACTGGACAGCACTATTAGAAAATGGTTCTCATTTATCAGCTCTGTGTTTTCATGTGTGGTAAAGGTTTCTTAGCCTGTAAGATCAGCTCAGCTGACAGAGGAGGCTGCTCTTTCTGGTAACCTCTTCTTGTTTACCTTACTCTTCTTGTTTAGCCTCTTGTAAAGAAGGGGACAGGAGGCACCCATGAGGCTGTGTCAGTGTAGCTGATGCCTTTATTTATCTTCATCTTACTGCTGAGGATGTGTGAAATGCAAAGAAACCAACTTGGTTCTTGGAGCTGTGGTGGAACACATAGGGCTGAAGTTTGGAAAAATATATTTTTAGTATATTTATATTTTTATCTCCTTATAAACCAAGGAAATACAATGTGGAAAATCGTAAGATCCCCACAAATTTGTATTAACAGAGGCATTCTTAACTAGTGGCATGTCTTAAATACAGTGTTACGGTGTTTCAGGAAACAGATGGTCATCACCATATTCCCATCACAGCCAGGGACACAAGGAATGCAGGGAGGATGAGGAGGAGGACAGTGACAGAAAATCACAGGGTTTACAGGAAGTCCATCAAACCACCTGTCAGGGTCATGGCATTTTCTTGGGGTACAATGAATAAATGATCCTGCTTCACACTCATTGCAGCACAGGCAGTGTTGTGGATGGGTTTGTGATGGAGAAAGATGCACCTGCCAATTCCCTCACCTCTGTGATCGATCGATCAATCAATCAATCCTATCAATCACCCACCATTTGTGTGTGTTCCTGCTGCTCCCTTAGCTCCATCCTCTGCCAAGCACTCCACCTGGGCACAGCCTGAGGCAGGGGTCAGACAGGACCCACCCACACCAGACCTTTACTGGAGTCTGCCTGAGCCTCTCCCAGTTTCTGGCCCCAGACAATCACTGCAGCCCTCCCTGGGCAGCTGGCACCTTCCCCCCAGGCCCCTGACTCACCGAGCCTGGGTGAGGTGATGGTGTTGACGTTGATCTTGTCGTTGCAGACCTCCTGGTGGCACTGCCTGTAGGCTGGGGGCTTGGCCAGGGCCGGGCACTCGCTGCCGTGGCGCCCGGTCACTTTGTGCATGCACTGCACCACGCGCGACTGCAGCCCCTTGCCGCACGTCGAGGAGCACTGCAGGAGAGAACACACTGAGCACAGAGGTTTCCATGTCACATGCACAGCAAAAAACACTGCCAGAGCAGAGGGTGCAGCCACTGTGGTGCTGAGGGCTCACAGCTGGGTCACTGAGGCTGCCAGGGACCCTCTGCGTGGCTGCTGTGCTGTCCGTGGTGGTTGTGCACCTTCTGGGGATGCTGAGAGCACAGGAACTCTCCTGGCACAGGAAGGAACCTGTTATCTTTCTGCCCCAAGTTTACCTACTCCGACTGTCCCCTGTGGATGCTCATGGGATTCAAGCAGACAAAAATGCAATTCTCCCCACCAGCCATGAAGAGAAAAAGCTGAAAAATGTGTAATGCTTAATTATGGACCAGCAGCTTCCACCTCCCTCTCTGTGAGGGACCCGGTGGTACTTGGTTTAAAAGCCCTCTCCAAGACTTGGATGGTGTAACAAAGCTTCCTCCACAGCCAGGATGACCACAGCCAGGCACTGACTTAAGATAAACCCCAGGATTACAGCACAGGCTGGCAGCTCCTGCGTGCCCAGACCTCTGAGAAGCTCTGTTCTGGAGAGAACACATCAGGTATTCCAGTACTCATTCCCATCTATCCCTGCTAACTGTCTGGCACTTGCCTGTCCTCCTGGGAGCAATTGCAAATTGTACTCATGAGTTTTGGCTGCTATTAGCCAGGAGGCCCAGCCTGTTCATATGCTCTCTTTGTTGTCATACAATCAGAGTCCCTCCCTCTCCCTCCCTCTTCCTCTGGCCCAGTCACTTGTGATTTACAATGTCCTACTTGCACACTGTTCAATTTTAATAAAGCAAACACAGTGAGCACAGGGAGGTGCAGCAGCTGGAGTCAATAAAAGAACCTTGTATTTAACATAAAGAAACAATGGCTTGCAAGACTTGGGTAAGATTCCTGTTTCTGCTAAAGCCACACACAAGCAAACGATGGGGGAGAGGAGGAGGTGAGGGAAAGCCCAGGAGGTATCAACTGAATGATGTAAAAAAAAATCATGTTTTCTGTCCTCTGCTTTTTCTCACCAAAGTCAGGGCATTGGAGCTTTCTCCCTGAAAAACACTATCACATCCGAGAGGTAATTCTCAAAAGAGAGATGCCAAACATTGGAGAGGTTCAGAAGATGGGCATCACTGAGGCTGGACTGAAGTCCAGGTACAAATCCTGTGTGTGCAGTGTGGATGCTTGTGAGATCCAGATCCAAGGGCAGAACACGTGGATGCACACAGGGCTCCACCTCTACATCCAAGGGGGGTGAGTAAAGCAAAGCCATGGTCATTTTGGTCTGGAATTATCACAAGAAAGCCCTGCTGTTTGGGTTTTTTTTCCTTTACAATCTTCTTATTTCAATTTAAGTTCAACACACCAGCTTATGACAGATATTTTTTCACTTTTTACATTTTTCAGGTGTTGAATTTACATAAAAAATTGATCACTGTCAAATACCTCAGCAATGGTTATAGTATTTAGGATTATGCTGAATCAACCCTTCTCCTGCCCTACAGTGAATTATTCCAAAAATCAGGAATTAAAGTCCCTGATTTAAATCCCCTTCACAATCTGAATTTATGCAGTGAGATCTGGACATCACATCAGTTTTGTGTGTTCCTCAGCTCTTTCCCAGTACTGAGTGCCCCCAGTGACTTCCACCAGCCTGGAAGTCCAAGGCCACTTTTCATCCTGATAAATGCAACTATTAGGCCCTTCCACTTCACCAGTTAAATGCAACCTTAAATCCTCAGGATTTCAGTGGCACTTTTAGTCTTCACAGTGCTTTTACTAATCTTAATCCTCCCCAAACTCTTTGCTTTGGGAGGGGAATTGTACATCCATTTTGCAAACAGAATCGCTGTTACAACACAGGGATTAAATAACTCAGGCCATGGGCTTCCTTCACTTGATTGTAACAGTCTGAAACCTCTGTCTCTGGCTTTTAAGCTCTCCCTGTGCTCTCAACAGGAAGGACATGGGGAGAAAGAAGGGAAAAAAAGGACAAAATCAGCATTTTTCTCAGAAGGTAAATTAGGTTTTCAGATACCAACACACAAACACTCACCTACCTTTGTCTGTGTTCCTGTCTCTGCATTTGTTAACCAGCAAGGAGGGCAAGCAATGAAACTTTTTTCCACAGGCACTGCCAACTCCAATCCTCAGACAAATAACAGCAGAGCTTTTGCCTGAAGCAGTTTTATTCCTTCTCCTGGGAGACTGGGATCATCACCTATGCTATGCAATTAGTTTTTCACAGCCAGCAAGACAGATTTTAACATCTTTCTTGAACTCTTTAGGGCTTGGCAGCTAAAGGAAGGTTGGACATCTGGCTTATTTTAAAACAAAATTTTCAACTCAGTACTTGGATAGTCTCTTTCTTAGGAATTTCAATAGGAAATAAGAATAGATACAAAATACATACAAAGGGGGAATTGTTACTCATGCTGCACTATGAGAAGAGAACATCATTAAAAGAGGCATAAAAATCAAACTCCAACTGCACAGCAAATGCCCATAAATACCTTCTCTCCTTCTCTGGACAGCTAAATGCACTGCTATGGACTCTCTGTTTCCAGATGTTTGTGGAGCAAGGCACCATGTCCACAGAACAATTTTCAGGGCTGGATTCACCAGAGAAGACCCACCAGCAATCTGCCTCCTCTGGAAAGTTGGGGCTGGGGCAAGGGGCTGAGCAGAGATGCTGGTGCTGAAGAAAGAAGTGGATTTTCCCTTCCACCAGGCACTGCCAGTGGTGTCACTATCACAAAAATGCGTGTGCAAAATGCACAGAGTTTAACCATAATACCCTAAACTGACAATACAAGCAGTGTAAACTGGAAATCCACCCCCATGCAAAGATCAAAGGGTTGCTCAGCACTGTAAAATAGAGGTGGTTAATGAACAGCTACAAAACGTGAAGCTAATGAGAACCCCTGTAACTCCCAGTTCAAACACTGCTTAGGAAGGTAAAAGCAAGACAAAAATGCCTCCATTCACATTCTTTGGCAGTAACATGCAAGCCAGTGGGGATATCCAGAAGGAAATAAACTCACAAATTGTCAAGGCAGCAGCTGCGTTCAACAGCTTAAAGAAGATTTACTCACTGAAAAACTCTAACCTTAGGAGCAAGCTATGATTTTTCAACTGGAATGCTATTTACACCTTAGGATACTGATATGAAAGTTTGAAATCTAGCAAAGGTGCTGACAGATGTCTAATTGCTTTGAAAGCAAATGCCTTAGGAGAATATTAGGTATTAAAATAGAACAGATTTACAGAAAGTGCTGAGATCTGTCAGGGCCTTCATCAACTCCTGGTCTACAAAAGATAGCCAGAGAAAGAGTGGGGAACAAGAATGACTTAAGCCAGGGCAGGGCTGCTGTTGGGCAGCACAGCAGAGAATCCAAAAATTCCCCTGTTGAGGATTAATAGTGGCAGAAAAAGTACAGATTTACCAGCACAGAGACAGGTTCAAGACTGAATGGGATAATGGATCATTGCTGAGGGCTCCTGGGAGGCTGGGATACATTTCAGATCCCAAGACATCTTCAGAAATGTTGCTTTTCTAACCTCCAAGGGACAGATATAAGTATTTTTTTTTTGTAAGAGACTTTTTCCAGCAGAAGCAGGAGGTCACAGCATCCCTCCAGCCAATCCTGAGCACACTCTGGTACGGAGAGGGCTGATCTGTCAGAGGGAGATCCAGTTCTAGATGACTGTCATAACTAAGCTGCAGGCAAGATGGGGTTTTCTCTTTATTCATCAATCTGCAGTCATCTGATGTTTAAAGATACTGGTTTGTCCCCAGTTTGCTGGAAGCTGCTGAAGCCAAGGATAACACCATAGCTAAAGCTCCAATATTGAGAGATAGAGTCATGCTTTACTGACTTCAGAGTTCAAGTATTCAAGGCGTTAGGGTAGAGTGTTTTTCCCCTCAGGGATCTTATTTCTTGCCTCTATGAAAGTCAGAAAGAAAGCAAGACAAGTTCCTATTAAAAACATTCTAACACAGCATCTGAGATGAATGACAAAGGTCCTGTAATTGCTCCCTTCCCGGGACCTTAATAGCACACACGTGTGCTCTGAAAGCCAGTGCTCCACACACCTTCACATCAGGCTTTTTATGAGGATCACTATTTTAAACCCCATAGTTCTAGCTAAAAAGCAGTGTGCAATACACTTTCATAAACACCAGGTCAACTTTCACCATGGCATCATGCTAAAGAAAGAAATATCTGTCTTTTCACTGATAAGATCTAATTAGCCCAAAGCAAACTGTAAGCTGTTCTTCAAGCTTCCTTGTTATTTTCTTTTCTTTCTTTCTTTTTTTTTTTTCTTCTTCTTTTTGAACCCCAGATCTGTAAAAGAACATATCTGGTCTTGCTTACAACAATCTTTCATTTGGAAACTTTTGTGAAATGACTGATTTGTTTAATTTAGCCAAGAAGAAAAAAATGCATACCCTTCTGACTCAGTATGGGAAGAAACAATAAATTATGGCAGCAAATGCTCGTGGCTGATGTGACAGTATCTTAGCAGGAAAAGAGAAGCAATTTTTGCAAACTGCCTACAGCTGTACTTTCAAACTGCACGACCCCAAGGAACAAGACCTGACCAGCACATCCAGCATTTCTCAGGGCATAATTAAGCTTGGCTTTGCTATTCTGAAAAGTTCCATTGTGTACAGAGAGTTCACAGATTAAAGGCTGAACACATGAATATTCTGGGTAGTGACAGTGCCCCTAAAGTATTTGTACAGTGGAGCCCAGGTGGATGCTGATGAGAAAATGCCATTTAATCCAATATTCCAATCAGGCAGAATTTACTTCTCATGAGGTTTCAAACTGTTTCAACAAGAGGCTCAAGCAGAGCTGTGTGGTGATACAGTGCTGCCCACAGGGGACCATATTCTAGCAGGTCACCTACTGCACTTGGGCTGTGTTTGGACCTGTGGCAGAAAGTGGAAATACTCCAGAGCTTATTCCACCAGGAATCTGCAAGGACCTGATGGTGAAAAACAGCGAATGCAAAAGGCAAAATCAAGGCAATTTTAAATAGACTCAGTAGTAATGGACAGCTATGGGACCACAGAACTCAGGTCAGGCTGGATGCTGGAGAATCTGCCCTGCTCCTACAGCACTGTGAGCTGCTCATGCTGAGCCAGGCTCTCAGAGCTCATGTGAGCTCTATTCCCACCCTGAGTCCTGAGAGAATATCCTGGAAACTGAAGCCCCACTGAAAGCTGGAAATTAGTTACCATTAGTTATTCATCAGTTAATGATCAATGCTCCCCCAATGCAATTTATTAAAGACAGTAATTAAACTAAGGACTCCTTTGGGATTTTTTAATTTCAGCAAGAGGCTGCTCATCTCTCTCTTTCAGTCCTCTCTGAGCATTTTCTAGACATGGAAGTACCCAGCTCTGACATGTGTGATGCTGGCTAACACTGTTTGATCTCTTTGCAAACTCAGTCAGATTGGTACTCATTGCTCCTTAAAGGTGTTCTGGGAGATTGTCACCTTAATGCCTTGGTAGTCATCATAATTTTTAAAAGGTTATTAAAAATTTCAACAGGTTATTAAAAGACTGCAAAATTACAGCAGTCCCTGCTAGCAGTACATACTGTGTGCTGTATTCAAGAGGAAAATCTTCAGACAGGTACTACACAGTTTAAATGGTAAATTACTACTATTTTCAAAAACATGATCCTGGACACTGTAACATCTCAGAGTAACTCAGAAAAAATGAATGCCAGGACTTGAACAGACTTGTCTTTCACTCTTTCTTCTTTTTCCTTTTAAAAAACAAGAGTTAAAAAATCACAATGTAATTTCATTTCCAATTCACTGGTCTTGGTGGTAAGCTTTAACTCTCCATCAAAAAAAATTGCACTTAATGGACCAGACTTTTAAATAAAAATATCAAAAAAGAGAAGCTACTCTTCCAGTTAATAGGATCACTGGAGGCTGTATTGGAATATGAGACAGTAACAGTGTGGCAGAGCATGCTCCACATCAAACAAAACAGCGATTAATCTGATCTTTTTGCAGCACATTCTCCTTTACTACAGAACCTTCATAATAATTTGTACCATGAATGTTCCCAGAAACTCCAGCAGAGATGAGCTGTTCAATTTGTTGTGCAAACAAGCAGCAGTTTGAAAGGCACAAACAGGACTTGGTTTCTGGAGCCTGCTTGCCCAGGGGAGGGTCAGCATCTCTTCCCTTCCCATGCCCAGTTCCCAGCTAGAGCTGCATCCACTGGGGCTGGCTCTTAGCCCAAGCCTAGGCACAGGCTCGACCTTGTTTTAGTGCCATCATGAAACATTTCCACCTCTGCCCTCAGCTGAAGACATTCCACAGATGTGGGGACAGACAAAGAGCAAAAGGGTGGGATTCACCTTACTGAACCAGCCCCGTTCAAGTTCAACAGTGTCTCTGGCTGGTAAAACCAATTTTGGGGCATTTGATCTCATCTCCTGTAGGGAGGAGTGTTTGGAGATTTAGCTGTTGGCAAGAAAGGCTCTGGTTTGCACGATCAGTGATCATGTGCCAGAGTCACAAACCACAGGGAACCACAACTCAGAGCAGTCCATGGGGCAGGATTTAGGTTTAGGGCTGATGCTCTGGCTCCTGGCCTTGTCTAGGACCACAGAAGCAAGGAATTTGACTACTAAAGCTTGTTGGATCCTCTCCTGTCCCACTCAGCTCCATCACCTTCTGGAGAACAACTGATGTGTATCAGTGAGGCCTGTGGACAACCTTCCAGTGCTGCTGAAGACACGTGAGCAGCCATAAATCACAAAGTTGTTCAGTGGCAGGGAAGGGTCTGTCAGCTCTGACATGCCACTGCAATTTTAAGCTGCCACCCCTCCTGCCGAGTTTTCTCTCAATCCAACAAGAAAAGTTATTTTCTCTGAGGTAGAAGAAGATGAACTTAGTTCTGACCTTTATGAAGAATAACCAAGTTGTCCATATCTTATCATAAACAGATGTCGGGTCAAGCCATGAATTTGTAATGAATGTTAGAACAAAGGGCAGTTTTGCTTCTATATTTATAACAGCTTTGAATACACCTCTCAAACCACAGCTGTCGTTGATTTACTCTTCTTATTATGTAATATGAATTAATCATTAAAAGTGAGGCACATAGAGGATTTTGTTGATGTTCCCAATCATTTGGAACTTGGAAAATATGCCTTCCTGGCACTAGGAGATTGTAGAGTATTTTTGAAAAAAAAAGCCTCAAAACCCAACATGTTTTTTGGTGTACTGCAAGGCTGGGGGTTTATCTCTCAGAGAATAAGACCTCCTGTAATCCTGCCAAAACAATTAATTTGCAATTACAAATCCTTGTTACCACCCACTGTGATGAATGACTGTTGATCTTCAGTGTGAAGCACCTCAATGTCTGGCACAAAGCCAGTATTTTTCTTACAGGAAATTAGATTCTTCTTTTCTCTCCCTACTGTTAATGTCCTCCTAAGATGAAAACGCATCTCCAGCATTTCACAGGCTCAGCAACTTCTGTAAAGGAATTGGCAACTCTTGATGCCCAGGGAGGGCAGGTGGCTATGGGTGATTTTTCAGATGTGCTTTATCACTATTGACACTATTTGGCAACAGGAATATTGTTTAACTTTACACTTTGCCAAGCTGATCTTTACTGGTGCTTTCCAGTTTCTGGAGCATACAATCTCTCTGAATCCTGTGAAAGTTGTGTGCCAGGTGGTTATACAAGATGTGAAGTGGTAGAAATAGATTTTTCCTCTACTTTCTCTGCTAGTTGAAGCCCAGCTTGACGTGTCAGAGATTTGCTTTCTCCTGAGAGCACAAATCTGTGATGGTTCCTACCCAAGACCCAAAGACTCTGCACCGCTCACCAGGTCAGATCCTGCTCTGCATGGCATTAGCATAAACCTGCATTAACTCAAGTGCCTGAATAAATCTGGGTTTACCCTCATGTAAGAGAGACTGATACCTGACCCAGTGTGCTGAGTGAGATCCTTGGCCCGTGGCCAGTGGGTTGTAGGGAAGAATGAAAGACAGTTACCCTGGATTTACACTGGGTTATCTGAGATTAATACAGGCCTTAGTATTTACAGAGCACCTACTGTAACTGCAAAGAAAAAAATATGGCAAAGCCAACATGCCACAAGGCCTCTATGTGTCTTTCTTCTTCTACAAATCTTTTCATTGGGCTAGGTAATATAATAGGTTAATGAGCTAAATTGTTGCCTGAGGGACAGAAGTTGCATATTTAAACTTCCACCCACAGAGCTGAAAATGCCCCTTGTGAAAATCAGAGCTAACGACGGAACTTGTGTGTCTGGCTTGTAATTCCACCTTTCTTGATACACCAGTGAAATGGAGAATAGTCAAAAAAATGAAACTGGGAGCCCTGAACCATTCTGTGCTATTGGCTCCAAATACAGAACTTTAGTCAGGACAGAATTTGAGGCATGTGAAATAGAGAAACAATTAAGTAAAACTGGAAATAAAGAAAAATCCATAAAAATCTTGTGCAGAATTGCTCCTGCTATAAAACCTTGCATCCTCAATTATACCTCAGAAGAGTCCACAGGACAACAGGAGGAAAGGAACTCAGAAAATAAAGCATTGGCCTGTACAGAATTAAAGAACCTCCAAGGCCAAGTCTAACCTTTGACCAAGCACTGAATGCCACATCTGCTTGGTTTCTGAGCGCTTCCAGGGATGGTGATGCTGCCACTTCCAGTGGGGAGCCTGTTCCAATGTTTAGCCACTCTTTCAGTGATGAATATTTTCCTAATATCCAACCTGAACCTCCCTTGTGCTATCTCTGGTTGTCTGGGAGAAGAGCCTGACCCTCACCTCAACACAACCTGCTTTGAGGTGGTTGTGGAGAGCAATAAGGTCTCCCTTGGGCCATCTTTTCCTGCCACATCACTGGTGGAGCAGAAGGGGAGAGAGCTGAGGACAGGGGGCAGCCTTGTGGGGCTAAAAATCAGCCCCTGGTGCTGCTCACCTTCAAGCACAATTTCTGTGTCACCACCACAACTCACCAACACCTCCAGCTCCCTGCAACATCTGGGACATGTTTCCAGTGACTCCAACACCAAGTCCAAGTCCTGCAGCTGCTCCTTCCAGTGCAGACTGGAGCAGGGAATGGTGTGGAGCTGGGTTGTGTGTCCTGCTCAGCTCCCCAGAGAGCCACACACATAAAGACATGCTCTGTTCTTGCAGGAATGCAATCCTCGACGTAAAGTTTGTCAGCAAAAATATAATTCACCACGAAAGAATGTACTACTGTCTTGCTAAAGCATCAAGAGGCACATTTGCAGCAGTCTGGGAGTCTGAGGCAAGTGCTGGGAAACTGAGCAACCTGTGTTTGTTCCTCTGACCAGCACAAGTACAACAAAAATGTAAAAATGCTTCCAGTGCTAGAACATTTAACAGTTCAGATTTCAAACAAGGAGGAATTATTTCAAAGTAGAACGAGTGTATGAGATGTTTGTTTCTTTAAGTGAATGCAAACTGGATGTGGAATTTCCTCTTGGAAGAAACAACTGAATGGGAGATGGCTTGGACTCCCTTTTGTATATTGCATCATGTACAAAAACGGATGATATAATGAATTGCAATTCTGAAGAATCCAGGCAAAAATAAAATAATTATTTCAGGTTAACACCTTCAATGCATTGTGCAATTCACGTTTCTATTAGGTTTGAAGACTGAAGCCAGGAACAGTTTAGTTATAAAACTTGTAACACCAATGCTGAGTTAAATGCTAAAAATAATAATTATTTCCCTTTAAGATAATGAGTTTAAAAGAGAAGTGGCAGCAGTGCAGAGAAGCTGCAAGTTTAGTAGCAGCGATAAAAGAGGTGTAGTAACAGAACAACTCTCTGTCTTTAGAATTCCAGTACAGTCTGTTAGTCCCAAGCACTGGGCTAACAAAGGCAAACTCAGAGCCATTTAAAATAACTACAAACCTGGCCTTATGTGTTTGCAAAGTGAATTGGATCTATCAGTTCCTTGTGCAACACTTGAAACATGCTGCAAATATATTAAGAATATACAAACATGACAGCCAGGACTGTGTTGCTGAATCTGCTCAATTAGGTCCAAATGCTTTCCACAGCTACAGGACACAGCAAGAACCAGTTGCAAAAAACCTGAAAGAAAATGGGATAAAATCCCTCTTCTTTCAAGTATGGATAATGGCTACAGATCTGTTGCTAAGGCCAGTGGACGAGGTTTGGCTGGTGCTGGGTGCAGGTCTCAGATCAGCATGGCCTCGTCTCCAGCCCTCACCTCTTCTACGTGGGAGCTAAGAACTTAAAATCACAATTTGTCTGGGGTAGGTGTGCAGATTTTACTGCTGGGAGCTCCTTAGGGAGCTGATCCATCTCCTCATGCACAGAGTCCGTGTATTCTACAAATACTGCCACTGCTAACACAAAAATAACACTCTGTCATACCACCCAAACAGCCTGCTCTATTTACAAGTTGTATCTGGACCTGACTTTTCAAATGAGGTTTTCCCTCCCTCTTATAAGACTTCCTGGCATCTTCAAAGAGGATCTTGGTTTGGGAAATTAAGGATCAGAGGCCAAGTCACCAGGCAAGCTGTTTGCACATAAAGCATCAAAGCCCATTATTTTAATCTGTGATAATTACCACTGTTAGTTAAATCGTGCTTCCCTGATGGTTCTCAGCAATAAGCAACAAATGCACAACACATTAATTGCACAAAGTTGTTGCTTGTTCTGAGATCAATTTGTATTAACAGGAAAAGTTTCCATCTTAGTCAGCACAAAGATCTCTCACAGTGACTTTTACAGGGCTGGGAATAAATGTTTTACAGTGGAATTTTGCCCTGGAAGGATGAATTTCAAAGAGTTTGCTATAATCTAATGGCTACAGACTCTGTGTTTCTCCTTAATGGAGGAACTGTTTTATGCCAGAGTTGCTGATAGCAAGCTCTGTATTAAAGCTTCTGGATCCTCACGATGAAAATCCTTCACTCGGGATTTGTGAAGAACTGAATTCCACACCAAACATTTCAGCTATCTGGCTTTCTGAAACAATACACTTTTTTCTAAGAATTGTACCTACCCTTTTCTAGAAATCTCTACCCCTCTACTCAGAGAGTAAGAATCTAATTGTGTGACCTAAGTATCCGGTCAGAATTAACCAATATGTCTAGAATTTTAAATGCTCATTACAAGCCAAATCTAAGTCCAAGAACATCTTGCTGGACTCACACAGGGCGAAATTCCTGGGAAGCAGAGCACTGGCACAAGCTCCCTGCAGACAGAAGCAGGCCACATATGCAGCACACAAGCTTTTGTGCCCTCCTGCACAGGGATGATCCTGATCCTGAGTTAAGACTCACAAATAACAAGTGATTTTGCACTGATCCTGCCCTGCTCACATGCTGACATTAAACCCATCAAACACCACTGTTTACTGTGACCCATGTAAGGTTGCAGCCCTCCCAGCAGTGAGCCAACATCTTTATCAGATTGGAACTGTTCACACAACACTGAACTTTCAATCCATGTAATCAGTGAACACTCAATTATTTCATATTCCTCCCTATCAAGAGAATCCTGGTCTGTTTGAATGCCAAAATGTTTTAGTGTTCCACAAATAAATAGGTAAGTAAATAAACAAATAAATAAAATTATTTCACCTGTTAACACATGGGGACTGTTTGTTTTGGCCAGCTTGCATGGATTCTGAGTGCCAGGTTATGAATAAAATAATGTTCAATACTGTAAACATCTTGTGACATAAATTCCTGGCTCAGCATAAATACAGCCACTCTGTATGTGGCAGGTTCTTCCTGCATTCTCCAGCACTGACACCATTAAATTCATGTGTCTGTGACAGAGTATATACATAATTGTAATTCCTAAAAAAAAAAAAAAGCCATCACAGATAAGCCAATTTGCCCATCCTGGGCCTCTGCTTCACTGGATTTTGCTTGCTGGAGTTTGGGTTTTTAGAAAGCAAAGTGCAACTACTGTATCCCAGTGGTTTCTGCACATGCTGTCCATTTCAGAACAAAAAGTAGGTTTTCTGTTTAAAGAACAGCACAGTTAGAAAGATAAGATAAAACCAAACTGGAATATAATATTGCTGGGAAATGTTAGGCAAAATGTTTAGGCAAACACGAAGTCAGTAATGTAAAGGGTGCTTTCTGAACAACACTGGCAAGGGTTGAGCTTCTCACACTGCCAGGCCTCCTTCCCAAGCAAAACCTTGTATTACTCTTAAGATCAGAAGGCAAATACAGAGCAGACTCTGCCCTGGTTTAATCCACTGTATTCAGGAATTAATTCCACTGATGTCACCAGAGAAACAAAGTTCAGACAAGCCTAAGTGCAGGTAAGCTCCAGCCCTGAGGAAGGGACTGATGGTTTTGGCTCTGCCTTTGAACTCAAGCCTTTCTTTCACTTCAGCTGGTTGGAATGAGTCTAGGACTGGGCTATGTGTGTAGGTCCCAGTCTACCCTGAAAACCAGTTAAACCTTTGTTTCCTAAATATTTAAACTGCCAGTTAATGCAGACAGCACGTGGGAGATCAGCACCCTGAACATCTTTGCTCTCAGAAAGGAAAAGCACAAAGTGTTTGCTGTTACCTTGGACCAGTCTCCTGTTTTCCACTCGTAACAGCCTGTGTGATCCTCACACTCTTCCTCTTCTCTCGGCCTGGTGGCTGCATCACATTTGCCTTGGGAGTTTGTGCATGTCACTGTTCTTTTCTGAATTCCTCTGCCACAGTCTGCTGAGCACTGAAAAAAACAGGGGTTTGGTTTTTGTTACATGGTGCTTAGAAATGACAGCTTTTATGTTGGTAACACAGCTCAGAGGAAAAGCTGGGGTTATGAACACTGAGGAAAATGATAATCCATAAGATTTTATCACAAAAATCTAAGCCACTCATAAATGAGTACTTTGAAAAGTATGATGACTGCTTGTGAAATACTTATGAAAAATGGCAATTCTGAAAATCAATCTTCTCTGGAAAATGTCAGCTGGCTTTTTGCTAGACTTGGTGCCACTAAATCTTGTGTTGAAGAGCTCCTCACTCATACTGAAGGACACACTGAGATTCACTACTCAGAACTGCCACATCCCTTGATGTATCAAGGGACACATCAAGGGTGATAAATGGTGGTGTTAAATGTGATTTTAAATCACAGTAGCACGAGACCACTGTTATAAACACATTTCTGTAGTACAGTTTGTGCATATCATGGCAAAGTCACAATTCTCACACGTTCTCATGTGAAACGTGCACGTGTTCAGATTTTGATTTGCCATTGCTATCTTAATTCTGAAAAACTCAAAAAATCATTTAGTGAGTAAGCACAAATTATCCACAAATGTTTTTGGGCCTGGGCTCTATGGAATTAGCATCTAAGGAGCAGGGATATCTGGTCACTCATTTGTTATCCTTGCCACTGGCTGGAAATTCTTGTTTAATGAAGAATTTGACTTGATTTTATTGGCTGTACGACATGGGAAAAGGACACTTGCACGAACTGAACCCAAATTTTTGTTTTCAATAATCAATTTGGTAGAAGAGCACCTGTTGTCACAGCCACCTGAGTCCTTGTCACCACTCCTGAGCACAGCCAGTCTGTCTGCTCCTCATTCTCATGCCACTGCAGTGGTTAAGAGTGAGAAATTGTCTTGCAGAGCCACTGGGGACAGGTGGGTGGAAAAATGATCTATGTACCAGCTGAGATAAAAACTAACCTCCTCTGGCATGTCAAGTTCTCCCCTTCAGGGGGCCAGTGGGGAAAAGACAGTTGATTTGACACTGAATAAATAGTGAAGATATGAGATATTCTGTGAGGTCTTTTGAACGTGTTCCAAGAAGCTTCTCCATCCAGGGGGTCTATGCTGGAAACAAGCGTCAGCTTGATATAAATTACATCAAATGGACAAATCTCAGCATGCCTGTCTAACCATCTTAAAAACACAATCCAGGCAGTTCTGACCTGCTGGCCTTGTTAAGGACATGAATGACAAGCGTTTATGAGCTGGCAAGCAAACAGACATGCCTTTAAATACTTCACAGCACTACAAAGTGACTTCTTGAAAATCTGGGAAACCTTCCACTTAATTTACTGTGTGCCGCTCACGGCGTGACCCCCTTACGGATGTAACATCTTTGTAAGGAGCACAATCTATAGTTCTGCTAAGACAGGGGGATGAATTCTTCCCAGATTTGCAAAATTCCACAAAAGGCTTTGCTGGACTGCTCAGAGCACAAGGCTTGCCAGAGATCCCAGGCTGGAGCTCCCTAAATGTTACCTTAAGCCATGAATTTGCCCTAGATTGGGTAGACTTTCCCAAATTACGGATCACTTTCCTCAGGCCCCAGGGTGGACTCCTCAGGGCTGTGCTTGTGCATCTCAAACTACAAAGATCAATATATAAAAATCTTTGGAATGGTCCAATTTACTCAAAGTAAATCAAGCTGAAGTGGGAGTATTTTTCACAGTAGGAGAAATCTCTAGGTGGGTTTTACAAGCAAGTCTGGGAAAAACACCAACTGTTTGTTCTTCCCACAGCCTTAAAGTCATTCACAGATTAATACTGCATATACTTTCCTAGACAAAACAGCATGAGCAAGAAGGTTTCCAACAGATCTTTGGTGGTCACATATAAATCACCCTCTTTAAGAGTTTTTTTTTCCTTTCCTCAAGTCATCTGTTTTCATGAAGAATTTCTTAATACTTAGATTTTACAGAGAGTCCACAAATTAATATACACAGTTTCTGTGTGTCCACTCGAGATCATTAAGTCTTATTTTATTAAATTACTTTGTCAGATCCCATGAGGCTTTGCAAAGGAGCAACACAACTTTGCAATTAAGACACAACTCCTTTATCTGAAGAAAATCCTATTTTTTTCCACTCCAGCTCTCTAGCAGTAGACATATTCACCTTCTCCTGACAGTCTCTATTTTTATCATTAAAAATGGGTTGAGCAGTACTTTGTCCAAAACAATCTCAAGTGTTTGGCAATACAAGGGGAACTTAATTTTTTCCACAATGAAGATTGCATTGGAATTTGCTGTGAAAACACACATTTTTGACCAGGGACCAGACATCAGTGCGGTCAACAGTGTTGTATAAGCAAGAAGTTAAAAAAAAATAGATCAGAAAATTGATTTATTAAATGATACAATTGCAGTGATACTTATTCCTCAATATCAGATTAAAATGCAAAGGAATAAAGTGATTACCACAGAAGAAAGTACTAGGTGTGAGAAGGGGTCATACTGGCAGAGCATCAAATGTGTCCTGGAGTTATTTGTGCTTCATAACAGCAGAAATGGGCCAGAATAACAATTTTAAAAGTGCAAGTGCACAGTTACAGACCCAATAAAAGTAAATAAATGTATTTAAGGAAAAGCAAACCAGCTATTGAAAACATTATCTAAAAATGCTATGTATTTGCAAAGGAGTTACATGGTCATGGATATGAAAGATTTCCACTGATCTGTAATTTGACTTACTCTTTTCCATAAAAGGGAGACAGAATTACCTGGGATTGTTAACAAAAGACTCAAGTAAAAAATCCACATGTAAACCAGGCAGGAATTGCACCCTAATCTCAGCTATAAACAGTTCAGCTGGTTTAGCTATAAGAAATAAAGAGGGCATCATCTGAAAGGGGAATGTCTACAACACACAAAAGACCTATCAGACAACTTAACTAAAACCTTGGTGTGTTTCTGCACATCTTTTGTAACAAAAGAACTCAGAAAGATCACGAATCTCATGCACCAGTGAATGGATCCAGCACCCCACTGAAAGGGAACACTGCTCTCACTTAACCATCACCTCTCTTGCCAAACTAAGATTTCCTGTCCAGGAGGTGCACAATGAAATCCCATTGTGTTTGTGAGAAGACAGTTTTCCTCAGGATCCCTTCTATCCTGAGCTTCTGTGACTTTTAAGCACATTTCAACCAATAATATTTAGCAAAATCACTTTGACAATGTTTTAAACAGGAGCTCCCTGTTCCAAGTTAAGGTGAATAATGAGGAATCCTTCCCAGAGGAAGGGTTGTTGCCAGACAGCCAGGCTGGAATGAGGCTGGTAGAGCTCCAACCCTGCACCCAGAGTGAAAGGAGCTCATCACTCAGGTAGCCCAGCGAATACAATATCAAAGTGAACATGAGCATCCTGTAAGGAATGTTACAGGGTACAAAGTTGCCATGTACTGAGTCCTGGTCATGAACTGCAGGCACACTCCCAGATCACTCTGCTGCTAAACAGAACACAGGGTAACTGGCTCAATCTCCCATTATTTACATCAGAAATGCATTCATAACACTTGGGAAAAAATTCTTAACTCTGCAACTACTCTGAGATGCACCTTTTATACAAAATATAGGCAGCTTTTTCTTGTTCCTGGAATTACACAGAAGAAGGCTGGATAGGACCCAAAGACTGTACATTCTCTGTAACATGCAGATACCTGATAAGCCTGGTATTTCTCATACCACATTTAAATGGAGCCAGAAGCCCTGGGTTACTGCACTTCTGGCCTCAGGTCAATGAAAAGCTTTTCCTTCTTGGTCAGAGTTTTCAGATAGAAAGATACAGTCACTAGAGCACATCTGAACCCTGCCTTACTGACTCATCTGGTCTGGAAACCAAATCTCAGCTTCTCACTGCTCATCTCAACAGATGAGAGTACTGCCCAGCAGTCCAGTGCTCTGAGGATGCTGAGCATGAGAACCATGGATTAAGTCCAGTGAATCTGGAGTTCTGAGGAGTCTTGGCTCCTTTCTGGAGTGAAGTTCCTACCTTTGACCACTCTGATGCTTCCCAGATGGACAGGCAGTCCCTTCCCTCACAGCTCTGCACCGTGGCTGGTTTGTTGCCCAGGCAGTAGAGATCCCTGGTGTTGACATAGGTGCCATTCTGCAGCTGATAAACACAAGTGACCTCCCGGTGCTGCACACCCTTCTCACAAGTGGCAGAGCAGGGGCTCCAGTGGCCAGTCACCCACCTGGGAACGAGTCAGAGGATAAATGTTAACAAACTGTATAAAATATTAATAGCAATTATAAAATAGCAATTGAATAAAATATTATGCTTCACTTAAAACCAGTGAGAAATGGGCAGCTCTTCCTGGATTTGTGGGTGCTTTGATGGTGCTGTGCTGTTGCCACCCTGAGCTCACTGATCCCCTCTGGGAGCTGGTGTGTACAGCAGGAGCTGTCAGTATGCAAGTGAATATTCCCTCCTGACTCCACGCCAGGCAAAACCCCAAACTCTGCATCACTCCCTTTAACCCCACTCTCTGCAGTGGGGCTGCTTTTTTCCCTCAGATAAACAAAGTCTTTTTTGCAGACCATCCTGCAAGACCATTCCTTGCAAGGCAAAGGAGGCATCCTCCCCTCTCTGTGTTCCAGCTCCACTGACTCCAGCAAGTGTTGGAAGCACCACAGCGCAGCTACAAGGCACTGAATAAAGTGTCTAAGAAGGATCTGAAGGAGGAGGGATGGAGGGAAGGACATTTTTTTCTAAAAGAAAAGCAACATTGATCTTTAGCTTCCTGCAATCTGTCAGTGAGGAGCATGTTCTCTGTAATTACAGGCATTCCTGGATGGAGTGAGGGACTGGAGCAATAATATAAAAATAGCAGCCATTGAGCACCAGAAGGTTCTCATGCCTTTCTCACCAGGCAATTGACCTTCTAGCCTGTTATTCAGTACTGTCATCCAGACTAGTATCCCTACACCATTACACCATGAATCTCTTACTTGTCACCCAATCCTGTGATCTCTATTATGGTAAGTGGCCCAAACAAGACTTCCCAAAAACAGGTCTGCTGAGAAATACTATTTCATTCTGCTGGAGGCTCCAGATAGATATCCAGATAGACAGAGCAACTTATTCACCACATTTCTTTTGAAGCTGTTGTGTGTTACTTCTCTGAAATGAATTAAACAACTGTTTCCCATCTTCCCATTCCTGAAGGGAGGAAAATCAGTTCAGCACCATTTGTAGAAACATCTTCACCTGCTGCAATTGTCATGAATTTATTTGTAAATTCCGTGACTGGCATGACAGCACTGATGACTGCAGTGACATTGAAGGCTGAAGCCATTTGGTTTGAGCAGGACTGGGCAGACTGGCCGCCTGTCTTTTGTGGAACAGGGCCCTGCTCAAATGTTCCTGTGCATTAATGCAGTTGACTGACACATCTGTGAATTTCTGTTGGCTAAAACAGCTGGCGAGACATCAAACCTGTTTCTCCAGACTGCAGTTCTGGTGCATCTCTGCAGCCTAGGGCTCGGTATTTCTCTTATGGAATGGGAAAATGTCAGCTGGGAAATTGAATACTAGGGCTGAAAGACTGACAAAAATAGCCCTGAAGTGCAGAAATCAGTGTTCACTAAAATTAATAACCAGGCCCCCTTGGTATCAGCTGGGCTCTGCCCTGTTGGAGCAAACATGAGGGAATTATCCACCTGGGGGAAGGAACCCTTTGACAAAGGCCTGGAGGGATGAAATGACTGTGCTTTATGAGCTGAATGTTAGTCACAAGGCTGGGAAAGGGTTCTGTCCAGGCTCCACTCAGCTAATATTCACTTCAGCACTGTGCTCTCACTGTGATCTACAGCTACTGGCAAAAGAAAAAGAGAAAGGGGCTGAAAGCAAAGGAGAAAGATAAAAATACATTCTTGGCAGAAGCTGCCTGTGAGCCTGCATCTAGGATGGGCAGCAAACAGCATGCCAGCTATTTCCAAGATGCCTTAAGAAGAAAGGTTATGGCTTTCCTCTTAGGAAGGAAAATTCCTTTCTATTTTTTTTTTTGTTTGTTGCTCTTGTGGAGGGGAGAAATCACCTGGTTTCTACCTTGTTTGCTGGTCTCTAGTCAGTACCAATACAGGCATGATAAGAGTGTAACTAGAAAATCAGCACAGAAAAAACAAGTATTATCATCATGAGAAGAAAGATTGCACAGGGAACAAGCTTAAACCCAGGGTACCAATACATAGATGTGCCTGTGGTGAAAACAATCTCCAGCTTTTTCCTTGGAGAGGTCAGCTTCAGCCACCATCCACTACATCCACTCCTGATCCCAACCCTGTGGTTACAAATCAGGGGAGGCAATGCTGTAAGGGATCTCTGAAACCTCACAGCCCACTCTGCCCTGCCTGTGACAGTCAAAAATACTTAGAAATTAAAGGCTATTTTGAAATGGTGGTTTTACTTTTACATCCAGGAGACAAGTGACATTAAATGTCTGAACAATACTAATATGTAAAGTAGGTTATTTTCAAAAGCACCAAGGAGATTATCACTTTGACCACTAAACTTCATCCTCTTAGTGAAATCTATACTTGAATCAATGGCTTGTAAAAACAATCTGGCAAACAAATAAAGGCGAGTCCCACATACTGTCCTGGCAGTGTTGTGAACCCCCACAGTTCCCCCATATTCTCCTTCACAGGCAGCTGAAAATATTGTTTTAGTGCCTGTAACACACAGGAACTGTAACAATGTTTCAACAATGTTCACAACCAGAGTGGAAAGACAAGGGATTTACGGATAAAGTGATTGAAGAATAAATTTTTTGCCAGTTTCAAATTTTTAGAAGGAATTTGCAGAAAGATATTAGCAGAATTACTGTCTGCAAGTAATATACACACAGGAGAGAAAAATGTGATGTGCAAACGGTATCACATTATGGTAACTATTAAATTGCATCCCAGGTAGATTTTTGTCTCTGAAAACCTTCTGAACACACCTGAGTGTGTTTAACAATGAGACCTACTTAGAGGGTGATTTTTTTTAAAGGAAGGGTAGGTATTTTTCTTATGACAATGTCAAAAATAACTCCAGTGCTCTAACTCCAAACCCCAGGCTGGCTCTGTATTATTGACTAAGCCAATTAACTGCTGTACACTAAGCCCTGTGTATACCATATAAAGCATTTGGCTTCCAGTTACACTTTAAGCCTGTAAACTGATCTTAGGGATTGCTTGACACCAGAGTTCTTTTCAGTTTGGTCTTTCCCTCCCAGGTTATAACCTATCTTCTGGGACCATGGGAATTCTCCAGCTGGGGTCCCAGGAGAGCCTCTCATTTTGCCAACAAGCACTGATTTACGTGACAAACACACTCATCTTTCTCACAACCACAGGGATGGCTTTATCCCAGGTATTATTTTTCGTAATCTTACCTCTAGAGAAGATTCAAGAGCTGAGTGATCCTTGCTGGTGGTTAGATTCAGGAAGAAAGTGATGAGCTTTTAAGCAAAGATTTTGCCCTCGTCAGTGGCTGTCTTTCTAGCTAAAATATGCCCAGAAGGGTGTGATTTTCAAAAGCTTCAAAAAGCTGGGATGGGCAGGACATGCAATCTGAGAGGGCTCCTCTAAATCTTTGTCTTCTGAGTCTTCCTCAACCTCTGACCTCTCAGTATCTCTTCTGAGGAACTGGGAGTTCTTCCTCTAATCTGCTTTGGCAACACTCATCTGGAAGGCCCCTGGAGCAATCTTGAGATATCTTTTGGAGATTCAGTTCATCATTTGATCTTTCTATGGTCTGGATTAGTCATTAACCTTGAATTATCTACTCTACCTACTTGCCTAGACTCCCACATTTTCTAGGAAAAAAACTGCCTGCAGCACAATGAACATAAACCCAGGGGAGATGTATGTCTGCAAATGAGGGCTTGTAGCTAAAGATTTGGGAAAAAAAAAATCTTAGGAAGATAAAACGGATCAAGGCTGAAGGATGGGGGCGAGGGAGTGCAATCAAAAGACATGAGGTCACTTTTCTGAGATTTGCAGCCTCTTAGAGCATAAAGCCATTACATCTTCTGGGGTAAATACTGCAGCCCATTAAATTTCCCCTGGTTGTTTCTGCCCTGAGCCCTGCAAAAGAACAGTGTATTCTCTTCCTCTAACTACACATCCATGCCATGTTCACACATTCCCTCACTACCTACAGGGTGCTTTTGTTGCCTTCCCAATGCTACAAGTGACATTAATTTCCCTGCTTTCACAGTAAAAGCTCAGATACGACCAAAGACATGTTTGCAATAACACATTTTTTTTGTTATTAAACCTGTTTTTTTCAGAGCTGGCTCTTACCTACAAGCAATTGAGAGCCTGTACTACTGCTCAGAAAAGCATCAGAGGACACTTCCTACAAAACATGTCTGAAAAAGTTCTGTGACAGAAACATATCTAAAGTCCTGTAATCTGAGGGTTCTAATAGATTTTATTGAAAACCTTTTGGTTTAATGCACAGGTGAGGATAACCCAGTTAGCATTGGTTGTTTTTAGCACCATTTTGTGATGCAAAATCATGGCGAAATCACTCTTAGTTTTCTGAGGCACCTGGATGAAACTGTGGCTCTACTGATTTAGGCAAAAATTCAGACCAGCTTTCAGCAGGGCCAGGATTTTACATTGGATAATTTTAGCAAGGAGAATTGGAAAAGATTTCTGAGAATCAGTCATGTGGAACTGACAGATATACTTTGCTTACAGCTGTCAAACCAAGCTCATGCTCGACTATGTAGAAGAAAAGTCTCTTTACAAATGGAATTGTGTTTTCCATGAAACACACACACACTCTGCTGTGGACTGTCCTCTCCTGAAGCTCTCTACCATCTCTCTGCTGCACTGGGCTCAAAGCAATCAGGTGAATCTTGTCTTTTGAGAACAGGTTGTGCCACACCCAGTCACTAGAAGGCTTTTTTTAAAATTTTTTTGAGAAAAGTACAAGGAATCTAGTAGAATAATACAGCTGCTGATGTTGAAAGTAGGACTCCAAGACTAACATTCCTGTCTGATTGCCTTTATAAACAGTGCTCAGTAATTTTCCAGTACAGTAGTCATTCTGCTAACAGACTTGCCAACTTTCACTCACACAGGTTTCTTTTTTTTTAGTGATTATCATTTTGACAGTTTTTTTGTGGGTTTTTTTTCCAATTTCTCACCAATAAAATCAGCTGTGGAACAATGTTTTATAATTTACATACACCCTGGGAAGTTCTTTTTTTAAATGGAAGCCATTGTATTCCCTCTCCTCCCTGAGATGAGCAGATCTTTCAGTGTGGGGTTGGTGTGAGGTGTCCTGCTGGCTGGCACCAAGGGACAGAATTTCAGCACTCTCAGAGCTCCTCTGCAGTGAGTTTCCCCTATCTGCCCACCTCCACAGCAGGTGAAGCTTTAATGGGGCAACTGCTTTCCAGCTCCATTCCCTGCCTTTCCAGGAAGGCAGTGCCACCTTCTCAGCTCCCACCACATGATGCAAACTGTGAAGATCATTACAGCAGGCAGCAGAAGGAGTGGGTTTCACAATTAAATATTTTGCTAGATTATCCTGCTAATCCTTTTCTGTGGCTTAGAACTGCACTTGGCCTGTAGAGCTTCAAAACAAAGCAGCACAGATCAAGTAACATTTTAAAGCAAGGCAATGGTCAACCACAAGGCTGGTGAGTCAAACAAAGAACATGATGGAAGCCAGCCTGGGTGTTTACACCAAAGCTAAGGGACCTGTCTCATGACTCCATGTGGAAAATAATGCCAAATTAACTCATGCTCTAGCAAGTCATCTTGGATTGTTTGATGTAAATGCATTTAGCAGTAGCCAATAAGCACTTTTCATTCTACCCTGCCTGTTCCCCAACCTCCTCTGCCAGAATTAGTCCATTGAATTGAATTGCTGGATTTGCTGGAAGACACAAGCAAATTGTCTTTCAGTGGCTAATTAGCCACTGATTGGTACTTAATGACCTGCCTACAACCTCAAGCACAGCAGCTTTTGTCTCCTTTTGGTGGATAGGGATCCCCATCAATTCACCTGGGTCCCAGATGTACCCACAGCAGGACATCAGCCACCCCCTCACAAGGGTGCCCAGGAGTGTTTCAGGTTTTCTGGTCTGCAGAATTTTGGCTTTTGCTTCTGCAAGTCCCATGGTAACCCTGCTGCAGGCAGTGTCCCCGAGGAGCTGCCACCAGAGCGCAGCATTCCCTGCTCCAGCCAGTCCAGCACAGTCCTGGCAAATTCATTAAGCTCAAGCTGATTCTGGAGATCCCAACTCCAGCTTTGGGAAGTACTTCAAAATGAGCTCTTACGTGGTGCCTCCTTGGATCAGAGGGTGCTAACATTACTATTGATGCCAGATTTCCAGGCTAAAATGAAACCCTCCCCACGACTGTTCCTTCTTTTTTTTTTCATGTAACCAAATCCAACACACATCAAGGATGTTTCTGTGCACAAGGGTTTGAACCTGTTGGCATTGAACCTTATGGATGATAAACATTTGTACAGCTTCCAGAAGAGCCTGACTGCATTAATGAAAGGACTGACCCATTTGAAGCCATTGAATGTCCAGCTCAGCCCCTTCAGTTAACAAAATCCCACATCCCTCCAGTTTAGTGCAATTTCTATACAGCACTGTGAGTAATTTGCTGACAGTCCCAGAGTTTTCCAGCATATTTTCCCCCCAAATTCTACTATTTGCAAGACTACCACTTCACAAAATAAATCTGAAATAGTTTTCCTCCCCATCCACCTGTGATGAGAACACACAGAAATGAGGTGCAAACAGCCCAGAATCAGGGGGACAGACTGATCCCTGTATGATTCTGGTTTCTGTATTCCTGGGCTGTTAAAACAGAGCACTGTCACAGGGATATGGCAGAGTCTAGAAGGCAAGGTTGATTCTCAGTCAGCACATGGATATACACCCTGAGCCTAAATCACACCAGGAATCAAAGCAATGGGCACTATCAACCATCACACACTGAGGCACCATTATTTTGGCACTCCCCCAACCTTTGGACACGTTTTTGAGGTGCTGAGCCAACTGGGGCCTTGACTGACTCTTAGAACTGGCTTCATTTCTCCCCAGTGGGCACTGTTGTGGTGTGTGTGCCCTTGGAGAACCTGGTGCTGGATTCCAGCCCATGGATGGAAAGTGAAAGGGAAAGAGAAGAAAGAAGGAAATGATCCATGTAACCACAGAGCTGACCCCAGCAGCGTGCCAGCTTTTAGAGCTGATTTGGAGGGCAACAATAATCAAGGACACAGTGGTAAAAGGAAGCAAGATAGGCTTCCTCCAGGCAAAACTCATTGGCTGCATTTCTCTGACTAAAATAACTGGTTTCCCAGACAAAGGAAATGTGGTAGATTTAATCTGTTTGGTGAAGAACTCCTTTTGCTGCATGGGAAATGCTTACTGGTGACATGCTGGGAAACATGGATATAATTGTGTAATTCACAGAGAAGTGAGAGCTGGCCGCCCATCAGCACCTTCAGTGCTGCAAAGGAGTATCAGGTATGAAGGGAATTTAGATCAGTTTCTAGTGGGCTTCCTGGAAGGTCTGTCTTGCATTTGATCTAATTTAGTATGCTCATTAATGACCTTGGCACAAAAAGAAGAAAACTGCTGAAAAAGTGGGTAAAAATGCTGACAATACAAAGCCTAGAAGCAGTGTCAATGCCTCAGAGGATTAGGATGTCATACAGGAAAAACTGAATAACCTTGAGTACTGCAATAACAAAGCTAGGATGGAAATAAACAGCACACAGTGCAAGGCTGAGTGCTCAGGGACCAGTAACAAACATTTCTGTGTTAAAGTAGGGTTCATACAATGAAATAAATAAGGAAGAAAACATCTCGAATGACTCTAAGCCACAAATATGATGCAGCCATGAAAAAAAGCAATAAGAAGTTAAAGTAATGGATTTAGCCCAAAAAAATGATGGAAAGAGGAGATACAATGGTTTGTTGTATCCTGTGGCAAATAGCCTAAGGAAGAGAGGGAGGGAAAATACTGTGTGAGAAAAGGAACAGAGCTGATGCACAAAAAAAAAAAAGGCTGAAAAATGACAATGAGTAACAGGCTAGAAATAAAAGGTTCTAACCCACATGAAGAGCAAGGTCAAAGGAGAACCTTCCAGTGAGGGAAGGAGCCTGTGGAAAAAGCTCAGCTTATAGAAAGGAGTCTAAGATATGGTTCTGGTAGTAGCAGAAAACTAACCCTTGGGCTCAGGAGATACTTTAAAGTCCTAAACAGTGAAACTAAGGACTCAGGGTCTCCCGTGGTTTTCTGTTGATGCAACCAGGGATTTCTGGCATTTATGCTGCTGTTCAGCATCCATGTAAGAATACCAAATATTCAGCAGGCCCCTGAAAGGACTCAGCCTCTCCTAAAATCTCTTACAGCAAAGAGGAGAAAAATTACCAGCATTTGCACACAGTCCATTACAAGTCCAACAGTTGGGGAATTTCATGTGGTTTTGGTGCTTTTCCTGCGTTGGAGGGGAGCAGTTTCATAGCCACAGACCCAACCATGCATGTAGAAGTGTGTGGCCACTGGCAGAGCTGTGTTTTCAGTGAAAACAGCTGATGTGATCTGTGATTTCTGAGTCTGGTGCCAGCCCCAGGGCTGGCTGTGCCGGAGTATTTGGGTTGGTGCTCGGTGTGCTGGAAGCGACCCATACGCGCCGCATGCAGGAATCCAGATTCCATCTGGTTACAGCGGGCTTTTGTAAAAAATATCTAAAGAGCTAGGCAAAGGATTAGAATAAAGAGGTGCTAATAGGGTGCAGTTGGGACAGGAAAGGAAGCTGTAAAGAATTTAATGGAAAAAGAGGGTCAAGGAACATAAAAAATAAAATAGGAAGAAAAAGAGGCATTTTTTTAAAAGGTGAAAGAGTAACAATAATAAAGAATGAAAGATTCTTTTATTTTTGCCAGTTTCAACAAAACCCTTAAGAAAATTCTCTTCTCTGACGTTTAATTTTAAAACATGTCAATGTATCCAATCAAGTTTTAAATCCTGCTTTGTTTTTCTCAGATGCTGGGTTGCAGTTGGAGAATTCCAATCTTCTCCTTGGCCTCATGAAAGTACTGTCCCCTGCCCTACATTATTTGGCTCTCCTGAGAGGTGGCTGAAGTTCAAAGGAATATATAATTTACAAAGCACTTTGGGATCGTGCTGGAAGAAAGACACTGTTATTAATAACATACCCTTTTTTCCTCCTGATCACTTTATAAATGTGGGTAACTGCTTTTTTTATTTTTATTACAATCTCAACAGCAACAGCCTCTTCCTGCACTTAAACAATATGATCTCACCCCATCCCAAGGAGTTTGCAATCTAGCTTATACATGGATTGAGAGAAGAAACAAAGGGACACTGTGGGATAGTGAATTCAAATCACACAGCCCATCCAAAAGTGAAACAGAGACTGAGTGTCCTCTGACCCAGTCCTGTGCTGGCCAAAAGACCCCTCTCTAGAGATAAATACTCTGAAAGGTGATTCTCCTAAATTTTGAGTGAAAAGTGTAAATGCAATTCAAAATGCACAAAACAGAGCAGGTTTACTAGAGAAAGGAGAGCATTGTTCCTTCTTCTGAACTCAGGTGAAGGGCTTAGGTCTGAGTGGAAACGGGAAAGGACCTTATTGTAACAAGATGCTACAATAATTTTACTTGAAACCCTAAAACAAATTCAGGGCTCATAAAAAAAGCATTGACATGGTGAAAGAGAATGGTTTCTTTAAGATGTTCTTGGTCAGAGAATATGCTAAGCATGCATTTCTAATGTCTGGGTGGGCAAACGCAAGTGGAAATTTAAATTCTACAGAGGCACAGAGAATGTGCTTCTGAAAATGTTTCCAGTTAAAAGCATGTTAAGTGTGAAAGTGTAGTCTACACGGAGGGAGTGGGGGAGTGTGGTCTATCAGATCATCAGCAAGGATTCTGTGGCCTTTCCAGGTTCTAAGCACATTCAGTGTCTGCTGTCATTACTCTGAAATAAACGGACCAACGAGTGCCCCTGTGCCAGAGCCCATTGCAGCTGGGCAGAACTGTGCTAAGCTGTGCCCAAAAACTGCCTGGTGGCTCCACACAGAAGAACACAGGAGAAGAGAGACCTTGGAATAACATTAAGGGCTGGACCTAATTCCCCAAAGGAACACAGGCTGGATACAGGAGCAGAGTAATTCTTTCTCAAGAGGTTTTGTGTGATTTAACCTCACCCACTGTGACTGCCCTGGATAGGCAGCAATGCCATGGTGGGAGGGCACCAAAGAGACTTCCCCAGGGGCTCAGGGTCATGGAGATCCCTCAGAGCACACCGTGGGTCTCAGGGCTCTGACAGACCTCATGGCCCCATCCTTGCTTTCAGGTGGTAGAGGCAGAAGCTGCCCACGTCTTTCAGAACATTTAAAGTTGCTTTTCTTCATCTCTACCACCTGGAACCCCTCCTATACTTGCCTGGGCTCACTCCGGTCTACTCCCAAGAGGTCTGGAAGAAATACTTCTGCCAGGGCAGCAACACAAGCAGATGTTTCTTGTTTCTTTTGAGAGAGTGACATGACTGAAATCCCAGCCTCACTGGACTTCCTCATGGAAATGACAGTTGTTTCTTTGAAGCCATGGGGATTTTGGCTCTGCTCACACACCAGGGTATCTCATTATACCTTTCAGTACTGCAAGTTGTACAGCAGCAACAACAGGCAGTGCAGACAGAAAACGAAACCTGAAGCAGCCTTATTGATGGATGGTCTGACACTGCATTTCCCTGCTCCAGGGCACTTTAATCAGAGTGCAGGTCTAATTAGAAGGAAGTGTACTGTTTGTTTTTCCCCCATTGTTTCTGCCAGCAGGATTAGCTCTGTAGGTGCATTTCTCCAGCTTGTCTGATTATCCGAGATGCAGGAGCCAGCAGGTTGGTTTGAAGATTTTTTTTAGGTATTGTCCAGCTTTATCCAAAATTGATTTTACCACAGAATATTCTTAGTTGGAAGGAACCCACAAGGGTCACTGAGTCCACCTCTGAAGTGCATGGACTAAACCCCTGATTCTGGTGTTATTCTCACTACCATCAAAATTGGAGTTTCTACACTACTCTCCAATTCTAAACATCACTGCAGAACAAGAGTGAACTTTTTTGTTAGAAAACAAACTGAACAAATTAATTTACCTTCCTGTCTTTTGTCATTTTGGCCAGAAATATCTTTTTTAACATAATACAGGTCAAAATTAATTCAGCTAAAATGCTTGCCAAATTAAAAAAAAAAAGTATTTTTATTATTTTTAGAGCTCTCTAATAACTAATGAGGAGAAAAGCACCCTTACTGAGGAAAGCTTGTTTCATCATAATTTAATTTCTTGACTTCAGGTTTTTGTAGAACTGTTTGACAGTTAATCAGACCCCATTCTGTGCTGATTCAAAAAAAGAAAGGTCAGATATGCAGTCACTGTACTCCTGTCTAACTTTATATTGTAAATTGTTCTGTCTCCCAGGAGGCAACCAAGGGGAAAAGAAAACCATCCCCAAACAATGCATGAAGGCATGTAATCTGGCCTTACTGACCACAAATTAAATGGGCTTTGTCTGAGGTAATGAAAATCTGACCTGCTCAACAAAAGGAAATGAATATTACAGCTGCTTACTGTGGCTAACAATGTGTCCCAATACTTTGAGACATTTTCACTGTGTTCACCAGATGGAGGCTTTGGAAAGGGGCAGTTTCTGAAGGGAAAGGATATTGGTTTTTAGTGTTTTTTAACTCCTTACCGTGACTGGCAGGGGTGTGTGTTACATTTCCTGACCTGGGGCTCGGGGCGGGTCACTCGCTGGCAGTCACTGTCATTCACCAGTGTCATGGTCTTGTTAACGATCCGAGTGCAGGACACGATGGTTTTCCGCTCACCTGAAAGTCAAACCAAAAAGAAATTAACAAAACCAAGTCCACTCATCAACCAAAACTCAAAAGCTTGGGGCTCTCTGCTCCCTCTACCAGATGTACTCTACCACCTCTGCAAGAAATCTTATTCTCCACTTCTACCTGACCTTTGTACTGGCATGTTTCGGGTTGTTTTTTTTCAGAAAAGCTACAAATCTTTCCCCAATAATCACGCAACTGAGTGTTTCACAGGAGCAGCAAGTTGGGCTTTCTCCTAGTGTTTAATGTGGAAACAAGCTTTAAAACAATTTGTTTTCATTTCTGGTTCCTCCTCCACAGGTAGCTGTGCCCTGTCATCACCTCGGGCAGATGTGCTGAAGTCACACGACCTCCCAGCCCCTGATAATGTGACTGATAATGACAGGACAGCTGCCTCCTGCTGCTCCCCAGGCAGGGAGTCAGGATGAAAAGGAGTGACCGAGCTTCAAGAGTCATTAACTGGGCTTGTTCATATTTCAGAAGGAGAAAACAAAGCTACCAAAAGAAATTATTTCTCATCTTCTGCTCCTCCAGATATATTGCTTTAAAATCCTTGTGGCAGGAGGCATCTCAGGAGGAGACAGCATTTCTCACATAAATTGTGCATCAGGAGTTTCATCCAGTGTGGCCCTCAGGGTTCAGCCTTCTACTGAGTGGCATCAGGAAAGCTGTGCCACAGGGAGCACCATAGTGACCAGATGTGACAAGGAAAGTGTCACTCCTGCACTGTGTCACTTTGCGTTACTGCTAATTACTTTGGTTTCTCAGGTTTGCTTTCTAACCCTGAGTCTGCGTCAGATTGAGTTTATTCACCATCTGCAACAGATAATAAAAAACAACACACATTCTGTTAATAAAAAATATGCAAACTTGTGTATGGAAAGGAGAAAGGCCCTTCTCAGCTTTGATAAGTGGCAAAAGCACTGGACAGCTAAAATAAAAGTCCAATTATCAAGCTGCTACTGTTGGGAACCATGCAGGCAGACACTGATTTGATTTAAATTTGTAGCAGGTTTACAACAAAAATCAGAAGAGCCACAAATAAATTTCCTTTTCACTCATCTGAGGGTTTAGTGGGTTAAAAATTATTATTCTAACACACGAGTAAAAGTGTCTATTCTAAAATGAGTCCTATTTACAGAAAAAAAATCAGCAATTTCAGTGCACTGAGGGCAGTGAGCCTGCAAATGTGAAGATGAGCTCTTTCCTTCTGTCATGTCACATCATAAATAACTGAGTCTGCTGGTGAAGACAGACTGCCCAGAATGCTTGGAAGTGATCTGTTTTCCTCAGGGAACAACCTACTTCTTCCAGCTCTGAAAATGCAATGGACAGTGTCTGACAAACCAGTCTCTGGTTTCACAGCATCAGCTCCCCCCAGGGCTCCAGCAGATCCGTCTGGGCACATCCAGGGATCTTGTGGGAAGGGAGCTGTGCCGCGTGTTCCTGGACTCCCAGCACATCCACCCGGCACGGGAGCACCCAATGCACATCTCCAGGAGCTGCCACAGCAGCACTGCCCCGCTCCATCCCTGGGGAGGGAAGTGCCTTTCCCTGAGCGTGCCTGGTCCTGTGGAAGTGCTGCTCCAGGAATGTGATGGGAGCTGGAGGCACGGGGCTGCACACAGCGCCTGGAACCATCCATGCACCAGAAATCCAGGTGCAGCTCCAGCCTGCGGTGACAGAGCAGTGTCCCTGCCAAAAGGCTGGCTGGAAATTAACTGTGGGGACGGGGATCAGAGCTGGGAGAGCCGGTGAGAACGAGCTTTCATTGAATTCATTATGGCCAAGTTCATTTTCATGGCCAATTTCCACCTCTCCTGTGGCTGGAGCCTGCAAACATCACACAGGGATTCCTACCAAGCTTCCCAGTGTCCCTACCTCCTCCACACTGCACACTGCATCCTTCCCATCCGCTGTGCGTCCAGATGTACAAGGAATCCTGTTGCTTTTCTGGCTCGCTTCTGTTTTCAGCAGTATAGTTTACAGGGATGGTGTATTCATAATGAATTCCATAATTCTGGTCATGGAATAACAGCACCTGGTTCGGCAGGAAAAGAGAGGCTGTTGCAACACACTGTGCAGGGAGAGCCAACAGGCTGTAAGATAGCACTGCTGGAAATGCTGGCTCAGGAAAAAATTCCTAAAATATAAATACCTTGTAAAAGGCAACCAAATCTTTATCTAGAAAACTTAAATTACAATGGTACTGGTAAAACAGCACAACTGCAGGAGCAAGAACTGCTTATGATTTGTGAATATCTAAAGCACTCACAGGGATGTCTAAACCTGGAATTCAAGGCCTAACTTTCAGCCTCATATGTAATCAGCAGGACACTGGCTATTCAAAGAGAAAGACAACAGGAAGCATTAAATCAGCACTTTTCATATAACACCTACTTTCAAGAGCATCTAGAGTTAAACATCTGAAAGAACAAGGTGATGCTTCTCAGAGTAAAAACTGCACAAAAAGTCCCTTGTCTCCAGGTGAATATGGCATTCAAGGCAAGCATGACTATTCCTGCTGACAAGCTGTAGCAGGATTTTATGTCTCAGAAAACTGTGGATGACAAGCAAAAGCCATATCATACAACTGCTGGCAACATATATTTTCATCCCTGCTTATTGCTAGAGGAAGGTGAAACCTGCTTCCAACAGCAGGCTATTTCCTATGGAACCACTTGTGATGTCTCCAGTGTTATTACTCCAAAATACCCTCACTATTAACAAAGGAACTGAGAAAAATGTTTATGTTTTCACCATAGGCAGATGGGAGTACTGGTCCTGTTTTGATTTACATGTTGGACTTCATTTGGCTCTCACTTTCTCTGGCTTGAGTCAGAACTGATTGGAAGATCTCCATCTCATGGAGGATGGGGTCCATGGAATCTGAGTTACCACAGTATTAACAAATGCCACAGAAGTACTACTGTAATGTTCATGCCGTGGCTTTAAACTTAATTATACTTATTATTCCATGATCTGAGCAGCACTAGACAGATGAATTGTGCTGGCTTTTGTCATCTACTGAAATAGGAGCAATGCCTTATCAAGTAAGGTATTTTAAGCTCATAAGTGGAGCAAGCAGCTGCCTGTTTGAAAAAAAGACAAATTTGCAAATGCTACTTTCTCCCAACAACAATTGTTTCCCCTTCAGATTTGCACAAATAATTCCTACTTAACCAATAACCTCACTAAAGCTGTCAGGAGCTCATTTAACCAAAGAAATGCGCTGAAAGAAGGGGTCCTGGCAGCCTGTACTATGAACACTGGAGGGACTCCACAAACTCAGCATCCAGGAGCTGCTCTGCACAGGGCAAAATCCCGGGCAGATGAGCCTCTTCCAGAGGATGTGGGGAACAAAGACATGATTTTGCTTCAGCTACAGAGGGAGCCTCAGTAGCAGGACCGAATACCAGGGTTGAAACCAGCCAACCATCATTACAATTTCAAAAATGAATGTTGTTTTTTTAAACACAATTCAAATACCAGGCAGCCAGAGGCAGAGAGCTTGAGCCCTGCTCTGGCTTTCTTGAAGTGCAGGAGATATGAACTCCTGTTCTACAGAACTGATCAGTCAGCCTTGTCTAAAGCCCCCTTCTGCTCTGGGAATGTTTGGTTGTCCTCTGTTGCACAAGGAGGACTAGCACAGGCCTACTTACACAAACATCAGTTTCTCCAAGAAATACACACACAGCAATGCACTTGGAGAAATGCCTCGAGTATTAAAAACCAGCTCCTAAAAAGAAATCCTTATTATCTCAATATGGGTGCAAGACTAGTGAATCTAAAGGCCCATATGAAACCAATTTCATGCAATTTCATAGCCATATATAATTGGGGTGTGTGTGTATGTGTGTATAATTGGTTTCAAATGCAGGTCACAATGGATTGACTGAAGCTTCTGGCTCTTTGTCAGTCCAGTGTATTCCACCACTGTTTGAACAACAGTTTTCTATTTAGAGGGAACTGGTAACCATCCTGCCTTTCTTGTGTTGAAAGAATGAAACCCACCACCCTGCACCAAGGAAAAGATTTGTATCTGATTTGAAGCAAAGACTTTATGTGTGCTTTGTTTACCACTGGCAGTGATTTAAAACCACATGTTTTTTAATGGTCTGGTAATTTTTACATTCCTCATTTTTAATCATTTCTGTAAAGGAAGGTGAAGAAGGAACATTTCCTGTGCTTATGTCTACTGAAAGAGCCTGTGTGTACCTGGACACTCATAGAGAAGCTCAAAATCACTCCTTTCCTGTCTTAGCTACTTACTCCTTAATAAAGGAGAACTGAGCATTTCTTTAAAACCAAAGCTCTGCTGAATCTGAGGTTCACAAAATGCCAATAACCAGATTTTTCTGCAGTGGACCTCAATCAAGTAATGCCCCGGAAGGTTCCAAGAGCTGCCAAAGGAACCCTGCACAGCATCTCTCCAAACGGTACCTGTGCAACTCCTGTTTCTCACATGAGGTTGGGAAGACCTTGGCAGTACAAGATACTTTATCAGAGTCCTGGCTTCAGGAGGGAAGGCTTGTGTTAAGGCCAAAGTCAAGCAGAAGCTGATGTTTCTGATGGTGAAAAAGGTGCCTGGTGCCTCCTTTGAGAGTGCACACCCTGGGTTACACAGGTGAGGCAGGAAGGTGCTGGTGTGCCCAACCCTGCACCTCTGACTGTTCCAGCTGTAACCTCTTTGAACCCAGCATTACACTGGTCTGAGCGCCTGTAAACTCACTCATCTGTCTGAGAAAGCAAAGACAAAACCCCTCATGTTCCTGTGTGGCAGATTTTGACACCAAGAAGGTACTGACAAAGTGGAGTATTACTGTCAGCTTTTTGTGCATGTGAAAAGTTCAGGCTTCTTTGGAGCTTTTCAAACTGGGTCAGGAAGTGTTGCACAATGAACACCAGCAAGCCAAAAAAATCAGGTGAGGGAAGGGAGAGAGTGCTGATTTTTAGCAGTGCTTACAGATAGCCTTTAGAGAACAAACATGGCAAAAGCTCACAAGGAGAAGAAACAGCACAGAAAAAAAATGGAATAGAATAAAAAAGTTACAGAAAACAATGAAAAAAAACTAATATACTTTCTATGCAAACCTTGCTACAGAACCTGTAAAGCTTTCTGCAGACTTTTAAACAGATATATGAGACAAGAATTATTACAGCTGTCTCACAGATACAAATGCTAAGGTTACACCAGCATTAAGGGACTGGCCCATGGGTTACTCTGTCACCCACCAGTGACAGCTCTGGGACCACAGTCCTGCTCTTCTCCCCCCTGTGGACTTCTCATTCATGCTCAGCCACATGGCTGCTCATAAAATACCAAGCTGGGTTAACAGAAGGGCTATGCTGAACATTAGGAAAAAATGTCAAAAAACACCTTAAACTACATACAATTGAAAAAACAATATAGAGAAAACAAAGAACATTTCTGTGTGTAATTAATTCATTACTTAGATTCAAATTCATATATATCATCTGTGCATGCTAGATCTGCACCTCTTCTGTTAGAGAACAGAGTACTTAAACACCATACATCCTGGCAAGAGATGAAAAGACATTTTAGCAAATATGCTTTTATGTGAGTGATCAGGTATGTCCAAGAAATAAGAAAGGTCCTTGAGAACATACATCCTCTAGAATGGACCTGTGTGGGACACATTACAGGGGTATCCTGCACTGGACATGAGCTGAATGGATCACTGCCTGCTCCCCCAGAATGGAGCATCACTTTTTGAGTGGTGAGCCGGGCTTCTCCAGCCCCTGCAATGCTGCAAAAGAACACTGTGGTGAGGAAGCAAACAATCAAAATTTAACTTTCAGCTAGTATATAAACCCTTTCTGTTGCATCACTTAAGAAACACAAACAAAGGATATAAAGTTACCATCAAGTGCAGTGGTATTTTAGTTGGTCCTTTGGCAGAGATTTTCTCCCACAGCCCCCTTCGCACGTACCGGACAGTGGTGCCTGCGATCTGAAACTCACCAGGAAGCTCAATTTTCCAGTCGCTGTTAATGGATCTCTTACTGGAATCTTTTAAAGCTGGAATGAATCAAACACCACAGAATGAAATGCAAGCAAATTGTTATTACAATACAGACTACTGAGCCTTTGTCTCAAGCTACCTCAAGCACAAGATGCAGAAACCTTGATATGAGTAAAAGAATAAAACTCCCCACTTTTAGATGGCCCACTGTAATGTTTCTAACTTGAATATATTCTGTACTTCAGTTCATGACAGTATTTTAAAGAATTAACATAAAATTAATAGATCATTTATCTCTAAACTCTCCTTTTAAATGCAACCAGACAACTCTGCAATTTAGTTTCCATGCAGAATTTTCTTTCAACTTCCAGATTTTGAGACCACATTTTCCTAAACTCTCCTTGAGAAAAAGATCAATCAAATCTTTGTTGCTTCACATGTGAAGATTTGCAAGTGCAAAATACAACTGATGCTGTGCTTGTGTGTGCTCAATGTGAAAACAAAATGTGAACTTGGCCACCCTCTTTTCAGAGTCCAAGTGCTGGACACAAACATACAAGGTCAGGTGCTGTAGGATTAAACTGATCCTGTGCCTCAGTAAGGCCAACTTGGAAACTCAACTGCAGAAGGAGGATGAATATTGAGAAGAAAAGATACTTGGAGCTGTATGTCCTTTATTCCAGCATAACTATTGCATCAGGATCACTGATGTCCTTCAAACACTCAAAGACAACTCCAGCCATAAGGGCATCACATTACTGCTGACTCATCAGTGGAAGCTGATCTAGGGATTGATGTGTTTTCTGTGTTAGAACGGAAGCAGAGTTATCCAGATGTTGGTGTGATGCACTGAGGGAAGAGAAAATTGGCAGACCCTGTTGCAGAGGAAAGTGCCAGGCCCCTTTGTGGAGATCCATTCACCCTGATCAAATCTGCCCTGACAGCAGACAGACAGAATATCCCACATGTTACTGGGCTTCCTTAGTTCAAGGTTAACTGTGTCTTTTGGCTAAGCCTTTAACAAGATGTTTTTTTAATCTCTAGCATCTCATGCCTATTTTATTCTCTTCCAGTAAAGAACACAACTTTGCTCTCGCTTAACTGAGTGTGTTGCAAGAAGGTAGAGAAGCTGTTCAATAGCAGCTTCTTTTGGAAGTCAATAGGAAATCTCCTATTGTCATCCCTTTGGATCAAGCCTCCATAGCCAGCAAACCCTCCTGGGTGTGCTTAGGGTACACATATATAATTTGTAATATCTAAACTCTGGGGGAATCTGGAGCAAGTGGAGGTCAGAATGTTCTCTGCATCTGCATGTGCCTTTTGGAGGACCTATACACTGGGAATTACTGGGAAAAAGGTGGGTATCTGTTCTGCTGCACACAACCTTCCTGACAGCTCTCAGAATCCCATCAGAGGCTTCAAAATCAGGCTGAAGGGGAATTGAAGTGGGAGAATATTTTTTCTGAGGAAAGTTTCCTCTGGCACAGAGCCTGGAGTATGATGGTGTCCTGACATTTGCGTGCTACAGCAATGTGTCTCTCCCTGTGGCTAACTTCTCTTTCTGCTTTGTTCCTCAAAGTACCTTCTGCAAGCTCCAGACACAATTCTGAAGCAGGATTGCTTTCCTCTGCCAAGGCCTAGTGGCTTCCAGGCAGACCAAAGGAGCCACCACGCTGGCCCTGAGGAGCCATGAACACAACTAATCAAAGCTGTGGATGAGATAAAACTCTCCAAGCAGCATGGCTGACTAGGAAAGATATCCCAGCACATGCTCAAAACTGTCAAAGAGGTTGAGTGACTTAAGTCATGCTTTGGTTCCAGCTCACCATCAAAGGGAAATAATTTGCTGATGAAAACCAACGTTTCATCTTTGTGAACTTCTTTTCTGGGCAGGGTTTGACTTTGATTGCTGCAGGCACTGCTCCCTCAGTGGCTGAGGAGATGATGAGTTTGGAAACAGACCTGTTCTCAAAGGTGCTCCTCGAGGACTACAGGAATTGCACTGGGGACTCAGCAGAGCATTTGGGCCAAAGTGTTTTCATTGCTGTTTGCCCCCATTGCCCCATCAGCAAGATCACTGCTGCAGCTACAAAACCTTCCATGTCCCAGACACAGAGAACTCCAACTGCTTTTGTCACACACAACCACTGGCTGGCTCTGCCCAGCCCCAGAGGTGACAGAACTAAACTCAAACTTGTATAGTACAAGAGCAGGAGGAATAGGAACCCCAGCAACAACCTGTAACTTCTGTTTTTCTTGTTGGCTGGAAGGCAGGAACTGGACAATCAACTTTTAAACCTGGCATCCAGTCAGATCTTTATTTCCACCTTGGGTCCCTCCAGCTTGCTTCCCAGGCTGTGGACACAAACTGCCCAGGCATTTCCTGTTCAAGGTGGTTTTCAAGAGTTACAGCCAGCCAAGGCAGCCAGCGTGGGTTGCCTGTAGGTGGAGGGAAATTCTTCAGGCACTGCTCCCAGCACATGGAATAATGATTCCAAATTATGCTCGGCTTCTTTCCAAAATGTTGTACCTGGTTCTGAGCAGAAATAGGACCTGATTGGACTCGGCTTTGTCAGCACTATTGAAATAGAAAATCCTTCCACACTCAGACCTGAATTTAAGAGTGACTGGGGATTTTTTCCTTTGTCATGTTTTTTGTCCTACTGGAACTCCTCTGCTGCTATTCTTCATCTCAGTTCAGCAAGACATTGGGTATCTTTTCTTTGTGTTGAGAGTTCCTTGAAAGAGAAAACCCTGGAAAGCTTAGAGAGGTTCTCCTGGCTCCTAACCACGAACCAAAGAGCTGGAAGAACTCAAAGCTTTAAAACAGCCAGATTTTTATCTGTCTTTATGTGATGCAAACAGGGCCAACTCCTGCTCTCAAAAATATGAAATCCTAATCTTCACCACCCGGTGGAGAACCATCAGCTTCAGTCAAGGTTATGTTGTCCCAGGGAAGGGCAGTCTTTAACTCCATGTAAGACACTCAGTGCTCTGCTATCTGCCAAAGCCCAAATACCCTGTGCAAACCCCACCAAAGCAAACAAAAAGGCTGATTTCCAGAAGGCAGAGCACTTGCAAAACCCAAAGAAACACTGGCTCCCATTGTTCCACCAGGCTTTGCTATGTCAAACATCTCACATGTAGGCGGGATCCTCTGGCAGGCTGGCTAAAGCATTATGGAAATAGGAGCAGTGGCGATATTCCTTCCTACCAAGATGTGGCCCAAATGCCAATGGTTTTGATGAAAGGGCAGCTGAATGACATAATTTGTCCTCCTTTTTTCTCTCTGAATCTGGAGTGAAAGAGAACAAAAGCATCTTTCCTGGAGATATTGCCAACTGTGGCAACGTCTCAAGACAGTAAACCAATAGCACAAGACCTGAAATCCTGACACAACCACTATGCAAATGTTTTCAGCAGCATCTGATAATTCCAGTGCTGGATATTAACATCTCATTTTGGCTGGAGATGAAGAATTATAAGCAAAAGATGTACAAATCAGAAACCAAGGTCTGAGCTTTGCTCTGACTCCCTGCATAGCCACGAGCAAGCTGAAACACTTCAGTTTCCTCTTCCACAAAACAGAGTGACAAGCTCTGCAATCCTCTCAGAGCTCCTTTCTCTCCGGAAGCAATGCCAAGGCCATGAAGCTCTGATTGTGCCAGGGACCTTTCACGTGTCAGGGGTATTTTGTATCTTGGGAAATTTTCCTTGAAGCCTCTGCCCTGCTCCAGGTTTCCTGTGTAAATTCAGGGCCATGGGGCATTAGTGTTTCTGTGACCTGGATTCCCTAGAAGTGATGGGGATAAAACCCTTTATCTATTGCACAGTAATGACAGAGAAGGAAATGCCACAAACATTGGAGAGAAGAGGCAGAAGACAAGACTGACAGATCCTCAGTGTAACTGACTGGCTGCACTTTACAAATGCCATTCTGACCTTTAATTTATGCAATGAGTAACTGAACAATAAATTAATTGACAGATTCTGCCCTACAATAACCTCACATGCAAATCCTACCCATCAGCCTCATCTAAACCTTTTATTCCCAACAGGAAAAGGAGGAGAGGATGCCTGTTCCCCTCTAAAGGAATGTAGAAGTAGAAATGACAAGAGGATTAAACAATTTTTTTTGCCTGATAAAATAGAGGCAAGTGGACTAGAGGCTGCAGCTAAGCCCATCTCAGAGTCAGGATCATGTCTTGGGTACAGCATCCAGTGAAAATATGCTGCTGTAGGAAATGGCAGCAGGTTACTGAGGGATATCAGCTGCCCTGTCCTGCCTCTGCTTCAGACTGAGCTGGGCGCCTTCCTATCAGTACCTCTGCTGTTCCCTTCTCTAAACACACTGTTCTCTTCCCCACTCCCTCCTGAAGTGCTGTGTGCTCCTGGCAGCTTTGTGCAAGCCACTGCCAAGTTCTGCTCAGGAACTCTTCTGTCTGTATATAAAAGTACTCTCTGGTCCTTCCAGGTTGCACAGGGCCTGTAAGTGTCACATACTATCACATCACAAAAACATGAAACCAAGCCACAAAAGCAGAGATTGCAGCAAGACTCAAATCACCAGCCCCTCCCTGGCAGCAACAAACCTTACAGGACACTTAGAGAAGGATCATTTTAAAAAGAAAACTGAGCTAAATTTTAATCAAAACATTTTTTTCTTTTGTCTTTTTACCCAGAAAGCTGTGAGCAGGTTTATCCTCAACCACTCTGATCCGCCGGGCACCCGCAGGGATCACAGCGGCTTCGATGTAACCTACAGCAACAAAAAAGGGGTGAATGAAAGCAGGGCCAGCCAGGATCAGCCATCCCATATCTCCCGTGAAAAACTCAACTCCAGGCTGGGGATTGAGTGAGAAACACTCCAGATGAGATCCCTGTGCTGGCAGCTGATTCTCACTGCTGTGACAGGCGTGGTCATGACTAACATTTCAGCAGAAATGCATGTGTGCTGCTCAGCTGTGACTTCAGGCTTGTCAATTAGCTCTCATTAGATCTGCACCCTTGGAATCACCCTGGTTTTCCTGCAGTACTGACAGAGATGTGTGAGGACACGGCCAAGTAGGACTGTCAGTAGCAACACAGCACAGAACAGACTTTTGAAATTATGTTTCCAGTAGATGCTCCTCTTTCATCCTCCCTGTCGAGGCTGAGGTGTCAGAAGGGACTCACTTCCACAAAACTTTTTGATGATGCTAAAACTGAACAGAGGGAATTAATGGGACAAATGAGGGGAAAAAGCTTGTTTTCACTTACATTTCAGCTCTGTACAAAAATTCTGGAGGACATAATGATCTTGCACTTGCTGCTAAGAATTCAACAGCTCAGATTTAATGCAGTCACAGAGCTGGAAGTTTCTCCAGGACTGACCACTGGTCACCTCTAAACAATTTTTTGAAGACCAATTTTGACTCACAGAATACATTAAGAATAAGCAGGAGCTACTAGGCAATAAACTAGGAAATGTAGCCTGTTTTCCCCCACTATGGAGACATGTGGAGTTACAGACTTGCTCCATGGGGTGGAAGTGGTGCCTTTAAACGATAAAGCAGAGGAACACTAGGGCCCATTTCAAAGAGCCAGGCAGAGTTTTTCCACTGGCTTCACTGGACTTTGAATCAGGCCTTTGCAGATGACACTAATCTCATCACAACCATGACTTGATTCCTTCTAATTGGCCACCCAGTTTACTTTGCAGTGTATCACTTGGCACCCTTTTGGGGTTATTGCTGTCCTCTTTCTTTTAGATGTTAAGCAGCTTATCCTGTATGTTCCCTCATCCACTTTTCTTGCTTTAAAGGGCTCTGTGAAGCTGTTCTGTATCAGTGATGCCTTTATGGGAATTGTGGGCTGTCTAGGGCAATGGGTTGGAAAGTGCTGGCACAGGGAGCAGCGATTGCTTTAGCACTTAGCAGTGTTCAGGGAGCTATTTTAGGGATAAAAGTGCAGCTGAACAGCCCTGCTTTTGCTGTGCTGATGCAGGGAGGACTCATAGGAGTATGGTGACAGCCTCTTGTACCTCAGGACCAAGTGATTCTCCTGCCACTGTGACATGGAGTGAGACAGATTTGGGTTCTCAGATGGTGGATTCATTTCCTGAGTATTCATTTCATGAGTAAGGCTTGAGCTCTTGGGTTTCATCAGGTGCAGAGGGTGGGCAGCTGACTTGGGCCACACAGGCTCCCTCTTCCCCTGATTTGTTGTATCTGAATGACACTTTCATCTGACCCCTCAGCTCAGCTCTCTTTGCACTTGTTCCTCCTCACTTACTTCTCCCTTACTCAGGATATCTCAGAAATGGTCACTCATCCCTTGCAGAAAAACCAGAGAGAGGGGCAGCAGAGCTCAAACCTTGTCTGTGCACAGAAGTCAGAGCAAAGGCTCTCCCAGCTGCCATTTCAACCTGGCTTTCACCAGGAAAAATCATTACTTCCAGGGTCAATTTTCCAAAGGAAGTACTGAAATCTGATATGAAATCAGAGCACACAGATGTTGGAGTTTATCTTAGACATTGCCAGGAGTTGTTTTTTCATCAGCTGAGATATCAAATCACAGTCAATACAGAGTGTTTCAGATATCAAACATCCTCACTGCACCCCATGCAGCTGCATATAAACCCAACCAACAACTACTTAAGACATGAACACACAGCAAAAGTGTGACCAGTGACAGTCTGTCACAGGGAAACAGCTCCTGAGACACCCCTGAACACCCCTGTTAGGAAGCCAGTTTGGAACATGCCCAAGTTTCAGGTAATTTAATGTCCCTACTAGAGGACTATTTATTTATTTAGTTTTAAAATCAGATACAAATGCCCAGAGCTAAATCATGCAGGGTTCAGAGACAAAGTTACTCTGAATTTAGTGGAAGGCAGTCACTAAGTTCAGTGAACTCTGGATCTGTCCCCTGACCCAGCAGCAGCCAGGAGTGTGTTACACTGCTTTAGAGGTGAGCAAATTCTGGAGCTGTGCTGGAGGCTCAGCTCAAGCCATAAATACACTCATTTCATCACTGTGCCATGAAAGAAACACCACGTGGAAAAGTGATTTTCATGTTACTTTTTACAATAGTAAATAGTGAAGTGTGAGCTATTAATAGAGTATTAGTTCTGGAGACTGTTTGGTTTGGTCTCGCACCAGATTTTTTCTCCTTGTGTAATTTCTAATCCTGATTGATGGCTTTGGGGGGCTGCACTCACAGCTCCTGAATAAGAAGAAACACACTGTGTTAGCTCACTGTGCCACAAACCTGACTGCTGACCTTCACTCTCTTGTTAGAGAACTGCCAAATGCTTTGCAGGGGTTTGGATCTGACCTGTCCTCTCAGAGGTGAAGCAGAACCCTTGGGCATGTCCCAGCAGGAGCATCTGGACACTCTCATTCGTTATCTCCAGCAATGTTGGGGGAGTTAGTGGTCGAATTCTGCTGCAAACAGACTGGATATCACCCATGCAAATTTGCCACAGGTACAAACTTGGATCACCTCCACCACTGTACTCTGGTCCTCAGAGCTGGTGGGAGGCTTCTGGTCACAGATTCCTGATCTTTGAGATAACTGCACCAGGAAACACCTCCAGTGTTTTCCAGGCACATTTTATTAAGCAAACTGTAACTGCAGATTGCCAGAAAGATTATCAAGTGTCAGCTAGAACGACCAAAAAAAAGTCTCAGAGTTGGCCCCGAGTCAAGGACTCTAAAAGCTCTTCTAGGTCTTAGGATAATTGTCTGCAAGGCCAGGGTTTGCAAAGTTGGGCTTAAAGTTCTGCTTTAAATGAGGAACTAGTTAAAGACTGATGAGATTTGGCAACTATCAGGCAGTATTTTTAGTAATTTCACCCATAAATCAGCCTGCTAAGATGAAGCTTTGAAAATACAACAGGAGAACTTCATTATTTGATAATTTATAGTGCTGTATGCAGTATACTCCACCTTGGGAACAGTTACTCTGGCACACACCAATCTTTCTGGATAATCTGCATTACATCAGTGTCTCAGGAATGTAAGACTGTGATTGAAGCAAATCCGAGATACAAATTTTATGGTATAACTCGTATTAGGAGAGACACCAGAACAAAGAGGTGGCTTTGTCATCAAGGAGATTAATATGTGAACAGTGGCTACTGTATCTTCATTTAAATGCTGGAGAGATTTGCAAGAGGAAAGCAGCCCACACAGAAAAATCCACTGTTAGCCATTGTTACTACACCCAGAAAGAACAGAAAGTTTAGTGTGAATTTCAGAATGCCACTGATCTACTGCAAAACTCTTCTGGTTCACACTGCAGTAGAAGACAGACTCCAAGGTGAAGGAAAAATTATCCCATGGCTGAAAGTACACACCAAAATCAGCAATGCCCAGCCCATTATCAAACCTCCCAAAAGTGCTTTGAACAAACATCTCAGGGTAGAAGGTGAGGAGCTCAGGCTGTCCTGCCTACCTGCCAGCCAATGCCAGCATAGCTTCCATGGAATTTCAGGGATAAGCATCAGCTGAGCATCTCAGACTTCATCCTTCCCACATTCCAGCTTTTGCTGAGTGCTACTTGTTGCAGTGGAGTGCAAATTATGTGTCTATTTTCTGAACAGCTGTGATGATTCTCCTTTGCTTTTAGCTCGAGAATAAATCCTGCATTGGCACCTGTCCGCTTCCAGCCATGGGATAGTTCATTTGTAAGAAAATAATTTTTCTGAAGAACCATGGATAAATTTCAAAGCCTTCTGCCACTGCTGTTGGTTACTAGGATTTCTAACTTGCATGTTCTGATGAAACCCTTATAAGGGATCTCTGAATTAAAGATTAGGTAGAATTCTATTTTATTGTAACTTACATGTGTACCCTATTGATAGAAAATTATATTTTTGTGTTAGCTAAAGATGCTCCCAGCCAGCATGACAGCACTATTGGACAAATTTCTTTTAATAAGTGCTGGACAAATAGCATATGCAATAAAACTCCTACTTTCCACCATCTTAAAAAGAAAAATTCCTAGCAAAGATGTACTTTACCTTTCCCAAAATGATATTTACAACTGGCATATCTTTAAAAAAAAAACCCACAAATATCTGTGGTCATTCTTTTGAATTATAACCAAAAATTCTTCTGAATCACAATCATAAATTAAAATCTTAATGTGGCTGAGAAAAATCAAGAGAGACACACCCAGGTCTCTGAGCATTACAGGCACAGCCTTGGAGAATCTGTCAGTGATAAATCAGCTCCCCAAGAGACAAGAGTCAAGGAGCTGTCCTTTATTTCTAGGTTCCCTGTACAGTGGCAGGGTGAATGAGATGGACTTCAGAACAACTCTGTGTTTGGTTTTGAAAAATTATTTTGTAGAAATAGGTACAAGGCATGCTGCCAGTCAAAAGGAAACCTCAGTCTAAACAGTGCATTCAGCTGGCCTGCTGAAGACAGCCAGCTGCACACAAGTGTATGTGATATTTAGCATCATAAATAAAGGCTTTTGACCTCCTCTCTCCAGCAGAAAAATGAAGTCCATTCCCAGTTGGAGCACCCTGGATCACAGGTGGTAAGAGCTGAACTGCTGGGCTCCTGTGAGGCACTTTGAACCTTCCACCATCTTTCCCACCAGGGTGGCAGAACCTCTGTGACATTAAAGTTAGGGAAAAAAAGAAATAGACCTGGTTCTTTTTGCTTGGTGCGTGAAAATTTGTCTTCCTTTTATACTGATAGGTTCCCTAAAAGGAAAGGATCTGTACTTTGTATCTCTGATAAGGCAAGTGAAACAGTAAAAAGACTTGAAGTTTATCCATGGCTTTTGATACCAAACTTCCCCGTCTAATCCGACAAAAAGAAGATAAAGAACCAACACCAAAGGATTTCACCAACACCCACTGACACTGCAAACAGCATTCAAGTATCTTACACGAGAAACACTTGGGAACAGCCTTTGCCTTTGCCATCACACATGTGGAAACCTTCTTACAATGACTATTGGTTACTAAGAAACAGAAAGGAGTTGGCAGGGGTTTAGTTCAGTTCACAGGGCTCCACAACATCATTTGCAATCACAGGACCCAGAGGGACTAATCCTGCAACCAGAGGGGTCCCATGGGCAGAGCCAAGGCCTAAGGCTGCAGCTGCAATTCCCCAAGCAGATACCACTCCAAAACAATCAATGTCTTGGTGTTTGAAGTCTATTCTTTTTTGAAATAATAAATCAGCACACTGGACTCTGGGTCTTGGCCTTGACTTGGAAAGCAGCCAGGTCGTGGGGATTTGCCACTGAACTGTGCAATCATTTACACACCCAAACCTTGAATTTTGTACACATTTTTGCTTAACTGTCAATTAAAAAAAAAAAAAGCCTTTTTTTTTTTTCCCTTGAGTAATGTCACATTCACTTGTGATACCCCAGACCTTTGCTTACTGCATGAAATTCAGTGGGTTCACCTGAGGACCTGATTCTGCAAAACAGCATCGTGGGAGCAGAAATGGATGGGAGCACAAATAAAATGTAATCAATTTTCCAAATTAAATTAAAAATAAAACAAAACATCTAATAAATGGTTATGAGGTTATACTGATAAAAACAATTATCTTCTAGATTATGTGAAATGCCTAAAGGTGGAAACATTGCACAGACAAACAATGCATTGACAAAGCAACAGTTTGACAAGTTTGTGCATCTGAGGTGATTGGCAGAGAATCCAAATGCTTGAACATTGTCCACAAGTCATCAGAAATTCCTTCTGATTAGGTTCCAGGGCACTGGGGGTGAAAACCTCCTGCAGAGTCCTGGCAGCCAGTTAAGGCTGAAGCTGCTCTGCTCCTACAACCTTGTAAAGTCACCACCTCAAACAGTCTGTGTAGCTGGAAATGGGTGCAACCTCCTGGCAGTGACCCAGAAATTTAATATTTATCTGCACAAGATGTTTTGTAGACTCAATGGAAAAGATAAAAGATAGCTACTCTTCAGCAGCATTTAAGAAGTCCATGAAAGCTGTATAGCCTGCTACAGAAATGGAGAATAGCTGGGTTTTCTTCAATGGAAATAAGGGACTTTTCCCACCACTTGCATCAAATGCAAAAGACTTGATGTAAGTAGGTGGAAAATAATTGGGACAAAGGAGTCAAAGGCACTAATGCAAGAAACCATTCAACAGGTTGGCCAAGCATGAAAATGTGCTCCAGAGAGATGTGGTGCAGGTGGGAAATCCCACCTGCATCTCACAGGGGGTGACAGATCCCAGCTGGCCCTGCAGGTGAGGAGGAGGAGGGTGCAGAGGAAGAGGTCAGTGAACAAAATCAGAGCCTCAGACTTCAGAGCTGAGACCTGGACTAAAGGGAGCTGCTAAGCACTGGTGCTGCTTTAGCCACGAAACTGAATCGAAGTGGGTGCTTAAAGGGGATTTTCATGTGCTTTGTGGAACTCAGTCCTGGAGCAGCACATGTTGAATATATTTCTCCACACAGAAATATCAGTTCTGTCTTCGCTGAATGAGAAATAATTTTTTTTCTGGACAATTGTTTCCTCCTGGAGCAGCTTCCAAGTTCTGGACATGGCTTTCCATCCCTTTGGCTAATTAGGATGTGTGATAACAGGGTTCTCAGAAGTATAGTACAGAAACCCTGGAACAAAGACTAATTCAAACATCAAGCTGTACATACATTAATGTTTAACAAGAAAGGAAGTCTTAATTCCAAGCTCCTATATCCTATACTGGATATTTTTGCTGGCAGGGAATCAGTAAAAATATTCAGAGGGGAGTGCAGTGCTCTTTCCTTTAGCTGAGATATTCTGATTGTAACATGAATCATCTACAACATGCAACATGCATCATTCTGAGACATCAAAGATGGTGCTGAAATCCAACTTCCCTCCCACTGGGAAAGATTCTGTGATTTTGTCTCCTATTTAAAATCATCAGCACCAGTAGCACTCAAAATGAGAAACAAAACTTCACTCTGAATTTCAGGCAGAGGCAGTGGCTGATATCTGAGCAGCTGAGTAAGAAGCAGATGGGCTTCCCACTTGAAGTGAGTTGGGGTTCATTTTGCATTTCTCAGGTGCTTCCTAGGGCTGTTTTTGCTAGGTGACTCCAGTTCAATCCAAGAAGAAGAGCTGTTACTGGTACCCCAACTGTCCTCTAGCAGGTAAGAGAACCCCACTGAGTGTTACTCACCCATGCCCTTGGTGTGGTTGAAGTCTCCTTTCACCACTTTGCAGGTTTTCCCATCGCCACTGCAGATCCCACAGCGATCCTCTTTGGCAGCTGAGCCAATGATCCCATCACATCCAATTTTCTAATGACAACAACCAGAGACCCCCATTACTTTGTTTGCAAGGTTAGAGCATCTCTAAACAGTGAGGTCAAGACTGGCATCTGACTGATAACCTGAATGGGCAGAAAACATTGAACTTTTAATTAAACTTTCGAAATACCTGAAAAAAGACCTCATTAATCATATGGCTCATGATACCTGAAATGAAAGATTGATTCAATGGAAGCAGGTCAGTTTCATACTTAGCCATACTTAACCACGAGAGTGCCTATGCAATTACGAAATTTTCCACATGCTTGCACTGTATTAAGAATCAACATTCAATTGAAAAATGAACTATAAAATCTAAGCTTCACCTAAATCTTCATTATAAAAGGTGTTCTCACCATTTTCTACACATACCTAATTTTTTTCCAATAAAAACCTACAGTTCTGCTTCCACACATGGGAAGAGTCACAATATTCTTCCTGTAGCTATTTGGATTATCACCATAATCTTCCTTATTCACAAAGCATTCACAGGTTATGATGGTGAACATTCCACATTTGTAGATCTTGCAGCTGACAACACTGTCACTAATCTATATAAATTGTATTCTGTCCATGTAAGACCCTCAAAATGATCAGCAATTCACTCTTACAACATAAATTTCAATGAAATAAGCGTTGTCATTATGCAAGTTATTAGCAGAGATTGCACTATTAAAAATTAGTTTAAGATTTATTCTGTATAGATAAACAGTTTTTTGGCAAATGAGTAGCAGGACTGTCACTAGTAAGACTTATTTGAATAAGACTGTTGGGTCCCTCCCTTCTTTGCCTTCCTGTGATGAAGCCAGAGGAAAGTTGGAGAGATATCTTAGGGAATGATCAAAACAACAAACATTTTGAGAACCAGGGTAGGCAGGGAAATATTAAAAGAACTCGGGCTGTTTATCTGAGCCTGTCTGCGTGTAAGCAATTCAATTTGGATGAGAACTCCAACATTCCCCTGGTTTCAGAAGACCCTGGCCACTGCATGAGTCCAGATGTATTTTAGGGATCAAAGATTGCCAGCGTTCCACTGTGTGCTGATGCAGAGCTTGTCTGGTTAAATCATTAGGGACAGACATGCTGAGAGAGGATGATCACCCTAAACACACACCAGGAAAATACTGGCATTAACTGGCACAGCACCTACATTGGTGCACAGCAACAGCAGGAAAAAACCTGTATAAATGTATAAATGGGAGTTAAAAGAGGTAGGAAGAAGATTGTGGAGTTTCTGGCAGTTGCAATTCTCAAGCCTAAATTTCACGCCCGTGTCCAACAAATAATTTTGGGATATTGAACGTGATTCTGCCCCCAGAACAGAAGGATGTCCCAGCAGTTCTCCTTCCAGGAAAATCAGGATGATTTATTAATGGGGTTGCTGAAAGGCAGCTGGAAATAAACGCCTGCCTGCCACCCTGCTGAGATACTGGAAAGGCTGTGTTTAATTTAAGGCTCTGGTGCTATCTTTTATTGTGCTGCATTGTTATTAGCACTATGTGAGCACACAGATGAATAAAGGGAACATAATGAGTGTTGAACCACACTTATTCCCAGAGCTACATGAGGAGTCTGTAGGACTCTAACAGAGGCAGGGAAAGAATGGGGAGCTGGCAATCACTTGCTTTGTATTTACGCTGGAGTTTCCCAGATAATGGGAACCAGTGTAAGCCAGCAAAGCTGGGGAAGGCCGAGTGCCCCCTCTGACACTGGGCTTCAAGACAAGCCAGCTCCTCACACCTTCACTTGGTCACTGACACCCTTTGACTTGAGAGGCCCTCTCTGAAGGGCATGGAAAGAACCCACTGAATCCACAAATGTAACTCCCAATAGCTTTGCTGGTTTTCACCTTTCATCCTCATCCTATTCCCTGTGAGTGAAGGAACTGGGAATGGCCCTGGCACCCTCCTCTTCAATGGCACCATTGCTCCCATCCACAGGGCAGACTTTTCCCTCAATCCAGGCCTTGAGACTTAAAGCCCCCATCATGTTTGGGCCAGGAAATGGCTTCTTAGAAGTGAATATCTCTAAGATAATAAAACACTTTTTTTTTTTTTTTTCTTGGCTTCAAGAGGAAAATTGGTGCATTCTTGCTACTTTATGGGGGAAAAATACCTTGGAAGCACTTTAGTGTTGTCTACATAAACATTAGAGGCCATTTCTCTCTCCTCAAGCCTTCCAATCATTTCCAAACTGAAAATGCATTTAATAGCAGCACATTTAATAATAGTACATAATGAAACAGCTTTGGGTAAGATTTGACAGTGGATTCCAAAAGCTGCGACGTCATTTAGAAACACATTGCAGTGACCACCTTGGTCACTCTGATCCTTTGAGAACTCCCCACCTGGAAAATACTCTTAAAACAAGTGGATCAGTGGATCAAAGGGGAAGAGACAGGATTGGAAGGGCAGAACACAGTGGCTATCACCTTTGTGGGTGCAAAGTACCTGCCAGCAGTCCTTGAGCTCTTAACTGAGAGATTTCTCCAAGGTGTGAAAGCCCCTGAGATTCCAGGACTGGCTGGAAAAACCATCGTGTGCATCAGCAGCTTCACACTGAAAATGTGCTCCGTGTATTACACTGCCCATCCTTTAACTACAGAGCTGTCCTCAGCCTGCTGAAAGCTTTCCAAAATGTGAAGGCTTAATTAACCATATGCAAAAGTTTCACTGCTCCAAAGTCAAGTTTTCACAGTGCAGAAAGAATCCCTTAAAACCTAAGTAGTTCAAGGGAGTTGTTTGATCTTTGCCATCTCTCACTTGCTTTGTGTTGCTTCCTGTCCAGTCAAACCAATCAAGGTAAGGGGATTTACTGAATTAAGAAGCAGAAAGGGCAAGCTTTACATTCTGAAGAAAGACCTTGTAAATAACAGTAACATCTCGTGTGTTTTCTGACCCAAGAGTTATCCTCCAGATGAGCAGACTGAGTCCATGGACCAGCCCATCCAGCAGTTGCTGGATACTTTCAGTTCTGTCAGTCTTGAATGGACTGGTGAGAAGGGAAGCAGCTTTAAAACATGGGAATGCTGGCAAGAAACATGAAAATAAGTCTTTTAGGGCTTCAAGTCCTCAGCATGGACAGTCAGAAATGTATCCATAGGTTTCCTAAGGCTTTTCCACCCAGGCAGTCTCCTACTCTGACACCACGCTTTGGAACTAGCCACTGACCTTTAAATTGGCAGGTAACTGCACATTTTCTGAGCCAAAGGCTTGAAATTAATTTTCTTTAAGCTGATATCTCCATCTACCCTTCCTTCTCTCCCCCCGCTTCTTCTCATTTTTATAATTAAACATCTGAAAGTACAGCTTGTTGGGTGGTATTTCCAGCTTCAGTCATAGCTGGCTCCAGCATAGGAAAACTCTTCTCTTTTGAATACATATCACTTGGATTTTTCTGTGTGAACTATTCTCTGTATTGCTTGGACATTTTTTAATGATATTTTTATTTGTATTTTCAATGGCTGTGAAAGAGCTCAATTGATACAGCTTGTGAGGGTATGTTTTGCTACATAAATACAATTATTTTTGTTATATACACCCACTCTGTTCAAGAAATGACATTGTAGACTCACAAAACTGTAATGCTTCCCATATGTTGAACTAACTGGATGTCTCAATGGATCAAATATAAATATTGATGCAACATGTGCCACTTTACAAATTAATCATGTACAAAGCAGGCTGGTTATGACAGATTCATCTACATTGCCAACTCTTTTTGTCCATAATATCCAATGTCCACTGATACCTCCAGGGATGGACCACATGAAACAGGAATTTACAGATGTGAGCAAGTGACATTCAGATCTGAGGGGAAGAGAATTCTTATTTCCTTGTTTTAAACGCTGTCCCTGTGGAGGATTGTGGGTGGCTGTCAGGGCTGGGTGAGGTGAGTCTGGGACCCTAATCAAGCAGCTCATCTCTGAGCTCATCTCCAATTTCTGTTCCACAACAAATTTTGTGCTAAGGATTGGAGTCCACGTAGGAGTTAGTTCAGCAAATATCCTGTCATTTCCCAGGCCTTCAGATTTTGTCTGAATCAGAGCAGCTCTGCTGGATCAGGAATTAAGACACCTCATATTTTAAATCAGCGTTATCTCATCTGCATTAGATCTGCAATGTCACCTGCCACTGACTTTGTGCTTAGATCCCTCAGCAGCTCATGGGGGTGTTAGACACAACGATTCTTGATTTTTCACATACAGATATTGAAGGTTATGTGTTAAAACCTCTGTGTTCATGAGAGAACATGCAAATAATACAAAGCTCTTTCCCATCCCAGGAATTCCTTTGCTTCTGTTCTATTATATGCTTTCCATGGGATAACATGGAAGAAAAATTGGAGGAAATAGCATGGGGTGTTTCTTCATACCCCACTGCAAAGTACACCACAAACTAGTAAGCTATCGACAAAGACTTGGTTTTATCACTATGCCTTACTCACCAAAATCCCTGATACTCTTTATAACCTCAGATTACATTGCTACAGATCCAGGCATGGAAAAAAACAACAAAAAGACAATTATACAACAGGTTTCTGTAGTTCAGACAATCCTTCTGGATTTTGTGCACATGCACTATATAATTTATCAAAGTTCAGTGCTAAGCCAAGTTGTTGTATGGAGACAAGCTACCCAGTCTGGAACATCTTGTACCACAGTTTGTAATGCAGGAATATGAATAATACATGGAAAATACTCAAGTGAGGAGACAAAGCCAGAACTGCAGGCATCAATCAAATACAAAAAGTGGGTACTAAGTATGCAAAAAACTGTTTGCCAGCAGCAGATCCAGTAGACAATATCAATTTCTCCTCTGCCACCTGTGGCACTCTCCTGACACTCTGCCTGTCCAGTTTGCAGAAGCAGTTTTTGAAAATCTGTCCATTTTCCAATTTGTGCTCCCCTTTCATAGAGAGTGACAATCACTTTCAGAAGAAAGTAGTTCTGGAACAATTTGGTTGTGCCAGGACAGCCTAATATGTGGTTTATTATCATTAAACATACTGTGGATTCACCAGCCAGTTGAAAGGAGGTGTGATATGACAAAACACTCATGAGAAAACTGCAGGCAGAGCCAAAACATCTTCACCTCTTAAATTGTTAAATCACAGCAAAGACTGCCCTTGATCTCTAGCCCAGTTCTGCTGTACAGGAGGTCTCTCTTTTCACAGAGTCCTTAGATTACATCCTGAAGCACAATCTGTAGTCCTCACTGGAAAGTTCTCATGCTGTCATGAGGCTCAGACTAATCCTCCTTTGAGAAAAGCCAGCACAAGGTCATGTGCATCATAACAGTCAGCTGAGCAGCTTGTCCTCTCCTCGCCCCTCTGCTCTGTGACATCTGACACTTTTTTTAGCTCCACTACTGCCAGCAGTTTTGAATTAACCTCAACAGCACAGAGCAAAGCTGAGGGGTTAGCTGTAAGGGGTTAGAAAGTGCCCTGCTCTCATGAGTGTTCTCTCATCAAACACACACCTCACAGGCCCAGGGAAGACCAAAACCCCAAGGGAATCCTCTCCCTGAAAGCCATTTGTCACTTGAAGAGAAATAGGAGAAAATGGACCCAGTGTGGGGTGCAGGTGCCCTATTCCACCTTCCCCATGGCTGCAGTGTCCATGACAGGGAAAGCAAACTGCTGCAAAGCCTAAATATGCACTCACCCTCCTCCTCCTCCAACATACCAGGCTGCTCTTGTTCTCCAGCCTGCTACAGATTTTCTGTCTCTGAAAAATCTCTGGAGAAAATAAATTCTCCTTCCTAGAAGACCATGTTGCATTTTGAGGAGAAAAGGTCAAAGACCTATATACACTTTGAACAGGGATATAGTTTACCCAGAGGGTGGTAAAAAATGGTGTATTTGAAATTTCAGCCTCCAAAACAAATCAACAAGGAAGAAATTGAATTAAGACCTTATGATTAATCTCAAAAACAAGGAGTAAGGCTAGAAAAGGTCTAGGTGATTTAAGAACCCCCATGCTAAATTTAGGGCTGACTTTCCTCTTTGGTGCTTCTATGCAAGATCAAAGTAATAACCAAGTTCACTCACTCCAGCTGCCTTCAGGTGTAAGGGAAAAATACAGGGATGCTGCTGCTTTTGATGATTTTGTTTCAGGGATAGTGAGGCTGACACCACAGGCTTCACTGACACCTTTTAGATTGGAGTTCAGCTTTAAAGTGAAAGTGTAGTAACTTCACAAAGTATAACTGAAGGAAAATTCCCTTAGTGCCCAAATATTTGGGCATTTTGAGACTTCAGAGAATCTGTTCCTGCTTTCCTTCTCAAAACCCTCCTTTCCTTGTAACAGTTTCTCCTCTGCCATGTTCATCTACATTCATTCATCATCCAAGGACGATTCATGAGCTGCATTTAGGAGCATCTAATGAAGGGAGAAGATCTCTTACATTTCCTGGGCTAGATGTTCACAGGCAATGGTTATTAATTTGTCTGTTGCACTGACAATGTATCATTCCTGCCTTTGAGAGCCTCTAACTAGAAGGATTACATAAGAAAATAAATAACAGTAATACCACCCTCTGATTTCAGCACTTATTCTCTTCTCCAGGCCCCCTGCAATGCTTATTGCCTGGCTTTGTCTACACTGGATAAAGAAACAAGGAGAGGAGTAATTAAATGAATATGGCAATTAAATTTTTTTAATAGGCAGATAGTTAGACAAGTATCTGTGGCAAATGGGGTACACAGGCACATATGGCAATTCTCAGCACTGCATACATGGCAGAGAAGTATTATAAATGAGTTCACAGGGCTTTCAAATCTGCTCGGCTTGAACTGATCATTTCAAATTTTTTCTCAGCCAGATGCAAATGGACTGAATGTTCTGCAGCTGTCATCACCTCTCTGCACAGTTAAAGGCAGTTGCCCCCGACTCAGAGTGCAATTTGCTTTTCGTGATGTACCTCCAGTGCTCTGTGCTCATAAAGGAATTAATTTGGAGGGAGCTGGCTACTGATCCCCCCTGGATGAAAGAAGCATTCCTTGCCATGATGTCTGATTTACCATTTGTGGCAGTTTTGAAGGTTTGGAGCAATAAAACTGGCCAGCCCAGAGTAATGGTCAATGGCACACAGCTGGAGATGCACAGCTGGCCTGACTATAAAAGGTTATTAATGAGGTTTTTCTTAGCTTTTTTCAGATATAGCCAAAAAACAGGGAAAAATTAAGTATCTTGGGATGCACCATGAACCTGGCTCTATGTGCAAAGCACTTTGTATTATAAAGAATCAAACTTGTACTGGCTCCCCAGACTGTTGCTATTCATAGGAATAAATTAGAAAGAGTGAATTAAAAATGTCTCTTCAGCATCATTTGTTAAGAAAAATGGGAAGTGTCTCCTGCAGCAGTGCAAAATTCAGTCCAAAGATTTTTCACTTCTCTCTTTGCATTGCTATTAGTAAAGCTGCTTTATGCCCCCAAAGCCTCTCTCACACTCAGGTGAGTATTGTGTTCATTTATCTCCCCAAGTGGAAGGCTCAAAGCAATAAAAATTGGCATTTCTTAACCATTCACAGAAATCAGAAATAATGCCAAATCTGGTGTGCCCTGTGCCCCAGGGAAAACCAGTGAAGTTAGTGGAAATAAGGGTGATGCTAAAAAGCTGTTCTGGTGGATACAGCATGCTGGTTAATACCAGGAAGATCAACTCCTACCACAGGATACAAACCTAGATAAGGAGAAACTTAAAGGGAAGAACTGCCAGAAAGAATGCAACCCTTGCAAGGCTGCTGTAGCCAAGTGAACTGTATTTCCCACCACTGTGGTGTGTGCAGCACACTTTGAACACGTGTTCCATGATCAGGAAAAAGGAAACTCATGAAGAGTCTGCACTGTCAAACTGTCCGTGACAAATGACCTGAACCCATCACCCGGAGCAACTCCAAACAACTTCCTGTCTTTTATGATCTTTAAATACACATTTTCTCATCTCCCTTCCCTTGTCCAAACATTAAATCTCCATCTTAAATGGGTCTACACAGCTCCATTCAATTTTTAAGGAACCTGAAGCACCAGCTCTAACAGCTACCCTCCTTAGCATTCAATACATTACAAACTCTCAGTAAACCATTAATTTTATTACAGGGATCTCCCACACCTCATTTTGGGTCGCTGTGTAATTTGGTTAGAGAGAAATAATCATTGCAATAGTTATAGGCCACCACTCTTAAGGGGAAGGGAATTCTATCTGAAGACTCTGGCTCACGTAGCTGCAGGAGTCAAGAAGCAACTGGTACTGAAAAGTTCCCTCAATATTTCTAAGAAGGAACCAGGTGGACTGAAAAGCATCATGATTCTGGCAATATAATGCTTGTAACAGGCTAGTGACAATTTGTAAGCTGATTTGCAGCTTCAGTGCTTTTATCAGTGATTCCTCTAATAGCCAAAAAAGAGCAGTTAAACAGGCCAGACTTCCCCTCCAATCTGCTCCCCTCACAGAAGTCCCTTCCCACCCAAGCCATGCACACAAGCAAATGTGATTTTTGGGCACTCCCAGCTGTGCAGGAATAATATCATACCTCAGGCATTCAGTACAATTATCAGACCAACACACAGGCCCATGGAGCACTTGTAGTGGGCCTGGTAAAACAGGGTTTCCCCTCCCCTCAGGGACAGCCTCCCAGCCACCCACACAGTGCTGCCCCAGACTGAACCTAACACTAGAAATAGAACAAGAGAAAGCTACTCCACCTGGCACTTGCCATGTACACAGAGGTCTGTCTCGTAAGGCCCACAGGGAGTTCCATCCAGGACTCTGTCTGTCACCAGCACCGGAGAATCCTTGCCCAGTGGGGAGCAGAAAAGCTCACATGGCTTATCTGGGAAAAGAAATATAACAACCACCCTTGGGAACAGCACAAACAAGTGTTTGAGGCAATGGTGATGCATTCTCTACATGAATGGATTTGGATATCTCATCTTTGAAGGAACATGGGGTTTTCAGTTCAGGCCTGTCATTTCCCCGCTTTAAAATATCACTGTTTCAAGGGTTACATTGATGAGACTGGGCTTTAACAACACAGAAAACCAATTAGTCAATACACTTTTGTGCATCTGTTTGTGAAGGGATGATGTTTGTTACAGGGAACATTCATCAGTCTGATAAGAATGATCAAGTCATTGTGTCTCACAAAATTCAGGCTATAGCCAGTGATTTTAGAACAAGTTCTCCAGACCATTTCAAATCCCACCAACATCTGGTTGAATAGCAGATGAACAGCAAGATCCAGCAGAGGAAGCATTAAAGGACTGTAGGTGAGATAGGCAATCATGCTGAGATGCCCCAAAGTGACATAAATTTAAAAATGTCACAGAGAATCCACTTTTTTTTTTTTCAGTTCCAAACTAACTGCAACTCTGTACTGTTTAAATTCCCAACTCTCTGACTCCCAGTGTGAAATTCCCAACTTCAGACTGGGAATCAAGTTAAGGCACTTTTCTCCCAGCATTTCAAAAAGATGCATAAAGCATTGCCAGCTCCATGTTCTATTAAGAAGGCTAAAGGAACAGCAGGGCAGCACCAAGAACAATTAACTGTAATTAGTCTTTCAGCTGTAGCTAAAGGGGGCCTATTGCAGCCTTCTCACCAACAATGGGAGCCCTGCAGATGAGAAACTGCAGTGAAAAAACAGCAAGGAATTACAGAGGGAGATGAAAAAACTCACCATCCACGATGACAGCTGTCAGGAGGCTTTTCTTCTTGTTGCTGTACCTGTCATGGGCCTGGCACTGCTGGTCCCTGAAGCTGGGCACCCCTTTGGGGCAGGGCAGGTTCTCACACACCGTGTGCTCCACGCTGGCCCCCCGACAGTTCTTCCCACCTGGCCCTGGGCTGCAGTGGGGAACAAAACCAGGGTCAGCACCAAACACCCCAAATGTTCCATCTTCCCTCTCCCACCCTTGCTTTGTCCCCAGCTTCAAACATTCCTGAGGATGGGGACACAGCAGACATCTCTTCAGCATGTGTCTTCCTTGCAATTAAAATACCACAGAAGCAGCTATAACCTGCACTGTAAGCAGGGTATCCAGAAACAAACCTGTGCTGCAGATAACCTCCATCCATGAAATCCATGCCATTCAACACATTCGTTTTTTAAACATACAGGAAAGGCCACTAATGCAACATCAGAATTAAGCACCTGCAAAATCTATCTGTTTTTATTTATGAATCCCCAGAGAATAAGGAAAACTCAAACTCTCAGCAATAACCTGTATTTTCTCTGCAAAATAAAACAAAATACAAACAAAAAACCACAAGTAAGCATGAAATCTAGAATTCCAGGTCCCAAGCCTTGTACTTATGAGCTCAAGCACTGCCTGGGATTTCCAATAAACAGGGACATCCAAGCCCACCCTGGCCCATGTCTAAAACAGTGACTGCATGAGATCTCCTGGTAGGCAACTCCACAGTCACCTTTTATTGTATTTAAGTCAAAAGAATCCACCCACTAATGGAACTGAAGAAATCAAAGCCCACATATGCTGCTCTGACCCTTTTACATAACAAGAAGAGACTGGAGAAGGGATGCTCAGTTTAAGGCAATGGTTTTCTCCTCAGTCCAACTGTACAACAACAGCCCAAAGCCGAGACAGGAACACGAGGCAGTACAACTCAAAAACCAAATCAAACAGTGAAGCAACTGGTTTAAAAATACTGATAGTCCCACAGGCACAAGAGTCAGCTGGCAGGAGCAGAGATTCCTGTAAAAAAAAAAAAATCCCAAGACCAAATATATACAAAATAAAAGATAGATCCCATAGCCAGTATTTTTGGACAGTGAATAAACCAGCTGCAGAAGTGGGCTGAGGCCAGGAATTTGAAGCAAAAGAAGATCACGTGTGCATTTCCAGCCAAGAATGTATATGAGCAAGAGAATTTTAAAATCAGTGTGCAGTGTTGGAAGGAGCATTTCCTGTAATTTAAGGAACGATGATGAATGGATTTAGGTTTGGTCAGCACTGTAGCTGACAGCAAAGAAACCAGCTCAGTCCTTTTTTCAGGAAGATGAGCTGGTAAAAATCAAACCTGGATATTATAGACATGCAACTGCAGCTCAGATAAGGAGAGGAATAAACAAAAATATCCTTTTCACATGACTACAGGTCAACAGCAGCAATTGTGAGCCTATCCATCATCTAGGCATATCTTTGAAGTGACTGTGTTTCTAAGCAGAATTTCAGCCCCAATTTAAAAATAAAAGCTTTGGGTACTTTGTGTGTAGAAGAAAACATAAAATCTGAATAAAGTCAGAGATACCCCACTTGGAGGGCTGCTCCCAAACACCATTAAAAATCCCAAGTGGTGGCCAGTTAAATGGCACCATTGTAACCTCTTCAGGACTCCAAAATGATGAAGAGACTTCCAGATGGACCTCAACTAACCTGAGGGATGAAAGACAACACCTACATTTCATTCTGAATCAGAAAAAATCCCAGCCCATGCAGAGAGCATCGGCTTGTTTGTAGTCCTTTGTTAGCTCCTTGTGCAGAAGCTAAACAGCACCCAGGGCTCTCTGCAAGCATAAAAACCTTCCTGTTCTTATGCAGCACATCCTGACCTACTGAGCATCTCAAGAGGCTTTGTCAACACAGCTCTGGGACACTCTGATCATTGTGAACCACTGCACTGCTCCCCAACCCCAGAGCAGGCATCCCCTGCAAAACTCATCTCCAAGGCACATTGGTTCACTTTGGTCTGCAGATCCAGATCAGCCCCTCCTCATTCACTGGAGGGGAAACACAGCATCAGTTTTTCTGCCAAACTTGTATCTAGTTCAGCTGTATCTACCTTTGAATCACTGCAGTGGGACACTTCCAAAGATGACTTTTTAAGCCACTTCCACAGAACCTACTTCAAGTCACTCCACGATTCCGACCTGGTCATCACAGCTTGTGAATGAGAAATTTCTCAGGGCTTCTGCACAACTCTGCTGCCCATTTCTCTCCCCTGTACTCTTGCAGCAAGGGTTGCCCAAGAGGGAAAAGGCTGCCAGTACGGCAAAAGGAGCCAGGATGGTGTGAGGACTTACGGGGGGTTGTCACATTTCCGCTGCCTGAAGCGCACCCCGGTTCCGCACGTCCGGCTGCACATGCTCCACTGGCTCCACACGCTCCAGTCCCCGTCCACGTGCTCAGGGATGGGGGTTTTACTGACACACTCCCCAGCTCGGCACCACTGCAAGGCAATCAGGTTAGCACAGCCTGGGAAGAAGCCCTGACCTTGCACAGATGGATTTAAAAGGATGTCTGAGGGATTGCAACAAGTCCACGTTTATGAATTCTAGGGATTCGAGGCTTTGGTGAGAAGGCAGTAGGAGAAGGAGGAAGGGAGGAGGTGAAATGTAGAAATGTGTCACTCTCAACAAGCCCCTGAAGGGAGTTCTGTCATTAAAAAAGCAATCACAGGACTGAGCCCCTTACTTTATAAAGCAGATAATTATCTAAGTACTAAGACTTAAAGCCCCACGATTCACAGGAACATAGTCCAAGAAATTATACCCCAAAGCAATGCCTTCATCAGCACTGATCCCAGTCTGTACAAAATGACTGAAGTATTTTGGACCCACCTTGGCTAAACCCCCAAACCCCTCTGATTCTAATAGGTTGTTCTGGCTCCTGACACAGCAGCAAACTTGGCCTGTCCAGGATGTGACACAGTGAGTACTGCTAAGAAACCTTACGAAAGAGTCCCCAGGACTCCTCCAGTTAGAAAAAGATGGGCCTAAAAACCTTTTTTTTCCCAGTTCCTTGTCATGGTTTCCAGGACCCAGTTTTTCTTGTCATTGTTTAACTTTATTTGCAAGCAAAGAAAAGGTTCCAATCCTTGATTTCAGCAACCAGCTTTTTAATTTTACCCTTTCTCACCTCTCCAACTATACCATAGCCAAAAAAAAATTACAATCCAAAACCAGTAAGTAGGAGGCTGAGAGTTACCAAACCAGTCAAGTTCCAAAAAATACATATATAAATAAATACAGCAAATTATACCTCAAAAAGAACAGAACCTCACTGTATTTGAGCTCAATTATTTTAAGCTACTTGTAGAAACTTTTAGGTTTTTAAGAAGCCTCTTTTTCTTTCCCCATCTTTCGCCACTCCCCAGATGTCAGGCTAAATCCTCTGCACACTTTCTACCTCAAATACAACCCAGAACACAACCAGCTATGGGTTTATGGCAAATATGTAACATCTTGGAAACATTATTCCCAATGCTGGGAAACAGAAAGTGACTGCTGCTGAGCACTCTGATTACCTTGTCTGCGCCACATTCGGTGCCATCCAGAGGGGGGTCCAACTTTGTTTTACAGGATGTGTCTCCTTCCACCAGGCACCAGAGCCCAGCACACATCAAATGCTGCAATCACAAAGCAAGAAGGTGCAGTTAATACTTTTGGAGATGCCAGCCATCATTACTGGGATACACTTCAAAGCTCAGACAGTCTTTCTCAAGTGAATCCAGAGGCATCCAGTTGGTTTGGGAGCAATTATTTTTTAAGGGTTGATTGGCATTAAGTGTTGAGGCTTTCATGGAAACATGAAAGAGATTGATGGATGCCACTGACAGGAACAAAACCTATCCCAAACAAAAAGTGTGCCGTTTAAACAGATTTCTTTTCACAAGAATAAATCTGATCCATTAAAAAGGAATCCTATATGGGAGGTCACGTTGGGTGCTTTGGAACCATGCCAAATGCTTAGATGTCCAAGATGTTTAATTACTCCTATTTTTAGAAAAAGATACTCAAGTAACTGCAGCTGGTGGTACCAATAATCAGGCAGCAATGCCCCTGGGGAGAAGGTGGAATGAGAAAGAGGAAAGGATGTCATGGTGTGCTGTACAGCAAAAGAGGAACTTGGTGACAGGCAGGGTAAAAGACTGGGAATATCCTGGGGATCATTCCCCAGTGCTGCTGCTCTGCTCAGCCAGTATGTGCTGCAGGGATCTCAGTGCTGACCACAACATTGTGACCTGCCAGATCAAAACATTTTCAGAATTTAAGAAAAAGCACCAGGAAAAGGAACCTTTGCATCAATAACATTTTCCACAGCATCCACCATGCTTTGCATTCCATGGGAGTGGATAAGTTCAGTACAGTGCTACATAGCTGAGTACCAAAAGAACAACAAAGAAGAGTTACATTTCTTTCCACTATTGTTCACATTTCAATGTAATGGTAAAAAGATGAGAAACCTAACTCTAGTGCCAGCTGGTCTTGTCAAGATTTATTGCACCTCATTAAATAGTTGAGTCAACATGCTTCAGCCTCATGGTTCTTCCCCAATGTAATGTAAAAGACTGTGGGTGCATGTGTGTTTTGTGTACAGGCATGTTGGTATGTCTCTATAAAACAGATCATGTCTTTATAAAATAGATCTGTACAAGAGAGGGTGCAGACAAGATAAATCCCAGTCCCAGCGATGATGTAGAACATAATGAAACAAAATAGTTATCACAGCAGTATCTGCATCCTGCTCCATTTCCACATTTCTTTCTGGAAAGAGGATTTTGCACTATTTAAACCCAAAGAACATTCACAAAAACTGGAAGCAGACAGCACAATTCAGCATCTGTATTAACCACAATGCAGAAAATCACTGTAAAACAAACAAACAAGCAACAGCAAATACTCCAGGGAAACCTAAATCAATGAATTTTCAAGACATCTTCTCTGAACAAATAGAGCATATGGGAAAATATCAGTCTTTAGTAATTTTGACTAAATGACTGTGACTAATTAGTGGTTTACCCACAGCTCTGAAAGCACTTAAGCACTAATTAGCCATGAGGACATCAGACACTGTTTTATTGATAGGTATACTGAGGCAGAAGGATTGACAAGGCAGAGATTTCAGAGCTTTCTGAGAAATTCATTGTTCCACCCCATAACTCCCAGATTCTCAACCCCCTGCCTTCTGGGGAGGACTGAAATAAAAAAAGTACTACAATTAACCATCCATAAGCATTACAGGAAGAACACAAATCTAGGCAATAAAGTGAAGGCAGCAAAACCTCATTCCAAACTGAGGCTGGGGCCAATACTGATAGGTAAAATGAAGGGAAGCTTAGGGAATGAAAGATGCAGACAGCAAGTATTTCCACTTTTACAGTCTTCAGCCTCTCTCTTGCATATAACCACACAGCTTCAGAGCAGAATGTGAGGAGAAACACTCCAGCCAGATCTCTTGAATGACCCAGACAGAAGTTTCTCCCCCAGAAGGAGACCCTCTGCTTCTGCTTTCTGTCAGAGGAACATCCTGGCTGAAGATGTGATGGAATTTGCTACATCCCTAAAGAAGTTGTTCTAGACACATATGAGCACCATTGCTAAATATTTGTGCATTATGCAAGACCAGTGTTTGTTCAGGTCCCTGGATCATAAACTGCACATGAATTAGGGTTAATTTCTGCCCTTTGATGTAGAAGTGGGAAGACAGAGTGGGTAGAAACAAAGCCATAAAAATGAAACAGCTTTTTGTACAATTTTGGCTGGCAACCAAAATCCCTCCATAGCTCACAAGAATGTGGAAGGTGATAAAGTCAGGTCACATGCCCAAGTATGAGCCATGGCATGGGGAAGCAATGGGCAGAGATCACCTCCAGTATGTGTGCTTGCACCTGCAAACCAGCCCAGAGCAGGGATGCAGAGGGTGTAAATATTCCCATACAGGTGGGTGTGGTGTGGGTGTATATATATGTGTGTGTTTATGCCTACATATACATGTATACACACACATAAATGTAGGGAGATAAACAAAGGAAATACCTCTCTCAGCAACACCAACCTTTCTGAAATCTCCCATCTTTGAGGTATGGAAAACATTGGATTTTTTTAGCATCCCTGTGTTTGATTCAGAATCCTAAATGCAAAGCATATTTCAGGAAACAGAGAAAAGTCTGGTAACAACACTGAGCTCTTGTGTTCTGGTGCCACACCACTACAAAGCCCAGGCCTTCGTTAGCCCAGTCCCCTGCATTTAATAGTGTTCAGATACCCCAGCAAAGATGAAACCATCAGGTTTGTGATTGTATGTTCCCAAGATGTTTTATCATGTTAATAGCTCTTTTCAAAAGAGATCATGTATCCTCCTCAGCTACAATAGGAACCCAAACAAAACTCCCCATTAAACAGCAAAGCAGCCGCAGTGACTTTTTAATGCTTAAACAGCCAGCTTTGTGGGGAAATATCCAAGTGAGAAATGGCAGGACTTGAAAGGAAGTTGTTGTATGTGAGTGGCAGCTCAGAGCTTATATTGATACAGAAGAAGCCATCAAAAGAACTGTGTTAGTGCTAATTCTGCATTCAGCAACCAGCCTTCAGATGGCAGGTCCCTGCCTGCAAAGCATTCCCTACAGTGTTCAAAAAGTGCCAGTGAGGATTTTCCAGTGATAGATACTTCACACTGGAAAAATATTGATTTGTTGAAACTGTCTGTGGGGAAAGGTCATCTTTGGATCAGCTCCCAGTTTGAAATATTTCCAAGAGCAAAATAAAATTTTAAAAAGTGAGATGGCTGTTGAGAAGTAGCGTTTCAATAAAAATTTAAAATTACTTAAGAAAAAATAAAAGGCAAAAAATAAAAGCTTTTTCAACCGAACCCTTAAGGAATTTATACAACAAAGTAAAATTTTGAAACTGAAATAAAATGAAATTGTTATAAAGGTGCAAATTTTAGACTCTCAGAAACTCCTGGGAGATAGGAACGCTTGTCTGCACAGCTGTTAGGAACCAGTCCTGGGAGAGGTCACGATCTGGAAACTCCTAAGCTGGGAGAGATGTGCTCAGCAGGTGAGCGGCGCTTCCGATTACAGGGATTATAATGGCATCCATTTGACAAAGGGGCCTCACTGTGCCAGGTGTTTTCTCTCCCTCAAAGATCTCACCATCTAAACAGACTCCTGGGAGCTTGGGGATAAAGGAAGTTTTATCACTCAGTTCTAGGTGGAAAGATGAGGAACAGAAAGGGATTAAATGTCTTGTTGAAAGTCTGCTGGGAGTAGAGCTGAACCAGGGGTGCTCAGAGCTCTCTGCTCAGTGTCACAGCCACAGGCTCCTGTGTCACTGTCTGCTCCAGCTAAAGCCAGACTCTGGCCCTTTCCACCTTTCCCAGCTTTTCACACATTTCCAGGACTGTGTTTCCCTTCCCTGGGACTCCATCCCCACACCGACTCGCAGCGTGTGGAGCTCAGGCGTGGCTCAGCGAAGGGATCTGTGTTAGGTTCCTTAGCTCAGTGCTGCAGCTGGAGATGAGGAGAAGGCAGAGTTCATCCAGCCAGCTCCTTGCCCACAGGCAGCAAAACTGGAGCTCTCTCTGGGGCTGCTATTGCATCACCACTGCTGCTAAAATCTGCATCATCCTGCCCCATGACCTCATGTGGGCTCACAACACTCCCCCAACTCAAACCCTCAGGTTATTACCTGCAAGGGGAGCATCCAAAGCTCAAAAGCATAAAGAGAATCCAGTGAATAAAGATGTCCTTCCCCCCATGGAACAACTCTGCAGAAGCTTGTTCATTCCCTATACATTCATTCCTTCACCTTGTCTGCATTCAAGGAAAGAAACACTTATTTCTCCTGGAGATGAATTAGTTTCTGCTGCCCACTGGAAATAAGAACCTCTTCTTTCTAGCAGCAGAATTAAACCACCATGAAATCAATTTTTCTGTCACAATGAGGGGACTATGAATAAGAACTTAGGAAGAATAAATACCCTTAAGGGAGAAGAGCAAGAGACCTCATAACACACAGGCTTGCCTCTAAATAGGCTGACTTTCAATGAAGTATCACAACTCTTTTATTTTGCCAAGGTTTTGACTCAGCATACTGCTAACCCTGAGAGAAAATGTGCTTATGAATGGGATCCTAATTAACACCTATTAGGTACAATAAACACACAATTTACTCTTACTTTCCTGTTCAAAGCACAATGCAAATGCTCTCAGAGCCTTACAGGATGCTTCTGAGCAGCAATTCCTTACACAAGGTGACAAAAACAATGCCCCCAGTTTCTACACTATCACTGTCTTTAACTTTGGGTGCATGAACAACCCACAGCAATCATAAGGGAGGTGAGCAGCGTTGTTTGATGGAGCTTCTTGCTGTTGAAAATGAGATGAAAAGTGTTCCAAACTCAAATCCTGTAAAACTGGAAGGCACTTTTGGAAAGGAGGCACATGTTGACCCAGACAAGATAATTGTGAAACTCGGATCCATGTCTCAGTGGCCAAAATGCTGACCTGTGTCTAGAGCTGATATTCCAAGATAGTGCCAGACAAGCAGTGGAAGACTTCCAGACTGCAAGGAAGGCACAAAGGAATAGAAACACTTTTTGTTTCTTTTAAACTGTACATTGGGAAGCAAACAATGAAACAGGACACCACTGTCTCTACTTTCAGCTGTCTCTGGTGCTCTCAAGGAAAACTAAAAACCTTCACAGGCATATTTCTTTGTAAAGCACCAGTATTATTTAATTTTTTCATGTATCTGGAATTAAATTAATAGTCAAAAGAAAGAGATTGGAAAGAAAGCATTCATAAGATCACAAGCTAATTTTATGGCAAAACATTATGCTGAATACAGATCTTTCCAGTGCCTTTAGGGCACTCATGTCACCTGCTCCAGGGATCCACAGATATGGAAAAATCCAAGAAGAAAAGGACAAGTTTTATGCACTTTTGTGCCAACACACAACTCTTACTGGTGTGAGCTCTTCAGCTTTGCTGAGCCCAGGTTTCAGTATCTTGAATGAGAGAACACATGTACATGTCATATCAGCTGGAAGAATTGTGGAAATGTCTTTATATGGTCAAACCTGGAAGTAGAGACATTTTGGAACAAAACACTGGAACAGAATCTTTGAATTAAATTATTAGGATTTTGTACTGTGACTTATTAACAATGTTTACAAGAGCTGTTCTTAAGAGTAATGTTCACTCAACAGCTCCCCATGAACTCCTCAGGCCTTAACACCTGATATGAAAAATATTGATTTTTTGGAACAACAGGCAGAGTTGTTCATTAAAAAAGGAAAATAGGAAAATTAAAAGAATGAAATAATGGATTGTGTTTCTTGGCCATGGGAAAAGAGAAGCAAGGGACAGCAAAATAAATATAGATACGCACACACACCGTTCAGAAGTGATTGTGAAAATTATGGAGTTTCTCTTGAAGTGTTTTACAGGTGGGAAGTTCCCAGCAGGCCAGTGGGAGAAGTCTGAATGCCCTTCAAGCTTGTTACACACTACTTTCAGGCTGATACTCAATTGTATTCTGGCTAACTTTGTAAAGTTCAGACTTTAGCTGTAGATGCCACATCACAAGGCTACACTAATTCTTTCTCCCTCCCCTTGTCTTAATAAGAAATGAAGAATTGCCAAGCTCAAGTGTTTAATTCCTAATGGGCTCTCTCTACTATTGTTAAGAGTTTATTATGTTTATATTTCGAAATTTCTACGTTGTATTTTTGTAATTTTAATTTGGTTCCCTTCTCTCTTGTTATTTTTCTTTAAACCACTGCACCAGAATGTGTTTTGACCATCTTCCAAACTGAAACACGTACAAAAATTTCTGAAGCATTCCAATAATTGTAAACTGGGCTGTGCTGCCCAGGCAGGAACTCTGCTTCTCTCTCGTTCTTTCTTTCTCTTAAACAAAAAGTATTTCCACTGAAAATAAAGAGAAAATGTATTTTTGCAACATACAGAAGCAGTGAAATAGGACACTTCAGCTTCATAGAAACAGGCAATGTGAAAATAGTCTGAATTCTAACAATAACTATAGAATGTTAACAGTTAATTGTTACCTTTACTTCTCAAAAAACCCCCAACCTGCTCATTTTAGTTTAGAATTCCCAGGCTTCTATCCTGAAAGCCTCAAGAAAAACCCAACCCATCCTCTTCCAGATTTATTAGTATTACTATGTAGACAAAGTCCCTGGTTGTACAGAAAATGACAATGTAACCTATTATTTTCAGGATAAACCAGTTTTCAATCTAATTACCACATTCTTGTAAATATTCTATATGTTACTAAATAATAGGGCTCACTATCATGGTCTGCATCTCACAAATGGCCCTGCAGAGAAAAGGCAAACAGAGGCCCATTGATTCCCATGCACAGAGCCCAAAAGGCCACTCCAGCAGCCTCTTTGCAAGATCAAGACCATAGAGAGACCTACAATTGCTGAATTATACTCACCACCATACCATCAAATATGCAAACTTAAGGGGTTTACATAAAATCCACTTGATCATTACAATTGCTGGTCCTTCTTTACTTTGTTTTTTGGTTCCTCTCCTTTTCCACATTAGCCAAGAAATCTACTTTGTCTCCTTTGGCTTGCAGTCAACTTTGCCCTCTTGTTCTGTAGCTTGTAGGTATTGGAAAATACCTACATTTGTTAAAAAACAACCTGAATCTAAGAGAAACAGTGAAGCCAATTCTAGCTGGTTTAGTATTTCTAAAAACAATGCTATGTCAAAATTCATATTCCCAGCTACATCTGAGTTGACAGTGTCCCTGTCAGAAAACAAATCTCTTTGTAGCATTGCTAATCTCCTTCCAAGTGCCACTCCAGTCTCAGCCCAGTTATGACTCAAAAAAAAAAATAGCTGGATGATAACAGTTACGTAAAAACCCGCAAAAATGTGTTAATAATAAATAAGCCAAAAAGCTTATAAAACGAAGAGCCAAATGGATACATGAGATAGAAATCACATTTTTTTCCCCCCCATAAATATGATTTCAGTGCAAAAGCCTCTGTTGGTAAGCGTGCCAACCTGAAAAATCAAGATTAAACACACAGAATGTTTCCATGCAGGGTTTCAAATGTGTTTTGATGCATTTCTGGGGGTGAAACCACCATCTCTGCTCCCTGAGAGATTTCAGCAGAAATCACCCATGCTATTCCTCTTGGAATAAACACAGGGACAGGAAAGGGTTAACTCCTGCTCTTGAGGCATCAGCCTGGCTAGGCTTGGAGCTCTCTGCTTCCTCTCTTGGAGGGGTCAAATGAACTCACAATAGTTGATTCATAGCCCAGTGTGGAGCTGAAGGACAGAGGTCAGACAGGTTGAATTGCCTGTAATTTGCACAACTGCTCCCATGCTAGCCCTGGACCCACGTCAGCATTCAGCAGCCCGAGCCCCCAGGATCTGTGTGTGGTGCATTGATAACGCCCTGTGCAGGGCCAGAGGTGCATTTCTGTCCAGATTTTCCTGCAATTATCATGATGTTGCTCAGAGCTTGAGAATGACACAGTCATCTACTTAATTTCTGCTAAAAGCAACCTCTCTCCCTCAAAATGAAGGCCACTGTGTAACCTCTTAGGTGGGCCAAAGCTCAGCTGGAGACAGGCAGCATGCCTGGCATGGCAGGGCACACTTATACATCCAAGATAAGCACTTGCATGATCAGACAATGCCTGACATTTGCAGTGGGAAAGATGAACAGAAAGCACCATGGGAAAGCACCTTGATCCTTTTGCATATTCCAAGACAAAACTCTGTAACTTGGATATGAAGGGGGTCTACTGAAGGGTCTTGAGAGATTCATTAATATATGCAAAATCATAGAACCACAGAATGGTTTGGGTTGGAAAGGACCTTAAAAATCATCCAGTCCCAACCCCCTGCCATGGGCAGGGACACCTTCCACTATCCCAGAGCGCTCCAAGCCCTGTCCAGCCTGGCCTTGGATACTTGTTCCCTGCCCTAACAGGAACCCAGGCTAAAAGCCTGATTCACAGCTCCTTAAAGAGGTGACATGCACTAGAAAATCTTACCCAACATTGATGTTACAGGAACAGATCCTGAATTATACATCTTGGAGGTCATAGATGACAACAGACTATGGATCATCTATCATAAACTAATTTTTCAGTATATTAAAATGTAGAAGGAAAGGAGAAAGGAATGTCGAGGTTTGGTGTATGTAAAGCTGATCCTTCCTCATATGTTTTAATTTCTGGTCTGTAAATTTGGAGCTGAATAGCTGCAGGATAGCTGGTTTGGCAAACTTATAAACCTGAGAGCTACAGATTCGTTCTAAGGCATCTGAGTTATCCTTAAAAACAAAATGGAAGAAGAATTTTGGGGATGCAATTTCAAATATTCAGATAAGGGTGAATATTCATGGATTAACTATCTTGTTGGACTGCTGTTGGAGGTCCAGCCACTGCCAAGCATTGAGGGACCTGACTCTCTGTGAAAGCAAAGATTACATTCCTTCAAAAAATTGGGCTTTGATGTTGCTAAAGGAGAGAGCTTACTGCACAGAAATTTTCTCCATTTTCTCAAAAATGTTGAAATTTTGGAATCATCTAACCTCTGAAGTTTGCTCTAAACCAAATTGCATGGCATTTTTGGATATAGGGCCTCTAGTTTGCCTGATATAATTATGTAGCTCAACTATCTCTGAAGAAATATTGTAATGTAACTCTTTTATTATATAAGAAAATAGGCAGCAGACACATGTAATCATAAAAAGATTGAGCAGGCTCATTTCCTGAAGTTTATTTCCTTTTCGTAACAAATATTTACTGTCAAATGTTTATTGCTTTTACATTTGGATTTTTTTAATACTTTATTGAATTAAAAATACCACATTACCATTGGCTAGAAGAGGAGACAGCTGTATTTGCCAATAATTTCTACAGCTAATGCCAGTGACTAGTGCCAATTTTTTTTTTGGTTCATATTTTTGTAGACAGCTTTGAGACTTATGATACAAGTATTCTGCAGATGAGGCCTGAGGAACACAAAGGTGAAAAGAACACAAACTTCAGAGGTTTAAAAATCAAAAGTGATCATTTCCTCTAAAGAATTTCCTTTCCTTGCCATCAAACACCAATTCAGAGTAGTATAAAGGATGTAAATATTTGCTTAAATTAACAGCATATGACATAACTGATCCAGAGCTTCACAGGGTGAATGATAATTCTTAATGTACATCTGCAACAGAAATAATTCTAAATAAGGGACTGCAAACTGGTTTTAATCTGCTGAAGTTCTACCAGGCTTTTCATTAGGAAGCACTAATGTCCTCACAAAATATGCTTCTTTTTCAGGAGAAAGGAGAGGCAGAAAAAGAGCACATTTTTCATTGTGTCAAATAAAGTGCCAAATAATTAGATTGGTGAAAAATCTTGGGAAACACAAACACCTGCTGTCTGTATCTCGCAGAGAATGGTGCCTTTTGGCACGTTATTCTGGCAAATAATGAGTCCCTGAAGCAATTCCAGACTGGACATGCAACTCCTGTGTGAAAAATGCTGACCACCTACCAGCGGGCTGACATTCTCATCAGGCACTGCAATATCCAGAAACAAAATGATTTTTTATCACAACAAGGGAAATAGCAAAAACCTCTTCCAAGAGCAGTCCAGCTGGGTGACACCCACACAAGTGGAACAACTTGAGTCATGCTGGGTAGATCTGAGGTTTTCTTTACAGACCTATATTCTAATACTTTGCTTCCAGTACAGTAGTCCTGGTGGTCTGCATTTTCTTGATGGAGCTGGGAAATACAACCTATCCAGATTCTTTTCCTATTGTTTTATATTAGCTAGTTTCCAAGTCCAAAATAAATAAAACAGCTAATGTGAAACTAAGAGCATTTTCCCAGGACTTGCATGTGTTCAACAGTTTTAGTAATTTGGCACTTAGAAACCTCAGTTACCTCTGATTATTTTTTTTTTCTTAACACTGATTTAAGATCCCAATCTTGTTCAGAATGGGAATGAGGGAGAACAAAAAAATACAAATGGCCAGTTATTAAAAGCAAGAAGCCTGTCTGCTTCTTGCCTGTCAGTACAGGAGGGGATGCTGCCAGCAGGTGCTGGTGACCCAACACAACTTCATCATTTTTTTTTTATATCTCCAAGGCCACACTGGAAGCAGGCACTACCCTGCTCCCCGTCTAAAGCAGAGGATAGGATCTGCTCAGAATTAAAAGATCTGATCATGTGTAAGACCTCAGGAAAATTTTAGCTGTCTAAATTCCAGAGGATGAATCCAACAGCCTCATCTCAAATACAACCTACTTCTAGACAGCAACAATCAGCTTTTCCATTTTGCCAACCAGCCATGATACAAGCCACACTGCACTCAAATCCTGATTAAACATCGTGTTGCTTAGAAAACACACAGGATTCTGCACAGAATTCTGTAAGGCCTCATGAAACAAGTAGACATCAATATTTCTTCAGCACAGAGTTAAGAGGCAGCTCCTAAGAACACTGCAGTGGTCTGAAGGTGAAGTGTGTGAAACACCCAGCCAGCCATCTAAGCTGACTCTGTGGAAGTAGCCAAACACTCTTGTGAGGAGAGACTTTCACCTCAGCTGAACTTCCAGGAAAACAATCTCTACAGAGCATTTCAGCAAAACAATATCAAAAGAGAACAAAGAGCAAATACCAGTTTTTCTGAGTCTGCTCTGGGAGATTACCAAGGGCAGTGTGGGGAAAGAAGGGTGAGGCCTAAGCAGGAGCTGCCGACACGGAGCTCAAGGCCGCTTGATTTTCCACCAGCAGCGCTGAAACTGAGGGAAGTACAGACTCCTTTTCTCTTCCCCTGGGCTTGGCAGCTTTATTCCCACTTCCCACTTTGTTTCCAGCTACAACCCACGAGTTCTTACCTCCATATCTTTACAGAAGGTGGCGTTGGTGCCGAAAAGGATCTGGCACTGCTCGTCGGCGCTGTAGTGCATGCCCGGCAGTTTGTGAGGGAGCCGCACGGAATATTGGCTCCGGGGGTCTGTCACCAGCAGACAGGTGCTCACCTTGGACCTGGACAAAAGAAAAACACCTTTAGGGAAAGCACCTCTGAACTGCAGTGTTAGATCACTGCTACAGAGCTGCTGTCCTCGCTTTAACAGGGACTGTGAAACAGTGGCCTTTCCCTGCAAGTCTTCTAAGTCATTGAGAACTATGCATAGAAAGGTCCTTGGGAATTCCTGCATGACCCCAGGCCTCACGGCAGGAGAGATGACATTCACAACATTCTGGGTTAAACATTTGTCTAAATTGTTCCTAGAAATCTGACAGAGACTCAGTTCAGCCCTCAGGCAATCCAGCCCAAAGCTTCACTAGCCTTGAAATAACTGCTAGAAAGTCTCTTCCATCCTCAATCCCCGCAGCTGAATTTTGAGCCCTGGACATTTTTTCTTATCCATCACAGACATAAAGGGAAGATTTTTCCCTTTGCCTTCACAACAATCTTTTACAAATTGGAATATCACTGTCATACGAGGACCCAGACCCAACCAGATGAGTTCAGATGCAACTTCTTTTTTCTAATTCATGCCTTTAATGTGGCAGTAAATATCCCATTTTCTTTCATTATTTTCCTTTCTTTCCCACCTCTAACCTCCAGAGCATGAAATTTTCCATGCTGAACCCACTCCCTGCACAAAGCACTGTGCCAGGCACTGTTTGTCAGAGAGCTGCACTGTAGGTTTAAGATTAGAAGTGCAGAGTTCAGACAATTCCAGTGCTTCCTGCAGTACATGAGATTTAACAAGCAACAGCAAAGAAATCCTTCTTGAACAATTCAATATGATGAGCTGAAACATGCATGCAGTGGGAAAGAAGTTTATAGTGAACCATTTTAGACCAACACTCACTGAGGAGTGAGAAAACACATCAGAATTATCTCCAGGCAAAGTCAAATTCCAATAAAATAAAAGCTATTTAATAACAAGACAGTAAAAACCATAGCATAAAGCTGCGGCATCTTTAAGCAGAGATTTCTGCAGGCCACCTACACACAGATTTCTGTCATTGCAAAATTTGAAGGGCATTTTCTGTAAAAAGAAGGTAATAGGGGATTTTTTCAAAAGATGTTATCAGCACATTGACAACTGCACATAATTCTTCTGCCTCTCTTCAACCTTTCAAGGGGCTATTGCAATGGAGACATTCAAATTTGCTAATGACACATGTACACTTATTTAAAAGGAAAATTATTAATACTTTCACTTTAAAGCAACAAAGTGGATTCTTGCCTGGTAGGATTTTTGACACTCAGCACAATCCTTACTTTAGGAAGTTCTCAAGGTCGTCTCGGCTGCACGAAGACCAGGAAAGGTCACTTGGGTTCCTGCCCTTCACCCATTCTCCAGACATAATGTGAGACCTCCCAGCACAGGGCTGATGATCGTCATCGTGGCTCATTCCCATGCTGTTGGATTAGAACAATATAAGAGAAAAAACCTATCAAGTTATGATGTGGGTTTCTCATTTCCCTCTGCCTTTAGCGATGACATTCTCAGCAATTAACAGCTGGACAACAGGCTGCAAATACAACACACAATCAGTCATGTACTGCCCATGTACCTGTTAAATAAGTGAACTAGAGGTTCCTTTAATTTATCCATTGCCTTAATTTCACAAAGTGATTGGTATTTGTGTGTTTGAAACTTTTAAATGTGCTTCTTATGGACTTTCCTTCCAGGGTTTATGAGAAGTGAACCTGGAGAAGTGAAGTAGCTCCGAGAAGGGGTATCTGCTGGAATATTTACTGAAAATTTTGGATTGCTTTCCCAAATCTAGTGGATAGGATCCCTACAATTACACTGAGCTAGAGATGGGCCGACTTTGTTCTTGCATCATTTGGAATATACTGTTAGGAAAAACATTTTTCTAAATGAGTGGTACTGTACAATCGTCTAACTTTGAGGCTGATCCTTTTCTGAGTGGTGGGTTGGATCAGATGATCTTCAGCAGCCCTTCCAACCTAAATTAGCCTCTGACTCTGTAAAAGCAGTGCTTAGACTGGAGCCTGAGGCACAGCCAAGCCCCATTTCTGCAAGTACTGTCCAAACAAGCACCAAGACTGCCCCATGCCCATCTCAGCAAGGACAGAATGTGACTTACTCAGCAAAACAAACCATCTAAACAAACAGCAGCTTGTATTGTATAAACACATAGAAGAATTCAAACACATTCAGTGAGGATTTCCAAAAGTACTCAGAAACAGAAAAGTGTTACTTCAACCTCCATCCAACTTCCCTCTCAGGACCTATCATTAGGACCCTATCATTAGGGGAGTCTTCACCATAGGGCTGCTACAGCAGGTCCAGGTTCAAAATAAATCCCTGCTGCCACTGTAGCAAGGTGAGACTCCTCTGCTGCAGGTAAAACTTTGTGAACATGGAAAAACAGTGTGACCAAGATCACCTGCTACACTCGGTCCTCCATTAAGTCCATCACACCAACCTGCCTGGCAGCGAAAGTGAGTCAAGGATTCTCCATCCTACTTCAAAATGACCATTAAAATACTTTTTCAGAATCATACAGAGTAATAACTCTTTGAAATAGTAACATTTCTCCTTCAGTTCCAAGGTGAAATGGAAGAAAGGTGCCTTCTATGGCCAGTGTCACTTTCTAGCAAAACATCACCAATTTGGGGGTGAAAACACAGAATTCACAGGGTCTCCAGCTGGCTGGCTGGAGCAAGGCAGAAGCAGTCCCTTTAAGTATGCACTGTTTAATCCATGCTATTTCCCGACAAATCTGAGGCTCCTGTTTGCTTTCTGACTGTGCTCTTGGCTTTGCTTCTCCCCAGTCGTGGGACTCAACTGTTCAGAGCCCAAACACGACATCCATTTCTACTTGCAATGAACCAAAACCCACTTCAGCACTTTGATAATTATGGCTTAGATTAAACCACCATCTCTGCTATTTTTAGCTTATAGTGAAGATTATATGGTGGAGTCTATTATTTTAGGTTTATCTCCAGGGACATTATTATTATTTCTAGCAAAACTACATTTAATATAATTTTTAGACTCAGTAGTTCATAGTTATTCTTGTTTTTAAACCTTTGTGGTTTTTGAACACTGCAGAAACATTAACATCAGGCACATTTTGTTTGATGCACGCAGGAATAATCTAACAGTCTATTAGTAACTCTAACTTCAAAACAGTAAAGAGTGAAATTCCTGCTCCACTGAAGTGAATGGGAGTTTTGCCACTGACTTCAATGGAGCCTGGGTTTCACTCCAAATATTTTACCCATGTTGTTTCTACACACAGAGAAAACTCCTCACATGCTAGGATGAAAGTTCCAGCAGTATTTCTCCAATGCAAATAAGCCCATCTAAAGACTGTGTTCCTAAAAGTCAGGAAAGGAAGAGCTCAGTACCATGAAGCAAGGGATGTGAGCTTGTCAGGAATCTTCCAGAACAAAATTTGCCCAAAAATGCCAGTTTAGAAGGTTTGTGGGCATGCAGCAATCCTGTTAACTTTTCTAAGGGAGACCAGACAGGTTTCCAGGGTATCTTGCAGCTTGTCTGACTTGTGACTGCCACAGTCCTGAGACTCAAAGCTGGGTCCTTTTTGGGTTTCTACTCTGTTTCTGTGGGATGGGATCTGGCAGCCCTCCTGTTCTGGCAGCTTCCTGAATGGCCTCCTGCTCAGCACATCAGCTGTTCCACCTCAAAAGGCTGAAAACAAATTATCTTCCTGACTTTCCAAGTGCTTTGGGATCCCTGATTTTATCCCTTCCAGAAAAGACTAGTGTTTGGTCTATGGTTGTTAATTAAGAAATGCTTTAGCTTTCTCATTCAATTCTTTTTTGTCAAATATGTTGAAAGTGATTTTGTTGGCAAAAAACAAGGGTAGCACTTACTAATTAAATGTACATTAGTGTCCATAACTTTATTTTAAACCTGATCTCATGGAAGATGTCTTGCCTAGGACAAGTGCTGAGGCTGCCAGTCTTCACTCAGCTTTATTTTGCAGGGGGTTTGAGGGAGATGAAATGTATTCTCTGTAGAATGAATCTATATAAGAATGAATCAGAACTCACACCTCAAGTTATTTACAGGCTTCTTCTGAAATCCATTCAGTTCTTGTAAGTGTGGAAATCTACCCATTTTTCAATCATTCCCATTTTCTTAACAGAAATTCTCTTAAAAGTCATAAGCATAAAGGAATTGAGCCTGAAAGAAATACCTTTATTTATACCTTTAAAGCAAAAAGATCTTTGCCAGTTTATATTAGCTTGGGATCTGGCCTCAAGGTACACAGGCAACCCCTCCTGGCCTCTCAGTGATGAGTTTCTGGTAGAATGAAACCAGCAACACCTTTGGAGCCTGTTTTAATTGGCAATGCAAAACTTTTCTCAGCATCTACTTTACCTTACAATGACTCACTTGAGAAAATGATTAAATGACCTGCAGGACTAAGGCATACCCTAGAATGCTAACACATTCTTTTCTGAAGTTCAAGGGTCACCAGCTACATCAAAGGGACCAGGTTTTCCTAAACACGTAGTAAATGCAATGCCATGCTGGTTCTTTTCACTAATGAATAGTCCCCTTCCTTTTAATAGAATAAATGGGACAGGCAGTGTGTGTTTGTACTAAACACCAGTGCAAACTGAATCAATAGTTTACATTTCATTTGTGACCATCTAACCTTACCTGCTATTCAGAATTCACATGGAATTAGAAGCAGGTAATCAGTCTCCTGAAATATTCTGCCTTGGGAAGTTCTATTCTTACATGAACTGATCTTGAACAAAGAGTTGATAAGAAAAGCTCCTAGATTAGAAGTAGCAATGTCAAAATGACACTGCACTGCCCTGCAAACCCACTGCCCTGAGATGAAAATGTCCATTTTATCAAAGCCACAAACAGATGCTGCCTGTTACCCTTTACAAAGCCAACAGAGCCGTTATGAATGAGCAGGACTCAGTTTCCCTTTGTGTTACTACCACAGTCACTCCTCCATCCTAACCCCATGCAATACTTCAGCCTTTCATTTCATCACATTCTCCTCCTGAAGACAATGAGATTTCACAAAGGCAAGCAAGGACAGCTCAGACTGTCAGCTCTTCAACTTCTTTCATTCAATGTTTACTGAGAGTAAGCACACTGGGACTCTGGTTTCACACCCCAGCTTCTTTCCTAATATAAATAATGCATTGCTTACCACTCAAAGACACCACAGCCTCACTGGAGGAGTCCTGCAGCACATTTACTGTTGCTCATCATGTGTGAGGCCAGAAACAAGCTGACTGACCAGTTTGAGTCCTGACTGTTAACATAATCACAGCAAGGCAAATCTGATCAGGAGTCACAGGGAGGCAGCAGCAACAGATCTCTTTGATGCAGTTTTTTGGAGAGCAAGGCTTTAAAGTAGCTAGCACTGCTATGAATAAAAAATAGCATGCAGTCTCTGGGAGCTCTGGCCTCCCTGAAGCCTGTACAGCAATCAGAACTGGGTCAGGATGCCAGAATTACACTCTGAGCCTGAGCTGGCCAATTTCTTGTGTAATTCTTCTAAGCTAAACTCAATTACCAGCCCTGTTTTCCCACAGCAATGCTGAACGAATGCACTTGCTTTGTTTGTTTGGGTCATTAGTGGAGTTTCTCCTCTAGACAGCTAATGTAACTAAACTGCTCTGTTTACCCTTGGTGTGTTTTCCAGTGTTTCCTGTTATTCTTTACAAGCCTGAGCCAAAGTGCACCAAAGCCTGTGGAAAGCCTCCTACTGCATCCAATGCCCTGCTGCACATGAAGGTTCTCGAGGTCATGTACACAAATCTTCACCAGAACCACTGTGACCCTTAATAAAAACCCCAAAGCTGAGCTAGAGGATAATGCCAAGGGCTGGGAGAAACTGATTTAGGAGATGCTTAAAATCTGTTCAACAGCTGCAACTCTGGCTGGTAAGAGACCACTGGAGAAATCCTCAGAACTGTTATCATTCACTCTCCTTTAGAAGGGAGAGATATGAAGTTGGGACAAGAGGTAAATTTGACAGAAAATACCAGCAGCAGGAGCACTTCAGAAAAAGGGTAGCAACTGAAAGAAAGAAATATGAAGAAGGGAAGCCTGAAAAAAAGACACACAGTAGTGGAAATGCCATGAAGTAAGACCACCTCCATCACCTCCCTCTGAAAGTCAAACCATTCCATTTGCCTGCAAATAATTCAGTGTGAGTCAAATGTTGGATCACTTTAGAAACTCGTGGCTATCAAGGCTACCCAAGGTGTCCTGGCTGTCACCCCAGATGCTTATTAAACATGTATGACAAACAATTGATTTCTCTCCACACAACTGCACTTACCTCAGCCACCACTTCTCCAAAGGGCAGGGAGGATGTCCAGCTGCCAAGAAGGAAAGAATGACAGCAGGCTGTCTCTCACTCCCACAGACAGAAATCCAAAGGAGTCTTTCCAAAGAACCAGCTGACAAAGAGCTGTAACTGTGCAAGCTCAGCAACACATTAAATAGGAAGAGCTCCTTGGGCCAGCCCTGCACACCAACATGGCCTCACAGAACTGAGCAAAGAGCCCATTACAGCTGTATCCCAAACACAGGAGAAGGCAGAGATATCTCATGCTCCAAATGGAACATTCAGTGGGACCAGTAGGGTTTTGACATTTTTGGCTGATATTTGATTGCTGGACAGCATGTTTTCTCCACCTGTAACGTGCCTTACCCTGCAGACATTCTCCTAAAAGCTTTGTTTCTGCAAGGGAATGTTGCAATGAGCTAGGCAGTACCAGCCTTGCACGTCACCACTGACCTTCTGAGAAGAGAATATGAGAGAAGTCATTCCCTGTGACCCAACTTGCCATGACTCACCCACACATAATCCAGCGTTAAATGTAGAACCAGGACTAAGCATGAGATTTTTTTCTAAAGCCCACTGGAGAAAAATAAATGCAAAAGGAGGGCTGAACAACATCATTGCAGAGTGGGAGAGGTAAGGGAGAAGGGGAGCTGTAATTTATCTGCTCTGACATGTCAGTCATCCCCACAGAGGACAGCTATTTAGACATGCACAAATGCCATCTGTTTTTTCCATATGAAGGACAAAATTCATCCCCATCCCACCTCCTCAGGTCTCAATGAAGGTTTGAAAAGGGAATCCCATCTCTGCAGTGCATCCAGTATCAACCACAAAGGAAGACACTGGTATGGAAGGAGGTTACACAGGGTGTGTGGCTGGCAGCTGAGAACATTAAACATGGCCATTAAACTCAAATCCTAACAGAGGATGTATATTAACAGTTCTTAACAGCTCCTGACTGGTTCTTGGACTGAACCAGGAGTGGGAGACAGCACCCCACATCATCCAGCCCGTGAGCTGTCCACTCCCAAATTGAGCTCAACGTTAGGAATTTTTATTAACATTTGAAATCAAAGCTGCATCACTGGAAAGATGCCTACTTCTGAACTGGTTCAACATGTTTAATGTTTCAATATAAAATGCTGATCATTTTGCAAGTTATGAGGTTTACATCCAGTTGAGAATAAAGATGTAACAGAGGAAGGAGTGAAATGGGGGTGTTCATTTTAGCTGGAACTGTAATAGGAGCTACAGTGCAAAGTGAGGACAGTAACTTTGAGAGGGTGACCCAGGAAAGCAATGCCTCTAAGACAGGCAGAGATTGTCAGAGATGTCAGAGGGGGCCAAGGGAGGCTTGGACAAACCAACAAATCCTGGAAAAATGCTGAGGTGAGCTGAGCTGTCATTGAGGGAGGAGGCAAGGAAACATCTTGTGCAATCTTCCTACAAAACCAGCGGCCACTGAGGCCATTGGCTTAATGGAAAGCAGGCTTTTTCACACTCTGCTTTTCAAACATGTAAACACTGTCTCTTAAATATGCTTTGACTATTCCAGAAAGTGTCAGGAACACATTGGGGAACTGTGATGAAGAGGGGGAGATGATCCTACTTAAAACATCTGAAGTAACCAAGGCTGGTCATTGTATACACAGTGTTATCTAGAACAGAGGTGTTCAGGATAGGTGCTGTATTTTTGAGTTTTTTTAAATCAGGAAAATCAACATTTAAAGGGAGCCATGACTACTGGACTCTTGTTTTCATAACCAAGTTTATGTCACTCTCCAATAATGAAGTAACCAGATATTTTATATGGTTATCTACTCATCAAGCAGCCAAGAAGTCAACAACAGCGAGTGAGAACACACGAACGCCTATGGTGAATAACAGTGTGGAAAGCTGTGGTTTATTCAGCTGCATGACAGATCCAGCCCTTTATGATATGGTTTTCATTTAAAAAGAATTAGCTTTTTTGCCTTGGAATCTGGAAGGCAGCAAAGTACGAGCTTGTGTTGCAAGGGACAGAGAGCACATGAGAGTGACATGGCAGAGACACTCAGTGGCCATGAAGAACATAAGAGAATCATTTTAGGATCCTCTCCCCAGCAACATCACATGCTCACATGATTGACTCCTTCCTCCAGCAGACATTTGTTCATGGGATTCTCTCTGAGCAGCCCTTGCTGTTTCACAGAGTGGCTGATTCACAGCAGGACAGGCATTGCCTGACGCATTCCAGCACCTTGGGTGAGATGAAGGAATCCAGCTGCAAAGCAACTGAACATCCACCATTCCAAAGGCCTCCCTCCACTGCTGCTGATTTCTACGATGTGGCCCCTGCATATCAATGTTTTCCTGAAAAAAGCTTCACAGCTTCTTCTAAGAGCAGTCAGGTTCTGAGCTACAGGGACAGAAAAGGGAGTGCTCCACCAAATACAAAGTTCTACAAAATGCTAAAGTTGATCCATATATATACAAATAAATTTGGAAGAAACTCAGCATTGAAGAGGTAGAATTACCTCAGGAAAACACCCTTCTGCCTTCTGATGTCAATACTTCCTCCTTTCTGAGATCCATTCAGCATCTTAAGTGGATCTCTCCTGTCTCCTTCCTTAAAGTACTATCCCATCTCCATGCAGGCATCCAACCACATGCTGAGCATTTCTACACCTTCACACATTCTTTGATACCTGCCAACAACACACAGCGGATTTCTGACACAACAGCATTGGTAGGAGTCAAGGATTGCTTTAATTCCTTCAATCAGTCCCTGCTGAAGAGCTGAATATAAATATATCCAAAAACACTCACTGTACAACATGGATCAGTGACTCTCAGTGGGAATCACTTGTCTCACACTGGCTGTTTGTCATGATCACAGCTGAGTTGTGACCCTAAAGTAAGAACAAATTTATCTGAGGAAGTCTCCATGAAAATGTTCACTATAAGCTGTTTCCTTGCCCTCCAAGTGATTAAACCCACTTCTTGGACATACAAAAACCTTTCGTTCTCGCTTGCTTCAATCTGGTTTCAGAACACAGAGAACTGTTGCAGAAGGAGCACAATGATTATGAATGAAGCAGTGGTGGGCAGAGAAGGACTGCTCATTGCACAGAGGCTGCTGTGCTCCATCTGTAGCTCCTTGTTTTTGGAAAGCACCCCGGGGCACAGCAGAAGGAACAAGCTGAAGGGTAACAAGCTGTTTGCTTTCAGCACTGCCTGAAGTGGGTGAGAACGAGACCTCCAAAAATGTGACATGCATTTCCTCAGAAGATGAAAAGGGAATATAAATTGTAGGGTGGAAAAAAGACCAAACCCTGGGATAGCTGGGTGGGATTTCCCACCCACGAGGGAAGAGAGACAAAAGCTCAGTGAGCACTGACAGCCCTGTCAGTCACAATGTCAGAAACCCCAGGGGAAGCTCTGTGTGCAGTCACTTTTCCAAAACTCCTGTGAAACCACTGAAAGCCTCCAGTCAACTGCATTAAATGACCGAGTGCCAAACCTGAATGCAGAGCTACAACACAAGACACCCTTCAAAGAAAAGCAAGGAGAGGGGAGAGATGGTGTGGAATATTTGCCAAATACGTGCAACACAAATAAGCCAGATGTCCCACACCCTGTCCCATCAGGAAGCCACCCACAGCCGAGCACTGGGGAAGTGGGACAGCCTGGGGAATGCACTGGAGGAGTCAGGAATGCTGGCTGCCTTCCCCACACTGGGAGATGAATTCTCCATCCCTGGAGGTGGGAAGCAGGAGATGGCCAACATCAAAAGACAAAAAGGTGTGAAGTAAATGCACTATATAAATTCTACCAGCATCAAGCGTTCTGCAGTCCCCAGAAAAGCAGTGGGTATATGTTTTATGGCTCTCAGAGCAGCAGAAGTCCTTTTCACAGAAATATTTTTCATCCTCTTTCTTGGTCTGCATTGTCAATCACTGTGGGCTCACAGGTTCAGTGCAAGAAGAAATCCATCCTTATGTGACCCTCTTTCACTGATTCACCAACACAACAGGTGACTGCAGTGGACAGTAACAAACTTCTGGGTTCTCTTTTTTTTCCAAAAATGAGAAAAACCCACCAGAACAGACCAGGAAAAAAGCTGCATAGGAAATGCATGATCCAGTTATAAAATTTTGTTTCCAACAGTGGCACTTTCATGTACCAGCTCCCTAAACTCACAGGATTTTTCATTTTTGGTCCAGCTGGTAAAATAATTTATAATACCAGCACCACCTGGCCTTGGCTGTTCGTAAATGATTGCAGAAGTTCAGCAAGTTATCTCAGTTTCACTCACTTTATCAGCAGGGAGAGACTCAATATCAAACAGGAATGCTGCAAATTATGGCTTGGTATCAAAGCAATTTGGAAATGATATGTTCAGACCAATACTGAAGTGAAATTCTTTGGGTAGTGGGTGTGCCTGGTTGCCTACAAACCTCCATGCTAATAAAGTAAAGTTTGCCTTAATATTGTCCAAGGAAGTGACATGAGGAAAGTAAAAAGCAACATGAAAAGACACTCTTGCTTTGAATAACTTTGGCTTGAACATGTTAACGTAGACAAACTACAGAGAAAGAAAAAAGTCTATTATTTTCAAAAGATACTGTTTTAGAGGGTCTCTAGCTGGTAAAAGGTGCAGGGTGTGTGTCATTTTAAGTGGTGACAGCTTTCTGGAGATGTGCACAAGCATCATATAATGATCCTGTAGGAAAATCCAGTTTGCAGCATTTTTTTAAAGCTAGTAAATGCAGGCAATCTGCACTTTTCTCAAAATTTGACCACTTCTGACCATGGTGACTCATGATGGACAGCAGGGAAGAATTCTGCCTTCTTGGACTAAATCTACCCCAAATTACACAGCAAATAGCTTTAGTTGAGATAAAGGAGGAACCAGACAGGAAAGAATTCACACATTGAAAAGTGCCAGTTGTGTTTTCAGGAAGAAGAAAGGAAGCTGTGCTTTTCCTTTGAAGGAAGGATACTTTCCCTAAGTACAGAGACCACCTGAACTAAGAAGCAAACTGCTTCTAGGAAGCATTTCTTTATCATGCAGCCTAGTTCTACTGTGTGCAACTAAAATGAATATTTAAAAGCTAGATTAGAAAGCTGCCACTTCATTAGATGTCTCCAGAATGATGCTGGAAAACAGCAGGGTGGGAGGAAAGGAGCCCAGCAGGGAGCAGATGGAAGAGCCAGGCAGGATTTTGACTGTCACTGGCAGGTGAGATACAGAGGGGGGACATGAGAAACTTCTGAGAGCACAAACTGTCCCAAATGTGGATAAGATGTGGTGTATCAGGTGAGCATCCCCATGGGCTTTGGAGCAGAGAAAGAAAGTACAGTGAAAAATACTCATTTTTAAGGCCCTGAGCTAATTAGAACCCAACAGGAAGGAAACTTTTCAAGCAAGTCAGAGCAAACCATTATGATCAGATTCCTTTTGCTTTTATTTGCTTTACCTCAGCAAAAACAAAAGCAGAAAACTGTGGGCTATTCTCCTCTTTTTTATGGAAACTGGGGTTCAAGACACAGACAACAAACTCCCTGCTGGGCTGGATCCAGCAATGGAAAGAGGCCCAGCATCCAATGTAGGGAGGATTTTGCAAATGGAAAGGGATCACTGAGAACAAAGCAGGCCTGTTTATTTCATTTCTCCAGTAAACTCTTTTTTGCTGAATTTTATTTCCCAACACAACTGTTGGCCAAGAGGCAGCCAACCCTGTTCCACCCCAGCACATGCTTCCACTGACGTAACAGCTAAAAGGAACCACATTTTTAGAGGCAACAACATTTCACTGCTGCTGACTTACTACCAAAGGCTTTTCCAAGTGACAGTCTAGGATTTATCACCTTCCCCAGCTCGGGAAGTCATTTTCACCTGGAACCTGTTGAACTCAGCAGGCCAGGCAGACAGCACGGGTTACAGGCTATTGGAACCCAACTGCTAGTGGAAAAGTAAATATTTCATCTAGATCATTGCCCTTGTAAAAAAACAAATTATTATTTGGTAAATGGCACTTACAAACCTAATATTTCCTGTGCTGGTGTGCAGTGGGAGGCTGCACAATGGGGACTTGTACTGTCCCTGTGTTTGGGTCACTGGGTGCACCAGGCTGCTGCCAGCAAAGCCAGTGGAGTATGAAACCAGAATCCTCGTGGCAGGAAGCAGATGCAAGGTTTGCCAAATCATTACAGCCCAGCTACTTAACACAGCCCTGGCTTACTCAGCAGAGTAAGCCCTCAAAAAGAAAGGCAGAGCTGGAAAAGCTACAAAGCTATTGATTAAACAAAAATTGCGTTTCTAAATGGCTGTCGTTCGCCTGTTTGGTGCAGTTTTATTAAGTAAAGCTGTACAAGATGCTGAAAAACAAAGAAATTAGTGGGACTGCAAGGGAATGTTGCTTCCCTAGGGATTACACAGAGATCCTTCACAAAGCAGAGAGTAAAACCATAGAAACCCTTGCCCAGAACTAATGTTTGCCACAAGAGTGCAGAAAGCAACGGGACGTGGACATTCCCACGCCCAGTTCCAATGTTATTACATTGCAGTTCTGTAAATAAACCATCAAATTTGGATGGTACAAAGGTGAAACAGATAATCATGATAGAGGGAAGGTACCCTGCCACCATGCCAGGATTAGCAGCTTCAGTAAATGCACCTGGAAATATCCTGCAGCTTTACATAAAACTAAAAAACCACACCCAAATTGAGGCCTATCTGGAGCACACTACCAAACCTCTTCATTTCTCCCCTCCAATATTATTTTTTTTTGTGTGATTTTTGTGCATCATTTTATTTTCTTAACATTTTTTTCTTTCTCAGCATGATCCCACTGCCACTGCAAAAACAACCTGCCAGACAATACCACAGGGATCTTCTATTTCTGGGACTCAAATTAACTTACTCAGGTGTCCTGTACTGTCTTACAGTGGGCCAACACACTGTGTTTGGTGCTGCTCCACCACTACCTCCTTCCCAGGTTAAATCATCCATGCTGGCAGTAGTCTCCACTGATTTCTTTTTTAAAAAATATATTTAAACCTGTCTTTGATCGCTGATTCCTTTTGACTAACTTAGGACATGGTTTTCAGAAAGTTATTATCAAGCTACTAAGGTACATAATTATAATAATAACAATAATAATTTGTTTTATCTAAAACAGACTCCTCAGTGTGTTACCAGAAGTAGAAGAAGCATCTCCTGATATTTTAGGATATACCTATTCTTTCTCTGAACCAGAGCCTGTTATTAAATAACTGCTTTACTTAGATCATCCCACTCTGATGTACAAGCACATATGATGAAATAGGCAGTGTTCCATTATGTCCTCTGGAGTTGTACAGAGAAGGGCAACTTAACTGTGAAAATGTGCTTGCAATTATCTGTGGAAGAAGAATGAAACCTGGGAGGAGGGGAGCACGAAAAGGGAGCCTGGGAACACGGAGAGAGAGACATTCCTCAACAGATTTACAACACAAATGGCAGAAAATAAAATTAGCAACTCCAGGGTGGGTACGGACCGCTGCCAGCATTTTTGGCCAGCCTCAGGGTATGTCTACACAGCAGCCAGTCACTCCCAGTACTCCTGAGACTGCAATATACTGGAACAGTTACGTTCTCCTGTGAGATTTCAAGTGGGGATTCTGGCACCAGGAGAACAGAGCTGGGGCAGGCACTGCCTGAATCCAACTCTCTGGCTACTCAGGAAGTCCTGCTGCAGCAAAGTCATTAATACCTGAGCTTGCTAGAATAAAGCCTGCACAGGACTGCCTCTGGCTCCAACCTTCCTTGAGATCCAACTGCTCTTGATTTTCCACCACTCCAAATGCAGAGATGTGAGTTCTGACACACAGCGTGGTCAAAAGGAACACACAGCATTTATGAATGCACTGAGGGAAGCACAGCTCCCCAGCATAAGGCAGGATCTACACCAAACAGTGCCAGCAGTTCCACTGGAGAGGTTTATCCAGCCACTGGACAGATCCTGGCAGCCACAGGCTACATCCCTGAGCCATCCATAACTGGATGGTACCCTACAGACACACAGGATGGGCACCTCTGAGCAACAGCTCTCTCTTACGGTAAAATATTAATTCACAGGAGCAAAAACAATGCCTGGGGGCATGTGTTAAAGTAGAGTCTTTAACTAAATGCTGAAATCCTACCCTGTGAATAGAAGTTTGGCCTCATTTGCAGTACAGAGGGAGCAGAGCTATAACTGAAGTTGTCTGGATAACCCTCAAACTGAGATTTTAGTGCTTCTGCATGTTTGATTTATGACTTCAGTACTGTTGCTTTTCATGGTGTTTGGGAGGTATGAAGTAACCTGGGGACACATTGGTGCATTTCTGCAACAGCAACGAGAGAAATGTTCCACAGAATTTCAGGTCAGGCAGAACCTGCCTGATAAATGTGGGACTAACTCAAAGAAACACAAAAAAGAAGAAGCTCAGGTGAGAAATTTAACAAAAAACCCATCAGAGTTAATGTTTAAAATCAGCCAGGACAGAAACTACACTCAGCTGCCTCCACTGGTAGAGGTCTGAGTTCAAGGGTTAGACTGTGCTGAGCTGCTCTGAAAAAGACAGAGGGTTGTTGGCATTTTTCTTTCAAGACAGCTTCTCAGCTGCCACATCCTGCACCTGAATGTTACAAACCCAGGATAAAATTAGAGAATTTTTAGCAGAGGTCCCTCCATTTCTCCATGGCTTCCAGAACCCCTCCCTTTGCCCCATCACCATGATTTGGCTGTCTGGCTCCAATGCTGCTGGCACTGTTCTGACTGGAATGGCAGGACAGGCTGATGCAGAAAAAGAAACAGGTTTCTGTCAGCAGTGTGCACTCTGCAGCATTACCTGTCTGCACAGATCTGTCACATTTACTGGGGTGGTCCTCAGCTTCCACACAAAACTTTTCATTTTAAAAATGCATTATGACCTATTTTTTATAAATTGCAGGGCAGGGAGAAGTGGGACAATTTCCTGGTTGGTTCTCAGAAATCCTGAGTAGCTGCACCACAGTGACTGGGCTTTGCTGGTGTAAATTGTTACAGGGCATCATTCTGCACCTCTGAGATCTGCTCAGGGACATTCCTCCTCAGCCTGCAATGTTTTCACATTCTGGCACATCTGCATGAATCTCTCTGCTGGACACAGAACTGCACCCAGAACAGGGAGGACAATGTTATTTATTCACAAGTCCATCAGCGCAAATACCAGGCCACAAAGGGAACATCCAGAGTGCTTTCCCCTCACCTGCAACACCACAATGCTTGAGACACACCACAAAGTCCATACTTCATCATGCAGCAAATAATTATGCACCCTGAAGTAATTTTAACCAAGCTAGAGCTATCAATACCTAACATCTAAAGCAAATAAGCACACTGGAGAGAGAAACCTGCTGGTTCCAAACCCTTCTCTCGACTGATTCCAAGCCCTGAGCTGTTTGGTTTGTTCATTATGGGCTTTTACCTTTGGACTCATTTTTGTCCTCATCTGTTTCAGCTTCAAGTTTGAGGCCATGTGGTTTCAGGCTGTTGGCAAGAGGCAGCTCCTTGCTTATTGTCAGTTGATTTTAATCCCCTTTCCTAAGGGCATCTGTGGCTCCCAGCCACACCACCTCGGGCTATTCTCTCCCTATCCAGGCACTGCCAGGTTCCGCTGGCTCATGAATGGGAATCTTCCCTCCTCACCCAAGCCTGCCCCCATCCCACAACAGGAAAGCTGAGGCTGTTGAAAGAAACAGGAATGGCAACAAAGCTGGCATTGTTGTCCTGAAAAACCACTGGCTGCAGCCCACCCCGCTCCATTCGGGGGATAACGGATATACGGATGAATCCCAGCTTTTGTTTCAAAAAACTTATTTGACTTTTTCTTTGGAGAAGGACTTGAAAATGGTAACAAAGCCACTGCTGTAGGCAAAGAGAGAACTAGGAGGGGGGGAAGTGGCACTATTTTTCTGCAAGTTGGTTGTTCAGGGTGGTCTTTGGAGTGTGAATCTCAGATCAGCCTCACACTGGTTCATGGAGGCAGAGGAGGAGGGAAGCACCAGTCAGAACCCTGGTGACACTTTTAAGCTTTTACTGATGGACTTGCCCTGCAAATCTGAAAAGGTGAGAGCAAGAAATGCTCAGTGTTCATATTATATTTCAGTGTTCATATTATATTTATAATATGAAGACCTCAGACTTGTACATTTTAAGACTTCAGTGACCACTGTGATCTTGGGTCTTCAAGGACTCCATCCAGCAAACCCTGGATAAAATTCAACAAACTCAGGTTACACTCAAGTGTGTTGTTTTAAAAGCCACCCACTATTGACCCACCTGACTGAAGTAACAAGGCTTGCTGAGGGTCCTGTCTTGTGTGGGAAGAAGTTTATGATTTGTAGCCTCAATACACATTCACTGTGAAACTCTTCTCCTGGAACCTTTCTAAAAAAATTGTATGTAAATATAGACGGATGTTCCCTTTATGTCCATGAACCAAAACTATAAGTACAGACTTGATTTAAATACAAATGTCACAACTCTCACCCCATCATCAAGCAACAACTCCACAGGTTAAACCTGAAGATGAACTTTCATCCTTCAACTTTCATAGGACCTATTTCATCCTAATTGATCTATTTAATGGTGTCTCCATGTTTCCACAGTGCAGCTGTCCGGAATAGTGTTTTTTGCAGTCAGTCCAAATGACATTAGTGGCAGATTAGGAATCTGACACATCAATTAGTAATCCATTCACTTTTTCCAAAGTCCACATCAGAAACTATCTGTGAATGCCAAACTGGGCTTGTGATCTCCACAGACATTTGTTAGTCTTAAGGAAAGAATAATAAATCTCAGCTTTTCTACACTCATAAGGAAATCAGACTTCAATAAAGCTCAAAATTATGGCTCTCTAAAATTTATATTTTTGCCAATATGGATGTAAGTTTTGATTGGATTTTGTTTTAAATTAAGAAACTTGCACCTAGTTTTCCTTGGTTTTCATTTTTAAAGTTCATGTCAGCTTCTTTGTGTTCATGTCTGCAATGTGTTTCCTTACATTTCACTCAACAACTCGGAGTTTTTAAGTAAAGTCTGCGAAGAATTCTTCTATTTGCACAAGATGTGCTGAAACAGGACTGCTCAGAGCATCTTACTACAGGTCAACACCAGAAGAATGGGACCTGATACCTTTTGAGGTCAATGAAAAAGATTCCTCTTGGTCTCCAGAAAGGCACCAGTCAGCTGGTCAGAGGTTGAAGTTAGTCACTGGTGGTGACAGCACAGAGGGATGATTCTGATGCTCATATTGAGGGGCGACAGATAAGGCATTTACCCTCCTCTGTTTTGATTTGGCAACACTGGGGGTTGATTATGCTGCTGGTGGCAAGGCAGAGGGGGCAGAAGGATTTGCCCCAGTGTGTGACAGAGAATTGCAGCTCTTTATGGAGTAAGACAACCCGGAACATGTCCCTGAACACTTGTGGAAGCAGAATCCTCCCAACAGCTTTTACAACCTTCAGCTGGAGCACTCCTGGCTCCTGTGTCCTCCCAGAGCCACATTACCCAGATGCCTTGGGTCCCTAAACTGGCCCTTACAGACACTCCACTCCCCTCCAGTACTCTTGAAATAGTTTTCCAAGATGAAGGCAAAGAAAGAAAACCAGAAGAGGGATGACATTATGTTCTTACCACCAAAACTGCCCTCAGAAAAGAAAATGGAGTTTGCAATTTTCTGCACAGATGGAGAGCTGTATCTGAAAGCATTACATCCCCTATTTATGATGGGGATATTTTTCAGCAAGGCATTATTAGAAGGAAGCTTGTCAGCTCTGCTGAGAAACTTGGCAAACACTAGGGCAGACCAGTCTCACTCTTTCACACAGCTGGATTTTCTGCAGCTCAAGTATTTTTCCCTCTTGCTCTTGGCCCATCGAAAGATGAGTGCTGAATTTCCCTTAGCATTACCCACAGGTTAATTTGTTGTTAAGTTTAGGCTCATTTTAATATCTTGGCATGCAATCTAAATAAAACTAAAACCAAATGTCCTTCATTTCTGCCGAAACCACCCTCGGTTTGGCTCAGCTGCCTTCGGCGTCACTGGAGGGTGAACAAGAGATTCATTTTTGGTAGGTAACCTAAATATCCTCCATGCAACTTTGAAATACATTGCCATAAAGTAATTATTTGTCAAGGAATGAGATTGGCCAGAACCTGAACACGCTCCATTGGCTCTGACTTAGCTGTGAAATACTTCTTACTGCAGGAAAGGAAGATACACCACACACGTGAGCTGTAGGAAGGGCACAGAAAAAACTCAGGCACAACCTCTTAACTACAGGAACAAAGTTGGGATTTCCCACCTTACATCCAAAAAGGCTGAAGGAAGGAGCACTTCAAAACCCCCAGGCACAGTCCTGCCCCCTGTCTAATTTCTGTACCTTCCACAGTCTAACTGTGACACTGCAACCAGAGTGATGTCAGTGGAAAGGGGAAAAAGCTGATCAGTATTATTGTGTAAGTGAAGTAACACTGGGCCTGGAGAGAGGGAATGTGGAGCTGACCTTTGGTTAACTCATTATCTGCACTAAGAGGATGCAGCTCACTCTTCCAGTCAATTTTGTTTCCTTCAGCCCATGGGATATTTACAGGCAGCTGTAAAGAGTCTCCAAAGTCACCTGCAGAAAGTACCCAGTAATCTCATTCTGCAAATTTCTGTCTGACTAGGACTTATCACGATCCTTCCTGCTTTTTCCAGTGTGTTCAAAGTGTCTTACTTAGGTGTGATTGAGCTGATAAATCAAATTACAGGATTTCTTTCTGTGGATCAAATAATTCTGCTTAAGGGCATTTCCAAAGTACTGATGTTTACTATTTCAGTCACAGCAGATTACTTCACATGCAGAGATGAAACCATTACCAAACTATTTAACTATTAAAGCCCTTGACACAGACACCTGAACTTCAGAGAAAACTTGGCAAGTTTAAAGATTTTGAGGCTCATGTTGGTTTTGTGGACCTATTCTACACAGTTAAGAAAGGCAGAATTTGTCTCTATTACTGGCATTTAAGAGATTGAGGCCTCTTTGTGCTGCTCAGAATCAGAAGAGAGAGCTGAAAACAGGGGAAGTTCAGCTAGAAAGATTTATGTGTGCTAAAATGGGTATTTACATAAGCCTCCTGAAAATTAAGTTATGCATCAATGTGCTACATTTATGAAATCATAACAAACATGCCACACTAGTAATTGCACTTGTCTGGCTTCAAATAAAAGTATCCTGCAGTGGCACAAGTAAAGAAGGAAAAGAAGGACAGGTTCTTACTTGTGCCCAAGTTCATGTGCAATTGTGAATGCCAGATTGAGACCGTTGTCTTCAGCAAGAACACATTTTCTCTTGGCACTGCAGACACCTCCTAGGTAAGCAATTCCTACAACAAAAAACACAGAGAACAGTCCCATCAAAACCAGTGAAACAGCTCATTCACACAAAACATACAGCAGTAGCAACCAAAATGATCAAAAATGCAACCAGAATAAAAAATATTAGAGCAGTTTCCATACAAAATCATCTGAGTAGTTTCTTCCTCATCCTAATGAAGAATCAGCCCAGTTTTGTCAGACAGGAAATAAGTAAAACACACTCACCTTCACTGCTTTCACTGGAAAATATATTTCACTGACCCAAAAATTCATCTAAACTTGTCTACTAATACCCTCTACTACAGCATTGGAAGATGAAGTGAAGGAGCCTGAACAAGCATTTAAATGGAGTTATCTCAATTTTCAGAATGAAGTCAGGGAGAAGGAATAAAACAATAAAGCAGAGACTCTGAAAAGATCTTATATTTTCCCTTATTTTCATGCTTAAAAGAAAGCCAGAGTGTCAGAGCCAGGAGAGCTGGCAAAGTGCTGATGGTGAGTCACAAAGCCAATGTAGGTGGCACAGGTCTCCTGTTACTGAGTGGAATTTAGGATTTGATCCATGCACAGTATTCTCCTGTTTGTGTGGGCACCACGAACGGTTTGAGGCTGAGGCCAAAAAGGAATTCAAAAGTTACAGCATGAAACCTCTGCTATGGAAAAACAATAGTCCTCATCTGCCCTTGCTGCAGCCAGACTGTCCCCTGCTGAAAGTGCCACTGCACCTGGGGATGCTGTGATGGCATCACAGGCCAGCTCAGGGTGTCTCAGGGGATATATCTGCTTTCATTTGTATTTAACAGCACACAAGGAGTGAATTTCCTCCCTGCAGTTCCATGGAGGGGAGGCTGGATGGAGATTCCTTGAAGGATCAGACTGTGACCATGCAATGGAATCATGAGATCCCCGTTTTCCTTTTTTTTTCCTCCTCTCAGAGTTGACAAAGCTGTGGTTATCAGGGTGCAAATGTAAAACTTTAGACCTGGAAGAAGTCCAGCTCTGTTTTTATGGGTTTTGACAGTAAGGATGTGGATATTTGTTGCTGGGGTGCTGTGGATGGAACAGAAGGATGGGTAACAGCCTTTCACTTCAGCACTTACAGCAAAGAGTGAAGGCAGAAATCAGGCACTAACACTTGCTTACTTTAAAAATGCTGAGTGTGAAAGGGCAGATTCATACCACATGCAAAAAAAAAAGAGATCAAGATTTAACCTTTTAAATCAATGGCCATAAAAGGCTGGATTTCAGCACTTTGCTTGGACTGACTTGTTTCTTACATGCAGAATAGTCCAAAGGATGTCATGGAATTGCTCAGGAAGTAACAGCCTCCTTTAAGAAAGATGTTTGAGACTGCAAGCTCAGTCCACACACCTGGTGGCCCAATGAATGTGCCACTTTTTGGTTAAAGGGAAGCTAAAATGGAGCATTTGAGTCAGCTGAAAGGCACTTTTACTGAATAGGAAGAGATATTTTGGTTCCCTTTCAGCAGTTTTAGGCAGAAATTATCAGAGCAGGACTTTTACCAAAAGTGTTTTATTCATACTACTAAACCTGATTATTCACATCTATCTTCCATTAACCTGTGCCAATATCTCTCTCAGTTGTATCTGACACATGAGGTTTTAACAGTTGCATTTCAGGCTCAGGGGCTGAGCAGGCAAGTCAGTTTTGCATTAAATTATTCATGCCAAGTTTCTTTTAGGAGATTTCATAAAATGAGGCTAGGTCTATGTTTGCCATCATGGGGATGGAAGGGGGCAGCATTCCCATTTTTGAGAGGTGTAGCACAGCAAAACAGTCTAGAATTCTGCCAATATATTAAATACCAATTAAAATGTCAAATACATTATCTCAAATAGTAATTCTTCTGAAGTCTTTGTTTAGTGGCTCTAATCCCCACTGAACCTGGCAATGCATACCAACATTATTATTTTGGCTTTTGGTCTGTGCTAAAATCCTCATTATTCAAAGGTGGAAAAGTAATGATTAAGAACTTGTACATCCACCAGTGGTCAAAGAAGTAGTGACTGTGGCTCAGTTACAGACTCTTAGTCATCTGTTTTTATTAGCTATTTTCACTGCTTAATGTGAATCCTGTGTGGCCAGTTTATATTATCTGCAATCATCAATTTAAAAATGTAGCCATTTAAAATTAGTTTATTATTACAGAAATGGACTGGGCAGACAAACTCATAATCCTGGAAGAGCAGAAACCTTTGTGGAGTACATGGAGTGAACTCAGTACGAAGTCCAGCTCATGAACTGCTGAGTGCTTATTACTAATAGTCATTCTGGAACAGCAAGCCAGTTATAACAAATTGGTATCACATTTTAAGCCTGAAAAAGCTTGTCTTAAAAACATTTTTGAAATCTATTTTTTCTATCAAACTATTTCCTAAGACGATAATTTTCTTTTGGACCAATACATTTTAGCATTAATTCCTTTCATCAGAATATCAACAGCAAATAAATTATTGATCTGCAAACATACTCCAGTTTCCTAGTAAATCTATCTGAACCATTAACATAAATGCAACTTTTTTTTTAATCCAGTACAATGATCCACATAACAGATAGGCAGAGAAAAATACACCTTTAACCAACAACAATAGTAGCACAATGCCTTGGTAGCTGCATTAACATGATTTATGTCTTCATTGGGATGAATGGAAACTGTTGTTTGCCTCTTAAATTTCCAGATTTTTATCTGAGCCTTTCAAGTCTGCAGAACTGGAATAAAAACTTCATGAACTCAGACATGTTTGTGAAAATCCTGGCGTGCCGTGGTTCTACCAGGCTGGGAATAATATAAGAGGAAATGCTTTTATTTGGTAATTTTCCTTCTGGCCCTGTCTGTGAGACAGGTGTGTACGTGTGAAAATGAAAAATAGGGAAGGAAACTGAACTGGGATTTTTGTTTGTTTTTTAAGAAAAACTTCTCATCACACTTCTCATCCACCACTGCAAATATGCAGATAGTGGCTTTCTTTGGGGGAAAAATGTCCTTATCTTTCAGATATGCTGTCAGCAATTATCACAAATCTATTTTTAATATATAAAAAAGGTCAAGCAGGAGCATCAGCAGAAGAGGGAAAGGAAAGCAAATTACTATTTTTACTATTACCAAGCATGACGGTTTTTTTCTTTCTCTCCTGAGAAATTACATAATTACAGCCCATAACTTCTGTGCTTGGACATGCAGAGCTATCTGCACTTCCACAGCAAACCCTGGGACACAGGCAACTGTGTAAACTCACATTTATCCAAAAACTTGTCATACATAAACAGTTTGCAGCTGTTGGCCTTCTTGCCAGCTATGAGCCCTCCACCAGCAGTATCTCCAAGGGGAATGATCCCATCTATCCCAGTTAGGCATGAGGATATTACACACTTGCCACAGGGATGGCCAAAGCTGGGAGAAGACAAGTCCTGGTGCGTGGGTTCCCGTTTTGTCCTACTCCAAACACCTGGGGCTTCCTCCTGACGGCTCTGGAGTATTCACTCAGCAAGTGGTTTGTCCAGGTACTCCAGCTTTCAACTCTCTAATGTCTTGTTTTCATTGCACTCCTAATACTTTAATCTCTTCTTTTGCCAACCACCTCTGGATACAGAACTTTTACTTGATTAAAACTTGGCTGGCTCTCCTCCTGCTCAATGTATTTGCTGTTGGGAAGGGAGCCAAACTCCCAGTCCTGAAGTCTGCTTGGCACAGACAGAGACTCCCTGCATATCCACATGCTCAGAGCAAACCTCCCATTCCCTGTCATTACTAGTTTGGTGTTGAGCTGATGTTTTTCTCATCCTCCCATGATTTTCAATTTGTGCAGCTTGAACATTGCCATCAATTACATTCCTGCAGCCTCTCTTAACATCCTACATGAGTAAAATCAGGAAACCCTGAAGTGATTCATGCTCTGCCTTTCCATTCAATGGCAATGATATGTTTGACAGAGATGCCCTGCCTGTATATACACATCAAGTCAGTCACCAAGGGAATCTTCCAGTGCTTGTGATACTTAAAATGAAAAATACTTCTCCCTTTCTATAAAGCCTACATAGAAAAGGTTCCAAAATTTAAGAAACATTAAAGAAGAAACCCACTAAACTGCCTCCAAGATAGGTACTAACACTGTTCTACAGCTGAATAAACAGAGGTCTCAAGAGTCAGCGGTATCCAGGTGAAAAAGAACTGTATCCATGGAAGGGCCCTCACAGACAGGCTAAGGCTGTCACCACTGAGCCTCCAGGCCAAGTTTGGTTTATAGGGATCATCCAGAAAAGTGAACAGGGTGAGCTGTTCCTTCATTTTATAAGAATGTCCTAATTCAAAGCTAATTCAAAGCTGGACATGCAATTTTAGTGGCACAGATTAATTTGGCTTAATGCTGGATAGTCCTCCAAGATGCCAATTTCTGTTAATCTCACAGTAACAACATGGTTTCCATTAGAGTTTAATATTCATGTATGGAAACTGTTTCCCTTAGCAATAATTTTCATTGTTACTGCATTTAACAAAAACCACACTGGAAACAACACACACATCATGAACCACAACTACAGAAATTACAGTGCAGCCATCCAGTGCACAAAACACAGCTACAGTCAGGTAGGAAAACAAGTTAATAATCACATTAGTGCAAGTCACAATATTTTGAACTCAGGTCTTTAGAGAGGAAGAGCTTCTGATTGTCATGGACCAGCTGATGGAAGCCACCGTGACTCCTGAGAATATCCACTAGATTCAGACTTTCTGTACCTGGGCAACTTGTTGCAAATGTGCCCATCAGCACAGAATCCTCTTCTCCCTTTGGAGAATATAGCCTGTCCTGAATTTCAACATGAACCCTGTAAAACTGTTCACCATGACCTGCGGGGATGCAGCACAACTTTCCCAGAACTCATTCAGCTGTCCTGTAGTGCCCAATAACTTCTTCCTCTGAAAACACTGTCATTTCCAGTGACAACTTATGTCAGAATCCCAAAAGCTCAGCAAGAAAAATAAACAGCTGAAACACAAAGTGTAGGTGCTTTCTGAATCTCCTGATTCTCAAAACACTCACCCTGAAGGATTAACAGATTAAATCCCTCCCTGATATTCACAGTACCAGCTGATTTTTCTGGAGCTCACAAGGATAAACTCCTCAGAGCACGAAGTCCTCATAGCACGAATGAATGAAATGCTCAACACCTTTGGGAGGAGATAGATTTCTGATTATCAGGAATAACTAGAGATACTTGGCCTTGAATATTGATACAACACCCAAGGGTCTAATGAGTGGCCCTGGATAACATTTCACAAAACCAGGGCTCTAGAACAAGCCAGACTGAACCATGTGCCTTAATCTTTGTGAAAGGACTGTGTGTGATTCAGGCAGAAACACACAAATTTCAGCTCTGGCACCACTGCAGCTCAACAGAACTTCTCAGTCAATTCTTTCATCCTACACTGGAGCCAAGGAGGAGTGCACTGCCCCATTTCCAAACAAATTACCTGACACCTAAACCAGCTTCCCTCCTCAGTACCTTCCTGATAAAAATACCTTTGTGAGGCCAGACCTCTTCATGTCTGCAAATCTGCAGAGGCAGCAAGATTTAATCATCAGAGCTTAAAGGAGTGCTTTTGCTATCTTCCTTTTCTCTGTTTAATTACCCTGCAGGACAGCAATTAATGGGACACATGGAATTCCCTCCCCTAGCACAGCTAACCCTCAGCTTTACCTTTCAGTCTTTCTGCAAGGCTTTTCTGTTTCTTGGGAATCCTCCTGAGGTTTTACAAGTTTAATGGTTGAATTATTTATCTGCTCCTTTACCAACCTGCCCACACACAGACATTCCCCAAGATGGCAAGAGCTTTATTCCAATGTTATTTGCATTGGATTTAAACTCTGCTAATTCACTGATTTAGGAGAAGGGGACTGCCCAGACAGTATAAAAGCTCTAGAGATTGAGACCTCTCCTAGATTCAGGGATATCTCTCCTCACCCACACCAGCAAAAGCTGTTTCAGATACAAAATGCAGAGAGATAAAACTGAGAGATGTTCTAACACTTTTTTAAGTCCAGAAAACCCCTTTTAACCAAGGCCTACAAAAACATTACTCATGCTGCATTATAAGAGCAGACAACCTTTGAAAACCCTCAGAGGTTTGGCATGGACATCTTTGAAACCACATTCCTTTCCAGTGCCATTCACCAGGACTTGTGTTCACAAACATAAATATTCACCACACTGACCACACCTGAGGAGAGGTGTGGTGTTCACTGGATTTTAGAGAAAGCTGGAAACAAGCACCCTGCTCAGCCTCATGGAGCAGATATCCATCAGTGACAGGTACCACTGATCTTGCCTTGCAGCAAGGGAATGCACTAAAGGCCCACCTGAAATTCTTTCCAGCCCTATTTTTCTAAGCTTTTATGATAAAACACCAGGATCTAAGACCTCAGCAAATCGGGAGATAAAAGAAATTCCCTGTCTCTCTGACATCTGCTCTTTGTTCAGCGTGACATCCTCCGTGCCATTCACGGCTCCTCCCTTTCAGCAAACCATCACTTCCCTGGATGACAGCACATTAATAAATCCTCTCCATCCCACAAGACATGAAGAGTGCCTTAATTAACTGGGGCAGAGGAAGCAGGGTATCATCTACATGTTTACTCTACTTTGATATGCTAACAGCCACATTCCAGAGAGCTTCTCCCCAACACTCCCCAGAGCCCAGGCTGCTGCTGAATGCAGATCTCAAACACAGCTCCTCCCTGCAATCCTGTTTCTTTAGTTAAACACAGAGTTTAGGACATTTAGTCCAAATCAGACCACCATTCCTGAATGCTGATTCCCAAATCCAGGCAGCTAATTCACCATCTGCTTATAGACATCACTGCCTGGTGCTGAAAATCTCTGTGCTCACACACACATAGAATTACATGGACTTGATTACTCAAAGTGAGATATATTAGGACAGCTGTTGAGAGGAAAGGCAGAGGAAGAGCTGGCCAGGTGGATCTGAGAGAGGGATTCCAGTTGGGGATTGGACTGAATGAGTTAACACACAATGATGGGAAGAATACAGAAGCCTGGCATCGTTCAAATTTAGTGAACAAGGCAGGAAGAGAAATGGGAAGAGATTAGGGAATGAGAAGAGACAGGGAGAGAAAAGTAGCAAATGGAGATAATATGGGTTTTCCAGAAGGCTTCAGGAAACATGACTTTGATCTCATAGGCAGCAGGGAGTCACTTCTGAGGGAGGCAGGGGTCAAGGAGGGCAGGAGATAAGATCAGAAGGGAAGATGAGCTCCCTGAGAATGTCTCCCTGTACTTACTGTTGGAGAAAAATGGATCTACAGCCCTAGGTCAGAAGTCTCCAGCATGATGGGTTCACCTGAGGAATTACTGAACAAGTCTGAGAGCACAGAATTATTCAAGCAGGGAGGTAAAACCTGGCACTGAGCATAAAGGAGGGACAGGCTGTTGGAACTGGTATAGGAACAAGGGATGGAAATCAGAGAGATACAAGATAGTGAGAGAAAAAGAGAGAGGCACAGGGGACAACGTTGTTCAGGGATATCTCACACCAGAAAGGAATCAAATCTGGCAGAAGGCAGCAGAGATCTGATCCTTTTGAAAGGCTACAAGAACAGAGACTGAGAACTCAAAGAAAACATCACCAACAACTGTGAAACCAAGCTGCAAATCAGGATTTGGATCCTGGTCCTCAAAAGTCACCTCTGCCTGGGGCTCAAAGGCATTTGGAGTTGAATATCTTGTGTTGGACTCCTGGTGTTCAGTGGATGAACCTGCCAGTCCTTTCTACAAACTGCTGTAGAATTAAGGAGGACCTTCCTTCCCACATACATGGAAACATCAGCATGACAATATGCAAAAGGCAGGCAGCCCATCAAGGCAGCAGCAGGACTCAGCACTGGATTCAGGGTTTGTGAAGCTGAGTAATTGTCTTTCACTGCAGTGGCTGCAGCACAGAGACACAGGATAAAAATGACTCCACATCTCTCACCTGCTGGATGGCTTGACAAAAGGAGAGAGCTCCACCTGCCCCTGCTCTAAACAGCCTGTATGAATCTCGCCTTTCCTTTTCACAGATGTTATTAAAAATCAGTATTTCAGTATTTTCATTTTCACCTCTGCTGTCTGGTGGAAGAGGCCTGAACTCAAGAATTGTATCAGTTGTCCCCTAAGATGCAACTTTCAGGAAATAAATAACTCACCAAAAAAAAAAAAAAAAGAGAAAAATATACCAACTCTTCCATCAGAAAGAAAAGCACTCAAGGTCTCCCATGCCCCATTCCCACCACTCTGCCACATGCTTATGTCAGTCTGCCAACACCTGTCCTCAGGATGGATTCCCACCTGCAGGTCACCATCTCCAAAGGAATGGAAAAGCAACCCTAGCACTGCCTGCCATAGCTGCAGCTCTGCAAACTGTGTAAGGTTCCAAAACCAGCCTTGGGGCTATTTTCATTTTCCTGTTTTCAGATGAGTTCTGTGAATTCCACTTTTGCACTTGTCAGTTTGTCCCTGCAACTCATCTGATCCAGCTGCTTCAACAGAGGGCCTGAATTCAGAGAGAAGGAAGAAAAATATCAAATCAGAGCTTTTAATGAGACCACTAAACAAAGAAGAACATGGAATTCAGCAGCAGGGATTCTGGAGCCTTTAAATTCCTCACTGTGTCCCTTCCAGAATGAAGAGACAAGGTCAGACTTGGCAATAAATCAGAAAAAATATTTGGAGTCTCTGTACCAAACAGCATCTGCTTTAAGAGCAAACAGTCAGGGTCCAGCATTCAGTTCCAGTTTTTCCCTTCCTGTAGTTGCAAACACTAAGAAATTCATGAAGCTTTGCAAATAAATTAAAAGTTTCTTTTAACAGTTCCAAGAGCTTTCCCTAGCCATGCCTATCTCACCCTGCTGTGGTGTTGGTCAGGGATGGGTTCATGAGCAAGGATCAGTCCTGCAATGGTTAAACAATGTTGAGTAACATGCAATGAACAATATTTCAGTGTCTGGAGAGTGTCAGCCCAGTCTGCTGAAAGTTTTGGAGATGGCTGAACACCTGTGCTGCTGATGAATGGCATTCTTCCACAGCTCCCCATTAAATATTTTCCATGTTCTTACAGAATGACTCAGCAATCACTACTCTCAAAACCTGAATGAATCTATACTTTTGAAACATGTTAATATTTAAAGTGTATTTTATTTTTAGCTGCTGAATGCATGTCAAAGCTGTTCTGGCAACATCAGAGCAGCTCAGGTGAGCTGCAGGGAAGGCAGGCCTGCAAATGGGATGATGCACAGTGATCAACTCCAAACAGATGCTTTTCCAAATTGTTCCTGTGATACCTCTCATCTGCAGCTCCCACATCCTGACTTCCAGGGCTGCTGAAGCTCTTGGCTTCACTTTGGCAAGCTGCCAGCCAGCACTGATAAACTTATTTAGAAATTCTTGATTCAGCCCTTCTGTTTTAATTCTTTGCTGAGTGCTGATTTAACCTCGCGGCCTGACTTGACAAGGCTGACAAACCCAAGGGCTGTGCCTGATAAGGTTAATAGGGTTGAGTTACTCTGTTAAGTCAGAACTTGGGTTGAAAAGCTGGTCCCCAGCACCTCCACCCTGGCTGATACCTCTGCTGCCAGGGGTGGGGAGTGAAAATGATCATGGCAGTGCCATGGCTCTGCTCCTCTCCTCACACACTACCAACAAACATCACATTTGTTCTGGCAGAGCATGACAACATGGTGGAAAGGGAGGTGAGAATAAATAAAAAATCCCTAAACTTACTGCAGAATTAATGGCTTGATTTCCTAGAGATTACCACTTCCATTTGGGGTCCTGATGTAAACATGGATGATGCAATCTTTCCCTCGCTGGCAGCATCAGGGGTAGACAGCTCCTTCCTCTACTTAGTTTCCTAATTTTCAGAAAATTTCTGGAAGCCTAATATTTCTGAGCTCCATATCCTCAAATTTTATTCCAATTGGCCAGTGGATTATATAAAAGTGTATTAGAGAACAACCATCACTGGAGGAGACAGACGAGCACAAAGCACACGCAGGTCATAGACACACTCACCAAACCAGGTTAAAATATTTGAGTTACTACTAATCCAAAGGGCCTCTCCTCTGGGTTCCCAAACAGAGCTGTCCATCCTGGCTTCCACTCCCCAGGAAGGGAACAACCCACAGGGTAGTTTATGGCACAAATACATCACAGCATTAGCCTGACTTAAGAGAAGCAATGGCTAATTTCAGAGGTAACATGGCTGGAGATATTTTTAATATGTCCCGAATCTAGTTTTTTAAGTACGTCTTTCTCTACATTCCTCAAAAATAAAATGTCACCTTTAAAGCCACACCAGCTACAGAGAAATTCTCACTCTGAAAAAGACCAGCCTGAGCTTTTCTCACACTTAATAAAAAGAAATCTCTCATGTTCAAACTTGAGCTCCAGTGAAAGAAAACACAAATTTGGATGAATACCACTGAGCTCCTTGCAATGACTGACAGCAGCCAGAGAGTCCCTGGTGCCTCACAGACACAAGTCAAGGCACAGTCCCAGTCCTGGGGCCTTTATGGACTGAATTCAGAAGTGACAGCCCAGCGCTAAAGAAAAGAAGGTTGACAGTGATGGCACTAAAGAAAATTGTCACAGGATCCTGCAGGAGCCAGGGGACATTTCCATGCACGTTGTGCTCATGTTACTGCTCCAGGGCTTTGTGCTGAAGTTCTCCCAACAGAGAGAGAACTGCCTCTTCTAGTCCCACGTGTTTCTAAATAAAACACCCCGAGGAAATGCAGGGGCTCCTCAATACCTGCCTGAGTGACACTTCCAATTCTGAGCTAAATCCCTGTGTCCCTGAGAATTGTGTCCTGAGTGTGCAGCACAGTTTGCAGGGTGTCCTCAGCTGTCAAACCCCACTCAGGACTCCTGGAGGGAATTTGCAGCAGGAACAGCTGCACTTCCCAGCTACGTAGGTTTGGTATTTTTGAACCAGCCTGCCTGGGAGCCCAGTGGCAGTGGCCTCCTGGCAGCTGCCATATATTGAGAAGCATTTCCCAACAGAGCCACCTGAGTAATGATAACATAATCAGCTTCATGGCATCCCCACAGAAGAAGCTGGATGTCTATTACATCCGCTCTAACAGGACCAGCTACCAAAACCAGGATAGGCTGGGTCAAAGTCTCACTGGAACCAACAAATTATAACCCCTGGCTTTGGAAAAAGGTGCATTAAATCATTTCCTGGCTTCTTTTACTCAGTTTCCCAAACCCAGAAGTTTGACCTTTGTCTTTTTTTCTTAAGTGTAAAGCCAGGAAGCTTTATTTACCTCCGTGTTCAGATCATGCCGTGGCTCACAGACACCGGTGCATGGGGGGGTGTCCTGCACCTCTGTAAACCCATCAGTGCATTGAACAAAATCCTGGCTCCAGCAGTCAAGAGCTGGGGTTCTTCATCGTGGAAAAGGCCAAATGCTCTCAGAATCCAGACCTTTGCTCTGAGGCAGGAGCACCACACCCTTCCCACAGAGACATCCCAGAGAATGCCAACCCGGGAGGGCTGGGCCAGGAACCTCTGCCCCTCACTTGGCTCCACAGAGGGAGAAGGGAAATGGGAAGATCCCAGTGAGACAGATAACCCATGGAAAGAAGTCTGGGGCAAATCAGAGAATATCATGGAAGAGGGAATAAGATACCAGGAGGAAGAATACGAAACTGAAACATAATTACTGTACTCTGGTGAGGTAACAGACATTGCTGAAACTACAAAGTTTAGAACTTCAGTAGCCCTTAAGCAACACTTTTGTGTTGCAGGATCCCAGGATCCCCACAGGAAAGCATCTCTATTCAGATGCTGTTGAAGTATGTGGTACAGAAGGTCAGGCAGCAATTGCAGGGAAAACCATCTGGAAGGACAGAGCAGCTCCAGGGAATAGTGCTGCCCCTCTGAAGTCAACAGACACTTGGAAGAGACATCAAGGAGATTAGAAGGAGCACCAATACTTCCCCAGGAGCCAGGACAGGTCGAGAGAGCAGGAATTTTATCCACTCTTGGACCCAGACAAGAACAAGCTGGAGACAACATTTGATCTCTGACTGACAGAGTCAGAAAAACAAACAAACTGGAGCACACAAGATAAGAGAGATGAGTGTACAGGTTTCTTAAACAGATATAAAATATACATTCTAAATAGAAATCTAACTTCAGTCTTCTACTTTCCTGTCATTTCAAGAACGACAAAGTCTGATTAAACTGGTGGACTTGTTTTCAATAAATAAAAATATCCACACAGAGTTTCCTAACTCTCTGGCCAGTTTTCTTATAAATAACTGCAGTGTTTACACTGTTTGTCTGCTACAGCACAAATATTGCTGTACATGCTGGAGCTTGATGGATGATATTACTAAAACCAACAAGTAGATCCTCAGCAGAACATTTATGTGTACCCAGCAGCCCAGTTATGGCCAAGCAGAGCCTTAGTGCAAACAGCTCAGGCAAAGCAGCCACACAGAAATGTATGACACAACCACACAAAACCAACAAATGCCTTCAACCTGCTGACTGCTCATGACTACCAACAAAGTAGGAAAACAAGGCTAATTCTGAGCTAAGCAAACACAGAAATCCTTCACATTCTACAAATCATGCTGAAAGAGTACAGGAGGAGAAGGGTATTTGATGGGTTGACTCTATGGGTTTCACTATTATTATTCTGGTAAATTCAATGTATTTCTATCAGCTGATCTAGAAGCTAAAAAGACTTGTCAAGCTAATCCAGGCAAAACTCTTGCAGATTATAGGATTCTGAACCTGAAATTTAAAAACTTGTGTCCAAATAAAATTCCAAGGAAATCCATTTCTGTTCAAGGGACAGTTTATACACAAATACACACACACACATGTATATACACCTGTCAGTGATAATTTCACTACCTATAGTCACCCTCCTATATACACCAGCCAGGACTTTATAAAGAAACCCCAGTATTTTCTACAAGGAATATCTGGTCAAATCTGTATGTGTAAAATTCAAAGTATTCTGCCATGCATTTAGAGACAGTAATTTATTTCCAGAATGTGTCTGTGCATTCTTGGGTCAGCTCAAAATTTCATCACCTTCCCCACAGCACCTGCCATTAATATTTCCAGCCATGGAATGAGCTTGTAGTGGATCACAGCTGGCTGGAGCACACTCCCTACTGCATTTTCAGCACACTGACAAACACAGGGAAGATTTTTCAGTGCTGCAAAGTACTGTTAGATACCCAATTCCTATTTGCATTATGTGGAGCACAACCCCAGCTGAAGTGCTTGGAGCTTGTGCTGAGGCAGTGGGAGAATTGTTAAATAAAACCCAACAACATTCCAAGGATTTAAAGTGACTTTCAGTCTACTGAGTATACTTGGTGTAGCAGAATCCTGCCAGGACCAGACACCCTGCAAAATGGGCTAGGTATAATAACAGGTCATGTTACCAGATGATTAACCAGAGCTGGGAAAAAAACAATTCAAACAAACAAAAAAATCAGCACAGATCAAACTCTTTTCTTGGGGAAGGGGAGGGAAAATTTTATGCACACTTCTCAGTGTGGTTTTCTTGGTTATCACCAGTAAAATCTCATCTCTATGTTATTTAAAACTCGCTCTCACAATTGCATTTCGCCTTGGCAGCTGCAAAACAAAAGAAATGTAGAAGTACAGTAGGCAACTGTCCTTCATTTCCTTCCCTTACTCTTACATATCCTGTGTGCAACTGGAATGCTTCTATTTGATTATCCAGCGGAGCAAATGCTACAATGAATGCAATCATGCCTTATTACCCTACATGTCTGCAGCCTATTGCACAGCTATGTACAGATGTTTTTACACAAGCTTGGTTTTCTAGCTACAGGGCCTATAAAACAATAGGAACTATCTGAAATGTTTTCAAGCCAGAAAAGGATAAAGGCACTGTAAAGCAGTCAACTGGATAAAAGCCATCTATGTCTGACAGGAGAAGAAAAACCTCTGAGGTTTCTCGATTATAAACACGTCAGCTTTCTGAAAGTGCTGCAGTCTGCAGCAAACTGACCAGGAATGTGTAAACAGAGGGGAAAATAAGGACCCAGGCAGTGGAAAGAAGGAACACAAACCTCTGGCCTGTTGAAGGGTTTAATCACTATTTTACTGACCTGAAGAACTGGCTGGTGCCCAAGGAAGTGCCTCTGGTAGCCTTAGCTGGGGGCTGGACTGAGACTCAGCCCCAGCCTGCTCTGTCCTTGGGCTTGTCCCTTCCCATCTCTAGGCTTCACCAGCACCATGGGGATCACAGTTCTGATCTCTTTGGTACAGAGCTTTGGATTTTACTGAGGAAAGGCCCTGTTTACAATTTCATTTCCTTCTCCTCTCAATATATTCTTTTTTTACCAATATAATACAGTGCAAAAACCCCTCAATGTGTTGTTTCATGGTCTGTCAGGGAGGCACCGGGAATTAACGGGTAAGGCACCGGGTTGGAAATTGGGATGTGCAAAATCATTCCGTGGTCTTGGATGAGAACCAGTGTGAAACCATTTTTATGAGCCCCATTTCCCCCTGTCCACCAGGACAGAAGTGTGTCATAGCAGAAAATCCTGCTTTCTGCTGCAGAGAGCCTGGGGTTGGCATTCCCAGCCCAGAGGGGTTATTTATAGAGCACTGACAGCAGGTCTGACACTGTGGAAAACAAACACTATTTATCTTTCCACAACCTTTTATAACAAAAGGGGAAGCAGGGTGAGCTATGAAAGCAGAATTGATGATTTTATTTGTTTATGATCATTCTGGTGAGAACCCCCCAGAGAAACAAAACCTCAGCAAAGGGAAGTGATGGAGCTGCGGCGTGAAGCAGTGCAGCAAGCATGGAAAATCTCCATTTACATGGATGAGGCAGGAGACAAGAGCAGAAACACTACAAACCCCAAAAGACACTAATGGTCTCTCCACAGACCAAATATAATGAGCTTGTTCTGCTCTTGTCTGCCTCAAAGGCTTCTCAGCCTCACACACACAGTAGCCAGGAGCAGTTCCAGAGCTTTTCCTGACAGTTGTTTGGCAGTGTGGGCTTAGCTGGACATCAATTAGGCTCCAGCTTCTCTGTTTGCAAACACAATGACCCCTTTCCGAGATAAACAGCAGAGATTGCCTTAAATCATCATTAAATGCTGCTTAGCCATAAGCTAAGCCTTGGGTCTCAAGCAGTATCCCACAAATCATCTCTAATTTAGAAAACAATTGAGGCACAAAGATGTCTAGGAATGAAAACTATAATTCAGAAGCTCAAGCATAGTATATTCAGGAGAACCAAAACACTAAGACATGCCTGTCATACAAAATGAAATATTAAAATATTATATTTCTGATTGCTTTTTCTCCATGCCAGCATGCAAATGTACTGAATTGCTTCTGAAGGACACTATCCTGTAAATTCACTGGGAATTGTTAGTTCAAACAGTCATAACAAGTCTTCTTCCCCCAGAGTGATTGCATGTCAAAGCCCCAGACATAGCAAGAGGGTGAGGGATAAAAAGATGGGGTGAGGAACATCACATGCAGGTATCTGCCCTTTAAGCTATAAGACCAAAATTCCCAGGTGCTTTGTGTACATGTCTATATAATTTCACAGACAGAAATGGCCCTGGAGTGGAATGCAGGACGTGTTTGCACCTGCTCCAGTCAAGCTGCACAATGATTTAGCACATCAAGTGATTTATGAGATGGAGTTGAAATCAAATAAAGCCATAGTATCAGAAAAAACATCAACAAAGTCATGGCAAATATTTTCCCTCATGACTTGCTCCTTTCAATAAAGGCATCAGAAAGAAGCTCAGTTACCCACCAGTTACACACTAGGCCAGGGGTTTGGGCTGGAGTCCTGGATTCTTGAGGGGAAACAACCATAGTTCTGGTAGCCACTGAATTTTTTGAAGAAAGCCAGGCTGGATGGGACTGGAACAACCTGGTCTAGTGAAAAATGTCCCATGGCACAAGGTTGGAATGAGCTGGGCTTTAATGGTCCCAAATCATTCTAGGATTCTATGATAATTATATCAAGATGCATTTCATTCAAACAGTAATCAGCACCACCCTGTAATAATGCTGAGTTGTGATGGCCTGGAGAATTTTTACTCAATAATATGTTGACTGGTAAAGTACTATGGGTCCTTTCCACAGCATTTTAGACAGTTGCACACTTGCATTTATTGAAACACATCCCAATGAACCATTAATAAAACCATGGGAGAAGACAAAGCTTTCAAGCCAAAATCAGCTTAAACATCCAGCACCAGCTTTGGGGTGAGCCACAACAAAGACAACAGTTCTGTCAAAGGCTAAATGTCAGGAGGGAGCAATCAACAAGAAAAGCAAGATTTAGGATGAGCAGAGACACACTAACAAACTAAAGCAGGGTGGGAAATTGATGGGAAGATTTTGGACACTCTGCCCTACATCTGACAACGACTATGAACATATTTCAGAAATCAGCTTAAATATCTATGAGCATTCATTACCAATAGCAGCTTGATGGAGGACATGAAAGGCCAGGTACAGAGCAGGAAGTGTGTTATTCCTCCCTGCTGACAGTGTTTAGTTCCAGCTCCCTGAGAACAAGCTTCAAACACACACCACGCTGCAAGGCCACTGGTTTATCTGCCGGGATGGGTGAGCATGACAGACAGATAAATAATGGGAAAATAAAAGGGCCTGAAGCACATTTTGGGGCTGCAAAAGGAGAATGATGTATTGAGGAGAACTAATGAGGAACTGCTGGAGGTTTATGAAGACTGAAGTGGAGTAAACGTAGGGAAATTCTGTGACCTCGGTGGGCACGTCCCGCGCTCTGAGTGATGGAAAACAGACCCTCCAGGGCCTCTGGGAACAGCAGCCTCTGGCTGTCCAGGCCCAGCTGAACAAAGACAACACAAAGGAACAAAACTGAGCAAGAGCTCCTACGAGCTCTGAACTAACCCCAAAGAGAAATAGGGAAAAAGGAGAGGGAAGGGAGTTAATTATGAGAGCAACTGAGGGTCTGTGAGACCTCAGAGCTGGGAACTGGAAATAGATGGAAGAGGGAAAAATGACAAACATACAGAAAACCTCTAAGTAATCCTCTCCCCACTAAACACTTGAATTTGTTTTAATTACTCAAGTTATTTCCTTCACCAAAGACTTGAAACAAAGAGAAAATTTAAAAAGCTGAGACAACTGTGAGTCGATAGCACTCAACCAGATTGATAAATTCCCAAAGAGAAGAGTGGTCAAACACTTATTTTCTACAAAAACTCCTTGCAGCAGGACAATATGAGCTTCCAACTAAGGACAGCACCTTTTTCAGCCAAGAAGATCAAGAATCCACCAGTGCCCTCAGTACATGGAATGAATAAAGACAAACCTAAACAAGACTACTGGGATGCAAAACAAACCCAAAGGCAAATAAAATTCAAATGCTCTACTTTCCCTAACAATAAAACCAGAATGTAAGATGGTATCAGGAGGGTTGCATGTCTCAGTCAACATGAAAGAACAGGACCAGGATCCTGACCCAAATGAAGCCACCACCAAGATTCTGAGTCTGGTGTAAGCAGGATTTTCCTCTGGTCTTTAGTACCCAATGAGGCAGCCTGGCAAAAGTCATGTCCCCAAAACAAGAAAACAAAAAGCACAGACAGGACACTGAATCAGGCAGAGCACGGGTTACAGCAGCAGGAATTCCCAAATACCTGAGTGGATGTGCTTATCCCAGGGCTCTACTGAGATTTATGCAATCTCATATTACACTTGCTTGGCACATTAATTTTTAGTGGGAATTTGGAAGAGGAGGGATTGCTAGCTGGTGAAAAGAAGCTGGAAGGCTGTGGTGGGTAGGGTGGGGCCTGGGAGATGGTAGAGATGAATATACCCAATAGCACAGTTCAGCACCGTCTGGGTTGTGCAGCATTTATTGCCTAGCAACCAAAAGGCAAGGGGAAAACTCTCCCACTGCACTGGACCACAGCTCCCTATGGTTTCCTAAAGCCAAGAGCCTGACTCCACTGCCCTGCAGAGCCACAAGGGACAAAAATTTGCAGTGCTATGAAGTCCCTTTCTTTCCCAAACACAAACTCAATGGTGTTTCTTTAAGAGACATTTTAACCTCCAGAAGGCTCATTTTAATGTATTAAGCTGTGTTTGGGTATGGTTTGAAGGACAGTCCCAGCAAGGCTTTTGCTAAAGCCAGGCACTGCTGCTCTAATGAATTGTTTTAAGCAGCAGGTATTTCTATTTATTCTGGCATCAAATAAAAACCCGCCCTGGAATATACAGAAACATTCAACATGAACCACTATGGAAAATGTTTTTAATGTGAGAATTCCTTTTCCACTCAGAGAAAACCAGCTAGTCTTTTCCCTTTCCTTGGGGATGAATTCTCTGTTGTGACACTGGCAAGGCACTGGAATCAATATGACACAGGGAGGAAGATTTAAATGAACAGTACAGGCAGTATGACCAGAATTGTCTCCTGCTGTGGACAGGTCAGCCAGAGGTGGCAAATCACCAAGGAAAAGGTAAAAATGTGCAGTGTTTTGAGGTGTTTTACATGGAATAAAAAAGCCTACTTGGAGACACAGACCACAGATCCTCTTTGGCCAAACCTGGGCATATTTTGAAACACTTTATTGTGATAAACAGCCAGGAGATGGGAATGTTTTTCTCCAAACACTGATACAGTTGTGGAAAGAGTCTGGAAAACTGTTTCTCAATCACCTCCACTCTGTGCTTGGTTTTCTCCAGGCAGCTATTCCTCCAGCTCAGCCTGCCCCTCCGCAGTGCACACACTTACTCTGCTTTCTTTTCCCCGACATCAAGCCACAGAGGAGCACATGTGACTGCAGCAGAGGTAAAGTCATTTTTAACCAGGGCAATTTAAGGATATTTAAGACACATTCTCATTTTCCATTTCCCAATTCCACACTGCCCCCAATTTTATTATTAGCTGAATACAGGGAAGCTTCAGCTTGGATATGGGGTAACATGTACACTGAGGAATGAAGGCCAAGCTTTGCCTTGAAATATGCAGGATCATTCCTAACTAACCGTAAAGCTGCTTATTTGGCACTGGCAGTGGAAATATTGAACGAAAGGGGCATTCTCAATCTGCTTATGTCACAGAAAGGTTGGATTCTGACAGTGTGCAAGGCTCCAAGCTGCAGCCTGATATTAATAGCAAGACATTAAACTCGCAATTTGGCTGGCTCGGAGGCCGCTCTGTTGGAGCAGAGATTTTTCTGCAGGAAACGGCAGCTCTGGTTGGAGTCACAGCACGAGGGATGAGCCCAAAGCAGACTCAGGAATTTTGACTGGTGTGTGATGAGGTTGTGTCACACAAAGAGAACCTTCCTGCTCAAACTGAGGAGTGTATCCCACCGCAGAGGCTGTTGGAACACAACTGTTCCACAAAGGAATATTGTTTTCCTTCTGTCCACCTCCTTTGGAATCCATCCGTTCCCAGGCCTAACTTACCCAAGCAAGTGGGACAATGAGCATTAACAAACTATTTCTCACACAAACATGGTTCTGTTCCATGGTGCAGACAGTGGGGTATCACCTCACCAAGACACACCTACACATTTTCCCCATTTTTGAGCTTGTTTTTGCCATTATGTAACCCTCCACACTACCCTGGCAGCTGGGCCAAGAAAATTTGAACCAAGTCCCCAGAGCAACTGGTTTCAGTGAGGGGCCCCTGCCAGAATACAAATACAAACCTCCTGTTGCTGTTTTCTTGCTGTGTCTGCATGGCAAGCAAAGATTCCAGACAGGTTTTTCAATATGGATCTTACAGAGCACAAATGAACACCTCTTATGAGCCATTTAAAATTTGTAATCCCACTTCCCAACAGCTAGGCCTCAAGGCTTCTACCAGTTAAGTTTTGCTTCCTTATTTCTCACAATGGAAAGAAAATCAAGAATATTTGTCACTGAAGATAATATTACCTACAACACTCTGATTTCAGGACATATAATCCAACAAATTCCTTAGAATCTCTTGAACATGACGAAGCAACATTAGATTCTGGACTTGTACTGCATCACACCCCCAAGAACCCCACACTCTCTACAGACCTCCCTAAGCCATGCAATCTCCTGTAGCTTTGCACTCAAAATCCTCATTTCACAAAGGTAGACAGAAGCATTCAGAATTCAAGTGACTTGCCAAATGTCACACAATGAGTCAGTGCCAGAGCTGGGAATAGAAATCAGGAGTCTAAGAGTTCAGATTCTCTGCCTTATATAGAGCAGCAGCCTCAGTCTCCTGGCTTAGGAGAGCGGCTGCTCGCTGCATTTACAGGATGGCAGCATTGGCATTGCAAGGGCCAACCTCAGCCATAAGGGTGTAAAAACACACATGCATCTGCTGAGAACACATCCTTCATCTGTTCAGGTGTAAAGCAAGAAATAAAAGCAAGTTGCTGTTGTAGAGAGCTTTGGGGAGTGCAACAACCTCAGCATAACCACTAAGACCAAACGTGATGTCACTCACTGGACTCACTTCTTGCTTCCACAGGCAGTGCTGCTGATGTGGAGAGGAATATCTGAGAGCTGGAGTGAGAAACGGGAATCTGGCAACAGCAGAAATGGTTGAAACACCAAGATAAACCTTCCTAAGCCAGTATGGAGGATCAGTGGGCATCTGCCTGTCTCAATTGTTGTACTTATATTAAGCCCAAGTCAAAACCATGCCACACTGCTGCTCATATCACCCAGGTATGTGCACATGGCATGGAACTCTGCCTATTAAAAACCTATTTATTTACAAATGACACCTGCTTTTTCCAACCCTAACAAAGGAGGAAAAGTGGAGAATTTTTTTGAATGGTTAAAATTACCAACACTAATCACTGTCTCAAACCAGCTGCATGTCACAAAAGAATATTCATTAATTTATTCTTCCTCTGCCATGAAAAAGTGCAAATGGCACAACAAGGCCAAATGGGGCACAGAAGATACATAAGTGAAGATTTAAGTGCTTTGCTGCCACATATTCAAACTGTCAGGGGAGAAGGTAGGAAAAGCAAGATTGAAGAGAGCAAAGAGGCCTGACTGGTTTTGTCCCAGGAATATTCACCTAAATATTTTGGAAAACTACATTGGAAAGAGCAAGGGAGTTTAATCTTTGCTGTGATCTTCTACTTTCTCCACTGCAGCCACAGCCTGCAGCAAGCTGCAGTACAAGAAATAACTTGGGTATTGTAAGAACAGAAGAGAAGTCATAAAAATATTTCCTTAGTCATGCTGTCTCTGGTAATAAAATTCCCTGAATAGAGATCTTCAACAATACTATCTTTAAATGTGGAAAGAGTTCTGACTTTAGTCAGCATGTGTCTTCCATCAGTTTCTCTCTCTCTTTTTTTTATTTTTAACTTCTTTACTGTATCTTCCCACAGCCACCAGGTACAGGCACAAAGTGTAAGAATCCTCCTGAGTGGAAGTGTGTTTTCCACTGGCCACAGAATAAACAGTGTGAGGGATTCCAAAGGGAAAAAACCTGGACACAGAGGCCAGTCCTTGCTCATGTGTATGTATCCTCCAGCTCTGTATTTCCTCCTTTCACCAGATCCCCACACCAGGGAGGGAAGGAGCTATGTTCCAAGGTGTGCCTTCCACAGGACTCCTGCTGAAGGCACTTCCCTCCCTGCTCTGCATCACCCACTGTCCATAACCCCTGCAAGTGTCTCCCTGAACAGTTGAGTGTAAGAACAGCTGAAAATTAGGATTCACTCCAAGTTTACACAGAATGGAGGATAAGGGGCCACCTTGACTTTCAGGCAAGTCTAAAAAAATTCATGCCATCATGCCAGAGAGGATGTCGAGCTGTGCCTCCAAACACTGCTGCCACTGTGGGGATTAAAAAAAAAACAACCCAGGAGAACACTGAAGGTTACTGCTACCTGAGTGAAATAAATAAACAAAGTATTTAATGTGTAGGATGTAAGGACCCTGTGTATGCAGGCTTTGGATACAAGCAAAGGCAGTTAGGAAGTAGGAGGAGCAGGAGGCTGAAAAGATGATTTAACTTGGCATTCCTACAATGAGGTATTCTTCTCCAGTGTCTGAGTGCCAGCTTGATCTGGGAATGTCACACAGGTTCTTACAATGGGAAATACACTCCTTAGTTAGCAAATTCTTGTTTGAGATGAGAGAGAACTGAAAGGAACATTATACAGACACACCAAGAGGCCATTTCTTCTGCATCCACTCCAAAGAAGCAGAAATACTTAAGAATAACTCATGAACCCAGAAACCTCCAGGGCTTAGAAGGGGTTAAAATTTAATGGCTTATTTATAGCTCATACCCTGCTCAGCCAATCCATATTTGCATCACAGAAGTACACAGAACAGCAAAACCAACATTACAGCAAACCAAAGATTGCCCAGACACTGCTCTTAGCACAGAGGTGGCTATCAAAATACCCTCCCTGAATTCTTGGACTTACCCACAGTGTCACAAGGCTCGTCTTTGTGCACGCAGAAATCTGTCCTAGAAAGAAAAACAGAACAGAAGTGAAATGTATCCTGGGCCTCCAGACTAGGGAAAAGCAGTGGTGCATGACTCACATATCATGGGTGTTGAGGTCTGGGGATTTTGTAAGGCTGCTGTGCAGTCTACATGATGACAACACAGATAGCAGCCCTGATTGCTACTGAGATTTCAGGCAATTATGAGAATCAGCCCCACGTACCACAGTCCAGTTTAAGAGACTTAAGATTCAGCACCTAAAAGAGCCCTGCCTCAGTCTGTGGTGTCACACTTATTCCACAACTGGATTAAAACTGAAGCTCTTTCCACAAAAGAATTGTAACAAGAAGGAGCAGACACCCTGTGGTGCACCCTAAAAGATAGTGGGAGTAGGAGATGTGTGGGGCACAGCCCAAAGGCACAGAACTAAAAATATGTACCCAGAAATTCCCAACTCTTCATTAGAATAGAAAAGAACATGAAGAAAGCAGGACTAAACAGAGAAAGACAGATGTTGACACGGAAGAAGAAAGAGAATTTCAGGATTTTCCTGGTAATGGGCAAATTAGCTTCAGCTAAATTTATTATTTGCCATGTTATGGTTTGAATCCAACAGAAGGATGTTCAAGAGACTCCATTTGGTTCCCCACATCTCATCAAAGCAGGAGAAGATACTAGAGATGCCAGTGGTACCCATAAATCAACAAGGGATCCATGGAGCTGTATTAAACAGAAACAGAATAAAAGCCTTGAAGCTCACCATCAAAGCACTGACACATCATGTGAGATGATTTTGTACATGAGATTCCTCATGACAGACAAACAAGAGTGTGGGGGGAAGTGTTTTATAACCAAATTAACAGCTTGAATACATTTCAACAAGCACTTAGACCGAAGTTTTAGGAGCTCTCTTCACCAGGGCTGCTTTGCAGCGCAATCCACAATGAAGAGGAGCTGCAGAGAAACATCAAATGTGCTAAAATATTTCAGAAATTCCTTAACCCAAGGGAAGCTGAGGAACTGTAGTCTCTATCACCATGGCTTTCCTCACCCTGGGAGGAGACAAGAGAATCCTATTAGTGCATTTGGAGTGTGCCTTTAAAAATGCCTGAGTCCCCATGGGATTTGGAGTTTAAGAGCTTGGCAGGAGGAAGATCAAAAATACTTTGAGAAAGATAAATACTTAGAAAAAGAAAATACTTAAGAGAAATATAAAAATAGATAAAAAGTGCTCTTTCCTTGAAGGAAGTTATGAAACTGGGGTTTACAGGAAAAGGGATTTAAGGCCCAAGACTGTGGCTGATGAATCCAGACCCTCCACACCAAACTCCTTTGAAAACCACAAATCAAGCTGTCAGGGGCTTGGAAGGAGAGCACAAACAGCCATTACCAGCTCTTGTTCAGCAGACATTGAAAACCAACCATGCTTCAATGCAGAAAAACCATCAAAGTGTTAAAAAATCAGACAGGAACCAAACAAAAATCGGAAGCTACGACCACACACCGGCCCCAGCTTTCATTTTTCACTGCAGCCTGTGTCTCGACACCTTGGCATTCCAGCCTTCCCAAGGAAGACTGATGACAGTCTCCTGACGGAGCTGGCACCAGCGCGCCTGCTCGATTTCCCAGAGCCAGCTTGACAGAGGTTTATTTAAGGACTTATTATGTTATATAAACTGCTAAATCAAACAGATGCTTTTCTTGTGACAACAGATAGCTGAACTATTAGTGGATGGCAGGAGGCCACAGCTAGAAAAGCCTCTCTCTCTCTCTCCAGAGCCTGTCCAGCCCTGCAAATAATGCACAGAATTTCTGCTCCTCACGCTGTCCCACACCAAAAGGTGCCTGGTACTTTTTGGCAGCCCCACAGAGGAATTACCACCATGCTATTAAATAAAATAAGGGGTCTGTAAATGATCCAGCACAACTTGCAGATTCTCCTACAGAGGTAGAACAACCTTTGTGCATGAAGAGAGTGCTGTGATGCTGTTTGGTCAGGGAAGGGCTTGAAGCGTATCAGCAGCAGAACTGAACATCGCTGGCAATTCAAGTATAAAACCTGCTCAGCCCATCCTCAAAACTGTCATAAACACAAGACCAAGAGACTCCATCTTCTATTCAAATATATGTACAAAAAAGCCAGGATTAAAAAGATCTGGATCATTGCAAATATTTTATCCCAAAACTCTGTGGCCAAACAAAAAAGCACATCCAGACTTTTAGTCACAAACCAGCTCAGTGGGTCTCGGTCTTCTTTCAAAGGCAAGGAGACACATCATCACAAATCCCACTGCTGAAACTCCAGGAGTCCTTCTCTGGCAGTCAGAGGGAAAACACAACATGGAAAGGTGTTCAGAATGATCTGTCACCTGTGTGACAGGCAGAATGACTGTCACACCAGTGATTTAAATGACCCCCATCCTGGCATCTGAAACTAATCTGCTTTTAAAAAGGTTTCCATCACAGGTGTCTCTCTGGCACATTTTTGAGCTCAACTGCAGGGGTAATTTTGAAGTGAGAACTTGATATGACTGATACTATAATGATAGTCAACAATGCAGAAAAGATACTTTAATATTTATTGCATGTGCAAAGGTCTCTTATCAGAGAAGCATAGTTCTGTTAGCAGAATTTTTTAAACAGCTGTGTTGAAATAAAACTTTTACTCCAGGAGCTGCAGTTCAAATCCAACATCTGACCTTCTTTCATGAGATCTTGGATAATATATTGAAATATACTGAAACCACAGCTCTAGCTGTGAACCAGTTTTACTCTTTACTTTTAGCCACTGACTGAATCAAGCAGGACACGAGTTCTCATCCTGTGACCTGTGAAATTCCCAGTCATTATCACATGTGGTACCCAGCAGAGGTTTCCATTAGCAGAGTACAACAATTCTCAAAAAAATGACAAGAAGTCAGTTGTTTTGTTCAATAAAAATAGCCAGAAGAGCTCAGAACTCCTCCTACAGTCACTCTTCCATCTGGCTCCCACCAACTGGAAAAAAATACCTAACTGTGCTAAGCTAAACTCTGCAATTCAGGTCCTTCCTGTGAGAAAGAAGGACAGTAGTTGAACTGTGCAACAGGAATAAGAAGCATTCTGTTAAGAGGCCATTCCCAGCACCCTTCGAATGTCATCTTTTGACCAGTCTAACCCTGCAGGGTCATAAAGCTAAAGGACAGAGGAAGCTGGTACAGTCCAAAACCTGCCAAAATAAACTTTCCACATCCATAGCTACATTCAGCAGCACTATGTGCCCAGTTTCCTCAATGCACAGTGAATTCCTCCATTTGCCCATTTAATGGGAAAGCAAAGAGCTGGAGAAATGTGGAAGCGAGGATGAGGCTGCAAATGGAACAACCACACCGTGTCAGGAAAAAACAAGTCTTTGCTTACAGACAGGTCTGAATCCTGTTCCTGTCAGTGCTGGGACATTCTTTGCTCTGCTATCACATCACCTATAGTCTAATAGGTGACCCAAACACCTCCAGCCAGGAGCTGGGATAACATCAGTGTGCCTGAAGATTTCCCAGGGAATGCAAAAGACAGAGGGATCAAGAGAGGGAATGTGTTTCAAATGAGACATGCTTCTAAAATCACTAAGATACAGATTCTGCAGACAGAAGTTATTCTGGTCAGCTGCCTGTTAAAATATGAAGTACACTATCCAAAGATGCCAGAGACCTGAATTTCTGGAAGTTCAAAACCAGAATCAGAATGAGAAAAGTCTGATGATTATAGAGACCACGACACTATATTCAGACCTTCAGGGCTGTGACAGATTACTCCCACTGTCTCACTTATTTACTAAGCTGGACAATGTATCTTGTTCCACAGACACAGTGTGTGTCTCACCTGAACTCAGGTGGATACCATTAAAATCCCACAAGAGGGATATCTGCCACCTAAATATTCTACTTTTGCATACAAATGAGGGTATGGGAAACATCACTTAGAGGTGAAATTTCAAAAGGCAAGCATGCCTTGGTGTTTCAAATGAACCTAGTCAGATTAGAACCAGAGGGATTTCTTCAGAGCTTGACCCCAAAGAATCTGTTTGTAGTCCTTAAAGCAGCTGCAGCTGCTGAAAATTCAGCTTCTGCTTTTTCTGGCGCAACTGCTTGTGCTGGACATGGTGTTGCTCCCACATCCTCTACCACTGGTCCATCTGTACAGTCTGGGGAGGGTCCAGGGACACACACACATAAAAACACACACACACGCACATTTCCAAAGGCAAGAGGAGAAAAATCAATTTCCCTGAAACAGGAATGGGGTTGAAGGCCCAGAAGTCTTCCAAAGAATGAAGCATCCTCCATGCAGCAGGAGCAGAATGGGTTAAGGATGACAGGACACAGGAAGAAGGAAGAAAATACTCCAAGTACACACTGCTGGCCTCTCCAGCAGCAAAAATGCTGCTGCTGTGCACAGCTATGTGCTCCTTGGCCTAAGCCTTCTCACCGAAGCTCAATCTGGTTTCTAACCCAACCAAACCTGTACTTTCCCAAATATTCCCACTGCAAAACCCTACAAATCCATTGAACAATTCCTCCTACAAATTCTTTCTACAGTTCTTCCTCAGAAGACTGTGTCCAACTCATTTAGCCTGACATTATGCATTCAGTTTTGAGTGCTGCAGAGATGAAATGCTCTGCTCATTCGCCCTGCCCCATGCTCGGAGCCCATCAGCAGAGATTCTCTCTGCCTCACTTGTCATGCAGGACAACTGGATACCCAGATGAGTTTAACAAAAATGTTAGTTATTTATTTAGGCCCTGATCCAGTGGAGCACATGCTGAACTATAACCAGGATGTGCAGCCTGTTGACTTCAAAGGAACTATTCCCCCTGTCTAAACTGTTAAGTATCTGCACAAGTGCCTGGTGGACTGCAGTGAATACAGAGGAGGGAGCAGGGTTTGGGGGAGCTGCACACACGTCTGTGGAGGAGATTTCTCAGGAACTTTGTTGGCTTCATGCCCTACTGACCAGCTCTTTCACTGAACACTCACCAGAATCTCATGGATAGTTTGCAGTGGGGCTGTTAACACAAATCTAACACAAGAGATTATTACAATCAGGATGGCAGTTTATGCACAAACATGTATTTCTACTTATATTGTTGGCAGAGAAATTAAGTGACAGAGGTGAGTAATATCGACCTGCAATACAGACATCTCAAACTGGGGAAGAAGAGGGTAGGAAGTAGTGTTTTTGTAGCACAATGAGCATCCACATTACACCATAATTTTGAGCTCACTGTAATTATTCGGAGATCACTTCTGTAAAAATTAATATTTGTTTTGCATCTTACAGGATACAAAAGACTTACAACACCATGAATTTGCTACTCAAAATTCGTGGTAACTGTGGGGAACGTGTGACTTGCATTGCATTGTGAGTTTGAGCTCAGGTAGTTGGAGGAAAAAAGACTGTTGTCACTACAACACCCTTTTCCTAGCTTTATCTAACGTGTTTTACACACCAGTAAGTTCAGAACTCCAGGGTGCAAAGAATTTTGATCAAATATTTCTACAAAGATCATTTTACAGCTGAAAAAAATGCAGGAGTTTTCAAATACACAAATCAATCAGGAATGACACCTCTCCTCTATCTCAGTTGTGATAGAGAAGAGTTGTTAAAGTGGTTATTTCCTTGGGCAAAGAGGGAGAAAATTAATATAGTTTATGGTATTTCTCTCCCTCTTTCTTTAGGAGATAGCTCCCTCCCCATCTCCCACTGCTGACACTGTCTGCTCCTCTCAGACTGCTCAGCTGATTCATCTCTAATTGCACACAGAGCACTTGAGCTCAGCTGTGTCCTCAGTTCCACACCACCTTTCTCCTAGGAAGGAAGGCTCCAAAACTTCCCCTGTTTTTTCCACTCCTACCAGCTGGTGTGAGAAGAAAGCTGCCCCCGTGCTACAGCCACATCTGATCCTGACTGTGACACAGAACAGTGACCACAAATGTGACATTTTGCCTCAAGAGGAGAGATGCTTCTGTACAACCTTGTTAAGAATGCACAAAAACAAGACAGATCACTTGCATCTGAGGCATCTGAGCAGCAAAGGTATCATCTTTTTCTTAGATTTCTGCTTGACCAGATAACCTCATCACTGACCATGGGCATTACTGGTTGAAGCAAATTGATAAACCCAGACCTTCCCATACCTGGTCACAAAAACAGCAGCATCCACAGGAGGGGTGTCATCCCTGGCACCAGGAACCTGGTTGTTACCAAGGTATTTTGCCCCACCATATTCTTCATTTTGCCACTGACAGAAGCTCTCCAGAGATCTCTCTCCATGATGCCCAATAGACAACTTTGCCTTTAGGGGAAAAAAAAATAAAAAAATAAATATATAGATATATAAAAAGGAGAAATATCAGTCCCAGTCACATCAGAGCTCTCTGTAACAGTTAACTCCAGATTGGTTTGCAGCTACAAGCAGACAGCTTTACCAGGAAGGATAAATAAAAGGATTCTGGTTCCTTTCACTCCCACAGCCCCTGTACTTCCCACCTTTAATGCTGCCTGGTGAAGTGGAACTGGCAACTCCTCAGAGTTTGTGATCCTGAGGCCAGAGAAGGCCCACATCACCCTCCCACCCTGTGAGACACCACAAAGCAATTCCAGGAGCAGGGGAGAAAGGGATTGCAACTCACAGGGCGATTGTGAAGCAGGACTAGTTTGGTCACTCGAATGTTGACTTTAATTCCCAGGCTTTGATGCTGGAACATGTTGTACACCTGTCAAAAAGCAAAGAAAGCATCCAAAACTTGTTAGTAGAAATATCAAGACCTAGTAATAGTTGAAGAAACTAACTGTGACTAAAGTTAGAAATTTTGCCTTTTAAAAATTGACACAATAAACTTCCCCAAATGGATTGTTCTATGACACTCAATAAAATAAAGAATTTTTAAGGAGGAACTTAAAAAAAAACTTCCTTACTGTAGAAAAGGAGAAAAATATTCCAAAGGAACTCTAAAGATAAAGTCTCAGGAACACGGACATACATTATGAAGCATCCAGCTAACATGGATCTTCAGCATTTAAATATCAGAGATATCTGAATGCAAGATGAAATAATGGTGTGTTTTAGACTTCAGGAAATAGAATGGAAAAGCAATTTCCCTCTGTTATTTTCATATCTTATATAAGAGAATAGTAATAAGGCAGCACATAATGACACAAGCCTCAGGAAATACAAAAATAGCACCGGAAACTACCTTACTACTTTCTCCAGATTTTGCATTCCAGCTCAGATACTTTACCTCATTTTATAGGTTAGAATATAAGATCTTAATTGATCCCAGAATTTTATTCCACTCATTTCTCTGTGTACAAATGTTTTAACTAGACAGTATCAAAAAAAGGTGAGGGAAGGGTTTATTTTAAAAAGGTGTAAAATGACACATAAAAGGCCTTGGGTGAATGTTGTATCACCTACTTAGTAAAAAAAAAAACCAAAATCAAGACCAGTGAAGAGAGACTCCTGACAAGAGGGAGGCAGGTTTGGCCCCAGGTAAGCAATATTCCTTCCTCACAGCTCGTTTGGCTACAAGCATCACGCAGGCTCAGTAACTTCCTACAGCAAACCCGAGACACGAGCACATCTTGCACATTATGTTTTCAACGCTTGGTATTTTTCCTATTTGTGCAAATACTCAGGAATGTGCTCAGTGGAAGAGTGCTCTGAAGCTCTCCAGTGTTTGGGGTTGGATTTAAGCACACACGTAAATGTTTCCTACAATTTAGGTACAGATTGCAAGACAGAGCTACTCAGTGTTTGACCCAGTGACCTTCAGCTGAGCACAATGAGCCATTTATCTTCCCTGGGGCTGGTGTACAAGTGCACACAAGGGCTGGCACTATTTGCTTAGCCTGGGGAAGTGTTGGTAGAGCAGTTCAGGCCTCTCTCTACAGACCTGGGGGGGATAAACTTGACATTTGCAGAGAAGGGCTCTGACAGATGATCCCTGTGTAAGTGGAGACCTGGACGTTCAGGTGGGAGGGTCAATGGGGCACCAGGTTGAGGGGGTGAATGGATGGATGGATGGATGATGGATGGATGGATGGATGGATGGATGGATGGATGGATGGATGGATGGATGGATGGATGGATGGGTGTCTTTGGTTTCCCAGCTCTCCACTAGCTCTGGCCATCCCATGAAGTTCCCACTCATGAAATGAGAATAAATCCAGCAAACAGGTCCTTATCATTGAGCCTGGTGGGTGCTGGTGCTTGGCTTCCCATCAGAGCAGTGAAGCTGCCTCCAGCATGGACATATCCAAACACCACTGACTTCCAAAGGCTGTTTTCCCTGGCAAAACTTACCCACTAAGCACCAGCTGCTGGAGTTCAGGATGTCATCTTGAAAACTGCCAGCCCTTCCTCCTTTCTCTTGTACTCTCTGTCCTAAGGATAACTCTGACTACACTTTTATTCCCATCCACCAGTGATCTCAGAAGAGCTCAATCAGCAGCAATTGGATACTAAACCAAAAAAAAGTCACTGGGAGCGCAAGAGGCTCCACTTTGCTTGTTTATTCAAGCTTTGTTTGCTTATTTTCTTACATGAAGCCCAAAGGACTGATGGCAGTTTGTATTGCCTAGAAGGAACATTAGCCTTTCCCTCTGAGAAGGAGATCATTTAACAGTTACCAACACACACTTGACTGGTAGAAAATTTAATTTGTCAATTAAAATAATTTGTATGCAGAGAAAAAAAAAGATAAATTAAAACACTCCCCCACTCACCACATATCCTTACTCCTGTATTCATGACTCCTTCCCCCTCATCCAGATCCATGCAGGTGGATGGGGAATGGGAACTGTCCTCAGCCTGGAACAAGTCTCTCTGGGCTCCCTCCTCACACTTTTTCCCTGTTTCAGTATGGATCCTCTCCATGGGCTGCAGTTCCCATCAGGAGAGCCTGCTCCAGCACAGCTCCTCTGCTCAGGTCACAGTGTTGGGAACAGCCTCCTGCCCTGGTTTCCCCACAGGCTGGAGAGCAACCTCTGCTCCAGCACCTGGAGCTCCTCATCCCCCTGCTCTGACCTGGGTGCTCACATGGATTATTTCCCCACTTTTTTCCAGTATTCAGCTTTTCCTGACAGGCTCTGCTGTGCCCTATGGTGAGGGCTGGGACCATACATGTCCAGCACGGGGCAGTTCTGGGTCTCAGCCCCACCACCAGCTCACCCACACACTGTCCTTACAGAGGGAAACCTCTCTCAGATCATGGGCTTTAAGGCTAGAAGGAATCCAATGGAGAAGGCAAACAGACTTTTAAATTACTTGATTAAAAAAAAGAGATGAGTCTGATACAGCTCAGGTTGTTCCCAGCTGCAGTTAAACCAGGTAGGCTGTGTCCAAAGGAAGCATCATCACAGAATCCAGCTGAATTTAAAATAAAATAATTCAAATACAGGTCTTTCCTGCTAAGAATGGAATTTCATCATGGCAGCAAGAAACTTGTGCCTTTCTCACCCAGCCAACAAGAAAACCAAACCCCAGAGACTCAGCGTGTCCAAGCTGCTCAACACCACATCCAAATGTCCACCAGCAGCACGTGCCAAGTGAGGTGGCTGGGATAACTGGTACCAGGGGATGAGGAATGGGATTTCCCACTGCAGATGTTCTCAAGATTTCCTGCTGCACTGACAGAGAGACTGACTCACAGACACCTCCCTGCCCACTCCCAACACCATGGGCCACCCTTCCTCAAGCCTGCAGTTGCATCACACCCTTCAAGATGCTGTGAATACTTCCAACAGGGGAAAAGTAAAAATATTTGGGTGGTTGGGGAATGGGTAACCTAACCCTAACCCTAACCTTTTAATAAAATAAGGCAGCTGGGAACAGAAGTGTCAGCTGCATGAAACTCTGCCATGGAACCAAATGCAAAGGGTACTTGTTTAGGACATCACCAGAAGGGGCAGAAAGCAGCTTGGATGGAAAAGAAATGGAGGTTCTGGATCATGGGATGAAAGGAAGGGATGGGAAAAGTGGTCAGCGTGACTGAAGTGTTGTGGGTGCCCTGCTGCAGGTGAATGTCTCTGAAGTATTTGAAGTATTGACTTCTCTGTGAGGAGGCATCAAAAGTCTGAGCTCTAAAAACAGGAGACATGGTAAAGAACTCTACAAAACAGCAAGAAAAAATGGAAAGGGAAGTGCATTAGAACAAGAATAAAGCCTGTCTCTGCCATCTTCTCCTTCATCTGCATTTATCTGACAGATCTTTACTGTACAAAATACCCTAAAGAAAACAGGAAAGCTTGAAAGCTGGACCATCCTTCTCTGTTTGCATTCCTTCTGCCTCTCTTTCTCCTCACAGCTCTGACATGGAAGGGGCAGAACAAATGCAGTTTTGGCATAAGCTGAGCAGGCCTGCCCCAGCACGCACAAAGCAAACACAGACATAAGGAATTGGGCTGAGAGAGGAACTACACGACATAATTCTAATTTTTTTTTTTTTTAATTCTCAAGAGCTTCCTCTGCAGGTGGATGGTGGGAGGGAGACGTGTGTGTTTCAGATGTTTTGGAGTTCAGAACAGCAACCCTGAGGATAAATTGACTTTTTTCCCCCCCTTTTTTCTTCCCTAAGCACTGCATTCAAGCAGAAGCCTTCCCATTGCCTTGGCTGCTGGATGAGGTTTGGACAGCAGAAGCCTTAGTCAGGTTACTGAGGTTGTCTTTCTCTTGTTTTGAAAAGTGCTATAGGATTTCTAACACCCACCTAAAGCCAAGCTTTCAAATTACTCCTTTAAACATTATGAAAAAGAACATATTCATAGCTCTTTATAAGATACAGTTGACATAACTTCTTCTCCTGGGGCCGCTGGAGCAAAAAGAGAAATCAGTAGACAGTGATGAAACACTCAGATCCTTTTCCCTTATGTTCCCTTATATCCCTGTTCCCATCATGAAAATTCCAGACCAGGGTAAGGAAGCTGATTATCAGTGGCAGCTCTGGAGCCTTTATGTGCCAGCCCCCAAGAGCACAGACATATATATCCATCAGTGCAAGCATGATAAAAATGATTTTATCTGCTTTTTTAACATTAAAAAAAAACCTCACAGGGGAAATCCAAAATGAAAAACAATCTGTGGAGCATAAAATCAGGCTTCAGAGAGTAAAACAGTATCATTCCTAAAGAATAACATAAGAATTTTCCCTCTTAATGACATCCAAAAGATCACTAACTTCAAGTTCCTGCTTGCTGCTGCAAAGAGCTTCCACAGTAATCGCATGGCTTAGCAACAGCTGCAGGAGAACTGACACACACTGCAGAAACTCTCCTTCCATGCTGCACTCTCAGAGAAAAAGGCAAGCTCCAAACCAAGCCACAGTTGTAATTTATTGCAAAACCCAAAAAAATACACTTAGGGGACAAAAAAAAAAAAAACCAAACCAAACCAACAATTTTTTTTAGGTTTTCAAACCCATAGAAAGCAGCTGTTAAATGACTGTGTTGTGGTCTTGGAAATTCAGAAACTCAGACGTCTCTGTCTAAATGCTCAGAGGGTCAGTCTGGGTGGGACATGGTTTGCAAAGTCAGCTCTGCACTATGCAAGGAGCCAACATCCACAACTCACTGTTCAGGGCCTGGCTGGAAACAGTCACTCCTCATCCTCAGTAACACAACAGCCATGGACAGGACTTTCCAAAGGGTCTCATCCTCATTTATCACCATTTGAAGCAGTTACCTCCAGAACCATTTGAATCAATTCTCTCTGGAAAGCTGAAAAACTAAACCATGAGAACCAGACACAGCAGGGACTAGTGCAGCTCCTAGAATCTCCTCTTTCCTTTACTGGTCACTTTCAGATTAAAAGCAACCACAAGAGCAAACAAAAGCTTAAAACACCTGCAAGAACCAAACATCCATCCTAACAGCTCCACATGGAAGAAATGCACTGAGAAATTAGTTGCCAGCTGCAGACTAACAGAATGGGTGAGAAAACAGATATGTTTTAAAGCTCAATTTACCACAAAGGCACTTGGGTTTGGAGTTCAGAGGAAGTTCTAAACACTGGTGACTACAGAAGGAGGACATGAACAGGAGATGCTCTCAGGCTGAAGGTGAGACAAGAACTGGAATGCAAACACTGCAACAAAGCTCAATAACAAGGGAGTTGAACTTAGAAAAAGAGATCAGCACCTATATTTAATTAGGTGGTTTTGCATTTCCACAGCTCCACTGGTACTCCTCCCTATCCAAGTTCTTCCATTCCTCATGCCCACAGTCTCACTGCCTTGCTAAGGCTGCAGCTGTGCATGGTGGCATTTGACAACAACTTTACCACCTGTTTGGAAAATCCTGCTGAATCAAACACCTTGCCAGAAAACAAGAAAAGATTTCTTTTTAGCAGTGGTGACTTAAAAAAAGCCAACTCAAATCCCTGGAGCAGTGCTTGTTCCTACTCATACATTACAGAGCACCTAAGAGGGAAATTCTTCCATGATCTTGGAAAAATCTGTCTTATAATTTCAAGTATTAGTTTAGTAAATGGAAGAGTCTGCACCTCTACAGTGACATTCACAAAAAACAAGTACTTCTAATGTGAATCTATTCTCTGTTCAGGGGGATGGGACTACAGAACAACATTAAAAACACTACATTTGCTACATGAAAGTGCTACCTGTTATTTCTGGGTTCCAAAATGGGTTTGCTGTGTTTTTTAGCTGTTATTCTAGTAGAGGGTGGTGGGTTTTTTTCTCTAAGACTCTCATTTACCAAGGGAGCAATAAACTCGTATTTTGTAATGCTAACTTTTTTCCCCTTCAGAAATTCTTGTAACATAAATAGATATTAAATACTTTAAGGCAGATCACTTTATTTAAAATGTCTATAAATATAAAATTCATTAATAAGACCTCTTAATGCTTGTTTTGTGGTTTGACAGTAAACGTAATGGCTTACAGAGAGGAGTTAATATACCCCTGACCAGTAATGCTCTATTTGCTTAAATGCAAGCATCCAAGCCAAAATTAACATTCTGGTTTCTTTTAGAGGCAGCCTGCCATCCTGCAGTATAGCTGAATAAGCACTGCCTAATATCATGGGGCAAATCCTCTCCCCCAGCTAACAGTCACTCAAGGCTGACAGGGAGGCAAGAAACAAAGATCCCAAGCAGTCAAGAGCTTGGCTAAGGCCTCCACAAACTACGATTATCTCTGAAATATGTTTTTCTGAACTATCCTTCAGCTTCTTTTCCTGGGATGAAGGTCAGCTTTCATTGCACAAATGTAACATTGAAATTCCCTTTGATTTTCCTGAATTTCACCTGGTTTTATTGCTACAGAATAAAGGATTTATGCAATGATGCCATCTATGTGTTTACCTATTATTATTCCTCACTATTTTTTGGTCTTGCCAGTCACTCTCAAGCAGCTTCCTTCAGAGGCCTGAAAAATGTTCCTAAGAGCGTGGGAATGTAGGTGGCCAAGGGAGAGACTCTCCCACTGCTGCTCTGCAGGCTGAAAAGCTGAAACATGAATTCAAATCCTATCAGACATCAGAAAAAACTCACACGAGTGAGCCCCCAGGAGCAATGACTTAACAGTGGGAAGCATTTCAGCTGGACCTTGCACCTGAGGAGATGTCACATGAATGTGTTCCTCATCCAAGAGTCCTCTTCCATGTGCTCTCTCCAGTGTCTAATAAAGGGGTGAGCTCACACTACAGCATCAGAACCAAGCTTAAAAGCCCATCAGCCTAATCCACTGGAAACTAACCTTCAATATTTTCTTAATAAATGGGTTTAGAGAACCCAGCCCATCTATGAGCATCTTCCCACACGAATTTATTCACACCTGGCAAGCTGATGCTGCTGAGATGTTTTGCAGTTCCTTATCCTGGACAGACAACAGGATTCAAAGATCCACAGCCATCTTTTGTTTAAGACTTGGTCCATCAGTGTGTTCATCCCTAACAAATTTCACAGGCTGAAAAAGCTGCACAACACAGAGATCCCCAATGGCCACAATGAAATAATTGACCTGTTGGCATGAGGATCATCAAAAGTAACTGCAGAGCCATGGTGGAGCCCCATCAAGTGACATCTGTCAGGGCACACTGGGAGGCAAAATAAAAGGTAGAGGAAGGGACACAGAAAAGCAGCTCATTAACGGAAAAGACCAATCAAATTCCCTACTCAATCAGCCTCCAGGAGGGCTCCCTCACACCAGTGCTTGATGAAGGAACACAAGACCTCTTAAAAAGCTGTTTTTCCATAGCTGGTCTGTGCTGAGCATCCATCTCTTCACTGGGAAGCATGACCAGGCAATTACTGTTCAGAACTGCTATTTTTTTCCCAAGCCAATTTGCTGCTCATAAACACCGACAGAGGCACAGTGAGGAGAATGAGCTGTTCCTGGATATTACAATAGCATGGGCAAAGGACTATGAGCTTCCTGCAAGACTTTCTTCTGCAAATGCCTCTGCAAGGACCCCTGCAGCCTCTGAGCAGAGTTTTCCATGTCTCTATCCAATTTAGCCATTACCTCCTTATTGGCACTGCCAACAACTGAGTGAGCATTCCCTGTGGGAGGCTTTGTGTTCCCTTATCAGCTGAGACAGAAGGCTCCACTACAGGGACACAAATTAACATCCACACTTCCCATGAGCCTGCAATTTTCAAAGGTTCCACTCACTCCCAAAAGATATCCTTAGGATTTCTAGAATGATTTTTAAGCCCAACTCCACCAACTACTCATAGGTATGATCAGCACCACTTCATGCAGCCCTGGAGGTCCTGGGGTGAAAAAAGTGGGATCAGCCAGAAGTTTGATGGTAAGTTTGCCACATTTTCTACATCAAGGGAAGCAGCCATTTACATTGTGTAAAAATCAGAGATAAAAACCATTTTGGACTTAAAGCCAGATCTGCTAGAAATCAATATGACTGCTAGCTTTAACTGCCTATAACAATGACACATATCTCTTGTGAAACAGGCGTGCCATAGGAATCTTTAGAAACCCAAGAAAGATGTCAGACAAGACCATCTGTCCACTGTGGATTACCCTCCTCCAAGGTAAACCACAGCAGCACCAAAAGCCTGGTCGAAAACACCACTCCTGAGCAACTGTTTCCTAAGTGAAAACTTGAATTTTCAGTTTTTAAAAATGGGTTTCTATTGTAGCAAATACCAGGAGTAACACACATGGAGAAGAGGCACATAACACAAGAAAACCAAAACCTTTTCTTGTACCTGAAGGTCAAAACAGTTCTTGATTTCTGCTGTCAAGTCAGCTTTACCCTACCCTGGATATGTCCTGCTTATTCTTGTTTCCTCTTTTGAGAGTAAAGTGCCTACTTACCATATTCATAACTGTGAGGATGAACCTCTGGGCAGCCTCTGCTCCGTGGTACTGCACCATGTCAGCATCTGCCACCACCAGTGTCTCCACCGTGTACTCGCTGGTCAGGCGAATCGCGTTCCTCCTCTCCCGCCAGTCACTCGTGGACTTCACTTTCTTCTGTCTCTTCTTTTCTGGAAAGTCAAAATACCTTTTAAGGCTGGCAGATCATAATAAAACACTCCCAGCCTTTTCAACAAACATTCTCGTGCGTATTCAGATTGTAACAACCTTTAAAGTGTTCTTGGCCGGTTAAAGAAGCCACCAAGAGGTTCCATTGCAGGTACATCTGTGCCTCTGGGTGCAGAGAGCAGCAGATGATGTGAAAAGAGAGAAGAGGATGGGAAAAAAAGTTCAAGAAAAGGTAAAAAATTTAGTAATTCAAATCAAAATGTTTCAGATAAGCTAAACCTCCCTTCCTCCCAACTAAAGGACTGATGTATTAATATTGTCTTCTTCTAAGCTGAAAGGTGATGTGCCAAGCATCTGAGGCATGACCAAAGGAGAAATTAAGTTCAGATATTAATTCAAACCTGCTCACTTCACTGCAGCCACAAAACTGTGTTCATGCTTTCAATTGTAAAAATAAAGAAGCTAATGAAATAATTAAAACAAATTTATTCTTGCAATAAGAAGCAAACTTCTAAGATCCACTGAAATTATCTCTGCCTAGTGTTCAGCCTGTGATATACTATGGATAAGATACTGACACTGCTATTACTATTGATTTTTTCCAGTGGAAAAGGGAACAGAACACACAAGTTCTGAAACAGCACAAACACAACATTCAGTGCAAAACTGACATGGGACAGTTCCTAATGGATGATCAGACAAATCCCTCTTATGTCACACAACATGTGCTGCTCATTCCCTAGAGCAGAGAATCACTTTTTAATTTTCTCTAGATTTAACCTGAGACCCTCTCTGAGCAAAGCAGCAGCCAGAGCTGAGCTGGTGTTCACTGATCCTGATTTTCCACAGCCTGTTTACCAGCTCCCTGACATAATTCAGTCTGAATTTCACTTCTTTCCCAGATCATCAGTTTTCCCTGACTGACCCTCCTGCACTCAGGGTGACAAACTCCATCAGCTGCAAGCCCCTCAAAGCCCACCTGAAATGGACTCCCTGCCTTCACCCATTCATGCATTTTCAGCCTTGTCAATAAGCACATTTCCACACGTCCATCCCATCTCCTCATTCCCAGTTTTCTTGTAGTCATCCAGTACAACTCTGCACGTGCTTTTCTGCCCAAGGCATCAACTGTCAACACTTGGTACATATTTTAAACTGAGAAAACAACCATGAAATTTGATTTGATTTTTTTTTTTTAGAGAGTTTGGAAATATTCCCCTGGGTTGAAAGAGACAGACAGGAGTCTATGGACAAGAAAAAAAAAAAAGAAAATGTGAGGTGATCATAAATAATGGAAGCTACATGCCAGCAGCAAAGATGAAAATAACCAAGTTTCCAGGGCTGTTTTCACATGAGCTGCAGGATAGCTACAGAAAAACTGCAAAATCATAGAAAAGCTGCCACAGAGCAGAGGATCTCTATCATAAAAATAAAATTAAAAAGATTGACTATACAAGAAAGGAGAGTTGTTTGCACCTTTGATTTGCCAACTGTGAGATGGAGATGACTTCAAACTCCCGTGGAGCAGCTCACATGTTTTATTTTATTCCTTTCATTCCATTCATTTCCCATCCCTTCCTCTGCACAGCAGCACATCTTTAGCTACAGGTCCTCAACATTATCATTTAAATACCAAGCAGAAATCAAAGATAAAAGAAAAGAAGGTGAATTATTTCAATGTAAAAACATTGACATTTCGGGTCTTACTGCTATCAATCAGAACCTTCCTGAAAACAGCAGCATTTCCCCATCAAATTCTTATTTTGGCAATCCCCTAATAAATGTTTCTAGGTGGTATAAATCTCTTACCTGTAGAGAAGTTGCTCTTATGGGGAGCTAAGCCTAGATTCAACTGAATCTCAGCTTGGCATTGAATGAGCTGTGTAAAAAAGTTTAAGTGGAAGGAAAAAATTAGAGTTCTCTGGGTTTTCACTTTAAAAATCTCTTTTTTGGTGGAAAAGAAGACATTTGTATCAGAGGAGGAACCCACTCTGCTTGCTGTTGGGGGAGAAGAGGTCATGCCATGGTCATTTGCCAGTGTGGTCCCTCCTCCAGAGGCAGATGAAGGAATTGGCACCTCTTTGCAGCTCAACAAAACTCTGCAAGGTGTGACTTTTGGAGAGCAGCAGCCTAAAGGAACTCCTGGCAAAGGGCTGGGCAGTCTTGGTTCACACACAGCCTCTGGCCCCCTTTCCTCCTGTGGACTGGCTGCTTTCCACCGAGGGGCTGGGATTAGAGGATGTGTGTGGAAAAGCAGCACCCCACAGGCTGCCTGGAAACGCAGCCAGAGTGACCTGACAGGGGAATCCAGGTTCTTGCTCTTACCCTCACCTTCACACTGTCCAAGTGTAAATTTACCTGCATTTAAAACAGGCAACAGGACTCAAGGGAGCTCACAAAGAGCTCAGGTGGTCACTGCTGAACCTCCAGAACAGGCACCACAACACCAGCTACTTAAAAAGGAGAGGTTTTTCAAATTTGTAGTTCCTTCACAGGGTGAATTATTTTATCCTTTCTGTCCACTTTCACAGTCTCTCTTTGCATCCTCCTGCCTACCACAAATGCAAATAATTTTCCAGAATAATCAAGCACATGAAGAAAACAAGGCATTTGCATGGATGAAGCATAACAAAGAGAAAGGAAATGCACATGTCCTGTATCACAGATGTTTGATGAAGAGGAAGATCCAAAACCAGCAGGAAAAATCCTCATTCAGTGCACTTGCAGCTCATACCTGAAAGTGAGCCAGCTTTATGGAGGTATGCAAAAACAAAAATACCCCATCTCTAGAGCCTCACTTCAGAAACAAGCCAGCACAGAGAAGTCTCATTCTTGCCCTGCAAGATTTATGGACCATAGGCACAGAATCCCTCCATGAGTACACGAAACCCCGAACTAAAATAAACATCAGCCATTAAAACAAGGATTAAATGCTTGGTGGATTCTTTATTTGAACAAACTGATGTTACAAATTTTGTGGTGCAGATGTTTAAGTGTTAGTGTGAAGGCCTAAGAGGCCATAAACCATGGGCAGGAGCTGTCAGAGGAGTTTACACTGTGGGGAGCACACAGCACATGATTTTAGGAGTCAGGTGTTCCCTGCTTAAGAGGTCAGAGAATTTTGTATGAAATATGAGCTGAAACAGCCAATCTACAACACAGCATGTACATGCTGCAGGTGACTGGGCACAGGGGACATTACTCTTTGGCCAGTCACTCTGACAGTATGTTATACAGTCTGTAGGGCCAAAAAATCCACAGAATCCAGGACTGTGAGGCGAAGGGAGAAGGGTGAGACACCCCCAGATCCTCAGCAAAAAATTGCTGTGACACTGCACAAGTTCATTAGGTGACTTTCATTTACCCTTCCCTGGCTCATCACCTTCAAAGCCACATGATCATACCACATCCTGCAGTCTTTGAAGTCTCCCTCAGAATGGGAAGAACCAGAGTCCCCACTGTGATCAGAAGCACAACAAGGCTCCTCTGAGGCCTCTGTAGAAAACTCCTGACGTTCAGTGCTTTTTATGGCAACTCAACAGATGTGCAATTCCAGAGCAACCGCCCCAAATGACCTTTTCCTATTACACACCAAAAGCACTGTCTAGCACTGTCTGGCTTTTGGCAGATTCTTGCTGTAAGTGCAGAGTCCTTTCCTGTTCCTCCTACCTCCCTTCCAACTGTATTTCCCAGACTCATCTAAAAGCAACCTCTTCTCCTACAGCCTTCCACTATGTTTTCCTGCCTAATCTTTCCCTTTGTAATTTTAGCTACCTCATTCTTGTTAAACCCACTGACAGTTTCTGGATGCTGTTCAACAAAAGCCACAAATAAAAGTTACACTGCTGAATCCTTTCTGCAAGGTCAGATTTCTCCTTAGAAGTTCTTTTCTATTGCTGCCTTAAAAACCCTCTCCAGCTCTTCCTCAGGAGCCCTTTGCTCCCTTCCCTCCTCCCACAATTCCTTTAACATCTCCACATAACCTTGATGGAGGGCAAGCTCTGTTTTACAATGTTCTGTTACTTCAGCAGCACAAAAAGGAAGAGAGGGTATCCAAGTGGGGCAATGACAAACAGCTAAAATTAATTCTCCCTAAGCCCCAGGAGTTTTCAGAGAACCTCTGACTGGTACTCACATTAGACAGGTTTTATTAGCTTCACCTAAAAGTAAAAATCATCACCTCTCCAAAGCAAAACAGAAAAAAAAAGGGAGATCCTGCACACAAACCAAGCCTAGAAATTAAAGAAAGTAAGTAACTGGGGTGTATTCTTACTACTCCACCTAAAACCCTCTGTCACTGCTGAATTATCAGAGGGACAGGATGCCACAAAACGTCCCTGGTACCAGCAGCAGGACAGAAGCACTTCTCAAAAGATGATTAACCCCAGACATGGAGCCCCTTTGCCTCTGCCAGGATACTGCACAGAAATTGTCTCTGTGTCCTGGCCTGTTATTTCTCCACCAAAACCCCTGGAATTTCAGATTCACAGCTAGGTGATGCCAGTGGATTGCCTGAAGTTCAGGAATTACAAATGGTTGTGCATTGAAAGAACAGCTGATTACAGACTGAGAGCTGTCCTCTCATTTTTAATGCCCAGTCCTACAAAACTCTATCTCCAATTTCTCTCTCACTGGAATGGAGGACAAAATCAGGCATCAACTGCTAGGAAAAATTACTGCAGAGCAAAATGATCCATTATTCCACAATTCACCTCCCAAAAATGGTTTTGTTTTGCTTTGGGGTTTTTTTGTTTATTTTTTTTCTCCCAAACAGCCACTTTCATACCAAATCACAAGTTCATGACTATTTCTCTGGCACAGCAGCAAACAAGAACTTGAGACAGAAGTCATGAACTCTGAGCTGCATCTCAAAACACCATTGAGATTTTACTGCAAGGATTGTTATCCAAGTTAGTCTGTGGCTTGGACACATCAGTTAAAACCTTATTCTTCTACAAAACAAGCTCAGTCATCAACACAACTCATCAGGACTTTGTTTTAATGGCAGGTCTGTGAGGCAGGACAGGATAAGCACTGTGATCTCTGCTCAATGGCTCAATTTGTCACCAGGATTCAAAGAGTCTCACCTCCTGGGTTATGTACACCCATCTCCCATGGAAAGGACACTTTTCTGATGGCACAAACAAGGACTCATGGTAGATAAATAAATTTAGTGGTACAGGAGGAGGTTCAGTGAGCATAGCTTGAGCTATGGACAGTAATAACATGGAAGAGGCAAAGACACCTAAAAGATGAGCAATCTACCTTAGTCCAGGAAGCATCTCTCTGCTTTTCTAACCAGAATGACCACGGAACACCCATGAACATCCCGAGACAAGGACAGAGAACAGTGACAATTGAGCTCATCACCACCTGCCAGGCTGCATTTCACTGGGTTCCAATGGAAACCAGCACTCAGCTTAATCAGGAACCAAGCAAAGGAGGAGCACAGCTGCTCTGGAAGGGGAAAAAATCCATCATACATGAATGCATATTTACACTTTCTTTTTATGTCCCTTTTTCACCTTGACAGCAGAGGAAGAAAAACCTGGATTCCCCCACACTCCTCATGATCCACACTGAGAGAATCACCCAGAACAGACCTGCAGTAAAGCCTCACTTGCCACATGTGATGGAAAAGGACACTTCTGAACACCAGACTGCTGCAGGAGGCTGCATGAGGAAACAATCACAGGCTTGCAGGGAAAACCCAGACTCCCCATTTGGAACAGAAGGGACCTGGAAAAACCAAGGGATTTATCCACAGAAGTGAGACACACTCCCATGGGCAAAGTGCTGAGTTCCTGATACAGGGAATCCTTCTGTGCTTGCAAACACTTAATCACATTACATCTTCTGTGGAGCCCATTGTTGAAATCCTGCTTTAATTCTCCAACAGCTGCTTCCTAATATGGACTAATACAGGTTGCAGTACTTCTCTCTATTTTTAGTGCACATGTTTTTGGCCATAACAACTGCTCTTTCAGGCCAAGTCAAACCTGCAGAGAAAACACAGCTAAGAGACAATGATTAAAGATGGGGAAATGCAACGTAGCAGTAACATGTGTTTAAGATTTATACCTGTTCAGGGAAAGCATTCCCTACATTTGATACCTGTAGACCAGCGCTTACTCTAAATTATTACCAGCTTTGATAAATTGTTAAAACAGGTTGCAAAGTAACAAAGTGCAGAAAAGCAACACGTTGTTATTTTGTGAATTAAAATATTGATCTTCCTGTTATTTCACTGTATGTACAGCACATTTGCATTAAAGGAAAAACTGGTTCATTTAAACTGACAAAAGGGTTTAAAGCAAACCCACATTTAAGAGTAATTTATGAGGTCTATATCATAAACATGAAATAACAACCTTCCCTCCAAAGACAAGCTGCTCTCTCTCATGCTCCTGGACTGTATTTTCATCAAACCCTTTCTATGTAAGGAGACTTTAATACATCACTGGAGACTTTTGGAGAAGTTGTAACAGAACTTACTTTTCCCAAAGAAACAGAAAGTTTTATGACATGGTTAGAGGAGATTCCTATGCTTTCACAACATGGTTTGATTCTGTCTTGAGCATTGATATTTTCTCAAAATCAAGAAAAACTGAAATTTTTTTCCATCCACAGACTCTGATGGCAAAGGAAACATGCAAAATACGTGTCCAAATCTCAGTAAATAGTTAACCTACTGTTTTTCCATGATAGTTTAAAAAAAAAATAATCCATTTACTGCACCTGAAGCTGTGGTAGATATTGTCACATGGAAACAGCTTTATTGTATGTCACAGGTCACAGAGACAGGACAATGAAAGAAGCTCTATCTCAGAGGTTGGGCACTGCAAAAATCATGTATGATGCCTTAAAAGAGATCCTTCTCTCCTGCCTGGTTCTTCTGCAGGGAAATTCTTACTTGTATGTATTAAAACCTGCAAACAAAACTCCCTCTGACTCCACTCTCTCCTTAGCAAAAACACTTCTCCAGGACCTTTGACAAGAAAGTTGTCAGAGCCTGTCTTTACAATGAGAGCAGGGTGTGACAGGAGGTTTGTGCAGATGCTGCCCGGTGTCCAGAGATGAGAAGTGTTTCACATCACTGGTGTGAAGTTATTTCCCATGTTCCTCACGACTCCCTGCTCCAGAGCAAGTGAAACCCAACCTTCCCTTCCTTCCCCCTCATTGCATGTGCACCTGGAAACCTTTTAATAGGTTTTCTGTTTGCCTCACAGGGGCTCATGTTCATGCCTGAGCAGAAATGTGCATTGTGACTTCAACTCTCTCTCTCGCTGGATGACAGGTGATAAAAATAAAACATATTCACATATCATATGACTAACAATAGCACCTGGCCCATGGTGATGGGATCCCTCCTTTGCTGCTGGAGCACTTTGGAATTTAAACAAAGGAACTAAAACATCAGCCCTGGGACTTTTTTTAACCCATTAGTAGACACTTTCAGGTTCAAATCTCAAGGATCCAGTCATGCAAAACCTTAAGTACTTTCCCATTCTTGACTACAGCCAGATTAATCCTCTTATACAGATTATTCCAGGAGAAATTTGGCTCCCACAAAGTTCTCCTGCAGACCTAAAAATAATTTTGAGCGCTGCAGGACATGTAACACCACTCAGACTAAAGGAGTTGTTTTAAGAGATTTTAACCACCCCTTATCAAACCAGCCTGATGGCATTACCTGGCCCCAAGCCACTTTCCCTCTCCCAAGGCTGGGGTCTGCAGGGAGAGCACCACATTTCTGCGTGGAACATGGGGCCAATGGAAAGCTGTACTCTCTGACCCTCTCAACAGCACTTCCTAATCAAGTTAATTTTGCTTTCTTAAAGTGCTTTCCTGCTCCTCCTCCAAATACTCACACATTACATCACCAAGAACCTTTGTTTATCAAGTTATTAAGTTCATATATCACAGGAAATTTGCCACTGAGCAATTTAGCCCTGTTTAAATTTTTATGACATGATCAATAGTTAGCATTAAAAATTCAGCTGATGTTCTGTGCTTTGATTCCCAAATAACCCCAGATTATGCCAGCTACCTCTGAATTATAGAATTTTAAGAAGAGAATACATGTAGAGGTGGTTCTTGTATATTCAGAAAATACAAGAAAAGCAGTAAAGGACTGGAAAACGCCCAAGCATGGCAGTTCTGTGCCCTTGAAAAATACTCATTTTATACTGTATTTACACAGACCTGTCTTTTTCTGTCTGTGTCATTCCACAATACAGGGTTTGTATCTAAGATGTCTGGCATAGAAATATCCCCATGTATTTACAACCTCCAGCCTTTCCTGCCAAGTTTCAGCCTGGGTGAGCCAAATTTTAAGCCAGTGGAAAACAACCTCTAGTACAAATCTGACCAGTCCATGTTGGTGAGTATCACTGTAAGGAGACCTTTTCCCAGGAGAAACTCTGGAAGCACACCCCTAGATGGTCACCCACACACTTTTTATTAGACATAGAGCTTTTTCGTGTCAGACAGGATTCATTTTTTTGTTTCTAAACTCCTTGAGCACAAAAGTTAATCCAAAGCAGACAGGAGGCAATTAGGTCATTAACGTGCTGAGCCTATTAACAACCATGAGTTACATTTGTGTCCCTCAACAATGACAAATATCCAGGGGTCTGCCTTTAAGTGGGAAAGCCCACAAGCAATTGCATTATTTCAGGACAGGGCTACTGCCAAGCAGCACTGCAGGGGCTTGGCTCCCTTCTTAGCACAGCAGAAGGAATCAGCACCCAGGGGATGGGAATTCTGTTCCCAGCTGTAGCAGTGGGTCCCCAGAAGCCTCCAGGAAGGATGAGGTGCCAATGGAAATACTCTTTTTTCAGTATCTTCTTTTAGTATCTTCATGCTCACTCAGCTCCTCTTTCCCTTTGTGATCCTGTGTAATTATTGCCCAGTGTCTCCCCAATTTCCTTCCTTTAGTTCCTCCTCTCAGGGAGGGAATTCCAGTTCTGCCAAGGACAGGGAGCATCCTTGCCCATAGAAAAAAGGCCAAAAGGTTCAGTGGCCAAAGGGTGAGGCTGATTTCCTAGACTGATTCTGATTCAATTCAGATTTTAACTAATGGCTGTCTCATTTTACAGTGTAAGAATTCTGAAATGCATTTTCTGTTACCACAGGGATGCAGCACCTATGGAACTTGGCTGGGAAATCAGAGCAGCGCTGAATTCTGATGTTTTCTCTGAAAAGAGACATAAGGGATCTGTAACTGTAACCAGATCCAAGATTTCATCCTCAGAGAATCAGAAAGAAGATTGGCTTAGTCTGAACCCCTGAGAATGATAAACTTGCTGAACTATTAAGAGCTCAGCTCCACACAGGAGAAAATAAAGGTCCTGGCTGCAGGATTTACCAGCAGCACTGCCAGGGAGGATGCAGCTTAGAAGCAGGCACAGGTTAAACACAAAAACTGAGATACAAAGCCTTACAGGCAAACTTCAGCTTCCTGGCTGCGTGTTCCAGTGAGCTCCTTCAGGAGCTATTCCCACAAAGAAGCTTTTTGTGCCTCCTGTTGCTGCCACATCCTTCCGTGTCCAACAGCAGCCCTTGTCCCTGAGCACTCAGCTCTTCCCACACCAGTGATTCTCACTCCTGCACCCAGAAAACCTCCCATCCAGGAGAAGGGAGGAGAAAAATGTAAGGAACAGAAAATACAGGGACACTGCAACCTAATGAAAAATTTTCACAAAGTTCATAAAAAATACCTGCTCTGCAACACACCCAGAGAGAATTTGAGAAAGGATAAAATTAAATTGCTCTAAAGAAGCCAAGAAATAGTTTATACCAGCTGGCAATTTGACTGTGTGGCTTTTAAAGTGGGAGAAGACAGGACATGATTAATGAACAGAGTTGGCCATTTTCTCCTGAAAAATGATAGCAAATTATATATATGATATAATAGCTATTTTATCAGATAGAGCTTAAGTTTGATGAGTCAAACACCAGATAGAAAAGAAAAATCAAGCTCCTAGTTAAAAAGAAATTCATCTTGCTGAACTACATTTCGTAGTTCCAAATGCACACAAGCCCTTACAAAAGCAATTAAAAACCATAAAATAATACAAAGTCTGCTCAGTTGACCCTGATATGGATCGTGTGCTCTGCTAGACAGAACTAAGAATGATGGCATGAGAAGTTGAAAAAGAAAGCAGATTGTTTTGAAAGACAAACTGTGCATCTCTTCCACCTCCAGATATCCATTTATCCTATTATGAGCTGGATCCCTGGAGTTGTATTCCACAGATGAAACTTCTAATTATAAATTATAATTAATTAAGTTATATCAAAGTAGCTGAAGTGATGTTTTCCACACTCCGAAATGGGAGGATCACCATTCTATCTCTGCTTGCTTAGGACAACTCCAGTGGAAAGGCAAGATGGAAGAGCCTCCATCAACACTGACTTCTGTCCTTTGCTTCAAGTGAAGTGAATCCCTCCCTGAGCAGTGGTCACACTGCAAAATTAGAGCAGAATTTATCACCTCACAAGTCCAGTGTTACAGCACGTGCCCTGACAACTTCATATCTGTGATGCGACTCCTGCCTGAAGCAGCAACAGGATTCACTCACACTTGCCATCCTTCCCCAGCTATGGCTGCCCAACCACCAGAATTACAAAATACAAACAGAATTCCCATGGCTGCTCTCTGGAGCCACTCCAAGCTCACCTGCTACAACTTTGCAGTGCTCCTCAGGGCCCTGTGGCTTGGTGGGATGGCCGGGTTTTGTGGATCGTCTCCTCCTGATGAAATGTTCCTTCCCACTGAATGAGGTCTCAGATGCATTCACAGGTTGGATCAGCAGCTGCTCTGATCCAAGCTGGATGTAGCCAACCTGTCCACAAAACAGAACAAAAAAAACTCCATCAGTTTGGTACCTAAGCCTTGTCTATCCAGTCCAGTCTGAAACCCAGGTCATTCCACTGCAATTATTTGCAGTGTGAGGAAATGATGTCATGGTTGTGTTCAGCCTGGGTGAGACTAAAAACTTCATTTGCTTCTCTTATTTATTTTTTGTATCACTGAGCACTATTTAGAAACAATGCACTGTACTTGCACAAAGGAAAGGTGGGGATTCCTGTCAACACTTTTGCTTTCCCTTCTTCTGCTCCCTACAGACACAGCCCCAAAAATGTGTGTTTTACAAGATGCCCAGCTCACATGAGGACAAATAAATCCTGTTAACAGAAATCCCTTTAAAATCACCTCTCCAACTGCCAGGATTGCCTTGCTATTGAATGACATTTACTATCTCAGAGCACAGAGGTGACACTGCCTGCACACAGGAGGCCTCTGTGTGTACCAACCTCACAAGGAACACTGAGCAAACTGATGCAAGTTTTTTGGGACCAAATACCTCTTCCTGACTACATTGAGGACCACATAGTCAGTTCTGCTCTCTCCTGCAATTCCATGGGTTGGATTTCTGAGGTGAAGTGAGGAATGGACTGTTGCACTGTCCCAGTTTCAGGATTTTCCACCATCCCTGGAATAAGTGACACTAGGAAGGCAAAGACCCTGCCTAAATAACTCCACAGAGCCCAGGTCAGAGCACTCAAATCCCTGCCTTCCTTGCACCAAGTCCAGACCTTACACCAGGGCTGGCAAGAACACCTTTGGAAGCCAGCTTCTGCCCCAGGAGAGCCCTCCTCTGCTCACAACCCAGAGCTTTTAAGGTTCTTTTATACTTTTTCCACTCCTTTTCTGGCATGAAAAGAAGAGAGTGAAAGCAAAGTTATCACCTTAAAACTTAACAAAGCCTCCAGGTTTAGTAATCAACACCGAGGTTGTAACACTTTGCACAAAGTGAGTATTTACAATGAGGGGCTCTTACTTTTCATTGTACTAATCCAGTGATTATTTATATTGCAATTAAAAGTCTCAAAACACAGCTCTGCCATGTACTTCCCCTTGAGAGAAGTCTTGAGGTCTGATTTAACTTCTGTTAACAACAGAAGGGCTCATCTGGTCTGCCAGGATTGTGCACCTGAGAGGTAAAGGTGCTTCCAGAGAGCTCCAACACCCACCCTATATATAAAAAGAGGGGCCAGATTTTTCTGATCCCCCCCTCCCCACGTCCTGTGCCAGCCAGGCAGCTCTCCAAAGAAATGCTCTGCACGTACATCCAAATGCTGTATGTTCAACAGCTGACTGTACTAATATGATTTATAATATACATTACATACACACTATATATTGTACATTTCCACACCTCCCTGCCAAATTCGGTCCTCACGTACACCCAGGAAATCCCTTTGGCCCAGTATTTCCAGCAAGAGGAATTTCTGCTAGCAGAAATGAGAGCTCTCCTCCCTTGACAGCCACACAAACTGAACAGCATTCAGGGGAAACCAGGGTGTCTCAGAAAGGGTCACTGATTTCCAAAGAGCACTTGGACAAAAATAAAACTGTAAAATTTGGTGTCTCCACTGATCATGGCTGCAAAGCACAGCAGAGACAATCAGTCTCTGAGGAAACAAGAGACACCTCTTTGGGGGCCTTCCAAAAGAGGTCATGCTCTTGGGGCAGGGGAATTGTTTAAGGATAAAATGCCTTGGCACTTCCTACTTACAGAGAAAACCCAACATTATTCCTAGGACCTACAAAATGCTTACCAGTATACAAGACCCACTCTGCCCTGGAGTGTCCAAAGTGCTGCCTTTTCACTTAAATCACAAGCTGGGCTTTGTAAGAACTGCTTCAGAGACAGCAAAGGCTCTGGTGACTTGTTCTTCCAGCCTCCTTTACGATGCTCTCCACTACTTCCCCTCCTTGTTCCAATCCTCCTGCTGGGAGGTAGCCCCAGCCCCCTTTTTTAATATAGGTTTTAATTATTTAGAAGAAGGGTTGTAAATCTGGTGCCATGGTACTAAAAGCCATACCAGAGCTCCTGACAGACTGCCAACCATTTCAGCTGGTGCCAAAAATATGTAAGAAGAAGTCAGTTTCATCACCACCCGACATTATCCCTATTTTCTGGCATCAAGAGTGAAAATAATTTAAACCACTGGAAAAGACTTATGTTTCACATTTGCTGTGGAATTGTGAAACCTATGGAGAGAAAGAGCCATGAGTCTTCACCCTATACGTTGGGAAACATCTCAAGCTCAATCTGACAAGGCAAATAGAGTTTTAAGCAGGAAGGGTTTGCAGGATCAGGCCTGTAAAGTATCCCTAGGGAGTTAAAATTTTCCCCACACTTGCCAGTTGGGTTCTGAAGAGTCCCCAGACCTGTTGACCCAGAGAAGATCTTTTGGACCCTGTAACTTGAACTGTCCAGTCATTATTTTGCTTTTTCCATAAGAAATTAATTTCTCATTTGCACCCCTCAAATCCTCCAGATCCTGCCCTGTGCTAATCCCAGCATGAGAGATCAGACATCAGCCCTGGACAAAGGCTCTGTGCTTTTCTTCTCTTGTCTGTACGAGTTGAGGGACTGCAGAAAGCTTTGGATTTTGAAGGTAAGGAAGTAAAACAGAAGACCACGTAACCCTCGGAGCTACTTTTCCCACATCTCTGGAAATCATTCCAATTAAGTGAAATGCTTTGGATCTGCCAATTCCCATTTGCGTGGGGAGATGCATATCAAAAGCTGGGATACTCCCTCCCATCCTTCTCTCCCTGTGGGAGTCCAGGACCTGCTGCTGTGCCAGATCCTGGGATAGCTGAATTTTGGGAAAAGCAGCTGTTGCCCAACCCCACCATCCTGGAGAATCTGAGACACAGGGACCCAAAAAATTCAGAGGAGTGCAGGAGTTCACCATCATCTGCATTAATTTTACAGTTGGTATGGCCAGACCATGCAGCTGACAGAATCCTGCAGCTCTGCTAACAAGAAAGGCTGGAATGATTTCAGCCTCCAAAGGCAGGCAAACTGACAAGTTGATTAAAACAAACAATAATCCACACTTCCCACTACAGCCCCACTCACCACTGTGCTTAACAGTGGCAAGATCTTTCACATTAAGGATATTTCATATCCTTATTTTAGAAGTCAGCTCAACATTGCTCACCACCAAAACATTCCTATGCTCTTATCCAGGGTTTCACACACACAGTGGTCACTCAAGCAACCTGCTCACTTTGTTCTACTCTTTTACCACCAGTAGTTCACTCCTCTGCTACAAATAATTTTCCAGTGGAGCTTTTTTTGGGCTAAATGACAGCAGGGAAAGGAGGAAGGTCCTCACACTGTGTCACTGAAATGCCAGTGGTAACACAGCCTTTGTATGACCCCATCCTGCCTCCTTGGCTTCACTGCTCTGTCCCTGTGCCCTGGTAGTGCTGGTGGAGCTACAGCAGCTCCAGGGCCTGCTCAGAACAGGGATCCAAATTCTCCGTTTTCTCTGCACATGGTTCTCGACCTTCCCACATGTTAACACTCTCCAACAGTTACACTGTTTTTCCAGCCCTTTTTATTTTCACAACATCTTTGAAGGAGATCTGTGAAATGCTGAATCTTTAACAGATTTTTCTCTTGCTCCTAAGTGTTCATTAGTTACATACATACCAACACGCTGAAAAGAGAACAGATTTAAACATCTGACAAATTCCATCCCCTTCTCAATTTCTCAACTGTTACGCTGTAAATCGTTGTTTAACCATTTCCTCAAAGTTAAAAGGAAGTTAATGTTTAAAGTGAAGAACAAAACAACCCACAAATACAGTTTAATAAACTTCATTTGGGTTTTAGTCCCACCCTCATTAACCATGCTTTGGTTGGTTATTATTTAAAAGTGCAATTCAAGCAAATTGAAAAGAAGAGCTTTAAACTAAGTTTTGTTCCGGAGTACTTTCAGGTTTACACTCAACTCTGAGAGCAGACCATACCCAGGAATATCTGTCCTGGCCTCCAACACTGCTAAACGAGGAAACCCCAACATGTTCTCCCTCTTGTCCACTGTGGAAGAGGAAAGAAAATCCCAGCACAAGGAAATCCAGCAGAGTAATTTTAAGAGGTTTAACTTTTCAGCTCATGGCCCAGCTATGGATGAATGCCAGACAGCTCCTCTCCCAGACAGGAGAGTTCAGCGGAGCTGAAGGTTTCCTCAGGGGAAATTGTATCATCTTATAATCCCCACACGCCTGCTCTGCCCTGCTTCCCACAGCAGCAGAGGCTCCTGAGTCACCTGAAGGGCAGCACCGCCCCTGTGCACACAGAAAACACTACACTGGCCAGGGATGGAGCTCACCGAGCTGCAGCATCAGCTCTGGACCAGGCAGCACCTCCCTCTGCAGTGAAGGAAGGAGGGCAAACTCCTCCAGAGGAGCAATTCACCAACCTAAGGTACCTACAGCACAAGATGAACCATCAGGGAAGTGCCCATCTTTATCACTCACTCAGCCCTGGACAACCAGACTGGCCTAAACCTCCCAGACTTTGGCCTCTTCTGCATCCTTGTTCCTCTTTTCCCATGGACAGAGCATTTACTGTTTTACCAGGAGTCCTTGAAGTTATTGCTCATTCCCTGGAGGCTGCAGTCCAAGATACTCAGTTCTCTTTGCCCTCACTGCCCTTCCAGACAGGATCCAAACCCATACCAGGACATCCTGCAAGGCACACCCACCTGGAAATCAGTGGGACCTCAGAGGAAGAAGTCCAGATAGATGCTCTTATCATCTGTCCTTGTCTACATCTTACACCCTCACAAAGTTTATGGATGGTCCCAAGTGAACAGAACATACCAGAATGAAGACCCACCATCCAGAAATATTTTAACAAGCTGGAAAATTTGTCTACCAGGAGATGAAGGAAGTTTAACAAAGGCAAATGTACACAAAGCTTGGAAGAAAATAAGCCCTTTTGTTGTCTGAGTAGATTGTATGAGACTACAAAATATTTAAGTTTTTCCAACATCCAGTGTGCATCTCTTAAGGTGTAGCTTCAATTAGTCTATTCTACCCCACAAAGAGAAAAGTCACCATTCTCACTCCATGAGCCCTTGTAATGTGCATCATCCATTTCCATGCAAAAAGTTCAAAGGAGAAAAAACTGGGGTACTAAAATGTTAAATGTTATATGAACTAGCCTGAACAGGAGGGAGGCACAAACTCCTCTCTTACTTCAACTGAGAAGGACAAGACACTTTATTTAGAGACAAGACAAAGAGCAACCCTGAACCCAAGATCAATGACTATGGATTTTAAAATGGAAGAGAAATGATTTAGAATCAAACTTCTGCCTCTAAATGCATCCCAGTGATTTTCACCTTTTGGTTCCTGAACAGTTTTCAACAGTTTCCTTTCATTTCTAAGTATAATGTTTATTTTAACATGGACTCATGACCCTCTTAAAACTGTAACTGTTTCCAAAATGTAGGTACAAGAAATGTGAAAAGTCTATACCTGCTGTAAGGGGCTGATGCTGCAGTCCAGCACTTCAGCATGTGACAGTGACTCAACTGTGGCTTTACAGAGCTGGAACTTTCCAAAAAATAAAGTTCCTGTACTGGCTGTTGTCTTCTAGTGATGGTCCCAGGGGCTGCAGAACTGCCTGTGAGTGCCCAGCACCAGGGAAAGCCTGTGCAGCCCTGAGCTGTGGCCAGAATCCCAGGGCTGGCACAGCTGCACTCCCCAGAGGACAGCACTGCCAAGGGGAAGGCAGCAGCACTTTCCAGGAACACTGTGCCTCCACTGTGCTGAATTCCCAGCTTGTCACAAGGAACAGGAGGGCTGGAGCTTCCTCACATGAGGTACTTTAGCTGTACCTAAATGATGAGACCTTAGGTACAGCAGTCCTTACCTCCCTCTGACCTCACACAGCTCTGAGAGCACGGCCACCCTTCCCAAAGCAGCAAACTACAGCAGCCACACACTGGTTAACAGCAGCATCTGTGAGCAGAGCTTAAAAACCAGAGCCCAACCTTCAGATGCCACACTGGGAATCCAATATCATCACCAGGAAGCAATTGCTCAGTCTGGCTGCAGCTCAGTTTTCATGCCACTGTGTCAGGGATTTTGTTTTTACTAGAACTCTACTTGCCCTGATCATTTTATATCACTTTTGGTATGATTTATGGCATAGCTGCGAGTATGATTACAGCAAGGCCTGAGCCAGCTGTAGATCAGGACACAGCATTACTGCCCACTCTTACCTCGTAGCAACCAGCTTTTCTGAAGGAGATATCCTGATCACCCAGCTAGAGTCCAATGAGCATTCCCCTGCTGGAATTTTCAGGAAACCCCCCACTGCAGCACTAGAACTGCTCAGAAGACAAATGCCAGGACAAACAGGCTGCAAGGTTTCCACTACCAAGGTCTTTCCTCTAGCCCAGCAGGTCTGGCCCATGTCCCACCTGTGAAGCTGCTGCTGAGGGCAAAGCCTTATTCCTTCTGCAGCAAACAGGGCTCAAGGAAGCAATGGGAAAATAAAAAAATATATAAACTTTTAAGAAGTGATGGTCTTAGTATTTTAAATTGCTAGACTAGAAGGCAAAAAATATTTCACCTGCTCTCAGTTTAACTCATGACAGGTTAAAGATTTTCTAGAAAATTTGGGGCTAACTTTTGATTCCTCTGGTCCCAGAAAATGTCTTGCCACAAAATTGCACAACTTTCACTTATGGGTATGCTGGTTTAGTGTGGCCACTGCAAAAGGCTCTGTGAACACTGTGAAAACAGCCTAAAATGTGAGATATTTAATGTTTAAAGACAGACTTAAGAAACTGTGGTCCACTTAGCTAGAATAAGAAGGTTCATCTATATGGTGGTATGGATTATTTCAGTGAAACCATTTCAGTAATTAATGAGGTTCATATTAAGTTTATTTTCATCCATCTTAAGTTCAGGCTCATCCTCAAGACACTGGAGTTTTCTGTTCTCTAGTTTTGAGCTCACAAGGGTGTTATAAACCCAACTCACTGAAATGAACCATGCACCTGCTTTTAGCCCTCTCCCATTCCTGCTGATTATCTGAATCAGGATGATTATCTGAATGAGGAGGATGAATAGATTCCTCTAATAGGAAAGGAGTATCCCAACATGCAGAAACATCTCTCTCTCAACACATCTGCCCACACCACTCTCAGCACTTGCAGGACCAGGTGCACAGGCAAAGGCAAGCAGAGCTTTACCAACACTGTCACTAACACACAGGGCTTTGGTCTCCAAGAGGTGACACAAACCAGCAGCTTTGACACTGATCCCAGGTTGATCCAGCTCAGTTATGTCAATTTAGCCATTGCTTAGAACTGCCATGATACAAACAGGTACTGCAATATTGCTGTTCACTTTTGCTGAGTAGTGAGCAAAAACTAACTAGTCTTGTCTCTTTTTCAGCTTTTCTACTGGGAATTTTGCCAAGCTTTTTTTACCCCCTCCTCCATTACCTGATCTCAGGCAGTGAGATTAATTAATTAATACTATGCCTACAACTACATTCCTCTTTTTTTAAAGGTTCCTCCTCTGCTTTCCAGCTTTGGAAGCCCAGCAAGATTAACAAAACACACCTGGTGACAAAAGCGTAGCACTGTTAGTGATTTAAGGCTTGGACTAGAGATATTAGTTTTAAGCCTCCCTCAGTGGAACTCAGCTCAACTTCCAGTGTCACTCAGACCTCAGCATCTCTGTTGGGTTTTTTTAATCCTGAGGCACAGCGCCCTCAGATGGCTCCAGAACGAAGGCTGGAGTCCCGAGGGCAGAGTGTGAACTGCTTCTCACTACGGTTTAAGGATAAATCTCCATTATCAGGTCTGTTCTGACAAGCACACTTCCCAGGACCATCTGCTGGGAATCACTGCCTAATGCCCCACTGACTTCCTGAAGTACTTTCAAGCTATCAGCAATAATTGCAAACTACTCAATGTCTTAAGCATCTCAGCCTTCACCACTGAGAAACTTTCTGTCCCACACAAGATCACCTGCTCCCACTAGGATGCTCAGAGGAGAGCCAGGCCCTGCAGAGCCATCTGAAACTACAGCCTCGGGCAGAGAAACCTCGACACTTGTAGTGGGAGCAGGTTCCCTGACCACAGCTCCCAGTGAACACCGATGGCAGGAGCCTGGGAAGAGGCAGCACAGCTGCCACAGGATCAAACCAGGACGGCACCAAGTGATCCCCTGCCCGTGGCTGGGGGACAGTGACACGAGGTGTTCCCTTCACCGAGACTCCTCTACAGCACCCTCGGGCTCTGCCGCCCACCCACAACGGAAGCGCTGGGCCTGAGGCCCCTCAGGCTTGGCTGAGGCAGCTCCACAGTGGAGAGCCAAGGTGGGCAGAACACCCACCATGGGCCAGCGGCAGTGCTCGGCAGGGCCCGGGAGGTGAGGGGACAGCGAGGGTCCCCTCGCTGAGGGCAGGTGAAGCACAGGCATCCCGCCTCATCGGGCTGTCAGTAGCAGCCCATGAAGGGGAGCGGGGCGGGATGGCGGTGCCAGCCCTGAGGAGGGGAGCGGGGCGGGATGGCGGTGCCAGCCCTGAGGAGGGGAGCGGGGCGGGATGGCGGTGCCAGCCCTGAGGAGGGGAGCGGGGCGGGATGGCGGTGCCAGCCCTGAGGAGGGGAGCGGGGCGGGATGGCGGTGCCAGCCCTGAGGAGGGGAGCGGGGCGGGATGGCGCTGCCAGCCCTGAGGAGGGGAGCGGGATGGGGTGGCAGTACCAGCCCGGCGCAGGTGCTGAGGGAGGCGAAGGAGTCGCTGCGGTTCAGAGCGTGTCCCGAGTAGAAGCAGAGCCGCTCCCGCGGGGGCCGCCGCGCCTCCCCGCGCCGCCGCTCCACCGCGAAGCCCCGGGCCAGGAAGCGCAGGTCGCGGCGGAGGTGCAGGTACAGCTCGGCGCCGGCGGCGGGCAGGCGGAGCAGGACAGCCTCCTCCTCCTCCTCCTGCTCCGCCGCTGCCCGCCGGCGCCGGGGGCCGGCGCGATCCCCTCCGGGCGGCAGCAGGTGGATCTTCTCCAGCGGCACTCGCTCCGGAATCACCACTTCCAGCTCCGCTCCGCCAGCTGCAGGCGAGAAGGAGAGAGGCTCAGGCGCTCGCACCCCGGAGCCGCGGCCCGACGGGGCGGCCGAGGGCTGCGGCACCCCCCGCTCCCCGGGACAGCCCTGCGCTCGGGTTTCAGCGCAGACAGCCCCACGCTGGAAACTGAACGGGCTGCGCGGACAATGGAGCCAGCGGAGCAGGACGATTTATTTCTCTCTATATACACATATATTAGAGACAGAAACGTGCAGGGAAGAGAGGAATAGAGCAAACACTAAAGCTACTTGTATCATTAAAAAAAATATATATAGCTCAGACACAAGCATCGCATTTCACCAACCCCAATAAAATCTGCAGGGAGAAGGGGAAAAGCAGAGCGAGCCGCAGCAGCAGCCAAGGACAGTCAGCAGCTTTCCACATGGAACGCTACAGCAGCAGCGGGAGGACAGGAAAAGAAAATACAAAAGCCTGGAGCAATTCGTCCCGCGGGCTGGGACCGCGGCCACACAGGGGATGCGGTGCGTGCCCTGCGCTCCGCGCCCGCACGCTGCTGCCCAGAGCCGGACCCTGTCAGCGCTGCCGGGGAAAGGGAGCCGGGGCTGCAGGGAGCGCTACCTGTGCCGGCGTCCAGTCCGCAGAGCAGCAGGCAGGGCACGACGAGGGGCAGGAGGCAGCCGTCAAACATGGTAGTGCGGCGGCGGGGCGAGCGCGCAGCACGGCGACGGGAGCGCGGCCCGAGTGCGCCCTGCCCGCGCTCGGCACCGGGGATCGCCGCGGCGCGCGCCCGGCCACGCCCCCCGCCGCTGCTCCGCGCGCCCATTGGCGGCGGCTGCCGCCGGGACACGCCCCCCGCTTCCCCATTGGCTGCGCGCCGGCTGCGCCGCGCGGGGGGAACGCACGTGGGCGCGGGCGGCCGACAGGGGGCGCCCTCTCCTGCCCCGGCCCGGCCTCTGAGGGACCGGCGGGGCGCTCCGGGAGCCGGTGTCGGTTCGGGACCCGCGGGGCCACCGGGGACATCCCGGCCGGGTCAGGGGGTCTGACGGACGGCATCCTGCCGCTGGGCAGCCCCGTAGAGTTTCCTCATCACTAATTGAATTTAGACACTGCTACAGCAGCTCGCTTGTGAAAGTCACCCATTCCTTTCCCAGCACCATCCGCAAGACCGGTGCCGGGGCTTGGAAGACCAGGAAAAAGAATGAGGTTGGCGATATCATAGAATGGGTTAGGTTGGAAGGCACCACAGAGGGACATCTAGTCAATCCTCCCTGCTCAAGCAGGGTCATCCCAGACCACAGTATATGGACACACACAGATTTTGGGCAACGATCCCACATACTCCTGAAGCACTCATTACATCGATGAAAATACGAAACAAGTGCATAAAGCTCAAGAAATATAAAAATTTATTTTCGCTAGCAATTCCCATTTTCACTGAGGTCCTGCAGCCACTGCAGTTCTTCCCACCTGGATGGGCCACATCCTGCATGCCCTCAGCTGTGCAGGCATCAGGAGAACTCGGTTTGGACAGGGGCTATTGAAAGCAGGAGGGTGATTTTCAAGAGCAGAAAGGTTTCCGCTGTGTTTGGTGGGCTTTGGATGGGATCCTGTGCTCCTGGCATGGCTGAGTCATGGAAAGCAGTCAAGACCCAACCTGTTAGCAGCTTTAAATTGTGGTGGCCCAGCAGAGCAGTGTCCTAGAGTTTAAACTTCTACAAAAATCTGCAGTTTTGTTACTGAAATTGTAGAGGAATTCAAAGGAAGACCCATAAAAGAGTGTGAATGACTCTGGCAGATCTCCCTGCAGCACTTCCACAAGACTTGTCCAGAGCCATACTGACAGCGGGAATGGCTCTGAGTTGCAAACAAGCAGAATTAGGTATGGATGCACACCCCAGGGAGGGCAGGCATTGGCAGAGTGCTGAGAAAAGGGCTGTTTGGAGCTGGGAAAAGGACTGGTGAGAGACAAGAGCATGTTAACACCATTCTCTTCCTTCCAGGCATTGAACAGGCAGCAAGAGCCACGTTTCCTTAGCGAGCTGCTCCTGTACAAGGAGAGAGGCTGTTTGAGAGCCAGAATCTTGGAGCTGCCTCCAGCTCTTCACACTGCTGGCTGTGCTTCTCCCAGGCATCAAGGGACACCCCATGGCACACTGTGGGCTGGTGCAGCACCTCAGAAAGACTTGCCCTGCAAGGACTTCTGCAGCACCTTATGGGCACAAGAGCGTGTTCCACCTCCTGCTGTGGCCTCAGGAAAGCCTCTTGTCCCTCCAGTGGGGTATCACTTGGAGGACATTCCCTGTGGTCAGCTGCAAGAGCTAAACTGAGGACCTGCAAGCAGCTCCCAGCAGGCAAAATCAGAGTAAGCCAAGACCCGTGGCTCACACTCTTCATTAAAATGAGATCAGGTGAGATTTAATAGCTCTGTGTTTCCCGCTCTTTCAAGGCTCACTCTGCTCCTAATAAGAATTTACCAAAGTAATGGGACTGGCCCAGACCCATTCAAGTTAGACAAAATCTCAGTTTGGGGCTGCCTTGCTCTGTTTCAACAGTGTAACATAACACAGAAAACAAAACCTCAGAGCCTGAATTTCCCTCCTGACCCGTTGTGAACCAACAATTTCAGTTCCTCCCTCCAAGGGCAGGGCCCCGGCTGGCACAGAATGGGGCAGAGCTCCCCCACAGCTCCTCCACCCGTGGCAATCCTCTGCTCCTGAGAACCACGAGGCAATTTGATTTGTGAGCTGCCAAACCTGGCCTGAGCCCTCAACAGCCACGTTTAAACCCAGACCACCAGCTGACTTCATTTGCTAAGGGACTGGAGCTGGTGCCTCGAAAGGGTTTGACGAGGGGGCTTAGATTTGTTTAACTTTCTAGTAGATCCTTTCTCCCACCTTCCAAAGTCCTCTGCCAGAAAAATAATAACAATACAGAGAAAGAATAAATTTAATAGTATGGGGGAAGAGAGGCACTAATAAAGAGAAGTCTGTAACTTACTGCATGGAAGGACTTGCTCAGTGGCTGGGTTGGCTGGCACAGACTACACTGGGGTATGGGTAATCCCAGTGGAGCATCCCAGATTTACAGAGCATTTGGACAGGAGCCCAAGAAGCTGGAAACCCCAGGACAGGGACAACATCCCAGGCAGGCCCCGGTGTTGCAAAGGGCTGGAGCCAGGAGCGAGGGACAAGCCCCACAGTGGTACCCACACAACAAAAGAGGAATCTGTCTTAGGAGCAGCACTGGTGGTTTTCTTGGATGCAAATCCCAAAGTTCCAGCGAGACACAGACTCTATTAATTGAACACCACGGGCTTTTCAGAAATGCCTTTAAATTGTTACTGATAAGGATAAGGTGTGTGTGGCAGGAGGGGGCTGTGGTCCTGCTGTGGTGGCTGCGCTGTTCCCCTGCTACCAGCCCGTGTGGGGAGGGAAAGGGGGGGTGCTTCATCTCACCATCACAGAGGTGGATTTGGCCCTGCAGTTCCTAGGAAACAAGCCCTTTCCCTCTCTGAAACTGCTGTTGGGGTAGGTTTTTTTTCAATTTTAAATGTGCATTGAGGAAGCCAAGTTTCATGGCCATTATTGCAGAGTTAATAACCCTTTGGAGACTGCAGACATGTGTTATATCCATCTTCCCAAGCAGTCACTTGGCTCACCGCCTGGAAAATGCCAGCATGGGAAGGGTTAACTTGGCCACTGCTCAGCCTTCTCCCTTCTCTCCAGCCACCCTTCTCCAAACCCTTCCTGTCCTGGTCCTCTCCCCGACCTCACAGGTGCTGCTCTCCTGCCGGGACACTCGGATGCTTTTCCTGCTCTCCCCGCAGCTCCTCCCCTCTCTGCAGCCTTTGGGAATCGGGAATTTCCTCCCCTCCGGGGGCTGCAGAGCTTGGCCGGGCTGGTTGGGCACGGTCCTGGCAGGTGCTGCTGTTACCTGTGCAAATGACCCCACAAAGAAGCCAGAGACACTTTAGTGACAAGTAGGGACCAACAAAAACTCTTCTGTAACTTCAAACCATCAACCAAATAAATACAAGTAGTTTCAGAGGTGCCAACAGTGGTTTTCTTACAGACTGCCTTTACACATGGAGCCAGAAGTTCAATTAAAGCTTTTCTCTGGGTGGAGGGTGTTTCAGGTTGTGCTGCTTCATGCTGGATTCAGTTCTTACAGGTGGTCTCGATCTTTAAGGTCTTTTTCAGCCTAAACAATTCTAAGTGGAATCACCAGCATCTAGCACTGTTCATGCAGCCCTCAGCAGAGGCACTTAGGAGATTTCTCCTTACAGCAGCCTGAATTCTCCCAGGCCTGCAAGAGAAAAACTCTCTCTGGGACACCTCTCTCAAGTCTGGCTCAAAATGGACAGTCTGTTCATGAGCTCCTGGGAACAGAAGAGCAGAAAGGAAAATGACAGTGACCCTGGAGGTGTCCAGGGACAGAGCTGAGCCACCAGCACCTGTGTCCTGAGGGGAGCAGGCAGCCTGGACCAGTTCAGCTAAGACCATGGCAGGAGAGCTGTCCTTGTCTTTCTCCAGCAGGGAACCTTATCCACAGGCTCACAAAGGGTCCTTTTTGTCACAGGGAGTTTGCTGTGGCTGAGCTGTGTCTGTCTCACAGTGAGTGCATCACATGGAGTTTCCTTCAAGATCCTCCCTACAAACACTTACCTATCTCCAGGGGGCTCCCAGCTTCACCTGGCTGCAATGGGAAAAACACCCTGTTTCCATGGAATACTGAGAAATGAGAAAAAAAATATTCCTGTGGGATAGGGGCTGAGGAATGGACTCCTGAAATTCCAGGTTGCTTCACATCTGGCTCCATTTCCACCCTGGTGCCACTGCTGTCTGGGCAAAACCTCCCAGGGTAACTTTGGTGCAGATTTGGAGGGATCAGTTTGCAACTGTGTCAGGACCAGAAGATAACTGCACACAGGCTACAGTGAGTGAGAAAAGTCAGGAATATAAAAGAACATACTCCCAGCTGAGCAACACAAAGGCAGGGTGCTGGGAGAATCCACTCCCTCAGGGCAGGCAGCACTTTGTGTAGAGAAATCAGAAATGGAAGTGCACCACCACCTCCAGGCAGGCCATGCCGGGATTTTCAGCCACAGACAGGACTAGCCCAGGTCAGTTTGGGATCGGGAGGCTGTGCACAGATAGCCATCAGCCAGGCCAGAATGGTCAGCCACGCGTCACTCCCCAGGCATGCGGGGACAAACGGACAAAGCAAAGAGCTGCTGTTGTTTGACCCCAAAGTTCAGCCAGGCTTTTTATGAAGTCCAGCGCTGCCACCTCTGATGATGTTATCAGGAACCTGGGAATAGCTGGCACTTTTTTTTTGTTATGATTTATGGTTTGTTTGGGTTTTCCCTCTCTGGACCTTGGCTCCTGCAATCATGAGATTGATTTCTCATTTAACTTCATGTTTGACCCCCTGTCAGGCTGGGAAAGTGAGCTAGGAGAAGCCTAGAAGTTTTTTCCCAGGAGCAAATTAAGAAGTTCCCAACCACGGGATTGTTTAAGATAATCTTGTCTTGAAAATGATGCTATTGATTGTTTGTGTGTGTGTGTGTGTGAGGCAGAAGTTCTGAATGCTTGGGGCTGACAAATGGCAAAGCCCTTCATGGAGGTGCCATCTCCCTGGCACTGGCAATATCCCACATCTGATGCTCCCCATCTCCTCTCTGTCGTCTCTCTTTGTATCCAACACCTGCCTTGGGTGAGGATCATCCTCCCAAACCGAATATTTCATATAAGGCTCCTCCTTCTCTGCATATTCCTTGCAGCAGGACACAAGGAGCCAGGGAGGGAGATTTGTAAGCCAAGAAGGTGGTGCATGGCTTGGAAGAGGTGATGCCAAAGGGATGCACAAGGCATTTCATCCATCTGCATGGATGGCTACTAGAGCCTGGACTGGGTGGTTCAATCCAATTGCACAGACCTAAAGTGGCTCCTCTCCACTATGAAAGTACTAATAAGGGAAACTGCTGACTTAAAACACTCTTAACAATGTTCTCCTATTTCTTTAATACTTCTCCCTTGGGCATTCTCCCTTCACAGCATCCTAACCAATTACACTTGCAAAACAAACAGAAAACTCAATGTTCGAGGAGCAGGGATTGCAGGGTGAGGGGCCCATCACATGCTGCACTGTTCCAAGGTGGGTCATGCCACAGGAGCAGCTCTCCTGCAGCCAGCAAGGCCCTTTCCCATCCCTGGAGAGGGGGTTCCCCAGCCAGGCATTGAGTGGGGGGACAAGCCTAGGTGAGAAGGGCTGTCCTCCAGGCACAGGCACTGCTGGATGGTGGCACAGAGCTGGGGCCAAGCCCCTCTGGCCCCCAGCCAGGGTCTGTAAAACACCCTTTTTCTCCAGTGGAAGTGAAACAGCCCCAAGCCCATGTGCTCAGGTGATCATGGCTCCGGACTTTCGCTGTCTAACCCTTCTTTTGTGTCATATTCAAGCTGCTCCCAAGCTGCCTTCAAAGCTTCATCAAACCATTTTAACTTTTACAGAAATTCAACAATCAAAAACCACCTTTTCTCCATGTGTAGTGATAGGACTAACACCATTCAGAGCTAGTTTCCCCACAGGACCAATCCTTTACTCAAGTTTATGCTGATTTTCCTGGTTGCTCCCATTCTGGATGCAGAGCTGTGCAGAAGCACTACCATAATGCCACTGACAGAAGCTGTGCAGAGTTTGCAGCACAAAATCTCTGACTGCTTTTAAAAATTCACAACACAGTTTTGTCAGCCTTCCATTTGTCCTCTTCCTTCTCTTGGGGCTACTCTGCAGTTCCCCCCTTCTGGGAAAAAAGCTTCAATCTGCAGGAAGAGGTGAGTCAAATCCAGCTGTCTCCTGGCTCTGAGCGAGAATCCCAGGGAAGAGCTGGGGTCAGCTGGGAACCACAGAGCTTGTCACCCACAGCATCCAAACACCTCCTGTCCATCCACAGCCATGGAGAGAGCTCACAGAAAGTTTTCATCCTGCTGTCAAAGCAAAGCAGATCCCAGCTGTCCTAGCTGAGCACAGCCTGACCATGAGGGTTGTGCCAAATGGGATTAAAGCAGTTTGTTTGGACCAATGGGTCCCTTTTTCCTGCTGACACTCATGAGGAGTGTGCACCTCATGCTTGTGGTGGAGAGCCTGTCTCCTGAGGTGGAACGGCACCATTGGAATGGCAGTGTAACCCTCATGATTCTGAGAGATTTATCATCCTTATTTACCTTACAGACATTAAGGATCTAGATGAAAACAGGACTTCATTTACCATCAGTCACAAACCCTGTGGCTTTAAAAATATTTAGGTTAAAGAGACAATATGAGAAATTACAGGCAGTAAAGTAGTGTCAGAGCAGATTTAACATCTGTGGTAGTTTGGCAATCTAAACTACTACACATTCTTTCTTCTCCAGCCCTACCCCAGATACACCAGGTAAAGCCCTGGTACCAGGAGTAAGACAATGCTGCATCTACAAGGAAAGGGCCAGTGGTGACACCCAGGCAGATGCCAGCCCTTGGGACACCAGCACACTGGGCCCCTGGACTGGCACCAAACACTCAATCTCAGTAAAATTTAAGTGTTTTTTTACCCTACACCTGTTCCACAGTCAGCGACCGATCAAGTGGAAATACCAGCTGCATGAATTTTGCACCGCAATACTGAATCTGTTTTCAGGGGCACGAAGATGGACAGCAGCGCTCCACGGAGCCGTGTCCCGACGGGAGCCGTGTCCTGCTATTGCCACCTCGTGGGGCCTCGCAGCAATGACCAGGTCACCAGCGGGGTGGTGGCACCGGAGGGGCCCGGGGCGTTCTCATCGCAGCAGCTCCAGCAGCGCTGGGCTCTCCAAAGGCAGCTGCAGCCAGAACCAGAGGGAAGCAATTCCTCACTTCTCGAAATGCTGTGCATGCCCTGCACAATAGTCAGGGTTATAGACCAGTCCTACCCTTAGGCCAAAGGGGACATTGCTACAGAGTCCTGTTCTCTCCTCAAGTGCCATCCTTGCAGGACCTAAAGGGATAAAAGAAGCTGCGAACACACAACCACTACGTGACCTCGCTGCCCTTGCAATGGGAAAATGTATGAGACATTCTTTGGTTGCTGAATAATTCCTCCTTTAAATCAGCAAAGGAACTAGGTAGGATTTGCACAGCCTGATAAGATTTAGCACAAGCTGATAAGATTTAGCTCCTGCTTCCCACAGATTCTTATTAAATCCTAGGACTTGTCCTGTTCTGTTAAGAGCCCATTACAACTGAGACTTACCCATAGGTGCAGTAGGAAGACCTTTTAGCAGCTTTCTCCTGCTCTTTGTTGTAGAAAGCAAACACACAAATCTTCCAGGAGCTCTTCTAGGACTCCTGGGATTTCCAGTCAGCCAGGAAAAGCACAAAACCAGCTCTGAGGTCCAAGGGGGAGTCAGGCTCGCCCAGCAACTGGAGGTGAAGTGTGGGATCGTTGCCACAGCTGCAGGTCTGCTGGGCTTTACTCGTGGCTGCTCTGGCCCAGTCCTAACCCAGTCCCTCCTTGTCCCCTCACTCACATACTGGGAACTTCGTAAAGGAGCTTTTTCCAGATCCTCCTGCTTCACTCCTGCTCTGGGAGCTCTTTGGCTGGGCTCAGTCTGAAGCCGCTGGTGCTCGGGGAAAAGGAGCTGTCCTGGCTGCAAAGTTCATCTCCAAGTCCAGGCAACGCTGGCTGCTGCTGCTCGGAATGCTGATCCCCAGGATACAGAGCTACTGTCTTTTTCTTCCTCCTTCTCTTGGGACTTGTTCCTCCTAATATTGTTACTGTTCTGCTTTGTGATTCTTGGTGATGTCAGGTCTGTGTTTATGCTGTTGCTGTGTTGTCCCAGCCATTTTTGCTCCCATTTTTCCCTCTGCTCCATTCTCTCCCCTGGCTCAGCAGCCCTCTCCTGCTGCACCCACGGGCTGAGTCCGTCCTGACGACCACGGCTCCTATTTCACCTCTTCCTGGTAAATTTTGCCTTGGATTGTGGGCTTTAGCATCAGCGGCCCAGGCATTGCTCAGATCCTGAGCAGACAGGGGACACAAAGCAGGGTGCTCACTGGAAGTGAGGATTCTGCCTTGAAAAGGGGAGGACTGATTTCCCAGGAAAATCAGTCAGGGAAATTTCCCAGGAAAATCAGAAGGTGTTTCGAAGGATACAAGCCCAGCTTGGGAAGAGACAGAGCTGTGCTCAGGTGAGTGTCTTGCAAACAGAAATACTCCTTTTCCAGGAAGGATTTTGCTCTGGGCTGTAGGAAGAGGAAACCCTGGAGCTGTGCCCTGCTGAGGGCTGGAGAATGCAGTGCCATGCTGTCCTTGTCCTGTTCACATGAGATCTGGGTCTAATTCTCACCAGTATCATAGGAAAAACTCCTGTGAATTTCAGTGGAAATTTAATCACTTATTTCCCTGCTCAACTTCTTTTAGACCAACTTCTTTTGTGTTAGGAAAAACATGGACTTTTCACCACCTGAAACAACTGCCTGGGACCTGTTTCTTCCCACCTGGCTCAAAACAGAGCTCTATGGCTACAAGGCCATGCTTCTTGCACTTCAAAGTCACTGTGGAGAGGGTTTATACTTGTTATTCCACTTAATGTTTCTGACTTTGAAATGATTATGGGGTCTCCTCTGAATGCTTTATGGGGTAACAAAACTCAGAAGAATAGGGCTGACTCCAGCTGAGTAAATAGAAGCTATTTTCATAAATCTTCAGACTATTGGAACATCAACAACATTATCCTGTGTGGGTTGTTATGGCCTTGTTTTTGCAGATTCGTGTGTTAAAGCTCAGGTTTGTGCTTTCAGCCTTGTCTTCTATTAAGGTAGAAACTTCAGGTACCCCAGAGAGGTTCTCCAGCCTAATAACCTCTCAGAGCCCCGCTTGTAGGGGCTCTCTGTAGCCAGCCTGGGTGAAGATCACAGTGCTTTGATCACCTTTTCCTTGGAGGGAGCCATCCATCAAACTGCCAGGGAACCAGGAACAATAATTTCCAGTGATTTTGAGTGAAATCAGCTCCAGGTACATTCGTGGCTCATGTGCTGCTCCACATCAGAGGTTCCCAGCTCCGGGGCAGCTGACAGCCCTGGACCTGCTCTGGAGCTCTCACACCTGGGCTGCATCCGTGTGCTCAGCATGGACTGTCATTCCTGCTGATCTGCTGCTCTTCAAACCCACAGCTGGGGGAAGTGCCTATGGAGATGGTGTTTTTCTTCCAAATTCAGCAACTTTTTTTTTTTTTATTCTTCACAGTTTGCAAGTTGTTTGTAGCCAAAACTCACACAGCCCTGCTCGGTTTGTTTTCCATCTACTTTATTCTTACTCGTAAGCTTAAAAAAAAGAATTCAGCTAATAAAACCAAAGTGTTCTGCTACAGTTCATTATTTGGGCTGAAACACCTTCCCTTCTGTTTGATTGCCCATGGGAAGAGATGGTAAATCAGAACTTCTGCAATCTTCCCAACCAGGGAGGCAGAAATGGAAAGAAGAAATATGGAGCAGTTTTTCAGTTGATACAAATGAGCACAGCTCCCTTGTTTTCTGTAGAGGTTTCCTGCTTTTGCCAGCTGAAGATCCACAGCTAAGCTGTCTCACAGGCGCTTGTGATGAGCCACTGAATCCCACAACACCTGCTGGGCAGTAGCACCTCAGTCCTAACACACAAAACTTCCTTAGCAACTCTAATGTGCACCTCAAAACCCAGCTGGGTAGAGATACAAAACAGGTGTAACATTCCTGGTGCACTCAGGAGCATTCACAAATACTTTTATCAAAGCATAAAGCTTGAATAATACGAAGGATGGGTGATGCCCCCATTAATTTTGCTTCCTCTCCGTTTGTTAATTGTTCAGAAAAACATAAGTTCAGTTACAGACAGTGCTGTTAGCTCTTGTGAAGGTTGTGGATGATCCAGCTTTTTCCAGGCAACAGAAAAACTTGGAAGACTAAGGAGTTATTTCCTGAAATAATGATGCTCCCATTGAAAAGCTTGGAGGGAATGGAAAGCAGAGAGGAGGACACTGCAAGGCAGAGGAAACAAGGAAATCATTACTTAGACACCTGTTTTTAAAAAATATTTATTTGTAGTGCATATTTCAACTGACCAAAGTCAGTGGCATAAAGAACAAAAAAAAAGATAATTATACCAAATAACATGAATTGACAAAATGAGTTTTGTGGAGTGAAGGAGATCTGTGAACCCCGTCCAGAGCAGGCTGGTAAATCTGACACAAGTACAGAGGAAGCAGAGTTCACACAGACAGGAATACCTGAACTAAATCCAGAGAAATCAAACAAAACAGAAGTTTCCCCTGAGTCTTATGGACTAAGATTTGATTTTCAGTCTATAGCTCTATCAGAAATATTTTGGCATGGTCAAAGCAACACAGCAAAGCCAGATGCAGTGTCTATTCATTGAACTAGGACACACTTTGTGAAATGGTAAAAAGAAAATGTCAGAGTCTGTCTGTGCTCCCATACACACCTACAGTTGTTCTGCACCTGCACTTTGAGACTCTGCACAAGAAGATTATAAAAATGTTGAATCTTCATTGCATTGCATTGAATAGACTGAAAATCTTGAAGCACCGTGACATAAATTCCTTTAGCAGAAATTGTGCCCCATTGACCTCAGCTTCTTGTTTCTGAGTTTCAATCAGTAAAAAAGGGGAAATTAAATGCACATAACTCCAGGAATGACCAATCTGATGTTAACAGGGGACACTGTGACAGCCCATTCCCACTTCTTTCTGTGCTGTGGGTATTTATTACCAGGACCTAGTAGTTTACATTCAGAAACTTTAGGTCTGATCACCTCAGTCGCCTGTGGCAGTAATCCCTGGGAAGGGCCCTCCATGGCCTGTCTGCCTTCCACCCCCCTCCCACTGCAATGTTATTTCCTTGCCCAGACTCAATCTTCACCTTCAGGATGTTATTTTCTTCCATATTCTTCTGTACTCACCCAGAATTTGCCTCAAAGTTTTATATCTGAGTGTATTTATCCACCTTTTGTTCTTCCCTTAAGATCTCAGTTTCACATCTACTTAGAACAAAAGTTCTTGCAATTAGGTTGGATAACTGCAATCCAAAATTTTTCCTAGGCAAGGCTCCAATAGAATTAATTGGCTTCAGTGGGAGATTTGTCCTGAGTAGGAAAGGCAAGTTTTGGCCTCAAGGAGACTATAAATTCCAGTTTAAAAATCAGTAGTTGTTCAGAGGCTCATTCCTGTGACGACAACATTCTTTGTTTCCTTTACTAAATTCCTTTCCTAGTCATAGGAAGAAAGCTTCTGGCACCAAAATCATATGATAATACCCTGGCCACCTCCCAAAACCCCGTTACATCTTGAAGAAAGCACTGCTGTCTCTCCCAAGGGAGTGCAAATCCTCCAAGACGCCGGATTTCCACGTTTTGTTAGGAAAGTGTTTTTCATGCAGGCAATAAAAGAGCCCCGATAAGAACTGTGCCTCTGCCAAACTCTCCAGTTGCTTTACATGTTGCCATCAGTGCTTACACTCCCCATACTCTCCCCCTGCAGTATTTAAGGTGTTCTCATCTGTGCAGGAGGGGCATTGGTGGCCAAAGGCTGCTGAGAGGGTTCTGCCCACTCAGCTCAAGTGGCACCAAGGAACTACAAGCACCAGGACAGGGGTCTTTTTCCACCACCACACGTCTCCCTTCCTTCTCAGAAGCTGTAGGCCATGCTTCTTCCCCAGTTTAATTCCCTTTGTGGTAAAACATACACATTTAGGTCCAAAATGGTCCAAAAAACAAGTAAAAAATTATTAAAGTAAAATTAATAAAAGCCTCTGTAACAAAGCTGTCCTACAGCTTCTTGTAACTGCATGAAGCCCACTTGTTTCTTAATATCTGAGATCCCAAACATTTCCCATTCTTTCAATGCTTCAGTCACTGAATTACATCCCCTTTGCCAAGGAAATCTTGGGAAAACAAGTCAGTCCTGCAACGCTTCCCGTAGGTCACCAATTCCTGCTGGAGCAGCCGGAGGGGAACGGAGCCGTTCTGAGCCGAACGCTCTGCACTGAGGCTGCTCTAGGAGTGGTCCCCTGGCCTCTGTCAGGCTACTGGATTTAGGTCCCCAGATGATCTCAGCTACTGTAGAAGCACATGCAGAGCCTCTCGCCTCCCAGACTTATGACACAAATCCTTTATGACCCTGTGAGCTAATGCAGAGGGAAATGGGACTGGCACCGCCCTGTTTACAAGGCCTGGGCTCTCCATGGAGAGCCCTGGGACTGAAAATGCTGCTGCAGCCCCACTTGTGTTAGAACAGAAGTGCAAATTTAGGATAGAGGCACTTCGGGTAAGAGGAGCTGTTGCTCACTGGTTACAGCAATAAACAACAGCATGTGGCTGAAGTCACATACATCCAAGTTTGGGTCTAGCTGATGTGATTCCCCATTTCATAAAAGAGCAGAGATGGAAATACAGATCCTGGTATCAAATGAAGCCACAGCAGTGACAGTGTGACATCCTGTGTCAGTCCTGTGCTCCCCAGTGCCCGACTACCTGCACTGAACACTCCAGAACCACAAAGCAGAACTTGGTGGCTTTGCTCCAGAGAAGGCAGTATCCAAAGCTGTGAGATAAGGTCGTGAGAAGGGAGTGGACAAGATCTGATTTTAACTTTCTGGTCTGAAGATGAGCAAGGAGCAGAGGGTGTTTGGCACTTTTGAAGACAGATAAGTGCACAAGAACCTGTGAAAAGACTCAATTTCCATTTCCCCTCTTCTCTCCTCTCTGCACCTTCTGTTCTAACACTGGGCCAAAATGACTGAAAGACATTTGAGAAGCCTGGAGCTCAATGGAGAATTGGGGCTGAGTTTTGCTGTTTTAACAGTGACTTCCTTGACACAATATTTCAGCTATCACTTCAGAGAAAGACTATATTTCTTCACTGAAGCTAACCTTTCACAGACAAGTAATTTGAATTCCTCCATGTTTGCTTCCCCTGGCCTCCAGGAAATGAAATATAACTCAGAAAAATACCCATTTTGATGAGGGTTTAAACTGAAAAGCAAAGATAAAATGCCAGTCGCTGTACAGCACTGTCAAATTTTTCCCACATTGAGTAATTCTGGTTCCTAATGGAGTTCACACTACCTACCTACCACGAAACATCTGTGATTTAAATTGTTTGATGAAATATATCTTATATCAGATTGAAAAACAACATTAGACTCAACGGGACACTAAATTACTTGACTCTCTTGAGCTTTGCCCTTGTGGAGCACTGTCAGTCAGCAAGTCCAAACATCTTTCCACACACTCTGCAATGATTCCAAAAGTGGGTCATTAACACATTTTGTCATGTTATGCAATTTCTCCCTCCCCTCTGAACTGGGCTTTTTTCCAGGTCCAGTAGCCAACAATAAATCAATCACAGTCTCTCACAAGCCTTTTGACTTAAATCCTGTTCTGTAGGTTGGGCTAAAACCAGAGCAGGAATCACTGCAGGAGGTGGGGCAGGACAGAGCTAGTGGTGACTGCTGCTTAGGAGGTGTTTGCTTGACCCACTGCTGTTCTTGTTGCCGCTCTTTGTGGACTCCTCTTCAGTGTCTGTAACAGAATCTTCCTCCTCTTCATCACTCCGATCGTCTTTCAAGTCCTAGGGAGAAGAAAGCACTGTGAACAAATTCTACTGCCCCCCAGAAACACACCCTGCCCCCAAAAGGAGGCTGACATCCAAGGGGAGATCAATTGTTAACACTTCAGTTTTGAAGGAACCAAATGTTCTTTAGACAAAACTGCTTCCATGACCTCGGCCCAGCCACTTGACCTCTTCTTGTTCATTTCTGGTTTTCCCTGTAAAGTGTGACTATTATTCCCTGGGTACTGTGGGATTAACAGCTGTGAAGTGCAGCGAAGATGAAAAGAATATTGTTTAAAAGCTAAATATGATGAATACACTCACCCAAACACAGGAGCTGAGAGGCTGCCTACTTCTGACAGGTGTAAGCTAAACAGTGATGAGTTGTGCCAGCATCTCCTGGCACCAACTTTGCTCTAAGACACTTGCTGACCCTAAAATGCTCTTTTCCTGCTCAGTGTTGTACACAGCATGTCAACACTGGCACAGGGGAGGCTGTGTCTGTCCAGCTGTTGTGCATCTTGGGTTTATCACCCTGCTAAGGGAACTGCCCGGGAGGAGAACGGCTGCTCTGTGAGCAGGGACAGAAGGGGTGAGTGAGGCAGGCTGCCCTCAGGAAAATCCCTCCCCAGCTCCATAGGGACAGCTCCTAGCATTTGGCAATCATGCTTCATCCCAGTCAAAAATGGGAACAGTGAATGTTTCCACCACACAGAGAAGTCATCACATCTCCCTGTGTTTCAGGGAGAGGTGAGACCACGCTGTGCTGTTTGTTACGGCACATAAAATACACCATTAGTCTCCTATTTCTCAACTCCTGCCACAACCCAAGGCCCTACAATGCGTTCAGAAGTTTGTTTCAAACAATCAAGGCTTCAGCATTAAACCCAAACACCCCTGTTTTCCCTTCAGTGGAACAAGTTCACAAGAGCTCACCTACCTGGAAGACTTTCCACACCAGTAAGTAACCTGCTCCACAGACTCAGGGCAGGATGCTCTAGTTAGAGATGTACATCCAGAAAACACTTCCTTCTTCCTGATTCCTGAGAACAGGCACCACTTTTTGTGTCTTTTTGTCCTGCAGGATGCTGGGGCTTCTCATGGCAGAGCTCTGCCTCCTGAGCCATGTGCTGGAGCTCAGCACAGACCATCCCCTGCCTGCACAGCCACACTTGGACCACTCCATCATGGATAAATCTGCCCTTGTTTCATCCATCTGGACCTCAGCTACACAGGCAGAGGCTGCTCGTTCTCCCTGTGATGTGCCAAGGTCAGAGCAGTGACACAGGGAGGAGAAACCAGGGTTGTTCCTACCCCTCCTGTATCTCCTCTTGGAATGAACTAACAATTCCACTTCCTTAGCGTGCTGCTCTGAGGTCTTTCTTAAGCACCAAATTCATACAGAGAAAATAAATAACAGCCCAGTAATAACTCATCCAATTGCAATCTCATATCCCTTTATATATTACACTCCTAGTAAAAGGCATAGGGCTAGAAAGCAAATTAAAGCCTGAACTCTGCCTCATCACAAACTATAAACTTCCTGGAGATTTTCTTTTGCTTTTTCCCTAACAACTTACAAAGGGTATCAAAACAAACAAATCTTACTGTAAATACTGTAAAATAAACTTGGCATGCCATCAGTTAGAGAAAAGGCAAGACAACCTTTCCCACAGAATTTATGAGGTTCTGGCTCTTTCAGATCACCTCACTCCCTCCTGGTATTTTTGCCATTTGTATTTGCATTAAAAGACAAATGCTGAGGGGGTGGGGGGAAGATTGTTGCTTTTCTGCCACCAGAAATGTAAAAGGAAACTAATCCTAAGCAGTGTCTGCTGCCAAATCCACTGCACTCCCTGGAACTGCTCTCATCTCCCTGAGGCTGCACTGTGGGCAGTGGCAGGGAACAGCACTTTGGGACTCATTGGGAATAATGTCAGGGAACTTTGTGGTATTTCATTTGGAGTCTCTCCTTGTGCTGCACACAAGCTGCTGGTGCTCAAGCATGTGCTTAAGAGCAGCTGGCAAACTGCTCTGCTTTGAATGATGGCCAGTATGTGATATTGATTCCTGTTTCCTATAGGAATGAGCTGGCATTTCCAGCATGGAACTGGAAACTCAGATAGAGTTGGCTTCCTGGTTTTAATGCTGTCAAGCTGGATGCTCTGATTAAAGGCTCTATATGTAGTAATTAAAAAACGTGTCATGTTTTTTCCAGCCCACTGTAAATCCCTGCCTTTGAGAGAACATCTTACAGATTTCAAAGCAGCAGGATTAAATTTTTTCATATTCTAAAGTAATCCCTGCAAATTTTCTTAATTCTGGGGAAGAGTGTTACTTCTGAAATCCTGATATTAATCAAGGAAAAATACTGCTAAATTTAATCTAATTTTTATTATATTTTGTAATAATAAACTTGCTTCCTGACCAAGTGCCTCTACAAATTCCTGATTTAGGAGAGTCTGGCCATTTTTGTCTGGCTTGTTTAAGTGACAGAACTTGAAATAGCAATAGCTTCATCTGTAACTGGAAATCCAAACAAACCTGTCTTTGCAAACTGTTTAACAGACCATTATAAATATATTAAGATATCCTAAGTGAAATTTGTGCCTCTTAACTTTGACCTTCTAATCATAACAAAAATTGTAACATTTCTAGCATTTTCCCCACTTTAATACCAAGATGCTTTCTCTGAGCCCCTCACATCATATATTATACTGATGTTTTCCAACTCAAAGGCTCTGCTCTGACTGTCCCTGAGCAGCAGCAGATGAATACACTATCAGGAACACAAGAGCTGGCAAACTGTAAATACCACAGCTGAAGCCATCATTAATACTCAGTGCTTTAGTTTAATGGCATCAACTGCATTTATTATACTTCAGCTGGTTTTGGGTAACAGACAAAATGGATGTGTACATTTTCTGTTCTGGATGACTAACCAATTTAATCTTTCTAAATGGATGAATGGTTTCAAGGTTTATGAGAAGCAACACTAATGCTATAAAGTCTGCAAGAGAGCCATTTGTAGTGAAGCCAAAGCTGCAAACTTTTATAATCTTTTTTCCTTTTGTTTAACCCTTCCACCTGCTGCTCAGTCTGCCTCTTTTAGTTAAATGAACCGTATTTGTTAAGGTAGTTTTGGCTTCTTGCATTTCACTGCTGTTAGAACATGTATCATTGAAGTCATTAGCACTACATGAACAGTAAAGGACCTTCTTAGTGACTTCACCATGGAAAAAAGAGTTCTGGAAGTTAAGAGATGAACAGAATTCACAGGCCACCTTCCAGTCTCTTGTAAGCAGAAAAATACTGCTCAAATCTCCATCTAAACTAACAGAGAATTCACTCCTAATTGTACAAGTTTGTCTCTCAATAAAGCACTCAGAGATCACTTCCCTCTTGACAAGCCCTTGGCCCTGCACTCTGCTGCAGCTGAGGAGAGCAGCAGAAGGACATGGCTGTGCTGACAACTGATGGAAGCGTTGCTTTCCTGTCCCCTGGGCTGGTGACACCATGGGAACCTCGCTGCTGAGGTGGGGCTGGGCAGACACCACCCTTCCCTCCTGCCCCCCTTTACTGGGAATGTGCCATCTTTGTCCAGTGCACGCTGAGCTCACACTGCAGCCACAGCTCCCTATCTGCCACAGCAGGGTAGTTCAGATGGAAAGTGGAAGAGCAGAGGGAAAGACAGTGCCAGGCAGCATTAAAAAGGCAAAAATATATTGCAGCCTGGGATGGTGGAAGGTGTCCTGCCCATGGCAGGGGGTGGGATGGGCTTTAACATCCTGTCCAACCCAAACCATTCCATGATTCCAACTGTGTCCATGTGAGTGGTGGGAGATGTTCCAGGCCTAACTCACCTGGTGGGATCAACACTGACTCCAGGCTTCTCAGCAGCATAAGAAGATTTCTATTTGGCCCCTGACTGAACAAGACTAAAACAAATTAATTTTTTGGGCTAAGCATAGCTTACATCCACACAGTTAACTGGATTTCTCCTATCAAGTACTGATGTATTAAAACAATTTAGAACTGATTCCAGAATTTTGTTTTCTGATCTGGTGAAATTTATATTTTTGGATTTTCAAATACTTATACTTAACATTTAGCTGGAATTTTCTGACTCTTAAATCTTCTATCAAAATCAGAACCTTATACCTTAATTCTACCTTAAAAATATTTTCATTTAAACATCCACAAACACATTGACTAAATCTTGATTTTTCAATGTAAAGACAGTAAATTCCACAGCACCTGCACATATGGAAACAGCTTGAAGTACAAAGATGAAAGCTATTAGTCAGGTCAGGAACCACTGCCTCAAATAAAAGAGATAATAAACAAGAGGGATTATAAAAAGTCAGTCCAAATAGATAGAAGGGGGTACTTTTCTAACAAATAATACTATAAAGTTGATGAATCTCCGAGTTCAACATGTTGAATTCAACATCAATAATTCAACTCAGCTGACATATGACTTAATAAGTCTTTACTTTCCTATTGAGACTTAGCAATATACATTTGGATTCAAACAAACTCTTCTGTATTTCCAGCCTGGAAGATTTTATTGGAAAATACATTTCCCTTTTCAGCTCATACACACTAGGCAACATAAATAATGTTTATCTTCCATGGAAGATGCACAGTTGGACTTTGCTTTCTGCATTTTTTAAATGAAGATGCAGACTTTCCAAGTTAATTGTATTGGACATCTTGTGGCAAAAAGTCCTCTTATTTAATCTATCTCTTCTATGTAATATCCATTCCCCAAGCTTTCCTCTGACAGTTTTCAGAGGGAACTCAAAGAAGACTTGTAAATTAGAAGTTCCACTAATTCCACAATTCTTGAAAAGAATTGCCTGATAGAACTAGCTGTTGCTACTAGAACAGGTCCCTGATTTTGACTGACAGGATAAATTTAACCCCAAGAAAACCTCACTGGTGGTGTCACTCAGCACAGCACACCTGGAACTGGGGCTCGAATGCCCTGAGTGTTGTGAAGAACCAAGTCATTGTTTACAGCTAATCAGGTTCTCTGTGGTTCCAGCCGAGTCTGCTGGCTGAGTTACTGAAATCCACGGACTGAGCCGCGCGCTGCAGCGTACGGGGCTTTACGATAATGTCAAAAGCCCAGGAGGTACCGAGTGAGTCATAATGTCCCACTGCTTTTTGAATTATTCCAATTTTAAATCCACAGTTGGCAAAGAAACAAAGAACAATATAATAGGCATTTGATGCTGTTCTCTATAGTGAACTTTTTTTTACCCTAGGACAGAACTTGCTTTAAGCCAAGGAGTTCAGTGGTATGAACTTTTATCAGAACATGCACTTTTACTCCTCAGAAATGCTGTTTTGGCTACAAAACAGCTGATCAGACACTCGTGCTGTTCTCAGTGAGGTATGATACTGCCCTCAATTAATGTTTTGAAACAACACAGCTGCTAAAGAGGATTCCTGCAGAAGCCTTGCAGTGCTGTGAACTGAGACCACAACACACAGGTATGTGACAGGCACTTCTGTCCAGCAGGGACATTTCTCTGCATCCTAAGAGACCATTTCTTTCCTGTTGTGATGCATCTAAACTGTGTATCCATACTTAAACATCAATCTCATTTTCAGTCACTCACCTAACAAGTTTTTTTCCTAAATTCACATTGCAATACCTAAAATCACTCCCATACAGTCCCTGCAGCCACCCTGATATCAAGGCTGGGTATGGAACACTTTAAGTAGCACCCAGTGAATGAAGTTTTATGGAGTTTCCTTACTGAGCCAAATGACACAGAGATGGGGACACCACTCTTACTCCGCTGGATACAGAGGAACCCTGGAAATTGTGGTAGGCACAGCCTAAATTACATGAGACAAATCCCACCTTGGAGCTGCTTCACACCCATCCCTGCCTGCTCAGGCTTCTGTGCTTCCTGCTGAGGGGAACCTGCAGCGTCCTGTGCCTGACCAAAACTCACTTCAGTTTTGTTACAGAGGACAAACTGCTCCTTTAAAGGATTTCCTCCCTTCTTGCCATGTAATTATGATTATGGAGCACTCCTAGGTCCTCCTAGGGAAACATTTTCTTTAAATACAAGACAGAACAACTTTCTTTCTCAATTGATATTAACCTATCATTAACTAGCTTTATTTCAGTCATTTTTAAAAATCGATTCACCAGATTGCAGTTCAGTAACTCCCTCTGAAAAAATAAGAATTATTCACCTCATAACACAGTCACAATTCAAACCTCTGCAGAATATATTAAAAAAAGTAAATGAAGGCATCAAAAGTTCTGTAAGGCTTGGGGTTCACTCTGTGAATTGATTTTTGGCAATTGAAAAAATAAATACATATGCACACTATTACACATATATAATTTTTATATAGGTGTATATATAAAACGAGCAAGAAATGGAACATTTCATAAAGATCCTGCTAGAAAATTAAAAGATGCAAGCAGTTAAAAGGAGAAGCCAGAAAAACTGTCAGCAAATGCCCTTCTGTGAACAGCAAGGTAAAGCAATTAATTTTAGAGCAAAAACTTTACCAACATTTGTCTTTCCTCTGAATTAGGAACTTGCACATCAAAAGAACCATTTGGATGTGGGATTTACTAGAAGTGGAGTTGCCTCGTGCCAGGAAACACGCAGAGAGTGAGGGGGGGTGCTTGTTTGGCCAGATCCATTGCTGGTGAAAACTGACACAATCCCATTGAGCTGCGCTCATTCCTACCAGCTGAGAGCCTGGCCCTGCATCAACCCTCGGGAATGGCCAGGCCAGGAAGCCTCAGGATTGCATGGAGCCTTGGGTTTCTATTCTTAGAGGCACTGGTCATCTGCAGCTCCTACTGAAGTCAAACTCAGCGGCTTTGGAAAGGGCAGACTTTTATTGCAGCGCATCAGAGCTGTTCACGGCTCTGCCAACGTGAGACAGGCAAAGGGAGCATCCACATCCCCAGTTTGTTGGACTCTGGCTTGGAGACTGAGGCTGCTCCTGTACAGTCCTGTGTGTGCACAGCAGGGCTGTGGAAGGGTACTTTGCCCCAGTGCTTCCATACCTTCACTACCCATCTATTACCATCAAACGCTCACCATTTATTTTCTGTAGTTTCTCATTAGTTCATTCCTCCACAAGGGTCATAACAGCCTTTAACCTAGGTTTTTGAAGGTTTACCTGATTTTTATATAGTGTTCAAGTGAAAAATGTTGTGGAATGATGGGGATTCTAAGCAGAGTTTATAAAAAAAATAATTTAAAAAAATCTAGCAAAGAACATTGTTGCTGTATTGAAACCTGAGAAGTACATTTTAGTGTGTGGTATAACATACAATCCACTAAGCATATATATCACACCTCCCTGGAAATCACTGCTCAGCTGCTGACCCCATTCAGAATCTGGAGTAAATGTAAAGATTTAAACAGAGATCTGCCTTTTAACTCCCAGTGCCAGGAAAACTGGTTGAGGCCCCAGAGACCAAAGAGTGCTCTTGGATTGGCACAGTGAGACCTGGTGGCTTTTCCTCTTTCACAGGCTCTGGTGGGCTGCACACTGCCAATATCCATGGCTGGGGGCAGCCTTGACTCCACATCCCTGGAAGGGCAGGGAGGGCTCCTCAGCTTCTCTGCTCCCTGCCTGTCCCTGTAAATACCAAACCTCAAACTCTTCTGTGCTCCTTCTGCTGCCTCCCACCCTCCTCCCTCAGATTAATTTGGCAGCATCAAGTGAGACATGTAGCCAGGCTTTGGGTTTAACTAGATTGCTGGAGCAGAATGGGAAATATGCAGATGAAAGAAAGTCATAACAGGAAGTAATTTCCCTTTACTAGGGCACAAGCCTCCACACTGCTGACCAGGCTGGCTAACTCCCATCTCCAGGCTATTAAACAACTCATGTCCCCAGGGCAATAATTTTAACCAACTGGGAAGTCTCCCAGATTGACTGGTTTTCATGTCTAAGAGGGAAAGCTTTCATTTGTTCCCCTAGTAAGCCATTCATTTGTTCCCCCCATTTATTTTGTTCCCCTAGTAAGCCATCCTCATGAGAAAATCAGCTATAAATATTCATCTGTTGAGAACCAACAAATTCAACTTCTCCACATTCTTTAACATGGAGAAAAAGCAACCCTTACTAATCTAGTTCAACCTGTCTTATGTTTGCGCAAACCATCCACTGAGAGAACTCAAACTCCAGAGCAGAACTGGCCCTTCCCAGTCTAGAAGGGAACAACAAAATATCCAGGAAGTTTTTCCACAACTTCCCAGTTCCAGTCATGAAAATGTAACTCACTAGATTATCATTATCCTCTAAAATGTATTGCTGCTTTTAAAACAGCCACTTGGAATTCAGGCAAGTGCAACTCCAGGTCTGTTTTAGCAGTACCCCAACAGCCACTGGGCAGCACAGGCCTGACAAAACACGTAAGAAAACAAAATCTTATGGAAATAAACCTTGTCCTCTGTTTAACTCCTGTAGTATGGCATTTTTCTGAAGGAAATGACTTCTCACTGAATGTGCTAATTCTCATTAAATTTCAATTTGTTTGATGCAAGCAGATCAAGCATAAAAAAAAGTGGAAAAATGCTGCAGTAGAAAAATGATGGGTGGGAACAGCAGAAGTATCATAACAAGCACTTCACAGCTCTCATTTCAACCCAAAATAGTATTTTCTTATCATTTTCAGTTTCCCCTACTCTGTTTTTAGTCATTCTTTGAACACTAACTCTCACTGTTGCCTTGGGAATTTGGGCCAAATACGGAATTGACAAACCATGGACAAGGATACGCCCAACCAGTCTTTAAAAAGCTTAACCAAGTACAAAATGCCAAAGGAATATCGAACATAGACAGGTTTTTAAAGAATGACAAGTCCAAAATCCTGATCTACAGCAGTGCAAGGTCTTTTGTGCTTCGGGAAGAGGAAAGAACCACAGCAAATCCAAGAAAACTGCTGCTGACGTCTCCTAAATAACAGCAGCCATTAGTGAGCAGCTCATTGCCTTCCTTGAAGGTGGTCTGATGGTGGCAAAACAATTACAAGAGCAGGAAAACCTATTCCTGGACACATGACAGTCTGTTAGAAACCTGCCATTACCCTCCACTGATGGACTTTGCATCAGCCCTGAAGTATCTGAGCCATGTGGACATCATGCCCATTTCCTACAACTTACACATATTTTTCAATATTTAAAGCACCGTAGTCTCAAAACCTGAACTCAGTGTGTAATGGGTTTAACATATATTTTACATCTTAATTTGCCATAATAATGTGGCTATAAGCTGCTGTCATTCACTCCCTTTTTCTGACCTTGGAAATAAAATGTTTAATCTCCACGGGATTTTCCTGGCGAGATGTTTTAAATCAGTGCGTATGTACATACTTCTCTATATGCTTTTTCAATTTTCCTAAAATATTCTCATATGTGCAGACATGATGACTAGACATGTTTCAGTGGTGCTTGAAACTTGATACAAGTGGGTAATTTAACCATGTAATTGAACAATATTACAGAAACACACGGAGTCTCCTAGCAACAAAAGGCCTTGGACATCAAGATGGCAGCCAGCAGCTAACATTGCAATTGCCTGACCTAACTTGAAAAGAAATTACACTGAAGAATGTCCTCCTTCCTCTCAAAGCAGAACTGCTACATGGCTACAGGTCTGACCTCAAAGGGCTTTTCTTACAGGCCTCACTCGTACACAACGTCACAAATGTCACATAAGAAAGGACGTTTAGGGAACATTTCTATTTTCCACAGGTAAGAATAATGGACTGGAAAAACACTCTGTACCCTCTGTACCCCTATAGAAAATTAAAAGCTTCTTAGTGTGAAGTAGCTGAGCACAGCTGAGCTTGTGGATGGAGAGCTCCCCCTTGTTAGGGCATTCCCTGAGCACCAAGGGAAAGGTGGCACAAGTCCCATGAGCCTGGAGGCCACCAGTGCTGCCCTGTGCCACCAGTCCCTGTGCCAGGGAGTCCCATGGCTGGGAAAACAGGACACAGAGGGATGGCAGAAGATCATCCCCCTTCTTTCTTTTTCCCTGGTTTTCAGCCATCTCTCGCTGCAGTATTTGGGAGGAAGAAAAACATGAGATTTTCAGTCCAAGCTCTTTTTTGCTGAAGCAAGTCAGTTGGCTGAGCAGTTATCCCAGAGGGTTGAGGATAACTGTCCCCTCTACTGGTGCAGGGGGGAGGTGACAGCTGAGATGAAGAGCTTCTTACCAGCCACTCTCTGTCAAAAGCCATCTTCTCCTCAGGTGGAAGAGGAAAGCACAGAGGAAGCCACCAACTCCCAAGGTGACCCCAAAACCCCAGGATCAAGGCACAGAGGGCACTGAAAAAATTCCTTACACCCTTTTATGCTCAGAGCTTCCTTCAGTTAAACAACCACAGAATTCTCTATACCCAGTTACACCATTACTTCATTTTTCCATCTGAAGTAGCTAACTGTTGCTTCAAGAAAAATATCAAAAATTGCTAAGTTTTCATTCAGAAAACAGGCAGTCTTGGGCAGAGAAACAAACCCCTAACACCAGGATGATGGTCTACTGGTATTTCTCTAAAATAGCAGCAGCTATTTGTGTGCAGCATGTCTATAACAAAGATGTTGGTATAAAAACACTGCCTTGCCAACACCATTCTTTTCAACGTTGCCTTTCCAGCTCTGGAGGCACCGGCTGCTTTCACAGCCAAGTTTGCCACTGCTATGGAAAACAGGCTGTACATGCAAGCCAGCTGAAGTCATCCAGACTGAAAAGGGCCCGGGCTGCTGCTGCTACCACTGTAAAAATGTTATTTGGAAACCGTCTTCTCAGAGAGCTGTATAAGGAATCAAAAATCTGTGGTAGGGACACAGGCTTGGTGCTTTCCCATTTTTTTGCAGTGACGAACACAACAAAGCTCTTATCTCAAAATAAAACATTTCTGCCCCTTACAAAGGCACATAAGCAGGCAGGGCAGGGTGGCCTTATATAGCTGGCCTGGCAATGTCCTGTTCAGCACTGCATCCAAGCACCTTCTGGCACTGTGCTCTCAGAACCTGAACCACGGATGGAGAGCTCTGCCAAGCCTTCCTCAGCTGGGAGGCAGAGGATGTCTCTCCATTCACAAGAGGGGTTGTGCACAGGGAACAAGAACAGCACAGAGACAAGGTCAAAATCACAAAAGAAAACAAGAAGTAAAGCACTTTACACCTCAGTAAGTCAGGCCAGAAATAATGTGGTGATTAGTCAAACAGAGGTAAATGACACACAAGAAGTACAAGATTCTCGGTGTCAAAGGAAACATAGAAGTTTGTTTTAGAGGCAGAGCAACATAAACTATTTCTCCACAGATTTGTCCCTTCAGTGCTGCTGTTTGCTGTCTTACAAGGGCTGATTTTGTAACTTCCAGGGTAGATGTTGGGTCTCCCTAGGATACCCAGCTGTCGGTTTGCATAAGATCTAACGGAATCCAAAACTCCAATAATTACAGGATGGTTCCTGTTAGCACTCAAACAACAAATACACAGAGAAAGGAGTATTTCTATTTCCTTAAGATGCTTCACAGCATAAACTGTTTCAGATAAAAGGACACTCAGTTTAATGAAGTATTTGTTTCTTGAGCCTCAGAAAAAAATACCATTTTTCAACAGCACAACTTAAATTTCATTTTAACTAGAAAAATATACCTGTCAATACTTGTGCCAAACCTTAGAGACATTCCCCAAAGCCCTTCTCTTGAATGCTTTTTGCTAAGTATTTTATCTACCCTGCACCTCACTCCACATTTCACTGCACAAGACCTTGTGAAAATGTCACTACTTCAGACAATCAAACAAGACATAAATGACAATTTTTCTTCAGAGTTTTTTCCCATATGAGTTTTCTCTACAAGGTAAAAGCAGATTAGGCAGCACCAGATTTGCACTATTTCTCTGCTCCAACTGAAGATGACAGTGTTTCACTGAGCCATAACATAATACCAGATATGCTTAATTTGGTTTTTGTGATCCAAAACCAGTGCTCAAGTTTAGGTGATCTCAGATTTAGACAAGTCTGAAGAAATTTAAATTCTGCAGAAAAAAATGTATTCAAAACTCTCATCACTCACTTCTGTTTTGGTAAGTTGCTACAAAGTCCAGTGACAGAAGATTGCTTTCACTCAGAACAAAGGAATTCCTGAGGAGTTCTGGACCATCTTAGGGCTTCAGTTGTTGGGAACGCTCATTTCTCATTTACTATTGGTACAGAACATCAAATACAGGCAAAAAACCCTGTTCTAGCTGAAGCCTTTATATTCCAACCAAGGCATTGGGTGTGACAATGAGAGGTGCAAAGCACGTTTGAACATCTCTATGCTTTGCAGATCCCTATCAGAAATGCTGACTTGAAAGCTCAGGAAAACAATAAAATTCCAAGAAATCTATTGGAAACATTGGCATCTGATACTTCACACATCTTTCTGAACAAACAAATTTCTTACCTTTAGGAAAACGAATCTTTTCAAAATCTTGAAAATTAAGTAACCCCAATATAAATGCAAGCCTTGGAGGGTTAATAGCATCCCATTGAATAAAAAATATGCTATGACAGGAGTCGTGGAGTAGTAGGTAGGCTGATATAGTGTGGCACGAAGAATCCTAGAAAACAAAGACCATTGTTAGGATGTAAGACCTCTTCCTTATGCTATTTACACTTATTTCTAATCTCATATTCCAAGCTGATTAATATTAAAAAGCTCTGCAAAGATGGTAGATTAATTAACAAGCCCTGTCTTAACTAGATTATGCATCTCTGTTGAAACACAGACTTCAGAAGATGAGACATTCGAGTCTGGCATGAAAGTATTCTAAGTGAGGTTAGAAAAAGTCCCTGTTTTTCAGATCCTCATCTCTGTGTGGTCTAGATACTGTGCAACTCAGAGCTTGCCTATGCCTTTTTTTAGTGTAAATTCTCTCTAATCTGAAATCCACACTCCAGAGAAAATCCTACAGGCTTTGCAACAGGGCTTTTCTTTAATTAACATATGTTTTGTCCATCTTCAGACTTCACTACTTCTATATTAGTTGGGGTTTTTTGAGTCCCTTTAATCTCATCATGTTTCGCTTCCAAGCTCAAGAACTGAAGAACAAGAAACTCAGTGAAGCAAAATGATTGCAGATCACTTGTACAGTTAATTAAAAAAACAACAATAAAGTAAAAGACATCAGCATTTCTGAAAGAAAATACTACAGGAAATTAAAACCTTATGTTGATCAATGTTCAGAACTATTAATTTAACCAGCTTGAGTCTCTAAGGGTTTGTCCATGGGAAGGGAGGGGCAAATTAGAGCTGTGAATGTGAAACACATTAAACACTTTTTAAAAGATAAACATGTTAAGCACCCATGTGGATACTCCACAGCAGATTAAATCATAGCACTCCAAAGGCATGCAAGTACTTAGCAAGTTAAGATTTATTTGTGCTGACTTCATAAATTAATTGGTTCACCTAAACTTCTCTGAGTGCTCCTCACCTGAGCGAGGTGAGGCACTACCTAAGGACTGGGTAGCAGAAAGAAGGCTCTAAAAAAATTAACTACAGTCATGTATTCTGACTTTGCAGCTACAGCAGAAGGGGTGGAATAAAAGGAAAAAGGATTTCTTTTAGTTAAGGAGCTCAGTCCCCCTGAAAATGCAGGAGCTCATAGCATTTAACTACTATTTACAAAACAAGTTACATAACACATAAAAGCTTTTATTTAGGTTCAAAAGGCTCATTTAAAATTATTATTACATAATTTTTAAAGAAAATGCAGGTTTTTGTCAATTTTCTCACTAGCAGAATTTTCAAGTCCAGTCCATTCCTCTCCTTTTTCTATTACAACCAACACTAAACTTTCAGGGGGAGTGGGAATGAAGTGAAAGCCTGTGACTGGATTAAATGTTGCTTACCAGAAGGGAAACAGGATGATCCTGGTGATGAAGAATGCGATAGAAAAGATGATAAACAGCATGTTGCAGGTTTTCTCCCAGCGAGCATAATTAAACATTTTGGCTGCCTGCAGTGGATAAAAACCCCCAAACGTATCATAAATATTCTCTGAAATAAATTCTGTGTTTTCATAAATAAAGACTCATCTTCCACCTAAGGAGGAAGAGTATTTCCTCCCAGTTTGACATGCAAAGCAATCATTTTACTGATTCCTAATAAAGCAGCATCAGACTAGATTCTTTGTTTATATTTCTCCTTTTATCTTGAAGGAAAGGACTCTGCAAAGGCCTAAAGAACAGCTCTCAGACCAGAATATAAAGTGCCACAATTTAAACACAAAGTGCTCTTTAGAAGAGAGGCAATTCCTCATTTTTCTACCAGATTCCAAACAGGCTGAATTCCAAGAGAAGCTGCTGGCTACACCTGCACATTCAGGAGTAGCAGTGACCCCTCAAACACAGCTGTTCTGGGACATGCTGGTTACTGAGCCTCCTCTGGGCCTAATTCAGCTCCTGCCTCTTTTTTGAGAGCAGCAGATCCCAGGGCTGGTCTCTACCCCACTAATAAAGGCTGTACATGCTGCCTCTCCCCTAAATAAATTGTCCAGCTCTCATGCTCCATTAGGAACCACCCTGGGTAAAGTTTTCAAGTGTGAGCAAAGCTGCAGGTGCCAAGCCTAAATTTTAAACAGCAGTTTGATTAACTTCTTTTCTTCTTTTGAGTGGCAGAGCTGGATTAAGTTGTTCTGGTGCTCAGCTCCAGTTTCCATCCAAGTGCTGCCCTACCAGTTGTCAACTCAACTCTTTGTAAGGCCACACAGTTAATTTGACCTAGGAGCAGTCCAGGATTAAAAGTAACCCATCAAGAAAACCTGTTTAATCTGGACCAATCCCAAGTGCACAACCCCACAATTAGTTGTTCTGATACAAGATAGAGTATCAGCAACAGAAATGGACAGGGACAAATAACAGCCTACAAGGGCTGTTCACACGGGCACTGCCACCAAAAGAGGTGATGAAACTGTGTTCTCAAACCTGGTTATAAACTCAGGGTAATTCTAGTGAAGGAAACACTGTGTTTGTCTTCCAAGAAACCCAGAAGCAGCTCTGATCACAGTGCTCTGTGCGGAGTAGGACTCTTCTTAAACACTTCCACTGATACTTAGTGCAGGGAAGGGACTTTCCTTTGGTGTAGGAGAAGAAACTTTTCTTCTGCCAGAAGATACCTGATATAGGTTGGACCTGATGTCAGAGGTCTTTTCCAACCTCAGTGATTCTGTGATGCTGTGGACAACCTGCTTTAATTTTATCACTGGAAGAAGAATAACCCAGGGAGGAAGCTTTATTTCCAGTCCCTGTTCTATACTGAGAAAGTTCACTTCTGCTCCTTCCTCATAATGGATTCTGTAAAAAAGGATCATCTTAAATTATCTAGAAGCTCTTTTTTATCTTACAAGTTACAAACCTGCAAAGCTTTGTCCCTGTGGGGATAGGAAGGGATTATATGAAGCTTGTGGCAAAGAGATTAAAATGTCACTGACACCAAAACCAAAATCCCAACAACCAAAAAAACTCAGGACAGAGAAAAAAAAAAAAGAGCTGGATTGCAGGGTTACCTCGAGCCAGAAATCTGCAGTGTCGTGCACGAAGATCACCAGAGTTCCAAGCCGCACGTAATTGCCACACCAAGAGCCACTCATCAACCCGATGGCTGCCAGGTGATGAACGACGTGAGCCATAAAATCCTGGGAGGGCCAGAAGGAAAAAAAGGTAAAGCGGATCAAGCACAACAGCTCGGGGATCCAGGGATGGGTGCGGGATGCCGGGCGCAGACTGATGCTGCCCTCAAGTGGCTGCAAAAAATCCCGGTTTTTCCTTGCAAACACCTTTTCCCTGCTCACGGGAGAGGAGGTTCAAGCTACAAGAGAGCACAAGCACTTGCCTTCCGCTTGATGTCAATCCCAAGGGTAAATATGAGGGACCAGTAAAACCCGATCTCGGCCATGTAGTACCAGTACTGGGATGGCAGCAAGGTCTGTGATGAAGAGAAACACAGTTAACTCTGAGAATAGGAAAAAGTAAATGTTGAGTGAGATTATTTCTTTTTTCCTTTTCTGACTTCTGGTCCTCTGGTGAGTCTTGCTTAAAAAATTAAGCTAAATTAAATTCCCGTCCTGGGCTTCATTAAGAAGGATGTTCTGAGAGCCAAGTATTTTAACCTTTGCTCAGCCCAAACTCTCAATTCCCACAGTTCCTCCCCCACCTCTGGATTTTAACATGTTTTTTCTCCATGTTTCTGTCACAGAACAACATGCAGAATCCTTCTGCATTTAATTACAATCAACTGCGAATAAACCCCCTCTGTTTTGGTGAACAATTAACATAATAAACTGAAATGTCAGGTATTTATGCTAAAATGCTATGGATCTGCCCAGGGGAGAGCAGAGCTTGGCTGCTCCCTTGGGTCAAGACATTTCCCAGGTGTGTACCAGGAGCTGGGAATACTCAGCTGGGAGGCAGGATTATTTGTATTCCTGGTCCCTGCCTAGGACAGGAATAAGAAGGCAGTGGGATGGGGCAGAGTTATTAAAATGAGAGTGCCTTGAAGCACCACGGGGCCTGGAGCAGTGCAGGGGTTCTGCACTGAATCTGGGAACACTGATAACATCTCCAGTGAGTAACTGGTATCCCGGGGTGGGTGGAAATAACAGTGGTCTGGCTGGAGGGGGAAGTTGCAGCACAGGCAGATCCCAGGAAGTCCTGCAACAGTCAGCAGCACTTCCCAAAAAAGGCAGGAGGCTTTGGTGCCGCACCTCTTTAGGTGGTGTCTGTGTGGAGGGAAAAGGCTGCTGTGGATTACCCCTTCCAATGGGGAAATACCTGGAATGCCTGGAGGCCACTGGCCCGATGCCAAAAAGCTCACCTGAAACGGATAACCAACCCACGTCTGCCATATGTCGTAAAACCAGGGTTTCTGGGGAAGACACATCAGTCAGACACTGCTCAGCTCAGCAACAATTATCATCTTAACTCAAAATCTCTCTAAGTGGAGCAGGCTAAGAAGCTGTAATCTTGATAACTGTTCTCCACCAATTTCTAAAGGGAACTTACATCTCAGATTTATTATATTGTTCCCAGCTTTTTGGCTTCTTTTCAGGACACCTGAAACGTTCCAGTTCACAATTTCATCATCCAAAGCAGTGGGTGTGTGTTTTATTACTGCAATTACTCAAGATATGTTGCCACAGTGATTAAATTTGCTGTGTTTACCAGTCACACACACCAGTGGTTGAGGATGATAAACAGTGTTTGGGGAGAAGGGCCAGATGAGCAGAGACACGCCGGGATCTGTTCCGCTGCTCCGGGGAAGCATTAATGACACCCCAGGAGGGCTCACCGAGCTCCAAGCACCACTCTCTCTGTTATTCCCAACTTCTGACTCAGCAGCAACACCTCAATAAATAGCTGTGACCCCCAAAAATGCTGCCAAAAAGAAGGTTTATGGCGTCCTCTGAGGAAAATACGGCCATGTGATGCATTTGTAGGTGTTAACAAGGCATGTTGTAAAACCATCTGCGTGACTTCTTCAAGCTTGCATTAAAAATACTGATTACTCATAAATTCCTTTATCATAGAAGGTCAAAAGTTAACTTAAAAATTAAATCTCAGTGCATATTGCAGCCCAGATTACATACACCAAAGATCTGAACCCACAGAGCCACTGAAACCACAGTCTTTCAATGGGATTCAAGAAAATCTAGATATTTTGTTAAAAATAAGTATCAATCTCTCAAAAAAGTTAACTTACATCATAGAGAAATATAAATCCAACAATGGAGGATGTCAGATAGAATGAAAATCGCCAGCTGCAAAATTGAAATGAAAAAATAGGAACAAACCATTATATTTTATAAAGATATTGTCCTGATCGAGAATTACTGCAAATCATTGTATATCACAAACAATCTTCACATGAATGTAGCCTCACACTCAGTATTAAGGATTGCCACATATTAAGTGTATCAGAATTATTAATATTTAAATATTTAAGGTTTGATTAGTTGCTAAATTAGGAAATTCTTTTACATCATCACAATACAGATATTTTCATTGTCATGATAGCAGTAATCTTCCAGCCAGGCTTGAACTGATCAAGAAAATGACCACAGCAAGTATAATAAATCCCATAAAAATGAGTGTTTGAGAACACAAACCTTTTCCTGGGTTCATTCACTTCATCTCTCTCAACACCAGTTGCTGACAACAGAGGAGCCTTATGAACCCAGCATGTACTGGGTTAGTTTACCTCTTGCTACAAGGTCTCAATTAACTATAACCTCATCTTTGACTAGGTGTTCCAGAATTTAGCCTGATCTAAGCTTTTTGTGGATTAAATGGATATGCAGCAAGACAGATAAACCTTCCAGGTTTGCACCATCAGCCTGCAAAGTCAGCAAAGGCAAAAAGCTCTTGAGCATCTCAGTGAACTGTGCTGCTGCTTTTAGGTGTCAGAGCAGGATGCTGTGATTTGGAGGCAGCAATCAGCTCCCAGCTCTGGAGCCTGTGTGGGAGGGATTGTCCCTGGGACTGGGTGTGGCTGCAGCCTCAGCCCAAGCATTCCCACTCCCACCTCTACAGGTGATGGAAAACTTCCTTTCCACTCTTCCCCTCGGCAGGAACAAGTCTGAGCTTTCCCCTGAGCAGCTCTGCAAGACCAGTAGGAAAACACTGCAGGACTTCACCTGCAAAGAAAGATTGTGACCACAGGGACAGGCACATGGCCCCAGACCTGGTGAGAACTTGTTCTAGAACAAGAGGTAACCCAGAGGAGAGCAGCAAGCAGCTCCCAGAAAACCTAAACCCACTGAAAAGGAGAAAGCACCACAAGAACACTGTACCGATGGATTGAGAGATGTATAAAATGAGATTGTGGTCTTTGGCAAGCCTTAATGAAGTGCCAAATGGGTGAAGAGGAGGAGAACCTGTTTGGTGAAAGCAGCCCCTCCTTTCCCAGCCCCACATCCCCTGGAGGTTGATATTCCAGGAGAAAGAATGAGATGTTCAAAGACTGAGACAGTGTTACATGAGAAAAACAACAAACACAAGATGAGGACGTGGAATGTTGGAGGTGAGACAAAATAATGTCTCACACCTGAGAAAGAAGTCAGGAAAATAATTATAAAGTTGCCACTTGATACACATGTGATAAACAACTTTTTCTTCTCAACTTTAAACTGTCTCTCCTCAGATGATTCGAAAACAACACTGCAAAACAAGCAGCACTGCATGGACAGGAAAAGCACAGAGGTACATGGTGGAAATTCAGAGAGCAAATGGAAGGGGAGAGTGGAACCCACAAGTGGCTCAGAGTTAACCAAGAGATGCTGAAAAACGCAACACTGGGGCATGGGACAGACTCTACACAGGGGCTGCTTCTGCCATCATGCCTCCCATTCCAAACAAAGAGGTGTGAGTGGTCCAGTGGATATGGCAGAATTGATTCTGTGTTGATTGTAAAGTGCAAGTGGTTTTCTGGATTAGATTCAAAGCATAGAGCACCAACAAGACTGTGCTATTAGTCCCCAGCCCTACACATTATATATTGAATACACCTGGCAATAAACAGCACTTCAGATGAACTCAATCTGTGTGCAAGACTGTCAGAGCACTGCCTCATTTTGCATTTAGCCAAGCTTCTTTATGAATTTGGTGAATAAAATCTGAAGGAAAACTCGCCCAAATTCACCAGATTTTACTTAAGTGCATTTTAAACTCTCATCCCGGCCATCAGAGAGAGCACTGATCAACAGCTGTGCCAGAGGATTTTCTAATTTAACCTCAGCAATCTTTCCCCTTGAACTGAATGTAACAAAAAAGAGCTTAGTAGGGGAAGTTAAAGGCTGGTAGGTCTTACAAGGCAGTGAAGGTTTCAGGCAAAGGGCTTTCCAAACCCCAGTGTTGCTCAACTGGGAGCACTAATAGCCTAAGTATGGTTTAGATGTGGCTCATCAGATTTTCCTTGTGATTCAGAAAAAAGATCTTGGAGATTGCAGGCTTTCAAAAAGTTTCATAATGCTCATAACACTGACTACTAGAGTGGAATAGTTCTGTTCCTCATTTTTTTGCCTAGAGAATTATATTCAATTAAATTCACTGACAAAGAGCAGAGCAAGGTTCACAAAATTGCACAAGAGAAACCTGTTTGCTTCATTCTCACTCAAGCTGCCGAGCAAGTTGGAATTTCAGTCTTTAGCTGTGTGTTACTAGAGACAGGCATGCATGGCAGGAAGGTCTTTTAGCAGTAGAAGGAAATCTTATTGTCACTTGTGAAACCAAATTAACTGATCCCCAAAACAACAGCAGACATAAACCATGTCAGGAGAATTTACTCAACTCACACTTCAAAGAGACACACCTCTGTCTATCATCTGGATTTATGCCTAACAGAGGACACCACTAAATCATCATCACATTGATTAACACTGAAAATAATCTTGATAGAGTAACTATAAACTTTGAGCTCTGTGCTGTACTTTTAACCCTCATTTCTTAAACTGATCTACAGTAACAGAGGCTCAATATTATAATCAGGTGAATTTTTGCCAATGTAATTATGCTAATGAAAAGCCAAATACACAGAGCTTTTGAAAGTGCTTTACACTGGTACAGTTAATGTCAGTAGCCAAAAGGGATGAGCTGGGCCCATTTGGGGATTTGCAATTTGTATGAGATTTTTAGATCACACTTCAAGTGTTTAGGTATGAGGAAGTTCTCACACATAAGTGAAAAATCATATGCAGGAGGTTTTGAAACTTCTTACATATTCATTACTATCACTCAAAGCTGCTCACTGGCCCACTCTCAGCAGAGAGTCTGAGTTCCTGTTTCACACAGTATCCCATGATCAGGCTGTGGCACCTGTCCTTTAGTCTGGATGCCACAAGTGCTGCTCTTGAGCTGACTGGTTACACATGACAGCATCCCAAAATGACAGCCTGGGTACAAACATAAACCAGGGGAAGCATTGTTTTTCCCCCAGGATTACTGGCAGACAGGAAAATGTATTCCTATTCTCTGCATGTTTTCCTCTTACACTTTGTACCAGGAACCTAGAAATCCATTATTCCACAAAGGAAAAAACTGTAAAATGTTTTAAGGTTTTGTTTTTGGTTTTTTTTTCCAGGATAAACAGTTAACCTGAATTTTTAACCATCATTTGGAGAAATGCTACTAAATCCTTTCAACTTGGTGAATAAAACCTGAAGAAATTCAGAATTCAGAAACAAAAACCCTCATCAGGCAGACCCAGCCTTCTGGAAAGGGGGGACCTCAATCATTTTTTTCCAGAAGAGTAAAGCAATGATAACCAAAAGCATTCTTTCCTTACAAAGCTTCCTGGAATTTCCGGAGTACTGTTGGGATCTCAAGGTTTCGCCGCCTCCTGAACCATTTCTCCACCAAATGGACGGTGCAGTTGCATTTTTTGGCAAGGCCTTTGATCTCTGACTGCAACAAATGGAACAACATTAGCAGTAGATGCACTCCAACATCACTTTCATTTATTTTGTTCACAGAGAAACTTCCCGTTATTGTAAGGTCTTAATTTAAAAATATTACCAATATTAAATATGCATGGGGGTATTTTAAAGTAATGCTCAAAAGAAATCCTGGTTTTTTATTCATATAAATAAAGCAGGCACAAAATGAACAGATCCACAAACTGTTCTATTGTCTTTCTGGTCACTCCTGCGAGTTTTAGAGATGCAACTTTTACTGTTAGATGAAAGCTTAGGCTGGAGGGGGAAGTGCCATGTATGAACACACGTGGACATGGCACCTAATGTCATAAATATGAATAATTTGTTTATATATGAGACTCACAGATGAGAAGTGGCCTGCAATTAAAGTGAACTGAGCTCTGTTCTCAAATCCAAAGCAAGTCAATGAATCCTCCAGAGCAAGGTCCAGACTGCCCCCCTCCAACAGCAGAACTGGGGGTGGAGCAGGACCTAGAACTGCAGGTGGCCATTGGGGTGCCACAACCCAGGCTCTGCATCCTCTGTGCTCCCAAGGTGCCCAGCACAAGGCAGTGAGACTCCTGCATTTCAGGCTGCTCAATGCCCTACATGCAGCAGCCTTGTGCTTCCTTCCTCTCCTCCATCCCCAAGTGCAGAAGGTGTGGGATGACCTCCCCAGGGCTGCCTCAGGAGCAAGGAGAGCGTTTGGCTCATCCCTGGGGAGGTTCTTTCTTCCCAATGCAAATAGTGGGTGGCAGCAGCGCTGCCTCCACCCAGGTGAGGCCAGTCCAGGTAGTCTCCTACCCTCGGGGAAACCTCTGGAATGCGAGAAAAGGCACCTGAGCTGCCAGGGAGGGCTGGAGTTCAAACAGCTGCTGTGTCCAGCCCACCCTGCTGGCTCCGAGCTCTCCACTTGGCTTGCAGGAACAGCGACTCTGTTTCCATACAACAGAGCCCACATGCCCTCAGCTGCCAGCCAGGCTTCCCCAAGCTGGACACCTAAAGGAGGCAGCCTGAATCCTTCCCATGCTCTGAGGAGTCTAAAAATGCTGTGCTTCCTTTCAGAAATCAAATGTCCAGCTGAACTCAAGCAGAAGGAAGGAATGAAACTGAGACTGGGATACTCGCCCAGGGAGAGAAGAGCTTGTGTGTGAGCACCTGTACATCTATTTCTGATGTTATCAGGCAAAAGACACAAAGGAATAGCAGAGCTAGGGAGGAAATGCCAAGTTGCATTATCAGTAATTATCAAAATCCCTCATTACTAGAAAGTGCATATTTCTTTTCAAAACCAGTGTAGGAAAACTACCAATTGTTTGGGAACTGTAGTCAGGTAAGTGAACCTCCTGAGGCTGCACTCACAGCAAAGTACCTGCCTCCCACCCAAAATCAAGTTGCCTCATTTCTGGAGGTGACAAGCATTGGCTAGTCTTCTTTCCTTGTTCAATTTTAAAAACAAACAGCACTGTAATAGAGGGATTGCTTTTCTTTTTCACATAAGCCAGGATTAAGTATGCAGCAACATAACGGATCAAAAGGCTTCCATGCCAGCCTTCTGATGATATTGCCTGTAGTAAATACGATCCTGCTCTCCAACAACAGACATCAGCTGAAGTTTTCTCCAGGCAGAATGAGTTAAAGATGGAACACTAATCTTCACTGGAAATATTATTAACAGTCTAACCTAGAACAGCATGCCAGAAAATTCAACATCTTAAATGTATTTTCTGTTTCGGGTGCCATATATCCTTGTCAGCAGAACAGCAACAAAAACCCAAATAAATTAAGTCATCTGTCAATCAGCTGGAACTCATCCCATGATGTCATTGCTGAGAGCTGATTGAAACAGTAAGAGTGGGATTTTCCAAAAGCAAAACAAGTTTGGAAGAATGAGAATCCTTACTTGGGATGGATGTCTTGAGCACTCCCGGAAATAACTCTCTAACACAGGATTAGGCTGTGGCTTCACACGTCTTACATTCTTTATACCCAAGGCTTTTGCTAGAGGTATGGCAACATATCTGAAAAGACACAGCATGAAAAGCTTTAGAAATACAACACAGTTACAAGGCCTTGGCTGTTCTCATGCCAGGATATGAAGAAAACAAATCTGATGCAATTTAATCTGCCATAGAATGTGCCAGTGCACTGAGAAAAAGGGATCTCCCTCTAGCTAATCCCAAGAGGGAACCACAGTTTATCAGCAGCTACACAACAAAGAAGACCCAAAGAATGCAGTTTGTAACCATGAAATGCTGTTGAACTCAAGGAAACATCCTGACTTTTGTGGCCATCAGAGGAGTGTTGGAGTTGAGCGAAAGGAGACCAGATGCTCTCTCCACATGAGCTCAGGGATTGCTGCTGGGCAACTTCCTCCCAGTGGCAAAGTCACTTGGAACCTTCTTTACTGGGCCACCACCACCCAGGCTGGATCCAGCCTTTGGCACACAGCCATTCCCTGGGACTGGTGGGTTCCCTTTCCCAACCCAAATTGCTGCAGAGGGCACCAAAGGTTTTGCCCTCCTGCTTGGGCAGGGTGTTCAGAAAAGCCCCCTCCCTCCTGCTGCTATCAGCCAGTGATTCCTCATTACTCATAGCGTGGTCAGCTGTCCTCAGAGTCACTGCAGCCAGATGTGGGGCTGATTACCCTCAGCAGTCCTGTCCAACAGCACTGCAGTGAGACACTCTTGGGCAAGCCTTTGCTCAGGAGACACTGGGAATGGTTATGAACATATGATCCAAATTACTTCTGATTTCCAGCATGAATGATCTTATCTGCTTCTGGTTTAAGTCTGTCCAACTTACGACATTCCAAATTTCCTCATTCTATCCTGAAATAATTATAAAAACCTACTAATCACATTTTTTAGAGGAAAAAGAGAAGAAAATAAAGCAAAAAAAGGTAAAATAAATAAGTCAAAACACTGTAAATCTTAACGTGATTGTAGCTTTCTTCTGTGGACCCAACCTCTGCTTGTCCCCTAAGATTCCAGCTGCAGAAGCAATCCATTTTTAGGTGCCAAAGTGAAGGGAAATAAGGAGCCAGCTTTATTAGATCTGCATAAAATGTCCACATGAAACTTTGAGATCCCTTCAATCTGCTTAGCTTGGCCACAGAGAGACACCTGGGATCTATCAGCCTCACACAAATGTTCTGGTCCAGGACCAAATGAGAGGTTTGTTTGACAGGACAAATCTTTCTATCCTTCCACTGAAAGAGAAAAAGAAAACCTAAATGATTTTGAATTAATTGTATCTCTAGTGAAAGGAGATAATCAGAAATGCTGCTCTAAAAAAGCTGGAGAGAAATATTTTCCTTCTGGATTGGACCACAGCCACACATACCTAATCATGAAAATATTTCCCAATTTTTCACCTGCCATGTTATCTGTACTAGATCTTCCTAGTAAACCACCAACTAATCCTCCTTTATAAAACATAACATTGATCTACAGATATCTCATTTTCAGCATCCATGAGGATTAACATTAGCAGCAAATTGCATTTCTGTTTCTTACCTTTCACTGAAGAATCGGATGATCAGCAATACAAAAGCATATGGGATTGTGGCATACAACTGGTGAGGTTTGGGAAAGACAAGCCCATCACGGTCTACAAAATCTGCCCATGTGCAGTTGATGGGCATCCAGATATTCTCCCACCAGAACCAGCTGTTGAGTGTCTTTAGTATGTACACCATGCTGAGTAAATAAAGAGAGAATTTAATTTATTCCTCACATGTTAAAGAGAAAATGCATGAAAAAAACCATATTGAGCCTTGTTGTGTAAAGCCAGTAAAGTCAGTGTTCTCAGGGGGGAAAAAAAAAAATCACACAGGAAATTAAAACCATCTTGGTTTAGAGCAAGGAGGTGGGATTATAACCCAGCAAAAGATAAAATAATAAAGCCAAATTTTGATGTGATATAAAGCAATACAGGGCCTTTGAAATCTGCACAGGGAGGCACTTGCTGCCTCCTTTCAGTCACTCACACTGCACTGCTTAGTACCTGGGCAAATCTCCTGCAGCACTCATGTGTTATCTATCATATTAAGACTAATTAGAACTGATCTTCCTGAGGCTGAATTTATAAATTAAATATAAGTGGGAGGAAGAGTGGAAAAGAGATGAGAAAGTCCAGGGAGTGCCTCAATTCCATAGTAATGAGGACATTTCTGATGAATTACTGCTGTTTATTATGCTAATGGAAATATACCCTGAATTTGCAAACACCTGTGCACAGGAACAAGTGGGAAAAAAATTATAGTGCATAGCAAGCTTTTTCTAGGAATTGTGGGAAATAATATGATTTAACTGTGACCAAAATCTAGATCAGGAACAAATGTCTAAAATCAGTCCTGGAAGGAAAAAAATTCACTTTGACTAAAGTATTTAATTCTTTTAAAAGCCTCCTTTTAAACTTTTGTGGTCTACATTATATATTTAGAAGTTGATGTTCTCATTTATTTGTAAGGACTTTATAGTACATGTTATATATCCTATAAAAACATCCTAATATTGAAGAAAAATAGAGGTTACTATAACATTTTCCATAAGGCTGAAACACATAGTTTTTCCATGATTTCTAGGAATAGTAAATTTTAATTACTTTTTCCGTGCTAAAATTTTCTGTAAACCAGGAAAAGGTGAGGAAATAACTGATTTCATTGAAACATAGCCTTGATGAGGAAACATTTGAGTAGGGAGGATGATTTCAACCAAAACTTTATTTCATCAGAAGATTGCCCAGCGATATCTCTGTACAGGATCACGAGATAAAATCAAATCATGCCAAGGTCAGGAGCACTTCAAGCCTTTTCCTGTTCTTCCATATCTGAGCAGGATTTTAGTTGTGCCTGCAGCTGGATCAGGACACCATGCCCAGAGCATCCCACTGGCATTCTGGACCCAGACACAGCTTTAATTACCACTGGAGCCCACGTTAATTAACAGCCAAACAACCATTGCTGGTCCACACTGGGCTGTTTCCACTAAGCTTGGAGCAGGTTTGGGAAACAGTGACCTGTACCCATCAAGCAGAGCTGGTTAACAGCACTGCAGATCCATTTACTGGCCAAGCACAGTAGTCAGAATTGAACTATTAATAACCCAGCCATTTAATCTTTTTAAATGCAGGAAGGGGACAGTAAAAACCTCCTGAATGAATCGTCTGTGTATAAGCACATGCAAAAATAAAGGAAGGAGAAATCACAATTGTTCCCGCACTGAGACTTTATATGCCAAGTTTCAGCCTAGAGCAATGTTTTACTGCTGAATTATAAACTCCTGGAAGTGGGGATTTATACCAGGGCTGCTAACAGACCCTAAACAGCAGCTTGCAGGCGCCATCCTAATGAAGCAGGGCTTTGAAACGTGACATTTTGGGTCAGACAGAAAGGCTTGCAGACAATAGAAGACCAGAGGAGAGCCTTGTTACACAGTTCTGCTTCCTAATATATATATATATATATATATTAACTAGACTGTGCACTGCAAGCTATCACAAGCTCTAATAAAAGCAGGCCAGTCTGTTACAGCACAGTGGAAGGAGCGCTCACAGTTGCCTTGTGGTGAGATGGGCTGGGACTGAATGGGCACCCAAAACATTTAAACTTTAGAAAAGCCCAGTAGTGCATATTTTCTTACTGGATTCCTGGGATTTCACTAATTGATGGTTTTCTTCCACACATGGATGCCTCACCATATGATTACCTCTTAAATTAGTTAATATAGCACTATTAAACTAAGCTCATAAGTACATGCTTAATCTTAAAATATAAGGGAGTTCTGGGATTTGAGGTCTGATCCAGAGTTCACATATTTCAGGGGAAATCTTTCCTCACAAACACTAAACAGATTCACCAAAAGGTGGGTTCTCTGAAACTCTTCCTTCTGTAATCCCTGTATTTGTACCAGGACTGGCCTGGTCCATGGGGGTTGGATCATCCCTGATGAACGCTGTTGAAGTGATTCTGACAAAACCAATGATGAGATTCCAAATCTGTCTGCAGCCTATTCTTAAGTTTCATTACCCTTAAAACTGGAAGTTTTCACTGCAGCAAATCAGGCCATTCCTCAAAATATTGAAGATTTCCATCTTCATAACAGCAGCAGTTAAAGAGCTGGGCTGCTTTCCTGCCTCCCTTCAGCTCTCATCACGAGGTTCCCAGAGCACCTGGGAGGTGAGGAATTCCTTACAAACACAGACCTGAGCTGGGGCAAGGGGGCAGCCGTGGCCACCAGCCCCAGTGCTGGGATCAGTGCTGAAGATACTGGATTTCAGGATGGTTTTCACTTGCACAAACTCACAAGTTTTCCCCCCTGCAAATGCCACTTCCAGAGAACGGGCAGCAGATGCAAAGGTCAAGTTTGGCCTGATTTGGGACCAGCTCTAACTAAAAACTTGAAATCCTACCCAGACTAAACCTCCTATGGCTGAGTGCTGAGCTCAGAGCTTCTCCTCACAGCCTGTGGCAGCACCAAGAAAGCAGGAGTGAGAAATGCAACAGTGAGTGACTCATTCTGGCCAGCCTAGGGTGAAAAACCTCTGCCTCTTCCCAGGTCCCTGTCCATAGACCAGCACTTCCAGGAGCATTTGTATTGAAAAAACTGGAATTGTTGCTCTGGAAGGGGCTACAAGTCAGTCAAAAATAAAGCTATTTTAAAACACATTCTTATTATAAAGAAATCAAATCACCTCCGTGCTACGGAAGGATCACCTCTGTAGTTTAATCTAATTTTAATGGGCTAGTGCAAAACAGGAAAATCAGGAATGATTACTTCAGGAACTGCATCCTTTATAATTAAAGGAAAGCCCACACAGTTGGGAAGTACCAATGTGAAGTTTCTTTCAATGCTCTGTTTCTTGGATCCTGGATATATTCAATGAAGAAAGCCCTCATATTTTTAATGTTATTAAGCAAAGAAAATAAAAAAGGGCAAATTTGGGTTTGAGAAAAGATATGTGGCTGCATTTTGCAAAACAAATTCAGGAGATGCTTTGAAGTAGAATTTCTGGCTGCTGCAGTCTGAGGAATTAATAAAAAGAAACTGAGCCAAATACTTTGATTGTATTCTCTGCACAAAAGCTCTCGCTTGCTTGCAAAAACTGCATTTCAAAAGCCAGAAGTAAGAGAAGGCAATATCCAGGTTTGCAGGATGTATTAGGAGGATTTCCTATCCTTATTTATTGAATAAATTACAAAACCCAATGGATCAACAACACAAACATGCAAGTGAATGTAACCTTGATTCTCCTAAGCATCCCCTTAGGCTCCTCAGTGAGGCTCCAGAGGTGTAACAGGGAAAGACTGAAATCAGCAAAAAGCAAGAAGAATTTAATTCTCCTATTCCCCTCATAATTTGGCAGAACTGGTAAAGTTGGTGCAGTGACTGTTGGGAAAAATCAAGCCTCAGATATCAAAACAGGTAGCAAAGGTGTTGCAGGTTGTTCATCCTCAACATGAAATACAAGTGCTTTAAAAGAGCAAATAAAGATCAGATCCACCATATCACAGGCTTTGGTTTAGCTGAAGACTCAGCAATATTTCCAGGAGTTAACACACAAGTTCCAGCTGCAGATTTGTGTTCTATTACAAACAGACTTTTTTTTTTTTTTTTTTTGACATTGTGTGAAGAATCCCAACTGCATCTACCACCATGAAACAGCTGAACAGAGATGGGTCCTGCACATGGAGCTGAGGTTTGTGGAGGAAGGGACTGAAGAAAGGATGTTGGATTGATGCTGCCACCTCTTTGTATCCTGTATGATCTTGTTTGTGCAAGTGGGAAAATCTGATTCCAGCTGAATTCTCCACAACCTGAGGCAGGGGTGACTGACACCTCTCCCAGCCCACACACAGCAGCAGTGGCAGCACAGAATAAAGGAGCTGCTGGACTCAGTTTCTTACAATGAAATCCCAAAATACTGAATTCAAACAGCTGAATTAAGACTCCTGTGAGACCTTTAACTTCACATTTACTCCCTGTCTTGTACAAATCTCAACTGTAAACACTTTAAGTGCCTCATTACAGAGCAATTACTGCATTTTACTTCTTTTACTGTTATTTCACATTACCTTGTAACTTGGGCACTATATTGAGCAGGCAAAAATAGCACTTTGAATAAATCTCAATTAAGGTGGCAAGTGAGTTTTTATTTTTCCTGCTCTCTGTGAGGGAAAAAAAACCCCACAAAAAAAGTGAACCAGACTTCTTTGAAATAATTCATTTTCTGGGTACAAGTCACCATGCTCTCTCTCTACTTAAAGGTAAATAATTTTTGAGCAGCTAAAATGGTTTTAGGTGATGGCAGGCTGCTGAGCAAAGTAAAATTCAGTTCTCTCACTGTATAGTTACAGTGCAAACTATGTCTACTTTTAAGCTTTAAAAATCTATAACATGAACAGAGTGGAATAAAGAGCTATGAAATAATTCAAGTGACTGCAATAATTTTGAGATCAGAAGTAGTTGCTGGGAAAAAAAAACTAACCCT